>NW_024498906.1:13837420-14437420 GCF_017590055.1 Onychostruthus taczanowskii
TGTTGTTTTTTTGGGAAAAAAAAAAAAAAAAAAAAAAAAAAGAAAAAGAAAAATTAGCAATCAACTAGATACAGGCAGATTGGAGAGTGGGAAAACCTTGGGGTGAGGCTGTCCCCCAAATCAAAGACTTAAGAAGGGAAGGGGCTGCCCCACCTTGTGAAGCTGTTCTTTCTCTTTTCCCCACTACCAGATGCAATTCTGTGCAGCCCTGACCACAAAGAACAACCTGAGCTGGTCCTCCCTTTGAAACAGCACACTCCAGTTGTGATCAAACCGAGCAGCCAACCCCAAACACACTGAAAAAGGTCAGGGAGGGAGCACAGAAAGGTTTCCACCCATTAAAACCAGCCAGGGAAGCGTGACTGCTCCCAGAAAGGGCAATAGGTGTGCCAGGCAGAACAGCAGCACTCTGACCAACCTGCTGGTGCTCAGGGGAAAAAGAACATGGAAATATTCAATGCCACCCTTAAAAAGGAAGAAGAAGTCCATGAAATTTCTGTGGAAGCCTCAGGAGGCTTTAACTGAGGTCAGAGCTGTGTGTCAGCCATGTGTCCCTCCTCTATCCCCCAAAGATCCTCCTCAAAATTCACCTGTATTGTTTGTAGCTGCCTGAAGGTGAGAAGCCAGACTAGTTACAGATATACTAAGCTCTGGTTCAGTACCATTTAGGAAGAGTTTTATGCTTAAAACAGCAATGGTTCACGCTGTGCAGCTGGATGGTGATTTCCTATCAACAGCCACCAGATTTTACCTGAAGAACCCACAGGGAAACACGACTGAGGCACGTGGCAGCAGTGGCAGTGAAGAGAGTGGTGGGGTTTTTGGGACACAGGAGATGTGGATAGGTTACACCCCTTCCTTCTGAGCTTAGATTTGCCTCTCCAATGCAAATCAGCACTGACCTCTGCTGCTGGACTATTGGAATGTGTTCTTCCCAGGGAAAGAGCAAGGAGGATGCAGTGACACAGAAATGGCATTTTCCAAAGGGTTTTTGTGCTGCTCACCATGAGCTCCTCTACTTCCAGAGGCTCTAAGGATATTTATATCCATCCAAAAGAGCACTTGTCAGGTGGGCAGGGGATGTGTTCCCACTCCACAGAGAGGGAGGTGAGTTAGAGACTTCAATGGAATAGTTTGGAGTGCCTCATTCAGCACAGCCATCTTCATTTGGATGCCTCTCCCCTACTCCAAGATCAACTTTGCAAAGCTGATTTCTGTCTGGAAGACCACACAGAGAATGCCAAATAAACCAAAAAAAAAAACCAACCAAAAAAAAAACCCACCAACAAAACCAAAGCAGGTATGCAGTTATCTCCCATGGAATTCTTAATGCACTTCCCACACCTGCTTTAGTGTATTTTGCAGTAACATCCTCAGGTCACAAGCTTAAGTAGCTTACCCAAGGCCAGGCAGAGTCTGAGGACCTGTCCACATGGGGATACTCAGGAAATGAATCTGAAATTAAAACTTTTAAAAAGAATGAGCTAAGCAGCATCCTAAGCTAGCACTTTCATTTAGAATTAGAGCCTTAATTCAGCTTAGCCTAATTCTTTCAGTTCTAAAATGAGGATGGTGACACAAGCCTGCTTCCAGATCTATTTATCTGGATAGCTTGAAGGTATTACTGCCTGCAGCTACTCATCACTGCCTTCCAGATGGAGGATGGCACCCCACAAACCCTGACAGAAGCGGGGTTCATGGGAATGGGCCAGCCGCAATATAAAGCAGGGAGTTTGCAGCCATTCCCTGTGGGATCAGGGGCAATTACCCCTCCCAAACACATAGCAGGAGGCAGCCATAGGCTTTAATTCCTTAAATCTGCACAGATGTTGGCAGAGCAAACATCTGCCCACAATCTGGAGGGAGGAGAACTGAGACAAGAGTGCAAACTGGTGAGCCAAGGGTGAGGGGAGACTCCCAGGATGGGGTCTCTGGCAAAGGATGAGGCTGAACGCATTGGCAGGGCATGGATCCTCTTAAATCATGAGATCTCAGTGGTCCATCACTGGCACACAACTGCTCTTGGACACAATGAATGTGCTTTTGGCCCCTCTGCCTTTAATAACAGAGGATTCATTTACCCCACATTGGTTTACAGCTGGCAATAGATTGTAGCATGCCAGTCGCCTCACAGGTAAATTTTTTTTTTTCCTAGACAGTCTGAAAGGAGTAAAATAAGATGTTAAAGGAGCTCTATGAATCTCTGACAGCTTTTCAGGTAAACAAAGGGAAGAAGAGGGAAGAGAAAACATCCTTTACATCCCTATTCCCTCGCTCTACCTTCCCACACCTGGGGTACAAAAAAGCAAAATCCCCCTAGACAGGTCTTGGCAACCCTGTGCTCAATCTGTTTCACACTTCCCCTGAGATAAATTCAGGAGAGGGAGAGAGGGGAAGAGGGAGGGAGGCTGTTCCATGATAGTGTTTTCTGCACTGTAGGATGGAAACAAACCAAGGGATTTAAATTTAACATCCTCCCTCTGAACTCCAGCCACTCATTACTATCAGACTCTGACAGAGGAAGACACCGGTGCCTAGCCCCATAAAAACAGAGAAGCCAGTTCACATATTCAGCTATGTAACACCTGTAAATATTAAATATTGAAAGGCAAAGCACCTCTTCTTTAAAAAAAAAATTAGTGTTATTATTGGGGATTTTTTTGTTTTTCTCCAGTGTGTAGAACTGAGTCATATGAAATTAGATGACCTAAAAATGCAGGACCCCAAAGACAAAGGAAGCAATGCTGCAGCTGAGCATTAATCTCTCAGCAGCACCAAGGTTATAATTCCAGTGTGTTCTTCATTCTACACCCTTGCTGGGGATTACCTCCTAGAGAGGGCATGCAAAAAATAAACCTGGGGGGGAAAAGGAGGGC
Source organism: Onychostruthus taczanowskii (assembly GCF_017590055.1). Taxonomy (NCBI): domain Eukaryota; kingdom Metazoa; phylum Chordata; class Aves; order Passeriformes; family Passeridae; genus Onychostruthus; species Onychostruthus taczanowskii. The sequence continues at coordinate 13,840,297 of NW_024498906.1, forward strand.
AAAGCAGGTAGTAGGAATAGAAACAACCTTCTCTCCCTCTACCCCACTCTCACACAGAGAGAAAATTTATTCTGCAAAGAAGAGACTCTCTGGACCAAAACACATTTTGGCTTTGAAAAGGAGGGAATTATTTGGGGAAAATACCACTCAGAATGCAAACAGATTGAGGATTTAGCTGTACCGTAGTTTTTTGCCTTGGTAAGTTATGAGTTATGAACGGGACATGGGGTGACTTTATTCATAGAAAATAAAAAGCTTAAAGGAACCTTTTCCCCCTCTGGTTTGGTGGTTTTTTTTGGGTTTTTTTTTTTTTTTTTTGCAATCCCTAGCAACATTCAGATCCTCTAGGAGGAACCTACCTATTTCTGGTTCTGTGCAGCAGAGGAAGAAAACAAAAAGCCCTTTCCCCTGCATCCCAGCATTAAAGGGAGCCATAGTGGGTTTAATACAGAAAATCCATTAGGCACGGGGAAAGGCAGGAGCCTCCTATCAAGCTGCAAACAGGAATGCTTAAGCACAAGGCATTCAGGCGGTGGAAATGCATTCAGAGCATTTAGCACGTAGGATTAATCGAATTATAATTTAATCATCTGATCAAACACTAATTAGCATAATCACTTGAGGGGAAAAGCTGCCAGAGGAACAGACGAAGAAACACCTTGGGCACCCAGCACATTTTAATGACGAGAGATCGTGCACAGATAATTTTTATTTTTTTTTCCCTTAATAAAACACAACATAGATTGAGGGTTGTGGTGCTGAAGAAGCAGTTTGAAGCACTCCTGGATCACACACAGTTCCCCAGCATGAAAGATGTTGAAGCAAGGTCTGCAGGCTTTAGTTTATTCAGATTTAAGAGCTGTAAAAGCACAGGAGCACTCCACTACCCTGGTTTGCCTTGTGAAGGCTCGAGCACGAGCACACACTTCAGCCCACTGTGTTTCCATTAAAATCATCCCTTACTGTTTCCCCCAGAGTCTCCCACATGAATGTTTAACTATGGATCGCTTAGATGACCTTCAGGGATACAGCAAAGTATTAGCATCCTTTTACAAACTGCATTTGAAATAATTAGTCTAAATCAGCTGGGCTTCTCTGGCTTGGGGCAGGCAAGAATGAGAAAGCAAGAGATATTAAGGGAGCTTTGCTGTGTAATGCTGTGTGGCTTTGCTGGCAAAATCATACCACTTCTGTAAGGCAGAAATCTGGAGAGACCAGGAAAATCACCCCTGCTGTTTACCCACACAACCAAATGACACTTGTTAGGGTGAGATATATGGACAGGGGGAAGCCTGGAAGAATTTATGGAAAGGAGGAAGGGGAGAAGCAGGGCTTGGACAGGGAAAAGAATCTTCCGAGGGGTCTCTTGTTTGATTTTTTTACACAGAATAACACTTGAATTACTCTGAATAAGTGTTCAGGCTTTCAAATGGATAATTCTTCTGGACATTAAAAACATCCAAATGTTATGAACTGCAACATTTACAGAGAAGATCATAAAATGACTGAGATTAGAAGAGACCTCAGAGATCACTGAATCCAATCACTAGTTCACCATTAACCCATGTGCCTACGTGCCACAGGAATGAGCTTGGGAAAAGTTTCCTACCATGTTATGTAAGGGAGCAAAACGATGAGCTGCTTACCTACATTTTAAAGGCACCAGATCACACAGGCTCAAGCGTGAGCTAATTTAAATTGATTGTATCCCTCTTACAGAGCTATTACTAATAATCCTTTCAGCTCCTCAGAATGAGTGTACATTAATAAAACAAGGTAACCAGGTACAGCACAGGGCAAATTTACCTCAGGGTTTGCCCATATTGAGCACCCTCCTCTGTGCAATCAATACTCAGAGTCTGGAAACTCTCAAGAAAGCAGGAAGCAGCTCTCCTTTGCGGGTGATGATGCCAGAAAACCTCCAAGAACAGAGCTGTATGTCCCTTTAAAGCATTGTCACACTTTCAATTAGTGACTGATAGATGAACTAATAAAAAAAAACACATGGAATGCTTTGGGTTGGAAGGGACCTTTAAAGATCATCCATCTCCAATCCCCCTGCCACAGGCACCTTCCACTAGACCAGGTTGCTCAGGTCGCCCAATTAGAAGGCAATAAATCAGTTTCTCACTGACATGAAGGTAAAACCACCACACTGCACCCACTCCTGACTCAAAGAGGGAAATCCTATACCACAACACATGGAGGCCACTTAATTAAAAAGTGAAAGTAGTTCCATTCAGATTTAAAAGTTATGGGGCCAAAATATGTTAAAAACATATTATTGTTTAAAACATCTAGCTTTAAATTCCTGTTAATTTCTTTCCAAGCTTAAAAGAAACTCAGGAGATTTTGCATCTTTTCCCAAAAGCTGCAACATGGCCAAGGGAGAGGGGGGGACACAGAGCTGGTAACATTACCTGAGACTGCCCCATGATCAGAGACATGCAACCATCTCCCCAAAATCACCCCGAAATCTCTCTTCTCTTCCTGCCCTCTGGAAGGTCCTGAGCCCAGTGGGAGCATCCCCTGCTGCAATCCCAGCTCAGCTCCTCACATCTCCCACTTCCCAACCTGCAAGGGCACCAGCACCGTGCCATGCCATGATGCCTTCATTTTCCACTTGGAAGCTGTTCCGTACAGGCTATTTATTTTGTGCAAAATTTCCTGAGCACCAGGCCAGCTGCACATGCCTTAGGAAATGGCAGAGCTGAGATGCTCAGCCAACCTTAACCCCTACCCCAATTATCCCAATGAGTGTCCATGCCAGGGACTGAGAGCAGCAGAAGCAGTGTGGGGAATGAGAGCAACTGCATTACACGGTGAGCAAACAAGGCTGTTATCCTTGAACACAGACAAGACAGAAACTCAATGTACTGACACCAAAAGTTCTCAAAACCCCTTGAAATTAAGTAGCAGTCAGACTATTATTATTTAGGAAAATATATATTTTTTTTTTAATCTCATTAAGTCCTTTTGAAATTACTAAGGCCCAGCATTCTTCTCTTCTGTGGAAACACATTTTGAGATGTGGTGGAAATGCTCTAATTGCTTTTACCCACTAGGGACTAAGTTTTGGACTTAATAAACATGCACTGAACTGCTGCAGCTGGAGTGTCTTCAGACAGGCATTTATTTTGTCCTGCTTTGCCTTCACGTGTGCCAGTGGTTGGATATTCCAAAAGACCCCCAGCTCCATCAGCAGTGGGACAAGCACAGTTTGAGCACATGCAGTCACATCCCTCTGAAGCCACACTGCTCCTGGACCACGAACACAATGGATAAGGGCAAAACCGGGTGAAGAACAGAAGATTTTTGGACAATATTTTTACTCCAGACTAGGATAGAAAAGCTAAAACCTGATCCTTCCTTCCTTCCTTCCTTCGGAAAAAAATTTCAGACCACGGGTGTGTTCCCATCACGACTGTTGGGTGTTCCTCAGGACCTGCTAAGCCAGCAGCTCTCCAATGTGTTACAGAGACACAGAGCTGCTCTCCAGTGGGGAATTGGGGACCTGTTCCCCTCCTGGGAGGAATGCTCCCCGGATTCCCACCCCAAGAGGCCCCAGGAGCGAGGCTGGGGGATCAGGGACCTGCTCTGAGCAGACCCCACTGCACCAAACCTGACAGCTCCCAACAGCTGAACAGCAAATTACCCCTGCCAGGGCTGCTCTGAAAGCCTGACAGCTCGGCCTCTTTTCCTGAGGATTAATTATCTCCCTCCTGCCCAATAAAGGAGCTCAGCTCTTTGCTCAGATGAGGAACTCGCCCTTCCTACCCTACAGCCACGCTGACATTTGTAAGATTGCTGCCCATCCTTGATCTCCTCCACTGCCCCAAATCCATTTGCCTTGGGGGAAGAGGTGAAATAAATATAAATAACTAGGCAAAATGTGGAGAGAAAACAGGTAGTAGGCCTCAAACTAAGCCTACAGCAGAGATTAAATAACAGGAGTAGATAAGAATGAAAAAAAAATCTGAGTTGAGGCAGTGAAGGACAAGGGAAGGTGGGGGACTTTGAGCTCCCAGGCACACAGCAGGATCCATGGGGAGCACCAGCTTCCTGTGGCACAGACCAGTAGCCAAAGCAGAGCACTGGGTAGTCCCAAAGCCACATTCTGTTGTGTTCTCCACCCACAGCTCACGGGGGAACAGGCTCAGCTTTGCCTTCCCCTCTGCAAACTGAAGGCAAGACCTCAGCGTCCTTCACCATGACCTGTCCAGCCCAAATGTGGCCCTCGGGGCCTCCTGCTGTCCCACAGGATTCACACCCTGTGAATGCCCTCCCTCTTCTCACCTTACATCACTGCCTGGATACCTGTGCAGCTCCAACTCATCCTTTTCACTTCCTTTACCTCCCCACTAAAAGTTATGTCTGTGCCCCCATCCCTCCCTCTCCCCTAAGCGTTCATTCCGCATTCTATAGATAAATATTGACAAAAAGTTGAGAACAAAAAGCCTCGGCCACAGCTGACACAACAAAAACCATGCTAATCATCACCTAGCACTCAAGTTCCATAGTGGGATGAACCTCACTGTCTGTGCTTGAAATGATGAAAATCTGGTTTCTACAGCCCCTGCACATCAGGGCTCTGGAAAAGGTTGTCATTGTGGAAGAGAAACCCTGAGGTCACACAATGAAATTAGAAATAAAGCTCCAAAGGAAAGCTCCCTAAATAAATACAGCTAAAAGCATGAAGTATAATGCAAATATTGCTGTAGACATTTGAAAATCACTTAACTATGCAAAAAACTCTCTATGTTGGATGTCTGCAAACATAACTGGAGAACTTCTGTTTCACTGACAGCTTCCCAAATTACTTCCTTCATATCATGACACAGCAAACACTTTGCTTTGTGCTTCACAAGTGCAGTTGCAACACAAATTATGGTTTACTTGCCTAGAAATAATATGTGAACTGGCTTTTAAACTGCCCCACAGAAAAGCCACTTAATGAGAGGAAAAAAATTCAGGTGGACAATGTGTACTGTGGATGGTGAACCACTTTGCAGTTTAAGCTGAGGTCCACCTAAAGCCTATTTTGCTTGAATGACATTTTTTCCAGCAAGATCCCATTCCAGGGACACCTGAATCTGCTTTTCATAACAAAAAGGACTTTGTCAAGGACTTGTTCTGTCCTTAGCTCAAGCCAGGAGCGTTCTAACAGCTTGTCACATGCTCACCTCATAATTATGAAGCGACTGACTCTATGCACTCACAGTATTTTCCTGAGTCAGGGCCAAAATTCCTAACAAAACTCACACAAAAAACCCCCAAAGACTTCAGAAGGTAATACCACAAAGCAAAAACAAACAAAAAAACCCCAAAACACAATTCTTTCTGATAGAAAAACAGTTGCACAGGAGATTTCCACAGAAGCCAGAGCTTGCACTTTATGCATCACCTTGCCGTGGCCTGGGGAAAAAAGCAACCAAGTAGATTTGGGTGCTCTCAAATCCTATCATGAGATTAGTGGGTGGAACATGGGTTCCTCCAAGCCTGCACATTCCAGCATCCCAAAAATTCTTCCCAGCTAAAACAGGCACCAGCTTAAACAAAAAACACACTTCAAAGACTGAAATTTGTCATTTGAACTCCACACTAACTACTAAACCCCTACAAAACTTCGCTGAACCAGTCGTTATAATGGGGATAAAGAGCAGAGCAGGGAGCAAGCTCTTCCACAAATTCCTGAATTCCACTTTGGCACCCAAAAGCTGGAGCCACTGGGGGCTGCCACTCTGCAATGCCGAGAGACGAACGCCCCGAGCGTGCAGGCTCAGCATGAGCCACTCCACTTGCAAAACCACATGAGAGGATTTCACACCAACAGATATTTATATAGACACAGCAACCCCACAATCTTATCTGCAGAATCACTGTGAGTAGATTATGGAGATAGGCAACTATTTGCAGCCACAGTTGCAGGATAATTATATTCTGGCTGCGTTGAAACCGTCCCGGTCATTGCAAGAATATTATTCTGATATTCTTAAAACACTGGAGGGCTCCCCAAAGTTACTCCAATAATTTAGATGGCAGAAAGCTAGAAAGCTACTGAGAATAATTTTTAGCCTAGTGCAAAACATGGATCTTAAGCCACAAATTTTCTGCATGGGATTACAGCGTAATTAATTGGAAGAAAATAGCATCAAGCACACTTGGACAGCAAAGCAAGCGCCAGATTTTCTGTACGCAGTAGTTTTTAAGCAATTATGAGCCATGCAGATTTACATATGTAAATGTGCAAAAATATATTTTTTTAATTTTAAAATCTCAGAAGGAACTGCATCCCTGACAAATTACACTGAGAGCCACACGAGCAGGATCTCCAAGAGGCACCAGGCAAAGAATTCCTCAGGTGATGCCTGTGTGTGCCCTTGTCTCTGCCACGTGGATGTGGAGCACAGAGCTATTTTAAGCCGTGCTCTTGGGCTGCCCCATGGCCCAAACTCCTGCTTTTCTGAGGGAAATGTCCTTCTGGAAGCTTCAGCAGGAGCACATCAGTGATGCAGCTGGGGCTGCTCCCTCCCTCGGTGCTGAGGGAGCTCCAGGGAGCCTGGTGTTTAGGATGGAGGTGACTCTCCTTCTCAGAGCCTCTGCATTTAAAAATGGCTTTCTATAAATAGGATTGCTGGCTCACTCTTAAGTCTTACTCCCTGCTTTCTGAGTAAAAATAGCTTAAATAGGGATGCTGGGAAGACTTGCTAATCTCTGTCAGCCTGTCTGTCCATCCACTTGCCTTTATTCCTTGCTCAAAACAGATCATAGCATTTGTTGCCCACTTCACTGTGAAAGGTATTTATTGACACACTCTACTTTTTCTTTTTCTGATGAGTAACTCAGTGCTCTGATGGGGGAAAAAATTACTTATGAGGTAATAAGATGATTTTTTCTTTTTTTTGTGAATGGCAGTATCCAAAGGTAAGCAATGACAAGAAAATCTCCCAGTGCCAACAAGTGCCTGAAGAGTCAGTGGCTTGTTCTTGAAGATGTTCTCTTCAGTGCTCTAAAATATTGAGCTGTGAAAGGCTTTTATTATTGAATACCTCCCATTTTGTGTTGTTTTGTTTTCAAAAGCTCCAATTTTTTGATGAAATGTTTTTAAGGGGCAGGGAGGTGAAGACTGAGAAGATAAAGCTTCTTTTGAAGAATTGCAATTTCAGATCTTAATTTCATTGGTTTAATAGCAGTTTAAATGAAAAGAAACTGATGATTAAATAAGATTATGAAATAACTCAAAACATATTGTTAAACAAGTAATTTAACTGTATACACCTACACATTAACCTTGAAATAATTAAGTATTCTGATGTATGTTAGAGACCTATGTTGATTAAATGGATTTTTGTAGTATATTTTGAGTTTCAATGGCTCAAAAGAAATAATACATTAAAAGTGTCAAAAAATGTACATCAGAATAAAAGACAAATCTAATGTTTTACTGCCATCTTCAATTTTTAAAGAAGAAGATGAAATTAGCCCTTCCTACTGCAATTCTCAAAGACTCCAAGACCAAGAGATTGATAAATGGCATGTGCCAAATAAAATCAAAGGCTAAATGAGTGGTATGTTCAAACAAGCCTTGATCCTACACACGTTAACTTTTTAATTAGAGTAAACTTTGTGGAGAAAATAAAAAAGCCCATGTATTTTGCTCCTCAGTCCATTGCCCCGACCTTCCACCCCCAGAAATATGGCTCATTTAGTTGCTTTCTGCTTTTTGTTGTCACTCCAATTGTTTATCAAACAGGTAGAGGAGATTATTTCCCCACCCCCTCACCTGAGAGAGCAGCATGGTTAAGTCTCTTATTCAGGCAAAGACACAAAAAGTGAGGCCCAACCTGAGCCCAGCTCAGAAACTTGCACAACTCATGAGCTGGAGGAGCTTTCTGGATGAGCTAATCACCAAAACCCATGAGATTTTCCCAAATAATTCAAATTAGCTGTATGTTCTGCGACAAAAGTTTACTCAAGAACAAACAAAATTAAAATCAACTTCTAAACTTTTCCAGATGCAGCAGTACTGAGGAAATTCCACTGAAATACATCCCAAATCCTGTTTTCATTTCAGGCGTCCTCACTTCAGGAGAGACCTGGAGGGGCTGGAGTATGTCCAGGGCAGGGAACGGAGCTGGAAAGGGGCTGGAGCCCCAGGAGGGGCTGATGGAGCTGGAAAAGGGCTGAGCCTGGAGAAAAGGAGGTTCAAGGGGGACCTTCTCACTCTCCAAAACTCCATGAGAGAAGAGTGGGGCCAGGTGGGGGTCAGGATCTTTTCACCATGGAACAAAGGAAAGGATGAGAGGAAATGGCCTCAAGTTGCACCAGGTAGGTTTAGTTTGGGTATCAGGAAAAATTTCTTCATGGGAAGGGTTCTCCAGCCTTGGAGCAGTCACCCATCCCTGGAGGGATTTGGAAGAGCTGCAGATGTGGCACTTGGGGACAGGGGTTAGTGCTGGACTTGGCAGTGCTGGGGGAACAGTTGGGTCCAAAGGTCTTTTCCAACCTAAACAATCCTGTGGTTGTATGAAATCCCAGTGAAGAGCCGAGAGCTGCAGTAAAGCCCTATTTAAGATGGTTTTGAGGCTTGTTTACACAACTTGCAGAAAACAACAACTCTTTGAACCACTCCCAAAAACACCTTCACTGTCACACACATCTGCTGCCCAGCGCTACGGGAAGAAGATGCAGCATCCACCAGCTTTTAGTGACCCTTGATATAAAAACACAGGCAAAATGCCTCTTTGAGCTGTCTCTGTGTGCTCCCACAGCTTACCAAGACACAGATTCTGTGGTTTGCTGCCCACTAGTGTCCTGTGGCTCCAGCTCCAGCACAGACACTGCCCACACCACAGCAGGATATCCCCCCCGGAGAGCCCCAGCACCTGGGGGAGCAGCACACCCCAAGCCCAGGAGAAACACATATAGATATCCCCATGGCCTCTGACTGCCCAGCAATAACAGTTTTTCTCCCCTTGGCATTTGGTGATTAATTAAGAGCTATTCATAGCTCGGGTAGCACTGGATTAAAAAACACCCTGAGCTGCGCTGTGCCATCCGCACACCAGCACCGAGCTGAATGCTTCCTGCACACCCATTCAACTTCCCGAGGTGACGGTCTGGTTACACAATTCCACACAAGCTGTGCAGGTACCTCAGGATGTTTCTACAAAGAGAGCAGCTTGCTCTTTTGCTGGGAAGTTGCATCCCCAGCACTGAGAATCATTTTCTTCCCCATTTTCTTGGGGGAGGCTCAGCCCCACCGTGGCTCTGGCTCCTCATGCTCCAGCCTAACCCCTGCTCTCAGCTCAGTGTGATCCTTCCCCATCTTCCAAAACGCTGCTAAAGCCCATATTGATAGATGTACGGCAGGGAGAGGATTCAAACAGGAAATCATTTCAATGGAAATGTATTTTTAGTGTCATCTGTGCTGTATTGGTGCCTCCCGATGCTCGATTGATTTCAGCAGAGCATCTGTGGGCAACGGGCATGTAAGAAATGCAGCCTGAGAGAAGCCTGGAAATGGGTTCAGCATATCCACAGATATGCCACAGCAGACACTGAGTGACACTGAAAGATCCTCGTTTCTGAAAGCAGCACCTGAGCTAGCTTGATCACAGAGACTGCCAAAAAGAGGCAGGATTTTGAAGGAGGCCATTCTCCCCTCAGAGCCTCCCCTGCCTTCTCTCCCTGTAATTAGTGAAATGCCCCATTACTAATTACGACCAGGCTACAGCAGACTTCTGCTGCTCGTTCTGGAATACTCAGGCAGAGTAACAGGGAAGGTGGTGCAGGCAGAGTAACCCTGAAAGGCAACTCAAAAGCCTTGCTCAGGATTAGAACTGCATGACTCAGGCTTTCAAGGTAGCGAATTCAGCTGCAGAGCTCCCACTGATGTCTATATCATCCCACGCACTTTCCAGGGCTGCAGTGCATTTATGGTTAATAGTTACCTGTATTCTTCAGGAGCTCACAGCAAGGAGAGTTTAAAACCCTCACGAAATACATAAACTTTAACCAGGTATTTGGGGAGGTTTTTGTTTCAGGCTTCAGAAATACTAATTGGATGGAAGAGCGTGTCAGTACTTTATTGTCCCCAGAAGGAAGCTATTTCACAAACATAAAGCCTTCCCAGTGACACTGCTCATATCTAATTTGACAAAATGTATTTGTGATGAGTGACTGTAGGGAAATATGGGGGCCAACCTTGTTATTGCTATTCAGATGGTTTCCATTACCTCCAACAGAAATTAAGCCCAAGACTACAACTGCAGAGTTAAACCTATGGGTTTATTTTTAACCTATTTTTCCCCTCAGAAATAAAAAGAAAAAACAAGGGGAAAAAAAATCAAAACCAACACGAACATGAACAATCTTACATATTTTTAAGTTAAAATCAGAACGAGATGTAACACATTGGAAAACCACTTATACCTGTGCTGGTATTTTAAGCAAACATGGTGTGGTTCCATAAGGGGTTAGAAAAGGCAATGGCAGAAGCCAAGCAGAAACCTGTCCTGTACCCCCCCCCCACCAGATACACTCATAAAAAAGCCCTGCCTGTCACACAATGGAGTTCAGATGGAGTTATAGATAGAATAATGAAAATAAATGTGTACGTGACATATCTATTTATATATGCAGTCATTTCCTTCAAAGAGATACATATCTGATATGACATTGCATTAAAATCTGAAGTCCTTTAAAAATATTATTCTCCTTCTCTTGACTCTGATAAAATGTCCCTAATAAGTCCTAATAAGTGTTACCAATGAATAAAACCATTTTATCCAGTCTTAACGTGAAGGTAGGTGCCATTTTCTTCCAAGATTTCCCTTAAGAAGACCCTAAAAATCTGCATTTTGACATCAAGTATGACACCGAAAACAAACAGACTTTTTAAGTTGCAAAGAATCGTTGAGCCACCCACTACATGTTTTCACAATGCTTACATCTTGGAATATTACTATACACAAAACCATTTAATTTTAGTCCCCCTGGAGTCACAAATGTACAGATGTTGCTGTGTGGCAGCACAGAATCCGTGCAGATGCATCTATCATGTACATATTACACCCTTCACTCTTTGGGAGACAAACTCACGTTTGACTGTATCCAAAAACACACGGAAACTGAAAGTGAAATTACTGCTGACTTCATAGATCAAGGAATAAATGGAAGTGATTTTCATGGTACTTCGACCTCATAAAGCAAAAATTATTGTGTTCCTCAAAAAACCCTTGCAAGGAGGACTAACTAGGATAGAACATAGAATTTATAGCATCAGTACAGTAGAAAAAAAAAAAATCTGTGGGTTTTTTTTTTCTTTTAAAATACGATTTCTGGAGAGAACCAGGGTTCATTTCTATGCAAATCTAGTTTTAAATGAATAGCACTGGTCAGAATGCACTTCCAGGCTGATTCTTTCTGTCCTATTAACAGCAAATCTCTCCCTCCAAGGTATGTGGCTGGAGAGGACAGAGAGAAAGGCACAGTGCTGCTGCCTGTCAAAAATAAATAAATAAATAGATAATTTCTTAATGTTAAAACTTGTTGCAATTTCCTTACTGCCAAAAGAAATGCCAAAAAAATTTCCAAGTTTACGCTTTGGGGAATTTCAATCCTTTCGTATTCTGAGGCACGCAGAAGACAAAAAAATGCTTTTAAGGTCGCTCTAAATCCACACATTTAAGATTCACCTCCTGATTTCTGCCCTCCCCAGTGCTTCACACTGGACCAGCCATGCCTGTCAGTGCATTTTCTCATCCAGTGTCTACTTAAGAAGATGTGAAGGCACCCTCATCCAGCATTCATCCCTCACCCTCCGCCAGAGGTTCAATTATTTCCATCCTTCAGGAATCCTCACACTTTGCCCTGTGCTCCTCTCTCATTCATTCCACACAAGAAACCTTTTCCAGGCTCTACCTGCTTTGCCTATTTCGAGAGTTGTGTGTTTAATCTGATTTATCTGGCAGGGTGAAAAGCATTACAGGCAGTGTTACGTTCTCGGATCGGAGGAGGCAGTGCAATAGAATAGCTGGCACCCCAGAATAATTTGTTTTCTGTCCTTAAAACTGCACTGCTAAACGTGCATTTTTAATAAAACTTAAGCAATTTAAGCATATTTTTACACATGCCATGGTTTTCAATCAAATATATCTAAATGTTCCAAAATACCCCAACCCACTATTAAAAACGCACAGAAACTGCAATAAATGTTTGTCAGTCAAAGAGTTGGCAGAAGGAAAAAAAAATTAAAGAATAACAGGTTTACCCTTATTCTATCCCCATTCTAATTTCGCTTCCTAACTTTATAATTGACTAAAAGTCTTCAACCTTTCCAGATGATGTAATGCTTATCCGTGCATATTTTTACATAAATGAGTGAGAGGAAAAAAAAAAATATTCGGAACAGGTACCTTCACGGAGAAATGATGAAAGTTACATAAATTTAAAATACTACTTCTTAAATATATGTAAAAACGCAAGGTGAAAGCAGAGGGTGATTAAAATAAATAAATGAAAAAAAAAGATGCGAAATATCTCAACGCGACCGCTTAGGATGAAAGCCCTTCAAATTATCCCCGTGTGCTCTGACGGATTTCTACGGCACTTGGCAAAAAATTCTGTACTTTTCCAGATGAGAAAGAAAGAAAAAGCGCCTCTCTGCCTCCTCGCCTCTGCAAGCACCGTCTCATTCCGAAGGAGGCAGGCACGGAGGTTCCGGGCTGTCACTTTGCGAGGTGAGCGACTTTAAGCGATCACGGCGCTCTCGCTCCTCGCCCTTCTCCCCGCGGCTCCCGCACAAAAGCCACCACCGCGACCCCGCTCCCCTTCCCGGCCGGCAGAAAGGGAAGGATGGGGAACAAGGGAAGGGACGCCCGCGGCGGGGCTCACCATGCGAGATGCTGTGGAGCAAGGCGACGGCCAACATCCACATGCCCCCGCCGCTCCCCCGCTCCCCGCTCCGGGCTCGCCCTCGCCCGCCGCGCCCACGGCCGGGCCGGAGCTGGCAGGCAGCGCGCACCGGGTCCGGCCGCCTGCCTCGCCTGCCTCGCCTGGTGGCTGCTCGGAGCCTGCGGGGCCGCTCGTCCGCCCAGCGAGCGCTCAGCCGCGGCGAGCCGGCTCCTCGCACGCCTCCTCTTCCTCCTCTTCCTCCTCCTGCTCCTCACACGGCTCCCCTCGGCCCGGCGGCAGGCGGGCGGGCGGGCGGGCACATCTTCCTTGCTTTGCCGGCTGCTTTCCTCGCCCTGCTGCTCTCCGGCAGCTCGGAGCGCTCGGAGCCCGCGGCTCGGCTCCCCTGCCTCCCGGCGCGGCGGAGGGAGCAGCGCGAACCCCGGCCCTCCGCAGCCTTAAAGCAGCGCCGGGTCCGCACAGTGGAAAAAGCCAAGACCAATAGAAGAAGGCAGCAGAATTTCCAGCCTCTCAATAGTTGGCTGAACTGCGGCCGTTTGGCATCAGCTGAGTTGTATATGACTAATGTGTTGACAAGTCGTGTGGGGGGACTGGAGGAGGGGGCCCTTCTAGAAGGTCACAGCCCAGACAGGCGAGTGCATCAAATAATTGACTGGGATTCTGTGCACCACTGAAGGAAAATACACACACACACACACACACATCTTGCAGTGCTTACACAGGTCCAGATACTATTTGGCCTTTCATCTGCGTCTCTTTCTGTGGAGAGACATTTTTTTCCTCCTGTAGTGAAAGAGTAAATTACAGTCTCTCTAACTAAAAGCAATTTCTGCGCCTATTCTTTCTTCACATCTGTGATGTGAAGGTTGGTCTGAAAAGGAAAAAAAAAAATCAATATTGTGAAATACATAACAGCATTAGGGCAACTCTGGATTTAAGCTGCAAGATGAAAAGCAAACACAACAAAGCAATAAGGAATCTCAACCTGCAGAATCCCCAGTGTGTTACCAACAGGATGACTTCACGTTTGGGGGACAATATTTTTTTAAGATAATGCTTTACAGCACCAGACATTGCCCTGCTGCCAACACCCTGCCTTGTGCTCTGCAATGAAATCCAGGAAAGGACGTTCCCCAGAAAGACACTGGGATGGACATCTGCAGGAAGCTCAGCAGCAGCAGAATGGGCAGGGAAGGAGATCTGCCTGGAGATGTTTCTGAAGCTGTAGAGGACAGATCAGAACACAGCCTGAGGTGTTGTATAAGGCCCTTCTTTCTAATTCTTGTGAAAAACAAACAGTGAAAGCCATCAGGAAGGAACTCAGTTCCCTGCATCCCATTTGGGCTGGAGCCAGGAGAGACTGAAGCCTTGAAGGGAAGGCAGGAGAGATGAGACCAATATTGGGCAGGGAGTCATGGCTGCATTTAAGAAAAAAGATGTGGGCAACCAGGGAAGCTCTTCAGGGGAAAATAGAATTTGATGCTGTTAAACAAAAATTAAAGGGAGAAGTGCAAATGTCTTGGTGGAGAATAAAAAATTAAAAAAAAAAAAAAAAGACATTTTGTTTTATTGGGAGTGAAGCTCTGTTAAAAATAACAGAACTTTAATCTGTTTAGAAGAGAGCTGGTGAGTAGCAGAAATGTTTAAGTATAGATTTGAGAGCATCTGGGAGAAGTTCATGACAGATTTGTTCAGGCAGCTCTTTCAGAATTGCTTTGTTTCCTCTTCTGATGCCCGAAACATGTTTAGGGCTTAAGAGATACAATGTTCTAAATATTCTACAATGACAGGATAAATAAATCTCCTTCTTATACATTTCTACCTCCTTAACTCTTCTACATAACTCTGGTAGCCCTTGGCAAATTTCAGTTTCCTGTAGAACTGTCTCAAACAAGCTTGTGTGCATTTCAGTTCATTTAAAACAACCACAGCAGCTGCAAAGTAAAAGAGTAAATCTTTAGTTAATTCTTCAGTGGCACCAAAAAGCAAAGGGACCAACTTCCAGAGGGTATTTAACATTTTTTAACAGAATCCAAACAACTAGGCGGCATAATCCTTGTCCTGGGCTGGGTTTAAGGAGGGGAGGAGGAAGGCAGGATGCAATTTTGCATGAGAGCAGGGTTCACTGGTCCTGCTGCTCAGGGAGTGACTTGGCTGAAACATAAATTCAACAATCTGTCAAAGGGGAGAAAGAAGACCATATGATAACTTCCACACAAAGTACATGACATCAGTCAGGATGCTGCTCTTCAAGTCTGGAAAATCAACATGATCAGGCTTCAGCTGCAATCAAGGCTACTCAAGGCCATGAAGGAGAATCCCCTTTTATGGTTTTGTGTTATTGTTTGTTTGATTAAAATATAATGTCTTAGATTAAGTGGCTGAAAATTACTTAGTTCTTCCTAAAACAAATTCAGTGATTTGCCAGGAAAGTATCTCAATTAAAGTCTGTATATAACTATATCTTCTTTGAGGAAAAAAAAAAAAATTTTGAAGTTATTGATTTAGTTTTAAGGATCAAAAATCTTCAAATAGTCTCAAATTCTTAATCTGGATTTAGACCATCTAGTGGTTAACTGTATTGGGTTGGCCATCCTTGCTTGCTGCAGCTACCACACAGCTGGATGAAGAAGATCTCGTGAAGTTAACAGAGATATAGAAACAATTCAAATCAGCTGATGATCACCCTGAATGCATCTCAGGCAACTTTTCAGCTCACACTATATGCAGGAGGCACAAGGACAGGATTTTCTATTAAGACCTTGCTGAAACCCTAAAGCTTTTGAGCCATCTGGTTCCAATGGGATATCCAGAGCGCCAAACATTTTTCTGTCAGCTCTGGCCTCTCACATTCCAGTTCTCCCCTGAGCCACCAGCATGAAGAACATGCAGAAACATCACCAGCAGGATCAGGCTGACCACATCCCACCCAGTCATCAGCTTCCAGTTGAAATCTCTCCACTGAAAACCACGGGAAGGGTTAAATGGTGGGGTCTGCACGCCAATTTTGCAATGCACCTGCATCATATCCTCACCTTAAGTGAGCAAACACACAAGGAATGACCACAGCAGACCAACACAAGTAAGAGCTGCCTCGTGGAAAGCCTTTGTGAAAATGAAGTGAGTTGAAAATTAAGGATCCAAGTGGTGGAATGTTTTCACATCCCCACATTGGAAGGTGATGTATCTGTTGGATGACAGATATAAGCTACACCCAGTCTTGCAGGGAAATTGTTTCTTCAAAGAAAAAGATGAAATAGTCTGTCTACAATAAGTCTGCATTGATTGGGACTTAAAAAAAAAAAAAAAAGAAGCACACAAAACCCAAAGAATCTTCCAAGAAGCAGCAGCTCCTTGTAATTGGTAATTGGTTCTATTCAGATGGTGGATGGTTTCATAGGCTTTGGGCTTTAGGGAACTCAGTCAAATATCTGCCATTGAAGCATTCAGCTATTCAAACAGAGCCCCTCATTGTCATTCAGAATGCAAAAAACTCATTTGCAATTTCAGCTTTGAAAGTGGTTTTAAAAGCACCTGAAGGAAGAAAGAATGGGAGGGAAGTAGAGAGGAAGTGAAGGGAAAGCGTGGTGAGAGAGGAAGTTCTCAACAGTCAGAAGACCTGGGGAAAAGAAACAATAAGAAATGAACATGCCTGAAATCAGAATCTAAGTGAATGATCAGCTCGGTTTCTGGGAGAGATGACACCTTGGCTCAGTCACCCCTCAGTCTCTAAATCATTCTGTCTCTCCTCGTTACTGACCTCTTTCCCTGACTCGACTTTTCTTGGCTATTTTCTTGCAGCGTAGCAATTTGAAAGGAAAATATGAGTTATTATCTTGTAGACTAGGTAAAGATAAGCACAGAGGGCTATAACTAAGAAAACTCAGTTCTGCATTTAGTAATGATTTTCATTTTAATAAGATTTAGAAATTTTTCAGTTCTGCTAAGAAAGGAACTGTAGTCCCAGTCAGTTTAAAAACAAAACCAAAGAAAGCAGCATACTCCTCTGAGATAATAACAATAAAGAAACAAAACCTGGAATCTCTCAAGAAGCACTTTTTTATCCTTTTTTAATGAAAATATGCAAAGAATATTTGGCTGAAATATAGTCCAAAGCATTCAAATCTCGATCTTCTGAAACTAACTGGGAGATATTCTCCATCTTCTCTCTAATTCATATCTGTTTTAAAGATGACAAGTTTGAACCACTTTTCCCCAAATTTTCAGGTAAACTAAAGCTTTGTCACTGCACCCAAAATGAAGGGAGACTAACTCAAAGAGGGATAAAAGGACCAGGGGTTAAGAAGGGAAGAGGAGCAGAAGGGGGAAAGCTTTTTAGTAGCTTCCATCACTCTGGAAACAGGAGAATCAAAAGCCTTGTGAGAACAGGTTTTCCTCAGAAGACTTCATGCCCGATTTGATACTGGAAAGATTCAGATAAATGTTGAATGCTTGTCAAAACCAATCGCTAAACCTTCTGATATTCACTGGCTACCAAGCTTAATGCTCATATCTATAAGCTCACAGTCAGCCATTTTTTATCAGGACAAGCTGCAGAAATTAAATATTTTCCATGAGACACTTAAGAATGGAAAAGGAATTTCTGGTTCTGTAAGTACCATTAAGAAGATACCAGCTGAAAAGCTCTGTTTGTTACCGTGCATCTGGGAATGCTCAAGATGGAGAAACAAAATCTCAATCATCTGCATGCACCTACTTGTGAAAGCATCTGTGCTGCTGATACCTATCTATTCCACCCCAAAAATGCAAGGGAATAACTACAATTTGCTTATTTTGAAGCCATTGACTGCTCCAAGCTGATAATGTGCAGGAATATTGTTATCTGGCAAAAAAATGTGCTCTCTCGCATGACCTGCTCTTACAGTACACACACAATTAGCCATTCAGTCTTGATATGCTCATGAATTAAAGCAGCAGCTTTCAAAACACTCTGGATGGCTTAATACACACTGAGCTTTAAAGCATAAAATGGGGATTATTTTTTATTTTTTTTTTTACCCTGCCTGAAGTTACTCTTCTCTTGTGCAGCTCATTCCTGGGTTTCCAGTAGCATCTGGGAGATGTGAACAAGGCAGCTCTCCCCATCAGGTGGTTCTGTGAGCACAGGGTCAGTGGGAAAGGGAATTTCCTCTGGATATTTGGTCAGAAGACTGAAGACTTAAGTCAGATGTCTATGAATTTTTCCAGTTTTTTCAACAACTTAAAGTGGGATTAGTCTCTCTCTCTGCTCTGCCCAGGTGAGTGTTTATACTCTTATACACATATTAAAGCAATTAATTA
The DNA here is from genome assembly GCF_017590055.1 of Onychostruthus taczanowskii. Classification (NCBI taxonomy): domain Eukaryota; kingdom Metazoa; phylum Chordata; class Aves; order Passeriformes; family Passeridae; genus Onychostruthus; species Onychostruthus taczanowskii. Next base: position 13,858,513 of record NW_024498906.1, read on the forward strand.
ATTATATTCTACTTAAACTCGGCAGGGAAATGGATTGAGACTGGACAGCAGGTTCAGAAGTTATTAGTGAGAAGGATGAGAGCAGCTGACAAAGATGTTTCTTAGAAATCCATGCTAGAGTAAGGCATGGAAAAATCCAGTCTGTGGGAAGGATTTTAAAGCCCGTGTATGATTCATGTTTTCTTCAGAGAATGACAGATTTTTCTATTTCCAGCCACATCATCAAAACATAGGGTAGTGATTATTTTTTTTGATGCTGTAGACTTCTCTTTGCATTGCACCTTGCAAACAAACAGAGAAGGTAAGTTTCTCACAGCTTAAAAGACTGTCAGCTAGAAGAAAAATATTTCCTTTCAGAGGGGAGAAGCCAGGAGAAATTTTTATTTTTTTTTTAATTTTTACATCTTCATACAGACAAGTTTGTTCCTAACACATGAAATAATGTAGGAGAGGAGGATGGCATGTAAAACAGGTAAATAAGAAAGGTGGGGACACAGCTCACAACCCTCAGCCTGTTGTCCAGGGTGAAAACATGGGCTGGAAGAAGGGCAGAGAGGCTTCTCCCAGTGCTAACTGGTTCTTCACAAGAGGAAGTAGCATAACATGACACCCCAAGCATTATGGCATTGGAGATATCCACTGAAAGCCTCCAAATAAAGATGAACTGAACCCCTTTGTGCGTCTGATGTGTGTGCAAAGACAAGACATTAAACAACTGGCACTGAACAATTGCAATGCCAAGATAGGATGGAATGAATTACAGACACTGAAATCACACTGTACATATCATAACCTTGCAGCATGAAAGGGATGAGCCAAGAGGACTATTCCATTTCTAAATCTGATTTTCCATTATTTGGGTTAGGAGTCAGAGCGTTTTAGCAAGAGATCTAGAACTCTGGGTTTGGATGCAGGCATGTCTACACACACACAACTGCTTCTCATTGAGAAGAAGTGGTAGAAAGAGAGGAAATTTGAAGGAATATCACAATTTCAACGAGGCTTACAAAAAAAATGAATGATGGCTTCAAAGCTCTGCAGACCTCTCTTTAATAATTGTTACAGTGCAATCCATTAATGACTGTAATTATGTGGGAAGAAGGTTATCCCTGGTCCTGAGCCAAATACTGACTTCTGTTACCTGCTCTGGATGCCAGTGGCTCACAAGGAGTAGCATCCACATAAACAAAACAAGAATTGAGCAGTTGGGAGCCAACACCTCCCTGGCCAGAGTCAATGCAAGGAAGGCACCAGGAAGAGCAGAGTTGCCCATGCCTCAGGCAATGCAGCGTCCTCCACATTCTCATCTTCCTGACTCCCACCTACCTCCAGGCACTGAAGAAGAGATGATATCTCTGCTTGCAGGCTGCTGGGAGCACGTGTGAGCCTGGCTCTCCCCAAGCCTGGTGCAAAGGAGGGGCTGCAGGGGAGCAGCAGCACCGCAGAGCAGCGGTGGAGCAAGGATGCAGGGTTGCCAAGCAACAGCCTACCACGGGAGGGGGGAGTTAAAATGGGATATAAACTGTGCTTGGTCGTGTGGGGCCACAGCAGCCCTCCCATCTGCCTTTCCCCCTGCTCCCATTGAGTTGTGGGTCTGGATTTCACGAGAGGGTTTGGCCACAAGCGTGTCCTGCACCACGAGCTCCTGTCGGCTCCTCCAGGAGGTTGCAGCAGGGAGAACCCCAGGAAATATTTCCTTTGCCAACTTGTTGTCATGGATAATGGAGCAGGAGCAGGAGCAGGCTGCTGTAGGTTCTCCACACAGCCCAAGGCTCAGGAGCAGGGAGTGAGACCCAACCTGCCCCGTTCACACATCTGCAGCAGGGATGTTCCATCCTTTGTCTCAGAAACACAATCCAGGGGAGATGTTTTCCTTCATACCATTCTCTGCAACAAGTGGAGCCTCTGTGTTATTCCCATCTGAAGTTCTTGTCCCTATTCTGTGAGGAAATAAATCTTTGAGGGCATGGTATCAGAGGACACCTTCACAAAGTTTTTAGGCAAGAGCCTAAAATCTTTCAGCCTTCACCTATTCTGGTGAAGGGGGACCAGTTTGAGAGGGGATGGAATAAACAAGAATAAAAACTGCTGACAACTCATGGTGCTGGGCCACAGATGCTGAGAGACTTTTCTGAGGGCTGAGCCCCAAGCTCTCTCTGCAAGGACAATCTCCCCCCAGCCCAGCTCCTCACGGCCCTGCCCCACAGCACAGCTTTCACCAGAGCCAGCTGCTGGCTCCAGCTGTTCCCTGTGCTGCTCTGCCTCCTCCCTGGTGGAACTCGAGGTTTTCAGTTTAACTACAAAAATTATTTGTGACCCTCCCTCTTCTCTTAACACTTCCTTGCCCGTCCACACTTTAGCCATTAGCACCAACAGTGTTCTTATACACCACTGCACAAAAAATTTTGACTTCATATTGCATTTTCTGTAACTTAGCATTATTTTCAGACAAAAATAAACAAATTATTGTGAAGGAAACCACATTTGCATTTACTTTGAAGTACAGAACATAAGTTTTACCAATGGAAATAGTTCACAGATAAGAAGGATACGTTCTCTGTGCATTTCAAATCATTAAGTCACGCAGGGAAAACCAAAAAGTTATAAAGCCACACTTATCTCTCTTCCATCCATTTATTTTGGTCTCCTTTAATAGGCTAAAAAGAGGAGAAAACATATTTAAGAGATGATTCCTCTCTCCTTAAAGGGATTTGCCATGGTAGAATAGAAATCCCACCTTGGAAGTTGCCATTCCTCTGTCTCCAAGTATTATGTGGAGAGGCTACAGTGAATTGCACCATAAACACTTCAAATTAAGCGAGATGAGCAATGTCCAAAGCAGCCAACTGTTGCTGAGGTTTTAAATAGCAGCAAGCCCACAGGCAAGATTTGAAGGCAGCTAATGGAGATCCTGGTTTTTTGGGGAGGAAATTCTTCTACAAGAGCAGAGAAGCACTTGGCTGTAAGTCTGGCAAGCAAGTGGGATTTCATATGCTGGCTGGGATGTGTTATGGAGAATTTCAGCAGCAGAGGAGAATTATGTGGTAAAGAAGCAATGGGATATCCTGCCCTGTGAAGGGTTTCAGATTAAAATGAAAGCCTGGATGAACATGAGTGACAGCAATACACTGAACTGGTATTAAAGGAGAAGAATCAAAACTGTCATGTCATCAGCTGTTGACAAAACATCTGCAGTACTGTGTACCACTTCTGGTCTCCTCAGACCACAAAAAGCTCAGGCACACTGCAGTGAGTCTAGTGAAGGGCCACAAAAATAGTTAAAGAATTGGAGAATCTCACCCATGAGGAGAGGCTGAGAGAGCTGTGGTTATTTGTGCTGGAGAAGGCTCAAGAGGATCTTAGTAATGACTAAAAGTAGTGTATGTGATGGTGTAAAAAACCTGTAGCCTGACTCTTCTTGATGGTATTCAGAGAGCAGAAAAAAGGCAAAACACACAAACAGAAACCACGCAGCTCCATGTAAAGGTATGATTTTATATATATGTAAATAATGCATTTACTTTTTCAGTGAGGGTAAAGACCAAATGCAGAGGTATCCTACAGAGTATCCATCCTTGGAGTTATTCAAAACTTGACAGGACACAGCCCTGAGCCACGTGCTGTGGTACTTGACCCTGCTTTGGGCAGCAGGGCTGGTCTAGACCTGCCAAGGTCAGCCTCATGGATCTGTAGGAAAACCACCAATTTCGTTCTCCACAGAGAAGCTGATCTGGTCCAACACCAGCTGGGGCTGTGGTACTTCTTGTTCATTTCCTTGGGGACTCATTTTTGGGTTTGGTTGATGTCCTGATTTGTCACCCCAGGACAGCTGAGCTTTTTTCTTTTCCTTTTAAGTGTAGCCACCCATCACAAGTGGTCTCTTCATCACCAACATGTATTTTTAGGTAATGGTGGCTCATTTAAAAAGCCTCCATTTACTAACAGTGGCCACGGTTGGGTTTTCTCCGAGCTGAAGCGCCCATAAAGTTTGTTGAGTAAACAGTGTCAATATCACCTGTGCTAGAGGGCAAATAAAAAGAGTTTTCCTGCCTTCCCTGTGAAGAGGGAAGCAGGTTGAAAGTGCATTTCCTCCCCTGTTTTGGCTAGTTCTCCCAAAAGCACAAACCCCCCCGTGGCTCCCCAGCCCTCAGCACTCAGAGGGGTTGGGGTGCAGGCCACTGTCACCTGCAGGGAAGGACCTTGGCACGTGGCACCTGGCACAGAGTGGCAATGCTTGCCTCCAGAGCCATCAGGGGTGCACGTTCCATCCATCACATCCCTGCTGATTCATCTCTTCCCCACCTGGCATTCCTCTCACACAGCATCCCTCCCTGCTCCCATCACTCTCCTGAATATCTGGGTCTTGTTTCTGCTGTCTCCTTCTTTGAAACTATATGACCACAACACAATAAGCTTTGAGTATTTTTCAGCTGAAGGTTAAGCCAGAAATCTTAAAAAGATACACCTGTCCTGTCTTTCCTGCACAGTAATGTGGAAAGAATAACTTCTTACTATTTCTCCCTGCCATTGTCCACAACATGAGTAGGAAAAATAAAGCTGTGCTCAATTAGTTACAAGTCAATAAAATAATCAAGAAGATATTCTGTCAAAAGAGGCTTATTTAAAGGAACAAACTCACAGAATATGCTAGATGCTGAGGCACCTAAGTATTGAATTGTACTAACTTTCATATTTAGGTAGAAGTTTACAGTTGAACAAAAAAGTTAATTGACATACCTCCTTTTTGGAAAAAGCTGAATTTAGTACATTTGAAACATTCTGCTGTATGAGTTCAAAATTTCAATACAGTTTCTTAACTTGCATGTTCAAATTACAATAACAATTTTTTTTTCAGAATAAGAAAAACAGTAATTCCGTTTTTTTTTTTTTTTCCATATGGATTTTGGGATTCCTGTCAGTTTAGAACTGAAATTACAGCAGGCTAGCTTTTGTCATTGGACATTAAATTAAACTTCTGTTTTTCAGTTAGTTTTGGTACACATACCAAGGACTTCACTGTAAGGAGTGGTTTTCTAAGTGTGTTTCTGTATTTAGATGTTCTTCCAGACACATAGAAAAAGAAGTTTGGTGGTCTCACTTCAAGCCCTAACAGATAATTATCACAGACCATGGCACAGAGAAATCTCTGCCCTCAGAATTTGCAGAAGTGATCAGCAGCTGTTTCAGGTCATGACTGATGGGAGCTGGAAAAGCTTTGTGGGAAAAAGCAAAATGCCCACGTGTACACGTCCAGCTCAAGTGCCACAGGCTTTTCACGTCAGGAATAAGCAGATTCCCCTAAATAATAGGGAGAGGGAGGGGTGATGGGGGCAGGGAGAGGTGGGATCTCATTTGTTTTCAATAGTTAAGATGAAGAAATAAGTTCTCAAAAAGTCAGTGCTTGCTCATCGTGACACAGAATTTTCCTCTGTGCACTGGAAGTCTGCTCCAATCGTTTATTGTACTCAATGCCCTTCCACGAGTGCAATAGGTTTATAAATTCAGCTCCTTGAAAGAGGTGTTTCTCTAAAGATTAACAGGAAACTGTTGGAACCCAGCAGAAAAACCAGATGCAGCTACCACGTATAACCTCCTCAGAACATACAACGCAAACTAAGGACTTCCAAACACCTCACATATTCATTTTCTTCCCTGAGCAGGGCGGCAAACGCCACAGGGCTGGCTGTTTCTCCCTTTTCAGAACCTTTTGCCGAAGGGAGGGGCGGGCAGGGCCAGACGCTGTCCTTCGCGAGGGATGCTCTGATGTGCGCAGGAAACGCCGCTCACTTTGCGGGCTGTCCCTTCGCGGGGTGAGCGACCCGCAGCGATCACAGAGCTCGCCCGCCCTTCTGCTGGCGGCTCCGACCTCTCCCGGCTCTCCCGGCTCTCCCGGCTCGGCTGGCGGCCGCTCGGAGCCCGGCGAGCGCTCAGCCCGCCGGCAGCCCCGCGGCTCCGCCGACACCCGCCGGCGCTCGGCCGGGGGAAGGGGCGGCGGCGGGGGGACCCAGGTGTGTCCTTGGCTCGGGCAGGGCCACAGGTGACAAAATCCTCCGGCGCGGCCACACCAGCATCCCCGGCTCCTCGCGCGCCTCCTCCTCCTCCTCCTCCTCCTCTTCCTCTTCCTTCTCCTTCTCCTCCTTCTCCTTCTCCTTCTCCTTCTCCTTCTCCTTCTCCTTCTCCTTCTCCTTCTCCTTCTCCTTCTCCTTCTCCTTCTCCTTCTCCTTCTCCTTCTCCTTCTCCTTCTCCTTCTCCTTCTCCTTCTCCTCCTTTCCTCGCCCTGCTCCCCTCCCGGCTCGCTCTCCGGCAGCTCGGAGCGCTCGGAGCCCGCGGCTCGGCTCCCGTGCCTCCCTAGGGAGCAGCGCGGATCCCGGCCATCCGCAGCCTTAAAGCAGCGCCGGGTGCGCACAGCACCGGGGAAGAGAGAGCGAAGGGAAGGGGCAGGGAGGGTGTGCTGTGATGGGGCACTGAGGGTGTGCTGTAATGGGGCACTGAGGGTGGGTTGTGATGGGGCACTGAGGGTGTGCTGTGATCTGATGGGGCAGGGAGGGTGTGCTGTGCTGTGATGGGGCACTGAGGGTGTGCTGTGATGGGGCACTGAGGGTGTGCTGTGGTGGGGCAGTGAGGGTGTGCTGTGATGGGGCACTGAGGGTGTGCTGTGATGGGGCAGGGAGAGTGTGCTGTGCTGTGATGGGGCAGGGAGGGTGTGCTGTGCTGTGACACTGTCAGTGTGTGCACGCAGTGCCCAGCAGCACATCCCCACTCCGGAGGGACCAGAGGGAAGAACTCGTAGGCTGGGCTAGGTTTAAGGCAGTGTTTAGTTTGTTTCATAGGACTTGTGATCATTTATATGAAACTGTATGTACTGTACATAATTGATTCTGGCTCTTGACATTTCTTGCTTGAGATATCCTCGCCGAGTCACAAATTCACAGAATCCCAGAATCCATGTGTTGGAAGAGACCTTCAAGCCCATGGAGTCCAGCCCAGCCCCAACAGCTCAACCAAACCCTGGCCCCCAGTGCCACATCCAGGATTTGTTAAACACCCCCAGGGATGGTGACTGCACCACCTCCCCGGGCAGCCATTCCAGAACTTTATCACCCTTTCTGGAATAAACTTCTTCCCAATATCCAGCCTATATTTCCCTTGACACAGCTTCCAGTGAAGGGAATATTGATTTCCCACTCATGTATAAGTCAGAGAGAAGGTGTTGGAGCTCTCTGGAATGCAATACTTTCTCCTAGGTTGGTGATGATGTTAATTTAGCTTGAGATCCAAGACACAGACCCTGAACCTGGATCCTACAGGTATTTAGCTCATGCTGTGCATGAGAAAAGTGAAACATCTTCTCTTTAGGTTCTCACACAGATGAGCTGCAGCTCAAGGTGGAAATATGTTAAAAATAATTTTCCCTCAAAGGAAAGTGTAGTCACACTGACAAGAGGGTGGACACTGGCATCTGAAGTGGTCACAGAGGTCTTGGGCACTTCATGAGCTGCAGAACCACAGAATCATCAAAGTTGGAAGAGACCAGATCCTCCAGTCCCACCATCAACTCAGCAGCACCATAAAGAGGCTGAATGAAAGAAAAACTGAGGTGGTTTTATGAGGAGCTGAAGAATGGTCTGTGGTAAGAGCACAAAACTCCTCAAAAAACAGCAGCAACAAAAATAAAAGAGACGGACCATGAGCACTTGAATTGATTAATAAGACAAAATAGTAGATGCAAAGTATGGATGTTTAAAATATGGAAATATTTATTTTGGTTTACTTTTTACACTGGAAAGGCAAATTATCTTCTGGGTTTTGGGATGAGACAGGTCTGTACACGTATACCTGGATGGACAGAAAGTCAGCTCTTGCAGGGAGAGAATATCTGCAGTGGAGAACAGACACATGATGGGGTTATGGGAGGAGAAAAATGTCAGACCATGCTCATGCTGAGTAAAAGCAGCAAGTTTGGGTACAGGAAAGAGGGAGATGTCAGAAACAAAGTGCAAAGTTAGGCTGGAAGGATGCAAACATTGGCAGTGACAAAGGAAGGGGGAGGAGGGGGTCTGGGCTGAACTTGGGTCTTGGGAATGGGAGGAAAGATGTTTCTCCAAGTGTTTGTTTAGTTGAATGTCTTCTTTCTTCTCAATGCTTAAATCAGTAATTAAAGGTTTATTTTCATTGGCTATGAATTAATTAAGTGTAATTCCCTAAGTCATCTTCTGAGAAGTTATTACTGGTTCTACAAGTAAATGCAATACTTCATAATATCTGCTAAAGAACTGTTGGAAAAGAAGAATAAAAGGGGGGAAAATAATCAATTCTCAAATTAAGACAAACCTCAAAAAGAATGAATTAATTATTTGTGAGATTCTAAACATAGGCTTGGCTTCCTCTCACTTGTGGCACAAATTAAATAAACAAAAAAACTCAGCAAGAATTTTGTGGAACCATGCCATTTTCTTTATTATAGGATGGACAGCAGGTGTTTTGTGCCCAGAAATATTTTTCTTGGTGTATTATGTATACCCTCCTCAAAAATAAATAATGATCAGCTGCAAAACAAATATTCTCTTTTGATTTGAAATTATCAAAATGGTTTCTTAATCCAGCAGAGGGGAAAAAAAAGATGATTTTATTGTTGGTTTTTGTATTAAATAATTTTGTTGTTGGCTTTCTGATTCACAGTATCACAGAATGGGCTGAGTTGGAAGGGACCCATCAGGATCACCAAGTTCAGCTCCTGGCTCTTCACAGGACACCCCAAGAATCCCACCCTGTGCCTGAGGGCGTTGTCTAAGTCAGAAATTCTGCTCCAAAAGCTTCCATGGGGAGCAGAATGTTTGGGAATGCATCAATGCTAAAACAGGATAATTAGGCACAGGATCTCTTTTTATTTTTATTTTTTTTTTTATTTAATGAAGTGATGTGATCCACTCTCCTCCTCAGGACTCATCTCAGAGCTGCCTCTGCTTCCTCCTCATAATTCTTGACAACTTTTTGTGCACTGATCCTCCACAGCATCCCTGTAAGTTTGGAGTGTTTTGTTATTCCTGTATCAAAGAAGAATTAAAGCCAAGGGTGAATCCACCAGGAGATTCAGGCACTGAAATTTTTGTCCATATTGCAAAAGCCAAGTTTTAGGTGGTCTCATAATTTTGGAACTCACAACCTTATGTAGTACCCAGAGTCCTGGTGGTTGATGTACAAGTGTTAGGTACTGTAAAAAGGGATTGAAGGGAAATAAGTGGGGAGAGACTTTGGGAAGCATCTGTAAGGAAAGTGCCCTGCCACTCACCCTGCAGTGGCCCAGAGGAACCAGGGGGCTGGGTTCTCTCAGGAGAGGCAAGGGAGGAGAAAATTATCTTCCACACTCATTCTCTGCCCAGCAGAGAGAGAGCTGGGTCCAAATCACCACCTGACAAACACTAAAACATTGATTGATGCCAGTTGTCTTGTCTTCTTGTGGCAGTTCACTTCCCTAGGAGACTTCATGCTCTGCTCTTACTTTTTTCCAGAACAGTCTTTCTCCACAGAGACCATTTGTGACTCAGAAGATGCCACATGATGCCACATTAACCTCACCTTCTCTGAGGCAAGAAGAGGGGGAGTCCCTCTCCAAAGCAGGCAGGAATGCTCTGGGTTATGGATCCCACACTTTCAAAGCCTCTGCTCTTGGGGTTTGAGCATGGGGTGACAAACAGGGCAGCAGGGGGGACACACATCCACTCCATCTCCACGCTCCTGCTGGCACAAGGGCAGCACACCAGTATGTCCTGGGGAGCCAGATGAGGTTTTCATGCCTCCAGCACCTTCCAAAATCAGCATCTTCATGCCAGGAGGCAGCTCTAGAGATAGTCCTGCAGTGGTACTCTGCTGCTGAAGGGTTTTCTGCATAAAAACCTAGAGAGACGTGCACAATAACCTGAGAATTTATAGAGACTCTTCCATACCCTCTGGTTTTTTAAACATAATTTTCAATTTCTAATTCATGAAAGCTCCTTGCAGTTTGTTCTCAAGCCCTTCTGTCGTCTGCCTGGCACTTTCTTTTTTTTCTATGAGTATCCAAAGTCATTAAAAATGCAAGTACAACTATATATATCTCTCTAATACTATATATATTGTTATGGAGATAGTTCTAAGAGATAACATTATGAAGGATCTTATGAAAGATCTTATCTTCATGTGAAAGCTTTATTAATACCTCCCCAGAGGTAACTCAGGATCAGTTTTGCCCTCTGTAATTAGCTGAAATTACCTCGACCTTCTCTCCAGGCTGGGTGAACAACATGCAGAACTGCTCTCTCAGTTACTGCTCTGAATCTGTGCATGTTAAAGAATAAAATGTGAGGAGGGAAAGAGAGAAAAGAGAAAGAGGGACAGTCCACACCCAGCTAACTCCTCTCAGCATCTGGTTGTGCTGTAATAGATTTCAGTCTGTCGAGTTGCAATTATTCCACAGGATCCATTCTCACAGAGATTTATGCCACAGTTCCTGGGTTGGTTCCTCTTCAGAGGGATGGGAGCATCTGAAACCTGTAGCCAGATGGAGTAAAACCTATTTGAGTGGGTGGGCAAGGCCCTTTCCCATCCCAAAATGACCAGAATTTCAGCAACCATGCTCATGCTCATGCTCAAGCCATTTTTCCCCTTCTTCCCAGAGCATCTGGGTCTGGTTCAATGTGTCAGCTCTCTCCTCACATCCAGGCCAGCTGAAGTTCCAAACAGCCTCACGCTGAGCCCTGACATCCCACATTAGGGAGAAGAAATAGACGCACAGATAATAAAACACACCGTGTTGTCAACAACTTCTAACTAAACACGAAAAAGGAGCAGGTGTAAATTTAGAAAGACCTGAGCTCCAGATTGAACAGCGAGTGGCAGGTGCACACTCTCAATCAGGGATGCTGACATCATTTCTGCCAAATCTTCCAGTTGTTTTCCTCAGTCTTCATCAGTCAGAGGATCAGCGAGCTGGCTTTTATCCTCGCCTAAGTTCCAACCAAAGTGCTCATTCCAAGCATCAGGGCTGCATTAGGTAAACATCAGTTAAGTAAGATTAAGGCAGCATGGCCTGGACTTTTATTTTATCTCACCCTCTCAGCTGCACATTAAACATCCAGAGTGGGGAGGTCACTCCAGACCTGTGAATCCTCTCCTCAGGGCACAGAATCACTCCCTGCGTGTGAGTTTTGGTAGTGCTCCCTAAAATTTTTAAAATAATAGGTTGCATCAGCTGTACAAAACTGAGCGAAGAAATCTCAAAAAAAAACCCAAGGCCAAATAAAATTCTCCCCCTGTCACCTCTCCCTGACCACTGCTTTTATTCAGAGCTCAGCTTCAGGCTTTACCCAAACCAAAATCAAAATGACCAGTGTCTTTCACAGTGCTGTCACCAACAAGGGAAGGTTTTCTCAGGGCAAGGCAGCATTAGAATTTTTGTCACATGGAACTGCTGCTGAGGTGCTGTTGCTGCTATAAATTAAAAGGCAAAGTTGTCTTTCTGAGTATGCCTCAGCTCCACTTCCCTTTATCATCCCAGAGAACTCCTGAGGTTTTTAGAGCTGTGTCTTACCACAGTTCACCTGCGGAGAAGAGAAAGAAAGACTAAAAAATAGGGCAAGACATTTTGGACAGGAGACAGTTTCTTGAGCAGATGTTTAAATAATGCTTCCTAAAAAAAGCAGGCCTCATTCTCCTGAAATGAAACACTATCTGTATCCACTAAAAGCAGATCTAGAGTGTTTTTAGTGATTCCCAGCAACTGCAAACAGTAGGAGGTACCAATAAGAAAACAGCATGACTGAACTAATTTCCTTTGACATGGCAATAACCCCAAATAAATCTGCTTTCTCTTCAAAGAGGCAAAGCTCAAGACAGTGCTGCATTTGGGGAACCTTTCACTGGGGTCAGTTGTTTCATGTTCCAGTGTCACACTGAAAAATTCACCCTGGAAAAACTTCACGTAGCCACAGATCAGTAATAAACGCTTGGTGGATTTGTCACTGACTCATGAATCAGCTCTGCCTTTATTAATTTTTATTTTTTTTACAGTGAAGCTGTTAACTTTTCAAGGGAATACAAAGGATTTTGGATCACACAAAAGATGCTTCTCCACTGGACACATTTCTTCATGGACAAACTGCTTTTTGCCTTTTCTTTTAGCTCCACCTTCCCTCACCACGCTGGCAGTGCCTTGTACCTGAGAGGTCTGTGACAAGCCAGGCTCATTTTCTCTTGGCCCAGTGGCTCCAGAAGTAAAATGTTCAAATACAGGCATCTCAAACTGATTGGCAAATAATCCAAGTGTTCAAAAACAGAAGTACACACACACAGAGTGGCAAACAAAGCTGTGGGTCAACATCAGATGGATGTTCTCTGCAGGTGAGCGGCCAAAATATCCCTGGCAGGAGTCCAGCCAGAGGATAGCTGGCTTATAATGGTTGTTAAATGACCTCTTCATCGTTTTTGATTGTGCCTGGACATGTCCAGGCAGGAAAGCACCTCTTGGCATGGCTTTGCCATCTGCCACCCTGTGATGGATGTGAGACCTGGCCTCTTACTCTGTTCCTGTGCTGTAACTGCAATTTTACCCCCCAGAGAAATGTTTGAGCACCTCAGCCCTACCCCAATGCTCTTTGCTAACAAGGAAAAGGGGTTTAAGTACCAAACAGAACCACCTGAGTGTCACAGCACCAAAACCCTCAAGGGGGCTGGGATTGGTAGACCTCAACCACAATTTTAGCCATCTGCCACCCTGTGATGGATGTGAGACCTGGCCTCTTACTCTGTTCCTGTGCTGTAACTGCAATTTTACCCCCCAGAGAAATGTTTGAGCACCTCAGCCCTACCCCAATGCTCTTTGCTAACAAGGAAAAGGGGTTTAAGTACCAAACAGAACCACCTGAGTGTCACAGCACCAAAACCCTCCAGGGGCTGGCACTGGTAGACCTCAACCACAATTTTGTATCTCTGTACCTCAGTGACTCCACTTGCAGAGCTGAAGGAGGAAAATCTTCATTCTTTCCAAAGCAGGGAAGCTCTCCTGAAAGGCCACAGGGATCCAGGACACGGCACAGGCTGGAGAGAGGAAGGAGGGAAGGAAACCTGCTGGGACCAGGTGATTGCTCAGGCAGGCAAGGCTGGCTAATGAACACATCAAGAATGTGCTTGAATTTCAGCTTTTGTATGAGCTCAGGGAAAGGCTCCTCTGGGGAATTTGGAGCTTTCACTTCTGAGAAGCAATGAAGATGAAACCCATGTCCAATAATTCTGGAATTTCATACAGCAACATAAAACTTAATGCACAAAACAGCAATTTCATGAAGTTTACCCCAGAACATGGAACCTGCTCCTCAAAAAGTGCCAGCACAGACTTTACCACCCTTCCCTTGAAGTACAGGGTGGATCTCTTTGGCTTTTACCTTACCTGAGGTGAAAACAAAGCAAAAGCAGAGCTATGGGTGACACGAACCTGCAGTACACATTAAAGCAGAATTATCCCCACAAAACAGAGGCCAGTCTTGCCAAAACATCACTGATGCCAGCAGCAGGCACAGCCACAAGGATGCAGCCTCTGAGCCTCCTGCTGTGCCCAACTGTGCAGCACTGCAGAACTGAGAGGCTGGGCCTGTGGCACGAGCACAAAAAGCAGCTAATAAGTAATTGCATTTAAAAAGTGGGTTTAGTTATCTCAACCAGTTTCTTGGTTGCAATAGGCCTGTGGGTTTTTTGTATTATTTCTTAGAATAAGAAATTTCTTATTCTTATATCTTATATTTCTTATATCTTATTTCTTTCTTTCCTCCAACCCAATAAGGCAAAACTAGGTCTTCATCTCTGCTGCTTTTGGATAGCTCAGATTTGTGAGTATCCAGTTAAGACCCAATATTTCAAAGCATCATCCAAGACAGAAATTTACCTCAGCAATAACATCCATGGGAAGGGACAGCTATTTCTTTCTTCTGCTGCCTAATTGGAGCAAAAGAGATTATTAACCCTCATGGAATTACTGATTTACCAACAGTGCCATTGCAATGTGTACTCATTCCTCCAGGTAGGAAGCAATACCTTAAAAATATATTGGTTAATAAATCAACATCAGATTTTAATATTAATTGTCCCTTTGAAACTGATTCTCAACAAATATCACAGTCAGTGTTGCTTTGCTAACATTTTAATGAGTCATTAACTAAAACCAGCCATTACCTTCTGCTGTTACAGTTTCCATAAGGATTTATTAAGGCAACTTCATGTATTATTAAAAATAAAGTTTGTGGCTCTAATGTTCTAAAACTTCATCTCCCTCAGGCTTCCACTGATTGCTTCAAAGGTAGAAACATTTGCCAAACATATAACTGTGTCACTCAGTTCAGAACAATCCTTTAAAACAGTATTTCTTGCTTTTAAAATTACTTTTTCCCCCTGCTCTCCCTTCTCAAGGAGAAAGTGGCTGTGTATAAAATAAATGTGAATGTATGGAAGTATGCAGAGCTTTGTTGGGTTTGTATCTGCTAACTCAAAAGGGGATGGACCTGGAATATCAAAAAAAGAACAAGCTTAGAAAATTGGGTCTGTCAACATGACTAAAACCAAGAAGGAGAAATTCTTCTTCACACAATGTGTTATTAAACCATGGAAATCATCCCCCCTAGAAGTCATTAGGGGCAAAGTTTAGGTTCACCACAGAGCTCAAACTTCATACAGATCTCAGGAATTCTGAGCCTCGTTCTCCTATAATTGAAGATAATCTTAAACTTTGGAGTATGAAGCTTAGAATTACCTTAATGACTTCCTGAGGTAATTAATTCTGCAGTCTAAATAACATTTGTAATTATTAGCAGTCAGAGTGACATACTTAAGTAAAAAAAAAAAATGTATTTGCACCTTACACGGGCTTCCAATAGAGCATGGATGAAATTAAGGTCACTCCATTCTGAGAAGTCTCCTTTACACCTATATTTTCGGAGAGATATCTGAAAACAGGAGTTTCACACTTACAGCTCATCACATTCCTAGTGTGCTACCAAGAATTTAAAATACTGACAGTTTCCATGTGGTGACATGAAAGAAAAAAAAACATTTTCCCTCCAGCCTGTAAAATCAGACTCGGGTTCACAATCAGCTCTGTGCCTCTCTATTCCATGTTCAGGAGCACAATTGCTTTGAATTATTCTGCATCCCTGAAAAATAAGTGCCAAGTTGCAGGAAAGACAGGGCAGGGACAAGGGACTTTGCCTCACCTCAGTGCAAGAGCTGAGCTTTTTTTTTGAGTGGCTGAAATTCACTTTTCACAGAATGTCACTGATTGCTCAGTGTTGGACAGTGCATGGAGGCTGGCTGTTGGCCTCAAGAAGTATTGAACATTCAGGTTCCTTCAATAATATATTCCTAAAAATCACATTGTCACAGAAAAAGGAGCAGATTTTATTCCCAGTTTATGTCAATTCAAAGAAATCAAGACATCAAACCAGAGCCATTTATATTACTTAAAAAAAAAAAAAAAACCCAACCTGATTTTCAAGCTGCTAAGGATTTGTAACGTGGTACTAAATGGTTCAATCCTATATTGTTATCTGTGGATGAGCTGATAATATTTATGGATGCTGAGTTTTCTGCAAATGGCTTGGATTTATTTCACCTCTGTGAGGCAATGCTGCAGAGATTCATCTGCAAGCACTGCAGAGATAATGTCTTAATTTATATCTCTTGGGGGAAACAGAAACACCAGGCTTGTGAAAGGTTTCTGATGATAAAACTTCATGACTTCATGTTTTTTTAAGAAATCATCTGTGAAATGCTCTTGTATATTTAAAAAAAAACCCCTTCAGTGCTATCCCTAAAACACCTATTTCTACTGGGTTCCCATGGCTGTAAAGAGATTCATGGAAAACCTCTTTTTGTGCCTGATCAGTTACAAGATCTACAGGAAGAACTGCACTGCTTTTTTGTAATTAGCAACTTCTAGTTAACAGAACAACTGCTTGCTCTCAAAATGTGCTGTACCTTTGGAAACCAAGAATTCATCTGCAAGGCAGGGAAAGTAGGATGTATGTCACAGCTAAACTTACATGCACCTGCTTTTACATAAGCCAGTGTGTTTCTAGTGATGAAAATCAGAGTCTTTCAGATCCAAATGAATCGTTTAAATTAGCAAGGCTCATGTTTCATGGTTAGAAATACCTTCCAGCCTCACAAGATGTAGAGATTTCTTTCTCAACAGAGGTGTCTGAAAACACGAGCTTCAGGACTCTTTTCAAAAAGATGAAATTTGCCATCCAATATATTGTAGAATTTTTTTTTTAATTGCCTCTGAATGCATTTGCCTGTGTGAAATAACGTCTCACAAAAGATGCAGGAAAAGGAGCCAAGATTCACAACATAAAATAATCCTCGAGTGAACATTTCAGTACCCTGCTCCACCAAAGGTAGGTCACAGAAACCAACAGTTACACCACAGCTCTCTAGCAAAAAAACCCCAAACATAAATAAAAAACCAAAACCATGCAAACAGAAAATCCTCCTTTCCATTCCCAACAAGAACCCTAAATCTGGAGGCATTTTCTCATTTCCAGTCAGCAAACAGTCAGACACCACCTGCTTTTCCTGCTCCCTGTTCATCCCTGTGTGATGCCACGTGTCTGTATCCTTATTCCCATGCTCTCCTTTCCATGGAAGGAATAATGTCCTGCAGGACTGGAGAAAATCACCCTCAATCTGTTCTCAGGCCCTCACTCTGTCACTGTATCTGGTTGATGTCATGATGATGTCATTTATGAATTAGGAAAGGGATAGCCTGTAACTCTTGCTGATTTTTTTCCTAAGCATTCCCTTACATTTCCAAAACACCCTGATCAACTTTATTTCTTGTGCTCACCAGCCCTTCTCTGCATTATGTGTGCAACTGAGAATATATTTATTTATTTGTAGTTTTCTCTACTGAGCTGAGTACAACATGGGGCTGCCTCTTAATTAAGACTCAAACAGTACAATAAATGATTACAGGAACTCACCTACACATATATATGTCTTTGAATTATGCTGGTAATGGCAAAAAAAATGGGAATGAGTGATTAATAGGAAACCCAACTCTCCTATACATACATTGTTTTGAGTTATGCTGGTAATGGCAAAAAAAAAAAAAAAAAAAAAAGGGAATGGGTGATTAATAGGAAACTCATCACTTCTACTTTACTGTTGAGTGCCAATCTCTGAGTAACTTAAATCAGAGGGGAAGAAAGGAAGGTGGAGGATTAGGAAAAGTCACAAGGCTAAATCATAGCATACCAAGCTATCACTCAGAGATTCACCACGAGCTGGATGAATAAGAACACTAAATCACATATATCTGTGTGCCTAAGATTAAAAAAAAAAAAAAAAAAAGCTCAATTAGCAAAATCACTGCCCCCTCTCAAATGATGAGGATGTTAGCAGAGGTATTCTGCTTTCATGCATTATCCAAACTATATTCACACATTAGAGACCTGATTATAAGTGTCCAATATCACAGTAACTAATAATTTTCTCCCTAATTTATTTACAGCCCAAGGGGAAAGGCCTGTCTCCATGGCCACATGCAGACAGTTGTGAGTTAATTCCATCCATCCTCTGATCTGGCCAGGTGTGAGTCAGCTCCAGCCCAAAAGCCATAAAACCTCATTAGTGAGGGGTAGTTCTTATCACCACGGGCCAATTAGTGCACTAACAAGGCCAGCTTTGGGTCTGGATGCAGTTGGGGCTGTCTGTGTCAGAGCAGAGGTTTGAGGAACACGATTAATGCTGCCAGGACTTGCCAAGTCTGTGGCCGGAATTGTGAAATCTAAAAAATGTCACCTTGAAAATTGAAGTGTCACAGAAAACATTAAATGATGGCAAAATTCAAAAGAGGTTTGGGTTGTAGGGTAAAATCAGCCTGGGCTGCATTAGGATAGTTTGATTTTTTAAAGTTTTGATTGAGATGATCCTTCCCCTCTGCTCAGGGTGGCTCCAGACACAGTCTGAAGGTCTCTGTTCCAAGAGTCATGGGCCCACAGGAAGACCCTACCTCAAAGACAAGTAATGGGCTGAAAAATATGAAGAAAGGCTGACAGAGCTGAAACTCCTTAGCCTGGAGGAGAGAAGATTCAAGGGAGCCCTTGCCAGTGTGTAAAAGCAGCTGATGGGGGGTAAAGAAGATGTCACTGTCACCTCAGTGCTGCCCAGAGAAAGGACAAGAGGAAATGGCTGAAATACACGACATTCCACCTAAACCTAGAAATTTAATTTGTTTAAATTGTAATTGTAATCAAAACAATTTTCCCAGAGAAGCTGTTGAGTACTGCATCTTTGGAGATACCAGAAACTTGTCTGGACATGATCCTGAGGAAATCTGCTGTAGTTGGCCCTGCTTTCAGCAGAGGGACAGGACTCAGTCTCAAGAGCTCCTTTCTAGCCCCAGCTATTCCCTGATTCTGCAATCATTAAAGAAAAATAAAAATAATCTCTAGAAAGAGTTCAGTCCCTAGAGAAAAGCAGTCAACACCAGAAGAAAATCCATTTTCTGCCAAGACAGGAATGAGGCTGGTAACATCCACTGCACCTTTTTTCCCCAGTGCAAACAAAGTTTAGCCAGCTCTCACTTCAACACCCCAAATCAGATGGGAGGAATTCCAGTGTTCTCCACCAAATCATATTCAGCACCATGCTAATGACGTAATATTACCCTGGCAACCTGTCCTGGACTGTAAGATGTTCCTGGGGTGTCTGTTCAGTTTTTTCCATTTCAAGGGAGGCTCCTGCCTTCCTCAGCAGACACCTGGCTGTTCAAACCAAGACAACCCCAATTACCCCACATAATGTCTGCCTTTGTCACAGAGGGGTTTGCCAAATGACTTTGAGGAGTTTGCTCTGCTCAAGCAGAGCCAGGAGCTGATTTTCATGCTGCAGGTCCCCACAGCAGAAGCTAGGGTAGAAGAGGGGTGCTCCTTCCTCTGTGATATTTCAGTGCAAGGTATGAAATGCTCAGTGGCAAAAAAATATAAAAAACCCTGCTGCTGCCAGATCTGCAGCTCAGCCTGGTGTTTGAGGACTCGATGTTCTGAAGAGAGAGAAACAGATCCTTGGAGAGATCTCACCTTGCAAAAGTCTTCACAACAAAATCCTGACTTGACTGTTAGGGGAAAATAGAGGATCACGTTATCCCCCAGCACGATGAATCACACGGAGCAAAATCTGTGGCAGCCAGAACAGCTCCTCGTGCTTGTATAATCGTATTAAACATTTTCATTCATTTCTGCTTGTTAAAGTAATATGATGACTTCCTCTAGTTTCAAACATGGCAATGAAAGGAAGCTTTACTTTCCTCAGCCTGCTGTGCTGCTTCACTGCCAAAGGCAACAGCTTTTTAATCCAAAGTAAGAGTTACAAGATGAAATACATTTACCAGCTCAGGAGGAAAAGAAAAAAAAAAAAAAAAGAAAGAAATGAAAAAGGGAAATGGCACCCTTCTCACCTGCCCATGTATAACCATGCGAGCTAAATTAAAAACATACATTGCCAGCTGGAAACTTATTTGCATGAAGGGCATTTGGCAGGTTTTTGAGAGTGTGTGGGGAGGGCAGGGCTGCAGAGAAGTGTCCCTGTCCCTTCCCCTGGCCTGGGCAGCAGCGCAGGACTGAGAGCTGAGGAGTGATTTGGCTGCAAGGCTCAGGCAGCTTTGATGCAGGCAAGTCCCAGGATTCAAAGCACGGTGTATAAAGGAGAGAATCTGCTTTGGAGTCCATTTATAAGGCAGAGCAGGACAGAACCAGGCGTGGAACAGAAGCCTGTGGCTCTCCCTCAGGGACCTGCTGCACAAAGAAGGAAATAGCGGTTTTGAAACCCAAAGATTGAAACGTGGCAGTCATGAAAGTGCAGACACCTTCTCCTCCAGCTCCCTCAGTCCTCCCTCATTTCAATACACAGAGAAATGCAGCAGCAGTTTGCTCCCCACTGCTGCCAGCTTTACCTGGAGCACGCAGCTCTGTGTTGGGAGTGCCGGGGAATTAAAAGTGAATTGACAATGATCAATATGCCTGAGTTGAGTACCACCAAAATTAAAGAGATCTTTACCCAGTAACTTCAATGGAAGCAGAACTGCTGCCTGACTAACAGTGCTTTAGGACTTATCCCTTTACCATCAGCTGTGAACAATATTTTAAAAGACTTGAGTCATAATTACAGTTTTTAATTCACCTTGCCAGCTCAGTCTTGCTGGTGACACAACAATTTCCTCCTCACTGCTGTGGCAGCACCTGCACCTGCCTCTTGCCTGAGTCTCTTGAGCAAACAGAACTTGCAGAACTGTTTTTAGCCAGTAAAAGGCAGCTGGGTCATTCTCTGCCAAGACACTGCAGTTATTTCTATTTAATCAAACAGGCAGCCTTCACCTGTCTGGGTTTACTATGGACATGAGTAAGGGCAGTTTCTCACTTTGTAAAGTTAACATTTTCTGATGCTTTAGGAATGGGGAGTTTTGCAGGATCTGGCAGTGGTTATTCCTGTATCCAGCACATTGTCACACCTGCATTTCCTACAGCTTCTGTTCCTTACAGATGTCTGGCAATGCCTTGCACAGGTTATTTCTCTCTGATAACTACCCTTCACTAGCTTTTTCTTTTTCCCTATCCCACTCCCTTTTTTTGTTGTTTTTGGTTTGTGGGTTTTTTAGTTTTGGTTTGGGGTGGGGTGGATTTTTTGGTTTTTTGGGGTTTTTTTTTTGTTGTTTTGTTTTGTTTTGGGTTTTTTTTGGAGGGGGGTTTATTGTTTTTCTTGTTATTTGGTTGGAGTTTTTTTTGTTGGTTGGTTGTTTCTTGTTTTTTGGTGTTTTTTTTTTTAATTGTCCCAGAATAAAGAAATCAGTATGCACATTAGATATATTAGATGCTTGTTTTCCTGGAAGTGTTTCCAGACACAAACTGGAAGAAGATTATCTCCATTTTTCTGTATTTCAGCTAATTGCTGTCCCCTTGCACATGCTGTGCAGACTCTCAATTTGAATTGTGTTTCCTGTCTATTTTCAAGGCCAACACAGCAGGCAGAGCAAACTCTCACTTTTAGGGAATATTTAGTGAGGTAGTAATGCTCAGGTTCATGGAGGGTCATTTAAGGGGGGGGCGGGGGGGGAGGGGGGTGTTTCCAGTGATTTTTTTTCCTTTCCCTAAACATGCCAGCCTTTGTCTTGAGCTTGTCCCCAGGATGCATTCCTAACTCTTTCTCCTCAGTTATTTCAATTAAGACTTACAGGAACATTTGATTAGAAGACAGGATTGAAGTAGAGGAAACAATTGTGGTCACACCAGTGCTAACTGATGGAAGCAGAACAACTGCCAATGAGGGATGTGAATTCATTTTTTAGGCTGATTTTCAGCAATGGTTTCTTTAATGTTGAGTATGAATAGATTTTGGATTGTAGGGAACAGAAATAAATAACAACTCTGGTCTTTATACTTTCCCAGAGGCTACAAGTAAAATTTACATGGTTAATTTTAATATCATATATAAAAAAAGATTTGCTATTTCTACATACAGAAAAGACATGCAACAATATTGTTGTCTAAAAATCAATGTGCAGCTCACATTTTCCTCTAAAAATTGAGAACTTCCATTTGATTTTCCGAAGTATTTTAGGAGAGCTGTACATGAAGTGTTGTGGAAGAGGCAAGTATTAAATAGAAGTATTGTTGGTAGTACTGAGGTGATGTTCATATAATAGAGGGGGTGAATGTGTTTAGAATAACACATTCACCAAATGTGGTCACCAAAAAGAAGCAATTTAATTTTTAATTGGTAGTTTTTGGGTTTTGGTTGTGGGATTTTTGTTTTTGTTTGTTTTTTTTTTTTTTTTTTTTTTTTTTTTTTTTTTTTTGGGGGGGGGTTTTTTTTTTTTTTTGGTTGCATTTTTTATCTTTCACAGCAACAGCTTTCACTCTTTTTTCTAATAGTCTCAAACTACTCAAGTCAGACTAATGGACATGAAGTTTTTGCTTTCCTTTTCATAGATACAGGTATTACAGCAAGCATGAATATAAGGATAATCTCATGAGCTCACAAAAACAGTGTTAATAAAAATCATAGTTCTTCTTTATCCTTTATATTTCTTTGTTTCTTTTTTTTTTTTGGGTTTTGTTTGGGGATTTTTTTTTTTTTTTGGTTTTTTTTTTTTTTTTTTGTTGTTTTGGTTTGGGGTGGTTTTTTTTGTTTTTGTTTTTGTTTTTGTTTTTTTTTTGTTTTTTGTTCTTTGGTTTTGGTTTTTTTTGTTTTTGTTTTATTTTGGTTTTTTTTGGTGGAGTTTTTTTTTTGTTTTTGTTTTTTTTGGAGTTTTTTGGGTTTTTTTGGGGGGAGTTGGGTCTTTTTTGTTTGTTTTTTGGGGTTTTTGTTGGTTTTTTGGGGTTTTTTGTTGTTTTTTTGGGGGTTTTTTTATTTTTTTTTTTTTTTACTGGGACAATTACATGTTCTCTTCTATACTGGAATACACCAGGATAAAAGCTGAAAGCCATTCAGTCCCCAACAATCTGCAGAGCAAAATAACTGCAGACTGCCTTGGAAAGAAGAATGACAATGATTCCCCTCTTCCACAATGTTCCTTCCCACACCATTTCTCTAAATTTCCTCATAACACAATAAGATGTTCACAGAAAATGCCAGGATTAATTTGTGGGGGGATGGAAAATGTTATTCTCAGATGTGCAGAATGGTGGTGGCATTCAGAACAGTTAAGCACAGCCCTGTTATTAGTGAGAAAAAAAGCTAAGTTGTGTCTTGCAGCTGCAACTGTTAGAGGATTGATTGTGCAATTAATTACTTCCCAAAAAATTCAAGTTGGTATTTGTGACAGGAATATTTATTGGTAATCACTCAGAAAAAAAGCAGCCATCCACGACTGTCTAACACAGGGAATGCCTGGATACTTGGACTTGACACTTTATTTTGTGCTGTGGCACAAAGCAAAATTGAAGAGCTTAAAGCCAAAAACATTTAGTCCAGCAAATGGACAAAGGAAAACTGTTCTCTTTTTTTTCCACTTTAAAATCACCACAGCAATAACTGCTGAAGTGCTTGGCTATTTTTAACTCTGCATTTTCTCCTTTGCTGCTTAGGTTCTTTTCTATATCTGTGTGCTTGTCACACATGAGTAAGACTACACAGGTACACAAATATTTAGAGGATTTGGGCCATCATATTTCATATGTTCACGGGCAGGAACAGGAACTGGAGTTGCCACTCTGTGGCACAACTTGTGCTGCTTCAGTCTAGAGTGATCAGACCATGGCTGGACGTCAGAGGGGTTACAGCAGCAGTGAGATTCACAGTTCATTTTAAAAAATTGCTTTTAAAAAAGCTCACATGGTTTGTGTGGACAGTAAAAAATAAATTCAAAGGAGCTTTGTGATCTTTTGTAGCCGTAAGTGAAAACTTTACAGAAAAATTTATAACAACAAGTGGAATGTGTGGTCTGTCCAATGGCCCATATCAGGTCCAAGATCTTGAGGGAGAACTCCAAAACCAAAAGCAGCAGCATTTGCAGCTTCAGCTGGTGAAGCAGGGCCTCAGCCTGAGGTCTTTGACAGGATATTTCCTCTGACAGGACAACACACAGAATGCAGGATCACAGAATTGCCAAATCAGAGAATCACACAATATTCACAGAATGGTTGGGGTTGTGAGGAACCTCTGAACACCACCCAGTCCAACTCCCCTGCTCAACCAGGTTTGCCTGGAGCTGATTGCGCAGCCAGGAGACTCCACAGTCTCTCTGGTTAACCTGTTCTGCTGCTCTGGCACCCTCCAGGTGAAGCTTTTCCACACACTAAGATCAGCCAGACAGACAAAAAGCTTGCTCTGAGTCAACTGCCGCTCAAATCCCAGAAGATTCCATACATATGAAAGTTCTTAGACTCACCCTAACCTGCAGAATCAGCCACATCTCTCTGTCAGAGACATTGCAGACACAGCCACGCTGATATTTGGGGTTCATTTTGCAGCCCCCTTCAGCCAGACCCAGCAGAGTGGGAATTCTCCATCAGCTCAGACGTGCAAGGCAGGATTTAGGTGTGAGATTAAGGCTGATCCTGCCTATCAAAGCAGCTCTTGACAAACATGGTGCTTTTTATCTTCTCCCTCCTGAGACAGCCATGCATCTGAGGAGCCTGTGAAGAGAAGACAAAATTGGATTGCCCTGGGAAGAGTTATATTCCTCCAAGGACCCCAAACAAGCCAGTATTTCAAAGAGAGAGTGAGTATTTCAAAGTGAGAATGAGTGCAAGTTAACTAAAAGCTGCAGCTGAAGGTGAGGCTGGGCTCACACACAGGTTCTGTACACAAAGGAGGAGCTGGAGCACTCACTGACCCAATTCAATGGAATTATAAATCCCAATTCCAAGATTGAGACAGTAATGTTATGGCACCACATCATCACTGGCTGCTCTTGGGGCTTCACTCCTTTCGGATGGCCCAGCACCAAAACCTCCTCTGAGTCTCCTGTGGAAACTGAGAACCACACAAATGTTCCACTTGATGAAGAGCACATAATAGTTATTACAAATGGTCCAACCTGTGCTGCACTCCTCACAGAGAAAGCGAGGAATTCTCTCTGTGTGCTGTGGCAGATTCTGGTTTTTGAAATACACACAGTAAGAAAAGCAATGCCAATTTACAGTGCTCAGGTTCAACCTTTGCAAGCTGAAAGACTGGACCATGAAATCCTGACCATGAGCTGCCTGTGCAGTTTCACTGCAGCTTTCCATGAAGTCCTTCCCATCTGCCACTCACTCACACCCGTGGCTGCCCAAAAAGAAAATATCCAGCCTATGTTTTGTAGGTGATCACATAAGGAGACTGTAAAATAGATGATAGCTGGTTAAAAAAGATAATAACAATATTTTATAAATAATATTTATTAATGGAATTATAAATCCCAATTCCAAGAGTGACAGTGATGTTATGGCACCACATCATCACTGGCTGCTCTTGGGGCTTCACTCCTTTTGGATGGCCCAGCACCAAAACCTCCTCTGAGTCTCCTGTGGAAACTGAGAACCACACAAATGTTCCACTTGATGAAGAGCACATAATAGTTATTACAAATGGTCCAACCTGTGCTGCACTCCTCACAGAGAAAGCGAGGAATTCTCTCTGTGTGCTGTGGCAGATTCTGGTTTTTGAAATACACACAGTAAGAAAAGCAATGCCAATTTACAGTGCTCAGGTTCAACCTTTGCAAGCTGAAAGACTGGACCATGAAATCCTGACCATGAGCTGCCTGTGCAGTTTCACTGCAGCTTTCCATGAAGTCCTTCCCATCTGCCACTCACTCACACCCGTGGCTGCCCAAAAAGAAAATATCCAGCCTATGTTTTGTAGGTGATCACATAAGGAGACTGTAAAATAGATGATAGCTGGTTAAAAAAGATAATAACAATATTTTATAAATAATATTTATTATAAAAACCAGTAAATTTACAAAATTAATGTATTAGTAATAAGTGTTTGAGAAAGTTAAGACAATATTTTTAAACATTTATATATCAAGACAGTAGAGTAAAAACTTTAAGCAGTTTAACATTAATAACAGTCACTATTCTTTGATGCTATTTTTGGAAGACAAAAATAGTGGAGACTAATGAAGAATAGAACTTTTGAGAAACTGATGGTATAATGAACTGTATTTTCTTTCACTCACAAGCAGGTGTATCAATATGTTATTTCAGTTGTTTTGATTGGAGCTGTCTTATTTCTCTAAGAAAATAACTATATATCTTACAGTTTGGACAAGTGATTTTTAAACTTAGGATAATTTATATTAAACAACACAAACTTGGAATGAAGGAACTCTGATAGTAAAGAATAATAAACTAAATTTTAAAAGAATATCAGTGATAAAATGTAACTCAAGTGCACTTAGACCTAAATGTAGTGAAACTTTACTTTGGTTTTTTTTTAACACTCAATCTATTGAAGGCTATTACTTATAAACATTTTAACTTTGATATATATTATAAAATAATTAACATTATTGTAATAGTATTAATACAAAAGATATTGAAAATCAAAACAATTAGTATTTAAAATAAAAACAAAACCATTTTGTTGAGGGAATTACAAATAGGGTTTGATCTATGGATAATCTTTCTTTGGTTCTGATTATAATCTGAGACGCCCCATTGTTGTGATCACCTACAAAACACATATCACTTTCAAGATAGGCTGGATATTTTCTTTTTGAAACAGCAGAAATAATCACAAGTCAAAAAATCTTGCCCCAGTCCCCAGACCTGTTCAGATTTGGGGTTAAAGCTTGGAACGTCTTCCCACTCTCAAAATAGTAATTTAGCTGTGTGTTCTAAAGATTTCCAGTTTTATCTTACTTAACTGTAAATTCTCAAGAAAGAGTAACTGCTTGTACTGCAGCACAGTGTAAAATAGAAACTTACAAAAGTTTTTTATCATTTTTATGGGAAGGTTAATTGATCTAGAAATCTCTTTTGTTGTTTCTGCCTCCTTCTAAAATAGCCTCTTTTTATAGTCTCACTTTTTCTTTTTTTTTTTTTAAACAATAGACTTGCACGAACTAAAATGCTGGTTCTTTAATTACTCAATCTGAAAGCAGGCAGAGAGTTTTTCACTACAAATATAAGGAAAAAAA
This sequence comes from Onychostruthus taczanowskii, assembly GCF_017590055.1. NCBI lineage: Eukaryota > Metazoa > Chordata > Aves > Passeriformes > Passeridae > Onychostruthus > Onychostruthus taczanowskii. The sequence goes on from NW_024498906.1 coordinate 13,885,163, forward strand.
CTAACCTACAAAAATGCAAACCAAAACTCTGAGATAATTTGAAAATTAGCTCACAGTTACATGAGAATTTACACTTCCATTTTGATATAATCTAAAAAAATCTCAATTTTCAAGGCATAGGGCTAAGAATAACTGAAGTTTATCTTATTTTGACTCCCACTGGAGTTCAAGAATCTGTATTAGAATTCTGTAAAGTGAGGGCAAGGAAAAAAATACACGAACTTCAGCAAAACCAATATTACTGAGTGCAGTGCTCTGTTCAGTAGCTGTTTTGCAAAGTTTCATCTGTATTTTATTTTTTTTTATTTTTTAGGAAAATACGGGAAAAACATTTTTATCAAAAGGACATTATTTCAATATAAAAGAAAGTACTAACCCAAGGTCAGGAAAAAAACCCACAAGAAACACAAAAAACCCCACAAAAAAAACCAAAACAAAGCAAAACAAAAAAAAAAAACAAACCCACCAAAACAAAATAAAATTTAAAAAAAAAAAAACCAACAAAAAAACCAACCAGAAAAAAAAAAAAAAAAAAAAAAAAGCAAATAGCAGAGCTGTGTTCTCCTGAAAGGGAAAAGTCCAATCTTTCCAAAAGTCCAAAAGTCTTCAATGGAAAAAAAATCAAGAAAAGCCATTGTATTTTTATTCTCAATACCCCAAGAATATTTAGCAAAACGGGTGAAATAGTGATTTTATCAGTGGCAGGAAGGCTGCACAGTCTCTCCTCTGTTGCTTGATACAAAAATTAATTCTTGATACCTCGAATGCCAACACTCACACAAATACACACATGTTCATATAATTGTAAATACCAAGGAGAAAGGAAATAAAAGAGCAGCCAGAAGTGCATTCCATGACAGCAATTAAACATGACAAAAGAGGAGCAGCATAAAAAAAAAAAAATCTCACAGCAAAGACTGAATTAGTAGATTTTATTATCAGAGCTTTTATGAGGGATTTTTTTCTAGAATTTAAAAAAAGCAAATGTTGAAACATATTTTGAAATTCAGCAGCAAGAAAACCCCCAAATTGTCACAGGGTCAAACATCCAGCACTTGTCACCATTTTCACCAAGATGCATTTCCACCACAATTCCCCAGGCAGCCAAGTGATTTTACTGCAAACTTTTGTAAATCCAGGGGACTCCTTGAGGAAGGAGCTAAATGGAGTCACTGTGGCATAAAACTCCAGCAATTCAGAGGAAGCTCAGACCCAAGAGATGAAGGGTTATGTGTGAAAAACTCTGAGTAACAGGCTGAGTATGCACATGGCAATACAAAACCTCCCAGAAATACATAAAGTGTAAAGAATTTGTATGGAAGCTCATCAAACTACCATTGAGATATCTATTTTTTATCTGGTTTTGTTGATAAGCCTGTTTTTAACATTCAAATAATGAATTTATATCCAGGTGTGACTTCTGAAATAATAGCGTATTTAATATTTTTGCAGTACTTAGTGAAGTCCAGAGATTAGAGGCTTTACTAAACAACACTCAAATAATCAAAACAAGGTCATTAAATGGTGGAAAAGGTAAAAGAAAATAATTTTTGAGTAAAAATATTGCATTTTTTAAAGTAACTTCATAATTACATAATTATTAAAAATTGTTGATAAAATTACAATAAATTGTTGAAGTCTAATATGATTTTTTGTTGGGTTTTTTTTCCCCTGGAAAACAGACATATTTATATCTGGCTGATACACAGTGTGAAAAACACCAACAATGTATAAACCTGTTGGCAAACCAACAGAGAAATATATCTCATCTCTATCTTGAGACACCATGTGCCTGTTTAAGGATAATTTGTTTCTATCCTAGGACCCTGAATTCTGTACTTGTTATTAAGAGCATTCATTTATGTTATTAATTCCCTTAAATCAAATTTCACAATGGCAGCAAACCCTGAGCTTTCACTACATTGTGTGGAATGACCATCCTTAAGGATTTAAACTCTCAGCAGTTTTGCTGTAGGTTCTAACAAATAACCTTATAGGGGAAATAGAACATACATTGCAAGCAGGTCAGTTTACTTTAAATATTTATTATGGGATTTTTGTCATCACTGTTTTACTTTGAACCACAAAAATATTCTTCCTCAAGTAGCACACTTTATGTTCCAATTAACTTATTAGTCATTTCCAAGACAACTCTAATTTAGCAACACCCAAATCGAATCTCCCACCTTGGCTGTTTTGTTAATCCTGAGACTTTCAAAAAGCTGCTGGGATCAAGTTCTGCCAAAACAACATCTGGGAAAGGGAGTTCTCCAGAGATCCCCAAAGGTCACTCACCAAGCTCTGGCAAACGAGGACCCTGGAGATGCAAGGGCAGTGAGGGGCTGCAGGAGCCACTCAAAACTCTTTGGTTTAGGCTGGAAATGGGGATGTGTGTTTAATTTACACCTGTCAGAGCTGGGGCAGTTCTCTGCTGTTCATGGGGCAGTTTTTCCTTTATCTCTCCCACAGCCAATCCTCCCTCCAGGAGATCTCTGCTGTCCATGGCCAGGGAGTGTCCCTGCAGGGCTGATCAAATTCCAGCATCCCATGGGGAGATGCTCTGCCCAGGGGAGGAGCCAAGCATTCCTACCTGGATACAATCTGAGCCTGGAGCAGCACAGCAGCCTTTGCCCACTGCATTCCCAGAGGAGCAGCTTTCTCCTGCCCTGCATTCCCAGAGGAAGAGCAGGCCCATCTCCAGCAGCCCTGGAGCTTCAGAGGAAAACTCCAGCCTTGTGCAGGATCCCTGCTCCAGCAGAACCACAGCTGGCACTGCAGGAGGGCTGAGCCCCCATGGGATGGGACTGTGCCACCACCCTGACACACAGGGGGACAGGGCATGCTCTGACTCTGGCAGTTTGGGGGGTTTTTTTGTAGAACTGTTATTCCTATCCCCATATCTTCACCTGAGAACCTTTTAATTTCAAAATTACAATAATTCAGAGGGAGGGGGGTTCCATTTTCCATTTCAGGGGAGGCTCCTGCCTTCCTTAGCAGACACCTGTTTTTTCAAACCAAGACATCTGCATTAATGTGTTTTTAGTGCTTTTGAAATGTTGCAGCCTCACACCTCAGGGGAGAGAAGCTCTCAAGTGAGATATTAATGCGGGCAGCACAAGCTGCCCAAGGTTTGCTCCCCAGCATCCTGCAGAGAGGCAGAAGAAAACCCTGTTCTGGCCAAAAAAAATCAATGTATGGCAAGTACTACATTTCCTGAGTTCTTTTTGGGGCAAGGGAAACAGAAATCTGGCTCTAACCCAGGGCTGATAATAGTGGATGAAACCCTTCTCTCAGGAAGGATATGGGGGGAAATCACATTTCCTCCAAGGGCAGCAAAGTTTGGCCAAAGCTGAGAGTGACTGAAAATCATACCCTGCAGTCTGCACTGAGTCTTTTTGGCTTTCTGTTAGAGCAAATTCATTTCATGTTAAGGTTAGAAAAATCAGTGTATTTTACATTTTTCTGCCTTTGTCTAATAGGAGTTGATCTTTTTCCTTAGAGGTGACAACATCACTGCCTTCAAACTGAGCTGTGAAAACCAGCAAGAATTCTTTGGTTCAGGGAAGAGACAAAGAGTAAACCTTGAAAATACAACCTTTAAGTCAGCAACATCTTATTTGATTTTTTTTTCTTAATTTCTGTTTAAGTATAAACATTTTTCAAATGTCTCTTGGAAATACACATTTTTAGGAAAACGTCAATTCCAAAAGCTGCATACAAATCACACCAATTTTAAAAAAATTTAAAAACCCAAGCAAACAAAACAACACAAAACACACCCAAATTCTAACCAATCCTGTTTTCTTCCAGCACCAATTTTTAGCAATAACAAAGATGCAAGAAGAAAAAATTCTACTTCAGTCCACAGAGCTGAGGGGTAAAGTGACTTCAAGAGTTGTTACAAGTTCTCCTCCAAAAAAATACCCCTGGATAAATGTTTGGTAGCCACAAAATTATGAAAGTTAATCAGCTGGACACACACTTTTTTTGCATTTTCCTCATTATTCTTTCCCAGTTTTATGGGTGATCTCTCAGTCAGCTGATACCATCCAATGTCATAGGAGGACTGAGAAAATATTTGCCCTGGTGTTTTGGGTTTTTTTCCTCCTTCCTTCCCTGGGATTTGATTGCTCTTGGTCACACCAAAGGAAGTGAGTCATTCCCCTGGTTGATTTCCACATGGTAACCAATCAAAATCCACTTGCATTATCAAAATTCAAGCAAGATTGTTCACTCAGCCCAAAAGATTCCTTCTTTCTTTTTTTTTTTTCATCCTCAGGAAACTGCTGTTGCTGGGTCCAGCATAACCATGAATTGCAAACTGCTCCACGAGCAGAGTTTTTACCATTAATATCTTGTGTGCAACAATACCCAGGGAGACACTGACCTTGGTTCTGCCTTCATTGGGGTTATTAACCATGTCAGAACATTTTCACTAAGCTGATCATCACTTCTTCTAAAGATTGTAGACACCTGACCAGATACAGATTTTAAATGTTGCCTCCAAAAGGCCTCAAAAGGCAAAGGAATTCACTTATACAGTGAATTTATGTGTCCCCCTAAGCATGTTGGGATTCAGAGCAACTTCCCCAGTAGATTTCCCCCTCTGGATTGGGTGAGAAACTTCTGCATCCAGATGTTCCAAAGAGATGTGCAAACAAAGAGTATCTTCAGAAATTCCCCTGCATCCCTGTGCTCTGTCCCCTGGAGATGGAACAGATCCCAAAAAAAGTCCTTGGTTTGAGTTTCACTCCCACACCACCTTTGCTTGTCATTAGTACTTTTCAGAGAAGCCTGAAATTCAGGCAGAATAAATTGGATTTTCCCCTCTTCTCATCATGAGCTAGCTGAAAGGGAATTGAAATAATTTTATTTAGAGAATCAATGCTTTTGATGCCAAGAATGCTGTAACGTTGGCATTTTTTCTCCCCATTCCAAAAAGAAATAGAAAAACAAAACAAAAAAAAATACAGAAGTTGTCCTGCAGAACAAGTTTAGAAAATATTTTGGTGAGGTTGATCCATGTGTAATAAAAATAAGACACTAAATGAGAAGCAATATCAAAAATGGAAGTTTCTTCTATCCTGAGTTCTGGAGAAATTAATAAGATGTGTTTTGCTCATGGTGCTAACAAAGGAACCTGCTGAGATTTTACTCCAGAAATGTGATTTATTATAATGATTTCTGAATTTTTTTTGGTTTTCAATGAACAACAAAACCAACCCATTAGAACACCTTTCACCATCAGTAAATAAGAGCTTGCTTTAAGGTAATTTTGCTTTTCTAGAGCCTCAAGCTTTTACTTAAAGACATCTGACATCCCAACTCTACTGAATAATGTGCCTGTTCTACAGCAAAATATTCAAAGTGATTTAGAGACTGTTGTAGCACAGACCTTCCCATTAATTCCATGTAACCCTTCTCTGCTCTTATCACATCTTCTTGATTACTATTCTTGATTAAGAAACAACTTAAAGTCATATAACTTGTAACTTTTCTTTCTTTTTAAACATAAAAATTTTTCAGATGTCTCTTGGAAATACACAGTTCTAAGAAAACATTAATTCCAAAAGTTGCACACAATCACACCAATTAAAAAAAAAAAAACAAAAAAAAAACAAACCAACCCCAAGCAAACAAAACAAAACATCACAAAACACATCCAAATTTTGACCAATCCAGATTTCTTCCAGCACCAATTTTTAGCAATAACAAAGATGCAAGAAGAAAAATTCTACTTCAGATCACAGAGCTGAGAGGGAAAGTGACTTCAAGAGTTGTTACAAGTCCTCCTCCAAAACAATACCCTTGGATAAGTGTTTGGTAGTCACAAAAATAGTCACAAAAATATCAGAATTTATCAGCTAGACATGCACTTTTATCAAAGAATTCCAGGAAAACTCCCCATGAAACAGTTCATTCCAAACATTTGTGACCAGGTTTTTGTTCTGCTCTAGCCTCAGATTTTGTCTTTTCGGGTTTAATGGCTCAGAACATCTCCATTTGCAATGGATCAGGTTTCTTCTGGTCTCTTTCTCCCACAAGACTGAAAAAGGAAATACAGCCCTGCTTTTGAAGCAGTCATACAGGCACAGTCACAAAATTAATTCACGGTATTCAGAAGGTGAGGACGACATTGAATAACACAAAAGAGGTGTAAAACGACAAAACCACTAAAATCAGCATGTAAGAACTATTTGTCTTCAGGAGGAAAAAGCGAGTTGCTAAACATCTCTTCTGCAATATAGCCAAAAAGACATAAAAATGTGAACTTCTAGGGTTCTTCAAGCCCAGCTCAGTTTATTTTCTCCAGAGCTGGCAGCTTCACGAGCTGGTGAGTGTTAGAGGCAGTGACGCACCAGGTGCCATTTTTGGGGTCTGTTACTTTACCTTTCTAATGCAACTTTTGCACCAGCACCTCCCTCCTGCACAGAAGTGAGGCTTGTCTTTTACTTGGATCAGTTTCACACAAGTAATTTTTCCTCTTGGTTCACAAATTAAACGAACCAACAAAAAAGGAGACAAAAGAAATTTTGCTTACAGTGGGACACAGGTGATTTCTTACAGGGGGTTGCATCTACCTTGTAGGTCTAAATCTTGCTGTATCCATGCTTATTTTAGAAAATAATATATATCTGTAGAGTCAGAAGGAGCTTGGGCATTTAGAGTTGGCCAAGGAATTATTGTGTGGAAATAGCAGAGCTGTGGGTTGTGCCACAGCATGGAACAAAAGTTACAAAAAAAGGGGATTTTCTTTTGGGTTCGGGGCAGAGAGTTTTTGGTTTGGTCTAACCAAACAAAGGAACAAAGTGAAAACATGAAGTAAGGCAGGGGAAAAGGATGAAAAACTGCCATAGCACTAAATAAACATATTCTGGAGGATTGTCTAGCTGGGAATTGTGGCAGCCTCAACTGTAATTGGAAAGTGCAAAAAACTTTGCATTGCCAGAGAGGCAGCACCAGAGGGAAGCTGTGCAAGCAAGATCCAAGTGATGGCTTGGCCAGGCACTGAAGAGAACTCTTACCTGAATAATGATGAATCAGCTGACCATGATTTTCATTTTCCAAATCATAACTGTAGTCCCTTAAGCAAACTCTCTGCTTTGATGGATAAAAAGTTTGGCTCGTTTTAAAGCCAGAAAGCTCAGAACGTAAAACTCAAATCAGCAATGCCAAAAAAAAGAGGCTAAAGAGGTTTCATAAAGCTTCATAGAGCTTCCTCAAGTCAGACAGATAGTACCAAAATTTTGTCCCTCTGTTCACAAAAGGGGTTCAGGATATGTTGATTTCTTTGATCTGCAGTTATGAACTCAGTTCCTCCCTCAATTTCCTGTGAAGAGCCCATTAGAGATAATGCCCTTTCATCCAGGGGAAGGGCTGCTCTTCATGAATCTTCTTTCTTGAGAGATTTAGAATATTTTGATATGATCAATTCTCACAGCATAAAATGAAAAGCATTAGATAAAAATGCTTATTTAGTTGCATTGATGAAAAGACCAAAATATTTCAAAATATTCAATAATTGAATATATTGCTGAGGAATATCACCAGCTGTATCAAGCTGATAGATGTTGTTTGAGGTTTCACTGAGCACAAGATGTTTACTGTCTTGAGTCAGGGCAATCTGCAGAACTCCTGGATTAAATTCCAATTTATTTTGAGACTTATCTTCCTGTTTCCTCTTCATTGTAACCAAAATGAATTTCATAAGCATTTGCAGATAATGACCTGTATCTCTCCACTGATCATCTCAGTCTTGGGTCTGATAAAGCACACAAGTGTTATTGATGATATTCCGTGCTGTTATTTTATGGCCTTTTGCATTTCACTGTTGTATGTGACAGCATGATTATATGTAATGATAGATAGTTTCATATTGCTCACAAAGAGCTTGATAGCTGGCACAAAACCCAAATTATTTTTGGTTTTTTCTGGTATATTTTTAATCCGTCTCAACCAGGTGCTATTTTGAAAGACTTTTTGTACTTTTTCTCAATGCCTGTGGCTCATTAATTATGTACTTTAATTGATTTATTATGGAAATAATTTTTCAACAAAGCAAATATCAAGCATGGCAAAGCAGATTAAATTGCTCATCTCCTATCTTCTACTATTGCATGAAGGAACAAGGCAAAAGATATCCATCTCTTATATCCCTATATGCAAAAATACAATTACTTCAGGACCCAGACTTTGCTGTTGGAAAAAATGTTGGCATATTTTTTTTCACTAAATTTATTTAAAGCTGGCATTAAACTTGGGATATTTAAATAAAAGGTTTCATGCCTTCAGTGTGGATTCCAATCATGGCATGCTGCTGAGCAATTCTTAATCCAAAAATATGTTTAAAGGAGGGAATCAAAGCATTGAAGACAAGCCAAAGACCTCCCTGTGTGACCACAGGTTTGCTGTGTGAATATTTATCACTATTTCAACATCAGGTAATTGGGAACAGGTATTCTCTGCTGAACTAAACCAAAATCTTCAGCCTGCTTTCATCCCACTTCCAACCTCAGGCACCTGCTTGAGGTGTCAGGAGAATATTTGCCTGAGGCTTCTGCTAAAGCCAATGACAAAACTGAGAATAAATTGCCAGCTGGAAACACCTGTGGGGCTTTGACAAACCTTGACAATCAAGGGTATCTGAACTCCTAACACCACATCTTCTACATAGTTAAGTGTCTTATTTTGTTGGGAAGGAATCCATGCTCTCAGTCGTAAGAGAGGAAAGAAGGAAATGTCAGTGTCTGATTCATACAGCATCTCCCCCCTGTGCAGATCAATCCTTAATTACACTATCTGCTTGAGAACAATTTCTAGTCTTTGCCTCAGGGCGAGTTTCCTAAAAATAAAAATGTATTTCTTTGAGAGGAATGATGAAAGAAAGTAGCCATGATCCTATAGAAGTCATATAGATGGTGAGAAGTTTTGATCAATACAATTTGAAAACACAAACGTGGCTGGGAATGTCTCGTTATTTTGACAGTGTTTAAGTATTTCTAATCAAAAGCATGGATTCCACATATTTTAGTACATTTTGCTTATTTCCTTATATTTTCTTTATAAGACTTATAAAAACTTATTTCACAGGTCATTCTGCAGTCTTCTACATTATAAGAAAGTGCAAGTTCTTCTAACCTCAGAAACAATGTTTGGCAGCATTTGAATGTGCAGAGCCTATTGAAAAGTGGATGCATTTTTGTTAGTCAGCAATTTTTCCGATTTTGGAGAAACCTGAGGCTGCTCTAACAAATCTCAAGATGCAGGAGCTGACGGTGTGCCTGAGCCTAACTGTGTCCTTCATGGGATGAGCAAGAGCCTGAGAGCACTTCAGAACTCACACCAGGGAAAATGGGCTGCATCCTGATCTCCCCTGCACTGAGGAATTCCACTTAAACCAATGCACAGAGAAAAAGGAGATCTAACCCAGGAAAATCATATTTCCTCACAGCCTGGAAAGAAAGTCAGCCTAATGCAGCAGCTCATCATGGAGAGAGAGGAGAAAGAATTATCTCCCGTGACACAACTGAATATGAGAATTAAAACTACAGAAACAGTTGTAGTTTGTAAAGCAATGAGTATAAACGGACTGTGCTTGGGATTTTTCGTACTGGTCACTATTTCTGCCTGAGAGACCTTTGAATTTGAGATGTATTTGTGATTCTGCTGAGGAGTAAGGTCATTGCTCAGTTGCTCGCTGTCAAAATGTAATAACATATTTTATAGTGATAAATTGGCCACCCAGCCACAATCATATACTAATAAAACAGTATGATTTTCTAGGATGCATCATTTACACCTTTTTCTCTTTCACTTAGAATTAGTTTGCATTAAAACATATTTTTGTCAGAGACAGGGACTGCAAGTGAATCTCTTAGCTGAGCTCCTCCACAGTCCCTGGACAATAGCCAGGGGACACTTCAGTAAAACCTCCTGCAGTTGGTGGGATAACTGTCTCCTTGCCTCAGGGAACCTCAGCATTAAAGTTATTAAATAAAACAGAAAGTCTGGCAGTTGGCTATGAGAAGCAATTTGTACCATTGTAAATGGATTAGCGAAATGTAATTTCTTTTAACGTTTCCGTTTCAATTATTTCAAATAGATGTGCAGTTATAAATGTTAAGGAATTGTTTAAATGTTTCTCACAATGGGAAAAGTAAATATAGGTTAGAGCTCCTCACTCCCAAGTGAATTTTCTGTTTTCTGTATTTCAAGGCTTTTCATGTATTGCTGTAAAAATTTGCCCATTTGGAGACCAGGAGAAAAAAAAATATTTGTGCTCCTGATGAAGCAGGGTATTATAATAATCAGGAAAGTATAGATTTGAAATGTCTTGAGGACCAGAAGAAAGCCTGCGGCTGTTCTTATCCTACATACTCAGCTGGTATATTTTGACATCAAGAGCCTGGAGCAGTGCATGAGATACCAAGAGAGAGACTCCACCACATCTCTGCATGTGTGAGAGGCGGGGGGAGATCTCTCCTGAAAGTACAGCTCTGTGGATTTCCTCTGAGAAGGGTTAATTAACATACATAGCCAGCAGCTCCCAAAAGATCACCGTCTCTTCCGACGATTTCTGCAATATCTCACCTGATCTCCAGTTTTTTCCCTTTCTCCTGTTTTCCCCCCTATTTTTTGCTGTCCTGTTGCAATTAAGCAATAAGGTCTAACAAGAAAGATGACTACTGGCGTGGGATAATCATGTCCTTGGGGTGTAATCAAGCACCAAGAGGAAACCAGAGCTTCTCATCCCCAACGGGCGCGATTTCCTCGGGATTGGCCACGCGCGTCGGGAAAGGCAGAGGTACCACGAATTGTTTGCTTTTATATTTAACTGTTTTACCCAGCCATGTGGCTGTGTTGTTCCCCAGCTGCCACACTGTGTCAGAGCAGGCAGAAAGGCAGGGGCTGGTTGCAGCCAGCCCCCTGAACACCCCGCCAGTGCCGCGCACCAGAGCGGGGAAATTTCCGCCAGGGATTCAGGCGGGTGCGCAAAGCTCCCGCCTTTCAAAACCTCTCTCCACAGCCAGCTGAATTCAAGTTGCTGCAGACTTTAAGAGAGGGGGTGGTGAGGGGCAAAAGTAGGGCAGCAAGGAATAAGGGATGAGGCTATCTCAGTTGAAAGCAGCCGTGGAGGAGCCTGAGGGCTGAGATGGCAGTCATCATCGATTCCAGGGAAGGGAGATGTCAAGGACAGGGAATGTCAAGCAGGAACAACAATAAGGGTGCTTAGCAGAGCCAAGTCTTCCAAAAACAGCACAAACAAAGCTGCTGGGCTGCTGTGATTGGTCTGTTTGCTGTGTGAGATCACAACAAAAATGTAAAAAATATGATACATTTACAGCGGACGTCCGTCCTTTCCCTCCTGCCTACACAAAACTAATTAAAAATATTCTCTCTCTCTCTTCCTCTCATGTCCCCACCCCCACTGGCATCATCTTGAAATAGTCTTTGCAAACAAAGTTAGATACAGGAAAATGCTCTACATGGAACCAATCTTGTCAATATATAGATAAGCAGCAGCAACATGCTGGCCCTGAACAAATAATCAAATGTTAAAGGAAGAACTACAAGAAACACAAACACACTCCAGGTTTCTGCAGTCTGCAACACTGTGTGTGTGTGTTTGTGTGTGTGTAATCCCGAAGCATCAACACCTGCCTTTGCAGGTGATAGAGTTTTATGGCACAAAATGCATTTATCCAATGGTTTTTTTACACATCATTTACAGCAGCTTCTCAAACAGGTGACAGAATGAATCATGTTTCTGCTGGTGCAGCACCAAACGTGCTGATACTTTCAGGTGTGCACACACACAGGTTTACACACAAATGCAAGCAGAGAACAGCTGGAAAGCCAGCTCACCATCCACAATATCTGTTGGGCTGGACCACTGAGCCTGTTGCTGAACCATCAAATAAATGCCAGCACCTCAGGGAAGCAGCAAACAATGTTTTTAAGATGCTGAATGGCTACTAAACATTTTCAATGGTTTCAAAATTTGATTTTGCTTCATATTGAACAATTTTTAAATTATCCGTAAGAGAGAAATAAGTGTCATCACTTTTTTCATTGACCTGTACTGGAATCATATAAGCCCTGAAAATCCCTGACCACAGAGGAAATGATGGATCTGGGAATGCAGAAAAGGGTGATTTTCCAGACATGTTTATAAAGGAAAATTAAAATCCTCCCACATGCATGTTATAGGGTTATGGAGCACTGCAGGAAACCAAGAGAACTTCAAATTATGTTTCAATTTTCTACACTGAAACAAAACCATCTTTGTTTGACTCCGACTTCAGTGAAAAAACCTTCCAGTAGATTATTCCCAACTCATCTGAGGCATTTTGTGACCCTTACCACCCTGAGGTGATCCTTGACATACAGAACACTCCTTAGCAGAAATAGTATAATCAGTTTAGATACTCCTGATGTACAAGTCTTTTATTCCCTTCACCTTTCAACACACCAAAATACATGATACTTGCAAGGGAGAAAAATGCACCTTTTTTTGTAGAAAAGCTAATTTTCAACCTTCCTAAAAGCAGTGATTCTGTTTCACAATAAGTATGGCATGATATTCACCCAAAACTTGCACTTACCCAGGATCTCTGTGACATTACTCATTACTGTGACATTACTTCTGGCACAGGAGGGAATTTCACTGCAATAAACTGTAACCAAGGAAGACCCTCCTATTTGCTTCTCCACTGTGCCTTTGATTCGCTGCATGTTTAGGAAAAGGAAGATATCCAATAAACTGTAACCAAGGAAGACCCTCCTATTTTGCTTCTCCACCATGCCTTTGATTTTCTGCATATTTAGGAAAAGGAAGATATATCTGTCTGAAGAAATTAGTTTTCCTAGTAAGATATTTTCCACATGCACGAAGAAATATTATTCCCATTGCCCACTGTTTTCCAGTTCAAAGGGGGAAATAAAAAAAGGAAGCTGGAAAAGTAGAACATGAGGGAACACCTGATCACATTGTTTCTTTCCAGCGGTGACCCTTTCTGTAGCTATTACCAGAGATTAGATTGAGTACCCCTTGGCTGGAATAAGACAGGCTTAATAAGCAGATAGCCATGTTCCTCAAAGGCTTTTGGCCTCCCGTGTCAGAGCTGGAGTCTGTGTGTCAAACTCCCACACCAGATTAAAGGTTAAAACCTTCTCAACTCACACTGGGGGTAGCCAGCAGAGAGGAGGAAGGTATGGAGCATTCTCTTTCCTTAGACAGCCAGAGGTGGCTTTGGGAATGGTACTCTCCATAAGGACAAAGGCAGAAGCTGCAGATGGGTTTTCACCTTTTGGTAAGTGCTTTGGCAGCTGTTTGGGCCTGGAGCACTCCTCATGGGAGTGAGGAGGTGCAGGGTCAAGGGGCACAGACCCTGCCAGGGGCAGGGACACCTTCCACTGTCCCAGGCTGCACAGAGCTTCAGCCTGGCCTTGGACACTTCACGGGGATGGAGCAGCCACAGCTTCTCTGGGCAGCCTCTGCCAGGCCTCGCCACCCTCACAGTAATGAATTTTTTCCTAATATCTGCTCTAAACCTACCCTTTTTCAAATTAAAGCCATTATTCCTTCTCCTACCAACACATGACCATGCAAAGTCCCTTTCCTGCTCTTCTGCAACCCCTTTAGGCACTGAAATCTGCTCCAAGGTCTCTCTGGAGCCTTCTCCAGGCCTCAACTCTCTCAGCCTGACTTGATGAGAAAGGTGCTCCAGCCCTGTGATCACCTTCATGCAGGTGCACATCTGGCCCGTGTAGGTGACACCACAGCTGGAGGCAGCTCTGCAGGTGGATTTTCAGGAGATCAGGGAGGCAGGATGCCCTCCCTCACTGCCCACACTGCTGTGGATGCAGCACAGGGCACAGTTTGGCTTTCTGGGCTGTTAGTGCACGTTACTGGGTCACTTCCTCTTCGGAGACACAAAATCTCTCTACAGAAGCAAAATTTCATCTGTAAAATATATCTTGGGCTTTTACTGATGGAGCAGGCTTTCCCTCCCATTTTCCTCCCCCACATTATTTCCGTGGGTATTTGCACAGCCCTCTTGCTTCCTTGCAGCTCGTGACCCTGCCGTGGGGCTTTGACAGATCTTGTTCCCTGTGTCCTGGCTCAGCAGAGCCTTGTTCACCTTCACATCTCCCCCTCTGCACCAAGAGCTGAAGGGGCTTTGACTCTGGCAGCATCAGGACCCTGCTTCCCAGCGGGTTCTGCGACTGTCTCATCCCAGCTCTGGCTTCCCATCTGCAGGGATTATTGCCTCGCTAAAACAGAGTGAGGGAAAAGCTCTGAGGGGCTGGCTTGTCTTGAGGCTGTTTGTCTTTTCTGTACAGCTGCAGGCAAGCATCTGTAAAGTTTCAGTGTTTGCTCTAAATGAAATGTCTCTCAGCTAGAACTCCATTTCATGTAGCACTGCTGGTGCAGACAAGATGTACCCTTGTAAATAAAAAAAGAAAGCACCTTGGGACACTGGTGCTAAAGGTGTTAATTACCCTTCCTTGGCCTGGTTTTAGGTTACCAATATTTCATCTTTGTTATTATCAATACATATTCCTATCTTATGAGTTAAACAGCCACCTTAAAGTTACTTGGACATAGAAGAGTTGCTATCAGATATACTGGATTTTTTTTAAATATTATGTGATTATTAGGGATTAAGAAAGCACAGGTGTAGACAGAAAATACTTTGTATTTTACACAAACTTATTACCTTGTATTAAATTAAATTAAATTGTTTAATACCTTGTATTAAACACAAATTTAATGCAATATTGAAGCTAACCCAGTTGTTTTTCCCTATCCCCAAACAGGGCCATGTTTAATATTCTGTTATTTCTAACAGGTGACAATTTAATTTGATTTTCTAGATCTCCACAGACATAGAAAAGCTGCAATTTTGGTAGTGATTCCATTCCTGGGTGTCATCAGAACATTGTGCCTGTATCATGCACACCAGTGTGAATATTTCTTGTGATGACATTAATTTGCTGTTTCTCACCTTCTCCAGCACTACCATGCACCATTTCAGCACTTGGCCTTGCTAGACCTGGTCTCCTTTTAGCCTCAGACAGCTCTCATGTCACTTTTTAAGACATAAATCAGGGATAGCAGCAGCCTCTGCAAATACCCCTGAAACATTGTGAGATGCTTCCTGGGAGAGCAATATTTAAGAGAGATTTCTATTTTTACCTTTAAGTTCAAATTTGCAAGTCCGAGAGCTGTGCAATCAAATCAACAGGAAACCTTAACCTCTTGCACTGCAACCAAGAGGAAAAATCTTGTCTTTACTACAAAAACATAGAGGAAATTAGAGAAACTATTACACAGCTACATAGAAAGGGCAACAGCTTTCAGCTCTAAACTCAGGTGTGGTCAGCCAGAACTATACAGAGGTGAAAAATGTCTATTTCTGCTAATGAATCCCTAAGCAAAATATATTTAATCTCCCACTAGCTAAAAGGAACTGAAATTTGCTGTTTTGGTTAGGTTTCCAAAGCCTCTTTTCTCCTGTAGCTGTTTAAAGTATTGGATTGGGAAGAAGGATTTTAGCCACTGAATTGCACAATGAAATTATTTTCAGGTTTTTTATGTGCATCATAATAGCTACATTTACCATTCTATTATTAGTGCTTGAAGACATCTTTCATTTATCTACTCAGAGGTTTTTACATAGAACTCCCAGAGGTAAAAGTCATCATCTTGCTGAGTTTGAAAGTTTTCTTTTCCAGCATTTTATTCTTACATCTCAAGGGCCTGACATTTTTTTTTTAAACTCTTGGCATTCTCTTCAGTAACAAGGTTGAAATTTGAATATGCTACATCAATTTGGCTTCAGTTTGATGCCTCACTCAGGCTCACAGGCTGGCTGAGGAGAGAGGAAAAAATGAATATGAATGCCAACCATCTATTGGGATAACTCAGTAAAAATCAGCAGGTCTCAGGCTGTAACTGAGAAGGAGCACTACCCCATAAGTGAGAATGAATCTATTTTGCATTAAATTATAGAAATATAAGTTGCCAGTGATATAACAAAGTTATATAAATTTAGCATCAGTCCAAGAGGAATTTAGAGTAATCTGGTGGCGAGGCAGTAACTCGCTGCACTTTTGAGAACACGGAATGATTTCATGAATTGATTTAGTAGTTTAAGAAATATACAGTCCTAAGAGGAAAAGAAAACCATACAAACCTAAGGTTAATGCAGACTGATCCCAGTGGATGTCTTTTATTCCTTGATGCTGTCTCTGAGGCTTCAAATGTTCCTGTGTTTCTATGCAAATGAGCTGCTTACAAAATCCAACTCTTTCAAGTGCGTTCTAAGTGCTGCTGTCTATGTCGTTTTACAGTAAACACATTTTTGTTGCACAGCAATATGTTTCCCTTACAAGATGGGTAAATATGCAAAATGTTTCTGTAACTATTTGTCAGATAGTCAAACAGATTTTTTGTCTATCCTCGGGCCCCTTTTATGTTCTCTCTCTGTGAACATATGCGACAAGAGCTCTCCCAACACAAACACTTGAAGGAATCAAATTGGAAAAAGAGAAGAAGAGTATATTTTATCATGCAATAGAGTAGAAACACCCTGTGAATTGCAATCAGCTCTTGCAATTCCTGATTTTGCAAGAACTTTTAAAGTTTGGTTGATCCTTGTGCTGGTGCCATTTGATGTATCATGATTCCAGGAGGTGAAGTGAGAAATGGAGGCCAAAGTCCTCGTTAATATGTCAGCAACCAGATGTCAACGAGACCATCTCCCAGTTTCCTTGGAGTCACTCCAGATGCAATGTGTGACAAATGAGCAGTTCCTCAAACCATAGCCCAGGCAAAGCAAAAATACTGCTGAGAGAACATGGAAATGCTAAAGGACTTCCCTCTTCTGCTATTGAGGGCATTTGTTCAGGGACTGAACAAAACTTTTGCAGTTTCAAGAACTTTGCACCTCTTCTGCTATTGAGGGCATTTGTTCAGGGACTGGTTCTTTTGCAGTTTCAAGAACTTTGCACTGGTAAAAGTCAGGTTTCCCAGTTTCTTGAGCCAGTGATTATCTGCAGGCTGCTCTGGGCACACGCAGCTCACCAGGCTTCTTTCAACCACAGATGACCCAGGGGAAGTTGATATCTATGGAAAAAAAAATCTTCCTTGTGGGTGGGCAGGCCCTGGCACAGGGTGCCCAGAGCAGCTGTGGCTGCCCCTGGATCCCTGGCAGTGCCCAAGGCCAGGTTGGACACTGGGGCTGGCGCAGCCTGGCACAGTGGAAAGTGTCCCTACCTTGGCAGTGGTGGAACAAGATGAGCTTTAAGGTTCCTTCCAACCCAAATGATTCTGGTATTCTATTTTATTTTATTTTATTGCAAGTCTGGGACGGAATCTTACCTGGAGGCAGCTTTGTCTGTCTGCACCGTGTTTCATCAGGCCTTGTCCTTGTCACATCTCCGTGGGCAGGGGTTTCAGCCCACCCAGTGCCCAGAATGCAGAGTGGGTATGAAGTCATTGGAAAAGCACACATCAGGAGCTGGGAAACTGCCATAAAACAGGATCCTGTGATGTCACTGGGAAAAAAGCTTTTGTTGAATATGAAATTTTGCCTTTCTTCACTTAATAAAAAATGATCACATGAACAAACAACCGGATCTAAATCACATATGGCTGTAACAATCTGCCTATCCTTGTCCTGTTTACATGAAGGTTGGTATGGCTGATTTATTATTTTGTGTCTGTAACCTCAGATAGAGCCCTTAGATATCCGCAAATCTTCTTTTCTAGGCGAAAAACACACAATTGTAATCGATCACAAATAGTCTCTTCAAAATATTCTGGAAGACAGAAAAGACAGTCTTTCACTCTTCCACTTTCCTTTCTGTGCCCAAATCTAAACTTTGGCTGTTTAGGTTGTTGTGTTGCTTCATTTATGCTCTGATATAATGCACCAAAGATTCAGCCATAATTATTCTTAAAGCACAATTATCCAACAACATCTTTCCAAGAGTTGTATAAAGAATGCTTTGATTCAAGCTTCTGTGCACCCAAATGAATGAGACCTTTTATAAAGGGCACTTTTAAATACACCCAGGAAGCCACAAATGATGTGACTGGCTACAGGCAGGCCTCCAAACCACTAAGAATTTTTAATACAGTCGTTCCACTTTATCTGGGAGAAAGTTTTTCTGTTTATGAACCAATCATGCAGTCTGCCACTCTTCCTGTGACTCAAAACACGTGCAAGGAAGTGTTATTTCCACACAAGTTCCCAGATTTTGAGATTTGTTTGGTAAACACTGCAGTGATTTTTTGTTCTACAGTCACACAGCTATGGAAGCACAAATGGTTTTTGTTTTTAACAAACCAGACAACGATCCCAAAGTCTTTTCCTGTAGGAACTCTACCTTTGTGCAAAGCTCCATGATGTAATATGGCTGCAAGTCTTGCAAGGTCTACACATTAACTTACCAATTTCTTGTGTGATATGGCAGAGGATACAAATTTAGAGCATGAAGACATCTTGCTATGGACAGAGTCTCATTTTTATCCCCATTTCTATTCCAAATCTGCCATTCTGGAGTTAAAAGAGCAGATAAATCAATCCTTATATGCCTTTCACCAAAGAGACTTGCATGTTTTTATTGCCTCAGCAAGAGGGGCTCCTCAGACTGCAGCAAAAATGGGGCTTCTAGAGGAGGTGATGAATATGAATCTCAGCAGCAACAATTTACTACTAAATAGAGGAATTTTTGTAAAAATGAGGAGTAAAATCTGAGAATTTGAGTTCTTGTTAGCAATATAAATAAGAATCTTGTTGCAGGTATTTTCAAAGCTATCCAGGAAAATGCCAAGAGTGTTATCAATGCAAAGTGATTCCAGTGCAAGGGAAAGCTGGCAATGATGAGGACAGTGGTTCATCTAAGTTGGAGGAGTCTCCAAGGTGAAGTTGGTCCATGTCCTGCATCAAAACCACTTCCACAAAGAAAGAAAAGGGATATTGTCATAGGAGACTGTCCTGAGGAGAACAGAAGGTCCAATATGCAGACTTCCCTAGTTTTTAAGGAAAGCCTGCTGCCTCCCTGGGACCAGAGTTAAAGCTTCCTATCCTGCTACAGCTCTCAGATTATTATCCATGGTGATTTTTTTCAATGGGCTGTGAAGCAAGAAACCTCAGGAGGGACTTCAGGTCTTTGGAACAACTGTTTAAAGGCTCAGGAATACATGCAGTTCTCTCCTCTATCCTTCCAGCTGCAGGGAATGATGACGGAGGAAACAGGAAACATACCTGGCTCCAGGCTGGTGTCACTGTCAGAATTTTAATGGTGGGTTAATGGGACAGACAGGGCACACCTGTCCTAAAAGGGGGAAAGAACCTTTTGTGCAGGAGTTAACAGGGCTCACTGAAAGAGCTTTAAACTAGATTTGATGGAGGAAGGAGATAAACCAGGCTCACTAGAGCTAAGCCTGGGGTGGCACATCAATGTTGAAGGGATGGTGATGGTGAGGTCCTGCTGTCTGCCATGTTAGTGGAGATAGTGGGTGGAAATCCACGTGGCAGAAAAGACACAAGGGTTGTTCATGGGTGGGAATGGTCATCACCAAAAAAGGGTGGCAGCATCAATAGCCCAGCTGAAATTCCATCTACACCAGTGCCCACAGCATGGGCAACAGCAGGAGCGGGAAGCCACTGCACAGCTGGAAAAGCAGGATATAGCTGCAATCCTGGAAACATATGGGGCTGACTTCCACACTTGGAGTGCTGCAATGGGTGGCTGTAACTCTTCAGAAGGGAAGTGCAAGGAAGGAGAGGTGGTGGGGTGTGTTTAGGGAGAGTTTTGACTGCCTGGGGCTAAATGATGGCAATGACAGGGTCAAGTGTTTATGGGTAAGAGTTGGGGAAAGACGAAATCAGATGTGGGGGGATTATGTTACAGACCACCCAGCCAGGGTGAGGAAATCAACAGAATATTCTGTGGACAGCTGGGAGAAGTCTCACCACTGCTAGCCCTTGTTCTCTACAAACTTCAACTCACCAGATGTCTGCTGGAAATAATACACAGCAGAGAGGAAACAGTCCAGGAGGTTCCTGGGCTGTGTGGGAGGTAATTCCTGACACAGCTGGTGAGGGAACCAGCCAGGGGAGGTGCCCCACTGGACCTGCTTGTGAGCAGAGATGGACTGGTGGGGGATATTTGGGGGCACAAAGATAATTAAATTATAGAGTTTTTCCAGTTCTTGGTGAAGCACAACATCTACCTTTACCTTCCAGATAGCAGACTTCAGATTTTTTGGGAGCCTGGTTGATAGGAGAAGCTGGGCTGAAGGGTAAAGAAGTCCAGGAAGGCTGGATGTTCTTCAAGGAGGAAATCTTCAAGGCACAGAAGGAGGTTGTTCCCTTGTGATCAAAGACAAACTGGTGGGAAAGAAATTTGTGGGTTTGGTGCTTTCCTGCCAAAGGTGCCAACATAAACTAACAATCACATGACAAAATGCAAGGACATCTAAGAGAGGGGCTGTTGCAATTTAGTCCAAAGGACAGAGAGAAGATGAATCAATATTTATTACTAAAAAACTCTGCTGGGAATTTCTGCGCTTCAAAGGATGCAAAAACTTGTCCTTGAGGAGTGAAAAAACCTGCTTTTCTAGAACAGTTGCCTGACTGGAATCCAAATCCTAGTTCTAAAAATTCAGGAATATCCAAAATCAATACCCTTAGCATGCTCTCACAGATTTCTCTGCAGAATTCTCATTCCATGTATCAACTAAGACTATGAGAAAAATAAAAGAGAAAAGAGGCCACCCCAAAGCAACCTCCAGTTCTCTGGAAAACAGTCGGGCTGGATTATGGGTTTTACATTTGATATCTGAGACAAATTTTCCCTAGTAACTACTTTAATTTTCTGTTTTACACGAGCAGTACACATGGAGCATGTTGCAACCATAAGAAGACATGGTTTGCATTTTGTTTTTTAAGCTGAATTTTATCATAACCTAATTTAATGAGTTACACTTTTCATTGGTCTTATTATTGCTAAAGCACAAAGAAGTCATAATTCCTGAAGTATGTTTGCCTGACAATAATATGTAGTGTACTCACCCAAGAGTACTCTGTATTAAGTCATATTTTTGACTTTATTGTCTTTGGGTTGCCTTTCATTCTAAAGGTCAAAGAATTGTCAGGAAAGTGAAGGTTTTAGCCCTGCTACAGCCATAGTCCTTAGTCATTGTACTGTCACACTAACCATAATGCAATTAATTACTAATTTAAACAAGGCTTTGTCCTTCTTTTCCTACAAGTACAGCTTAGCTCATTCCCAACCCATCTTCTGATGTGCAGTTGCATACCAAGTAACACAAGCAAAAGAAAAAAACCACCTCACTGCCTTTTATAACAGCTCTCATCTGTGTGCTTGAGGGGCAAAGGAAGGAGAATTTCCCCGTAATTCCAAGTATTGCTCTAAACCTTCGTGCTGTGTTGAATAAAAAAAAGTAGGACCCATTTTTACATTCATTTAAAATGTGTTCTGCATTTCTATTTATGGAAGCCATTCAATGTGTGCAAATACCACATTCCTTTGAATGCTGCTGTATTTCCATTCTTGCTCAATAATTAAAACAGATAGTGATTACCCTAAATAAATACCAAAAGCTCAGCGTTTGGGGTTTATTCTTTTTCTTTTCTTTTGTGCACCTTAAATTGGTCAGCATTTATTCCTTTTTGTCATGTGGGCTTTGTATTTGACAATGCTTTGGGAGAGCATCTCTAATCTCCAGAACAACACCAGCACTACACCTCACTGCACTTCCTGAAAGCATTTAATCCATATTCATATTAATTAATTTCAACTTTTCCTTATATGCTACTTAACTGAACTCATTTTTTACCTTCCATTCTTTTTAACACTAATCCTATAATAAATTGGAGCCCCTGTAGCCATTTTGACAGTCATACAAAACACAATTATTGTAACTCAACCCTCCTGAAAATTATTCTACCTTCTCTGGAACGTGCACAAAGATGCTGTATGACCTTGAGCACTCAGTGGCAAATGACCTTGAACATTCCTTATAAATCCTATACTTTGATTTAGTAGGAATATTTCTTAAGAGATTTAACTGTCTTAATTAGACTGTATTGTACTATCCATTCTATTTATTTTCTTTTTCTTTTTTTTTTAAGGATCTTTGATATTAAGTAGAAAACAATATTGTTTGAGACAATTTTTCTTCACTAAATAAACACATATTATTGAATTATCCCTGTAAGTCTGATTACTAAATTATCTCAATAATGACTTAATCTTGTCTTGCAACTATGGGATAAAAATATCCTTTGAAGTTTTCTGTGCTCTTAGTAATAGACTAAATAATGCCACAATGAAATCCTGTTTCTTACTAAAGTCATTGGCTTCCACGTTACTCATTATTTCTTTTACTAATTCATTACTAATTACTGCAGTGCTTAAGAGACCTGGCCATAGAGCAGAAAGTGCAGCACTGCATGAGTAAAATGTTTCTTCTTTCAGATAAAAATGGAATATTGTTAAAATGATATATTTCAATAAGATATATACTTTCACTCCCTTTTCTACTTCATGAAGTATTATTCATCTGTATGTTTTAGACTTTCTTGGTTTAAATTGTTCAATTATTTATTTTCAATTACTTTAATAAATATTGCTTTGTTTTAAAGTGCAGTTTTATTTTTCTATTTCGGCAACCCCATTTAGTGCCCTAAAAGGATAGGAATGGACTATCAGTCTCATGAATGCCATTTATCAATAATTTCATGAGTTACATTTGTTTATGAATTAGGATGGTGAAGAAAAAAACTCAGATAATCCCATCCTACTATTGATCTTGATAGTATCTTGCCTTCTTTCCTTTGTGGTATAATTGACTTGAAAATTAACTACTGAATAGCACTTGATGAATTATTGTCCTCTCTGTGATTTCCAGTTTTAGAGACATCAGATCCCAGGTGTCTCAAAGGTTACCCTTCCAATGTGTTGTAGGATTTTTCTTGCCAGAGACTCCTCAGCTCCTAAAATCCTGTCCTACAAAGCACAAATCTGAGAAAAGTCTGCAGAGCACAGTCACCATTACTTTAAAATCTAAATACAAGCATACTGTATTTTGCCCCCCTTTTTTTTTCCCTCACCATCCTGATTTTACAGAGGAAGGAGGTTTGAGAGAGTATCAAGATGCCATTCCTTGTCATTTGGTCCCAAGTAATTGCACATTTCTGGCAAACACCTGAAGGAACTATCTTTAATTCTCAGAGCTGGGGAGGAGGAAAGGGAACCTTCAGATAATGGCGAACCTTTTTACAAGACATATGCTTAGCTTACAGAGAAAGAGCAGTGGTGACACACAGATTTAAAAAAAAAAAAAATCAAAAAAAAAAAGCAGAATTCTACAAAGCATTGTAAATAAGGAAAAGATTAAGTCATTTTAAAGATAGAAACAGGATCAAGTAGGTTAAAAGACTAAACAGAATCAAGAACATTGAGATTTTATGCTGGGCCCTGCACTGACAGGAGAGAACATTCCAATACATTTTTGGTTTTTGAACATTTCATTGATCCCGTGGTGTTTTGCATTTCCCAGACATGTGCTACTGCTCGTTTGACACAGCAAGTTGTTGACCATATGCTTAACAGAACGGGGTACTTCTCACAAGAAATCTTGTCTCCTGATAAAACCATTGTTGACAGATTTAAAAGTTGTTGTTTTTTCTCTCTAGAGAGAGATTGAGTGCAAGTAGCTGCAGTGAGAGTTCTGTGTTTGTTGTCTTGCAGTCACGTTCAGATCCAACCCCCTCAGTTTGTTCCGACTGTCACCCGCTGGATTCTGAGAGCCACGACTGCAGATTCTCTCATTGGCATCAAACCAATAAATCTGGCAAACAACATTTGTTATAAGGAAGACCAGCTGAGGTCTGAAAGTCTCTTTGGCCTCTATTGGAGGTGGAGATTCTGCAAGCAAAATTTAGTTCATAATTCCTCAGACAGCAGGCGAGCGACAGTAGAGACCTCCTTGCTCTCTGCTGCCTGTATTCCCCTCACAGCACCAGCAGACGTGGAAAGTAATTCAAAAATCATTGTCAGAAAATTTAGAAGATCATGCTCAGGAGGGAAAGTAGAGATGGGAGGTGTGGGAGAGGATTATGCATCACATGTGAGTAATAACACTTCTTCCAAGTGAAGGGAAAAACAGTTATGTAACAGAGAAAGAGGGGAAAACAATCAAACTGTAGCAAATCTTCATGTGAAATGTTTTCCATTTTTCTCTCTACTCGAAGATTTAGGAACTGAGAAGAGTAATTTGGAAACTACAGAAGGATACAGGTCAAAATTCAGTAAGGATGTTTCCTTATGAAGTTCTGGGTTTGGTCAAAATCTCAGAGAAGCTCACCCCAAGAAAATTGGTGCAAATTATCAATGATTAAAATTTTGGGGAGTTCATCCAGGCCTCTAAGTCCCAGAATACTGACACATTAGTACAAGGCAGTGACACACAGCAAACAGAGAGGAAGTTACCTTTCCCCAAAGAGATTTTGCTTTGTTTATTGAGATTTACCACAACCATTGCCTTGTGAAGCAGCTGAGCTTTTTCCATAATGCATGAATGGAAGCAGGTCTAACACAGAACCCCAAGGTAGGGAGTGAGGGCTGTTCTTCTTGGCCAGATTTTGGGCAAAGATTATTTTAGCCACATGGACTGACAAAACAGAGTCCTGAAATAGGGGAATGAGAACCCACTACGTTTCTTCTCCCAAATGTTCCTGCCACACCTGACCAAAACCTCTTGCATAGGCAGAGCTCTGTCTGGGCCAGGATCCTGTGAAAGGCATAGATTTTGCCTGTGGAGGAGAGCAGCCCGACAACCTGATGGCAGCTGAGTGCTTTGGGTAGACTCTAGAAGGATTTCACCCACAGCACAGGTGCAGGCCTACATTTTAAAAGAAAACTTTCAGCACTGTCTTCAGCAAAGCTGATTTCCAAGGTCTAACTCCTTCCTTGCATTTGCTGCAGCAGCTCTTAGATAACAGGAAGAAGGAAACAAAAGACATGTTGTTGTACTAAGATTTTGAAGAAGTTATTCATTGCTATACTTAAGTTGAGATCTGTGAAGAAACACATGCGGCGTATTTTGAGAATGTGCTATGCCAGGTTACCCTAAGTCACAGTGTGTTTAAACAACCACTTTATTCTGCCATCTGGTACATGATAGGTTTCTGATAAATACGTGCCTGCGCTTTGACTGTGGGATGCTCACAAGAAAAGAGACTGTATTTTTCCAAGATGTTTGTCTAAGTCTCAGACAAACAACTTTGGCAATGTGAAGGAGATTTCTGTGGGTGCAGCAGTGATCACAGAATCACACAATGGCTTAGGTTGGAAGGGACCTGAAAGATCACTTAGTTCTTGTCCTGACACCTTCCACTATCCCAGGTTGCTCAGAGCTCCAAGCAGGCCTTGGACACTTCCAGGGTTGGGGCAGCCCCAGCTTCTCTGGGCAATCTGAGCTGAGGTCTCAGCATCCTCTCAGGAATTTCTTCCTGATAGCTAATCTAACCCTACTCTCTGTCACTTTGAAGCCATTTCTCCTTTTCATGCCGTTCCAGGCCCTTGTAAATTGTCTCTCTCCATCTAGATGGCCACATTTAGTTCACTCTGATGGGGATGCTCACAAGAAAAGAGACTGTATTTTTCCAAGATGTTTGTCTAAGTCTCAGACAAACAACTTTGGCAATGTGAAGGAGCTTTCTGTGGGTGCAGCAGTGATCACAGAATCACACAATGGCTTAGGTTGGAAGGGACCTGAAAGATCACTTAGTTCTTGTCCTGACACCTTCCACTATCCCAGGTTGCTCAGAGCTCCAAGCAGGCCTTGGACACTTCCAGGGTTGGGGCAGCCCCAGCTTCTCTGGGCAATCTGAGCTGAGGTCTCAGCATCCTCTCAGGAATTTCTTCCTGATAGCTAATCTAACCCTACTCTCTGTCACTTTGAAGCCATTTCTCCTTTTCATGCCATTCCAGGCCCTTGTAAATCGTCTCTCTCCATCTAGATGGCCACAATTAGTTCACTCTGAAGCTTCTCCTCTCCAGGCTGAGCAATCCCAATGTCTCAGCCTTTCCTCACAGCAGGGTTGCTCCATTCCCCTAACCAACCTGGTGCCCCCTTGACTCACTTCAGCAGATCAATGCCCTTCTTGTGTTGGGGACACCAGAGCCGTTTTCTTTAATTTTCCTCCTTTTGTCCTCCCAAGCACCCCGAAAATAGTGCCCAGACAGCATGAGGGGAACTCAAGAGTTTTGCTGTAAGCCATAGAGGTGAGTGTAGCATGCCATTCCAGGCCCTTGTAAATCGTCTCTCTCCATCTAGATGGCCACAATTAGTTCACTCTGAAGCTTCTCCTCTCCAGGCTGAGCAATCCCAATGTCTCAGCCTTTCCTCACAGCAGGGTTGCTCCATTCCCCTAACCAACCTGGTGCCCCCTTGACTCACTTCAGCAGATCAATGCCCTTCTTGTGTTGGGGACACCAGAGCCGTTTTCTTTAATTTTCCTCCTTTTGTCCTCCCAAGCACCCCGAAAATAGTGCCCAGACAGCATGAGGGGAACTCAAGAGTATTGCTGTAAGCCGTAGAGGTGAGTGTATCAAACAAATAGGCAATCATAGGTGGATTTATGTATAGCCAAACTCACATTTGCCTTAGGCAGCTGACTGCTGAGCACCCCAGGGCCCCTGCTTTGGAGAATGAGAGGAGAGAGAAGGTCCAGCATTTGAGCAACCTCCAAAGTCCTCTGCCACTGCTCTGCTGCCTGGCTGCTCACTGCTCACTCCTGTTTGCCTTTCTATGCTGCAGGGGAAGGCCTTGTCCCTGCCCTGTCCCCTCCTTCTCACACAGCAGCAGTTCAGGTGAGAAAAAGCTCCTGACACCACAGCAGGAGGAGGATGCTACTCAGAAGAGAGAGAGGATTTGGTCAGGGATGCACAGGTAACATGGTCAAATTGATATTTAACCTGCTTTTGCCCATATCTTTGACAGTGATTCTTTAATTAACCTGAACCACTCATTCACAACACCTGGGGCAGGAGGGAAGGGCTCCTGTACCAGATAGGAAGCAGTCACAGGTAAAGAAGCAGGAGGTTTACTTCCAGAAAATTATAATCTTGGGGATAAGAAAGAGAGGGAGATAGTCCTATGAACACCAACAGCCTTCCAAAGTCTGCACAAGACCCCACAAACCCCATAGACCTTTCCCAGGATCACAGAAATTCCAGGAACCCATCCAAATATCTGTCTTTTATCTGCAAGTTCCTGAAGCTGTGGTCCTATTCCAGCCTACATCATTCATTTCTCCTCAGGGGTTCATCTTAGCCTTCCTCCACTCTTTACTGCCATCAGAACAGATCATATTTCCCCCAAGGCTGCCTTCATTCAGCTTTGCCAGCACCACTGGAAAACCTTGACCTCTCTCCAAGTTTTTGGGGTTTTTTTTTCTTTCCACAGATTGTGGCAATGTTGCTGCAGTAACGTTGCTCAGTGCAGGCTGCAGACTCTGCTCACAAATCT
The DNA here is from genome assembly GCF_017590055.1 of Onychostruthus taczanowskii. Taxonomy (NCBI): domain Eukaryota; kingdom Metazoa; phylum Chordata; class Aves; order Passeriformes; family Passeridae; genus Onychostruthus; species Onychostruthus taczanowskii. Next base: position 13,912,743 of record NW_024498906.1, read on the forward strand.
GGTAAATGCTCAGGCTTTTAAACTGAAAAGAAAGAGCTATGAGGTCAGATGAACAATTCCACACATTTTTATGAACCACAATTCTGGTATATTTATGTTGAGCAACTAATAGCCTTTCTGGCCTAGACAGTATGATGAGACAACATTTCAGAGAATATTTTATTGACAATAACTCCATGTAATGCAGAATGAATCAGATGGCTGGGGTCTGATCCCAAACCTAACACCTTTTACATTCTCTTTCCTTAAACTTCAGTTTCCAAGAATTTGCCTTCTAAGCTCTGCTCTGGATTTCAGCCTCAGCTCAGTACGTGAAACTTCCTGAAAGCACAACCTGTTCATACTCATCACTATTGGGATTGACACGCTTGTAAGATAAAATAAATAAAAATAATAATAGTTATAATAATCATAGTAGTAAAGAGGAACAACCCAACTCCATGCTCTCCAAATTGTGGGACTGTTGCCATATCCAGTCAGGCCATTCAGGTTCACAGAATGTTCTGAGTTGGAAAGGACCTACAAGAATCACGGAGTCCAAATCTTCAGTAAATGACCCACACAGGGATTGTACCCACAGCCTTGGTGTTATCTGCACCATGATCCAACCAACGGAGCACTGTCACATCACGTCAGACATGTCACCAGTCTTGGCCACTGTCTGACAAGGCTTTACAGAGAGCTACAGAGTGCAAGAAATAAACACACTCATGACTAGGATGGAAGTTAATTAGTTCTTAATTTATATCCTGAAGTGCAAGTGTTGGGCTCTCATAAAACTGCATCCTTCGGAAAACAAGTGCTTCCATTTTTCATCCTCTGCTGTAGCTCTTTTCACTGCTATCAGCACACTGTTTAATAATATCTTGTAGCAGTAGGTTTTCATATGAAAAAGAAAAGCAGTGAGCTTTTTTAATGTTAGGAAAAAATTCTTCACTGTGAGGGTGGCGAGACACTGGAGCAGGGAAGCTGTGGATGCTCCACCCCTGGGAATGTTCAAGGCCAGGTTGGAAGGGGCTTTGAGCATCCCAGTCTAGTGGAAAGTGTCCCTGCCTGTGGCAGGGGGGTGGAATGAGAGGATCTTTAAAGTCCTTTCAACCAAAACCATTCTATGATGTTATAAGTTCCATCAGGGGTTTTTGTGTGGAATAATGAGGAAAAATAACCTGATAGAAGATTTTGAAGTTGTTACCGTCATCTACATCAGACTTTCTCTTGCAGACCTGCCATGCTTCCTGTTATACATCTGAGGAACAATCTACTTTTACCTTGTATAATCTACTCTGTCAAGGAACATTTTCATACTGCTAATTATTTTCATTGTCTCTTCTGAGTAATTCCTACTTCTTCCCCCTTGCTTGGGTGGGACAGGCAAAACAGAGCAGTGGTTGGGGTTGGCACATTCCACCCTTCGTTGTTTTTCCCTGAGCGCTGCCGTCCTACCTTGGGAGAGAGTTGTGCTGTTCAGGTTTGCACTTGTGTCGTTTCCTGAAGTAGCTGCAGTTATTTGTGAACACAAAACCTCCGAGTTCCTCTCCCTGGTGTGCTCTGCCTCGCTTTGCTGAAGGGAACATCTTGAACTCTTCACATGCATTGACTCACTGTGACGGATGAAGTAGGATGTGACATCCCACTTGCAGCTCCCCAGCATAAACAGTGGGAACATAATAAGAGCTCCCATCTGCCTCGTTCCTTCTCCCCCCAAAACTGAAAGTAAAATGAAGACCAGGATTCATTCACACCTTCATTCAGAATTGTATCAGAAAGCAGGGACATCCACATCTTCAAGCAGGCATCAATGATGAAGCTATGTCATGAATATTCCAAACACAAGTGAAATTCTTACATATACATGGCGAAGATTTTTTCCTGGTATAATTTTATGTCTTCCTGGAGATGTTTTGCCCACAGGTTGGCTTAGGTTCCACATCACATGCTGGTCTCTGACAGTGCAAACTGAAATTTATCTAAAGGGAAAAGAAGGGATGTGCTATTTCTTACCACAGCGTGGCTTTAGCAGGAATAAAATAATCTTTGGGGATGGAATCCATTTCTTGACCTGATTTTCTCTGTAATTAAGGAGCGTGCAACAGTTCACTGAAAGTCTCAATAGAACTGCAGTGTCTACAAACGTTTTTAAAGGTACCCAACTGCAACAAAATAAACTGTAATTTTTCCATTTCCTGTTGCTACTTCAAGACAGTGAATGCTACCCAGGACTTTAGTTACCAGGAATGGAAAAGTAATTCATGCCCAAAGCAACAGGGAGAAAAGAAGTCTATAAAAATGAACTTGAAAAAATACCATTTTGTGGTGATACATAAAAAAGCTTCCAAAACCCAGCTGAGATTTAAGCCATGTAAGTCCAAAGTACTCTCAGTGCTTTGACAGAAAGGATGTAAAGCATTATTTAAAATCAAATTCAACCTCTATATAGTTCTACAGGAATTTGACCTATTCTGTTGCATTTTATTACTGCTACTTGATAGGTTGGGGTATTTCTAAGATATGTTAACTTGAAACATTATGTCCTCTCACTTAAATGAAATTATTGAAATAATTTATTTTTTAAACACTTGTTTAATTTTTTTTAATTGTTGAAATAACTTGGTTTGGAAAGTTCCTTACTAAACAAAATACTAAATTAGATTAAATACTTTTTTTTTCCCAGTGAGAAAATTATCCCCAAGGAGCAATTAAATGTATATTTTGGGCAGTGACTTCGTCTACATAAATCCATCAATATAGAAATTGAGAAAAACACATTCGCCTATAAAGAGCAACATTTTTCTCCATCTCATCACATCAGAGGGTACATTGGAGCAGCTGTGTTTCACCAGATCAAAAGCTCACACGGATGAAAGGTCTCCCACTCCAAGTGGTGGATGCCCTGGAAAGGACACAGAGCACTGTCCCCAGTGTCCCCACTGTCCCAACAAGCCTCACAGGTCCTCACCCTCAGCTGCATCTGAGCTTCTTTTCTTGACAAAGGTATGTCCCTGAATTTTTAGTCTTCTTTTTTTTCAAGACTGATTATAGTTTAAAATCCACGCATCCTGTGGCTGTGAACTCTACAACACAAATAAAAGTCAATTAAAATCTACTTTTTTTGTGTGTGTCTTAATGTATTACTTAATCATCTTGCTGGGTATCCCCTAAATTTGGTATGACAAGAAACCCCACAACTTATTCCCTATGCACACTGTTCACAGCATCCATGTTATCCTCGTTGGTGCTGATTTCATTTCCAAGATAAAAACACAGCAGACTTTGTTCTCACTCAGCAGACAAGTTACTCTGTGTCCTTGGCCATCTTTCCTTCCCTTCTCCATAACTTTTTTATTCACTGAGGTTCTTTCGGAGAAACCATGACCAGAATTGTAAAATGTTCAGGATATAAATACACCAAGGAGTTTAGCACAGACACAAGGTTTTCCTTTCCAGTTTGTATTTATTTCTCCTTTTTTTTCATGATCCAACTTGCTTTTTTGAACCCTACAGACAATGTAATGGTGCTTTCAGAGGATTATTCACAATTATTTCCCTAAGGACTCTTTAGTACCAACTAATTTAGAGTCTATTATGCTTCTGCTTAAAATTATGAGAGATATTGAGTACAACCCCATCCACTCCACTATTTAGAGTAATAGGCTACCAGTTTTACCAACTTTATTACTACCCTTCCACTTATTTTCTACTGGATCACTGGACAATAGATACAGCAGTATCTTGGGTCAGTATTTTTAGCAATGTCAGGCAGAATCCTTGGCCCAGATATCCAGTGGTTACATGACAATAGGAAATTCAGTTTACTAACACATTACCATGCAATTTTCTTCTACAGTCTTAATTCTGTTCCTCATAGAAATTTCAGTTTAGATTCAGGTAAATTATTGCTAAATAACAGGTTTTCCAGAATAGATGATATTGCCTCTTCCCAGATATTTTCTCTCTAGATATTCTTTTCTACCCATCTCAGACCCATTTATCTGTTCATTAGCAACACCACATATGGAAGTTTGTAATTTAAGTCTGACCTTGCATTTCTTTGTGATAAAGTATAAAATAGCATGCCAATGTAACACACACAAGATTAATCCTTATTTTAATAAACAGCTGCATTACTTCATGTCAAATGGAAATGTCTCATATAAATAGACTGTTGTGACAGACTGTTACATAATTCATTAAAAATATATTTGATTATTCATTTATATATTTGTGGAAACATTTTTTTAATTAATCGTTTCAACACACTCATCAAACCCTATAAAAGGTTCTTCAATACACCAAGGTCTTGTTGAGAAGAAATATTTACAACTGCTGAATGGACCCCATTCAAAAGTGCAATAAATCAAAATGGCTTTAGGAAGGTGCTTGAGGAGGAACCAGTAATATTGCTTTTCCAGAAGAAATTCTTTACAGTAAGGGTGGTGAGGCACTGGAACAGGTTGTCCAGAGAAATTGTGGATGCCCCATCCCTGGAAGTGTTCAGGGCCAGGTTGGATGGAGCACTGAGTTAATTGGTCCAGTGAGAGGTGTGCCTGTCCATGGCATGGGGTTGGAATACTTAATATAATTTAGTATTTTGTTTAGTAAGGAACTTACCAAACCAAGTTATTTCAATGTACTTTCCAACACAAGCCATTCTATGATTCTATTTGTATAATTCTTCTGGAAAAAACTATGTCCTATAAATAGGAAGTGGGTTTGAAGTTGTGGTTTTAGCCTCGGTAAAGTGATGCTGGACAGCATCAGGCTCAGATCAAGTTTAAATACAGGGGAGATTTTCAGGAGGGGAAAAGGGGATGTTACTATTTGACCTACAAAAAGGATATTGAAAAAGTGTGGGTTTTTTTCAAGAGAAAAGGATTCTGCAAATCAAAATCATAAGTTAGTCACTTCAGAAAAGCTCTTGGCTTGTGAAGAGACAAGATTCAAACACTGAAATTACCAGAGTATTGTGTCTACCATGCCACATCCCTGCCTACAAACGCTGACAGATCCCTCGAGTTTTGGCTGAACTGTTCAAGAGCAGCTTCCTGCAGACACTTTGCATGGAAAATTGTGCCAGTTAGCAACACAAAACTGGATTCCAGCCCAGTGGCTCCACTTGCAATGTCCAGAGACCCCTCAACAGCAGAGGACGTCAACTTCCCGTGCGTGCACTCGGAAAGATTTGAGGGAGAGCTTGAAGGGAGAGCTCCTGGGCTGGGTGAAACCTCTCAGGTGGGAGGCTGGCAGGGGTGGCCCTGGTGGGAGGAAGGCAGGGTGGTCAAGAGACACGGTTGCTATGGCAACACTGCCTGGGAAAGACAAAAGAGGAAACCTGCGATGAAAAGGGAATGGCTGAAGTAGGGAGGAAAACGGGACCCAGCTGTGACAAGCTGACACGAACTTGTCACCTCCAGTGACTGAAGCTGCCACTCACCCTGCCAAGCCACGATGTCACTTGCCCATGTGGCCAAGTGCCCTGAGCTCCTGGGCTGTCGTGGGCTGAAAATGAGTTTGGGGGGCTTGAATAAAAAGTTCCGATCATTTGGTGTGGATGTGGTGCCCAACACAAATGTTCAAATTGACTCTAAGTCTCAGAGGCTGCTTGGCATCCCCCAGCACCAAAGTAAATTCCAGAGGGGAAAAAACATTGTTCAATAATAAATATATATATTTATATCTATATCATCTATATCTATATATCTATATCCATTGCACCTACATGAGTCAAACATGAAGAGTTGCCATCTGCCACACTCTCTCTCATGCTTACAGTAAAACCAGTTGCAGGATGAGTAACCCTGACTTAACAACTCCATGGCACAACAGCAAAAGCCAGGATTTTATTTGTGAATTGATCTGGGCAGAGGAATCAGGTTAGGAGCATTAAGAATCCTTAAAATCACCCTCTTGACTTATAGGAACCCAGAAACAGGGCACTGCAAATCACTTTGGCAAAGCTGAGTCATCCATGCAGCAACTCAAAACCAACATTAATCTGTTGCCCTGATCAGCTAGTAAAAAAAAAAAAAAAAAAAAAAAAAAGAATTTATGATAGAAACTGAGCTAAATTACAACAACTGGCAGACCAATGTTCCTCTGTCAAATGACTATATAAAACTACCAGTGTTCCTCTGTCAAATGACCAGATAAAACTACAAGCCACTTAAGTTGTGTTTTTTTCTAGGGCAGTTTCCACTGTAAATGTACTGCTTCTAGCCAGAGAAACCCAATTGCCTTACATAGAAAAAAAACCCTGATGCAATTAGTTCTCAAGATACCACAGGCTCCTATATCATTACTTTCTACTGAAATCACAAATAAAGGCAGCTAAAAGAAAACAGAAAAAAGGAAGAAAGAACTTATATATATATAATCATATTTTCTTTCCATGTCTGTTTACCTTCTAAAATTTTTACAACACATTTTCAAAACATCATTGAAAAAAATTTGAAATAACAGCCCCCTTTTGTAGTGCAGGGAATTGATACACAGCGAGATTAAATGGATTCCTGAGGATCACTCAGGACATCTGCACTGGAGCAAAAACCTGCATTTCTCATATTTTTGCTGAGCACCTGAGGAAGAGGTTGGTGTTCCCTCAGGCCCAGGTGCTCTGCAGCATTGCCACAGACATTGGGAAAATAAGGCCAAGGGCTGCAAGCACTGAATCTGGCACAAAGAATGGGTTGATTTTTTTTTTTCTGCTTTTGTTTTATGTTTTTCCCAGTGCTTGTTCAGAAAGTAAAATAAGTTATTCAGGCCCTGTTTTTTCCTAATCTCCAGGGTACTTGGTGTGCGGATAAGCCATCGATTTTTGCTCTCAGTCTGTTACAGTCACATATATGCAGTAAAAGTAATTTCCTCGGGACTAATATCATTTGTTCTCCAGGGTTTTTCCTTATGAAAACTGAATTTTGAACAATCCTTATGTAACCTTTGCTATTAAGGTTACAAGAGATTGAGATCCATTTGTGAGATGAATAAAGCATAACATTTTGCTTCTGCAAACTTTCCTGACAAAGCTCTTTATGTGAGGGAAAGGATGAAGCTTTTACTGTGTGACAAAATTTCCAGTTGAAACTAAAGGATCTGTTAAATTACTTTCTCTACCTGCTTTCTGCACCTATTTGCTCTAAAATCTCTCTTTAATCTAATTTTAACTTTCACTCTAAAATTATTAAAATTCAGGTTTTAAGAGAACATGACTTTTCCCCCTCTTAGAGAAGTATGACATTTTTCATTGCCATATTTGTTCTAAATAAAAAAAAAAGGCTTTTAAATGTCAATTAGTTGTTCTATTAGAGTTTGATAAAGGAATATATGGGAATACAGTAAGTAAGTTGTATGTCTTTAGCTTACAAAAACTGGGCTAAAAGTTTACTGCAATTATTAAAAAATCAGAGAATCATTTACGCTGGAGAAGACCTCTGAGACTGTTGAGTCCAACCTTTGATTGATCACTACCTTGTCAGACAGGCCATGACACTGAGTGCCACATCCAGTCATTTCTGGAACAAAAATATATATTTGGATGGTGGGCATTTGTCCACTTTAACTAAAATTATAGTCAACAAGAAACATTTTGGGGGGGGTAACTTCTCCCAGAAAATATCTCCATCCTAAACAAACCACACCACAGTGGTTGCATTCCTGAGGAAAACTGGCAGGGTCAGAATGCTGTTCTCAAATTTATTAAAGAAGGACAACTTAACCCTGAGCAAAAGGAAAGCAGTTTGAGCCCAAACACACAGAGTCACTCCTGGAGTCTGTCATTTTTTACAGATCAGAAAGAGAAGTCTGGGGCAGCACATCTGACCTGGCTGGATGTTGACTTTCTGGTTGTCACCATCTCATGGTCACTGGGGAGAGGTTTAGCTCGTTAAGGCACCATGGTCATTACAGTGTGCAACATCCCTGAGATGTGAGTGTGAGGCATAAAACTCAGCTGCCTGCCAGCTGCTGAGGGAGGACCTTCTCCTTTTTTGGTTAAAAGTAAGATTTCCTCCAAAGTTTCCTTTGTGTTCCTCTTGAAAAAGAGATAAAATAACAGCCTTTCTTTTATCTTCTTTTCATTCCTATTGATCTTGTTTTTCTCTACTTAGAGATAATTAAGGCCTCTTAAAACTAGTGCAGCCAAAAATATTGTTATTGTTTGAAATGTGACTAAAAAGAAGCCAAAAACTCCCCTCTATCTCCAGAAGCACAAAAATATCCCTGAGCACCTACATTAATTCATGGAGCATCTCATTGCTCTTGGAAGGACAGCTCTGAAAGTGGTATTGTGGTGAGAATTCCCTGTAGTTCCTGACTGAAGGTGGGATCAGTGGTCAGATCTTTGCTCTCACCCCTGAATCAGGTCTGTCCAGTGGCCAGGTCGCCTCTATGGGGTTCATATTTTGTTAAGCACATCCCATATTCTGTTAGACCACCCCATGTTACTGACACATTCCCATGGCACTTCCAAGCACAGAATTCTTATGGAAAAAGGGGGTTTTATGCCATTTTTCGCCTGTGAGGGATTAGGGACAGAGAAAGTCCAAGCCCCCTGCTTTGTGTAATCATTCAACCCCAAGCTTGAGAGGCACCTCGCCTTCACCTGCATGATTCCACGCCTTATGGAAAATAGGGAGAAACAGGAGGCAGCAGATATTGCTAGACCTATTTGTGGGTTCCAGTGTGGGAGAAACAAGATCAGTGTGCGACCAGGAGACGTCCAGTGAGTAATTTTAATCTACTTTGTAAGAGAATAAATGTCCTCTCCAAACCGCTTGCATCCAGCAGGACCCGGAACTTCAGAAGAGAAAGTACAGTACATCGTGAAATAGTTCTTGTTCCATGGGGAGCAAAGCACATTCCCAAATTATATTGGTAACAATAAACCCCTGAAATAATACAGTACATCTCTCTCCAGTGAACAGCATCGTTCTGTGTTCTTCAGAGCTGGGCGGAATAAAACTGCACAGAACAAAGGTTTCAAGTTACCCCTTTTTGATGCTCTCAGACCTGAGCTAAAAAAAAATAATTAATTTCTCCACATCCACAAAGAATTTTGGCGGTTTTGCTGTTGGTGGAACACAATAATTAACAGTGAAAAGAGAGCCAGTTTTCCTAAAGAAAATAATGTGTGAGAAAACAGGCAGTACACAGGAGAACACCTTTTCCTCTTGGTTTTAAATCAGAGTAGGGACAGGAAGCTGATTTGTTTTACTTTTTAAAGCAATGTGGGGCACAAAAATTATCTTTCCTCCCTGAGGATATGAACATACTCCTGCTATATGCAGTGAGAATTACAGGGCAAGTCCTGCTGGTTTCCAGCTGGGATAGAAAGCTCTGGGGCTCCCTAGTCTGAGGATTTTCTCTTTTTGGCATACACAGACAATGAATATTTCTGCACAGCTGTGATGGTGTGGGTCAGATAATGCAGAACAACCTCAGGCCCTACATCAGAGGGTTAAAGCCTCCCCTCTCCTCCAGTGCTGCATGGATGGATGGATGATGGATGGATGGATGGATGGATGGATGGATGGATGATGGGTGGATGGATGGATGGATGGATGGATGTTGTCCTGGATGCAGGTTGGTAATGCAGCATTACAGCTAAAGAAGATTTTCCAGAACTTTCCATTCAAACCCAGCCCATTTCAGCAGCTTTTGTTGTTCCTGAACTGTGATGACCGACTTATGGAGCTTTCACAGCCTGCATTAAGAGGTTTCAGTTAAAGACTTTTGGACTCTCCTCTGCCAAATACAACTGACCATGTAGAAAAATAACCTTATCAAAACCATTCACATTGGAAATTCTAGGTATTGTATTGAATCTCAATAACCTGAAACATGAAGAAAGGGCAGAGGAAGGCTGACCTGCTCTAAGCCCAATGATGTGCTGTGGGGTTGAGTTTGGCTAAGGGTTAACCTCAAGAAAAAAGTGAAAATTTCAATTCATTAATACAGACTGCATGTTCCATATTTTATTTGGGCAACTACATGGGTGGACCTGGGCCTGCTCCATGTCTTAATAAGTTCCTGGTGTCATGTAGAATAAATTCTTGCACTGCCACTGAACGAATACCACTCTAGGAATGGAGATGCTAAATGGGGTTTCCTCCTAAAATTTCTAGCCCTCCTACGGAGATACCAGGAATGGGAGCAGAAGACAAGAGGAATATTTCTATTTTGTTCTCAAATTTTCAATTATCTCCAGCTGCCTCACTTGTCTGTAGGAAGAGCAGAAAAGGGGTTGAGGAAGGGAAATATTATTCAGTGAGATTATTCTGTTTTTCAGATGTTAAGCTTTGCTGAGCAATACAGACAGAAAACCCCACAAAAATCAGCCAAGTCACAAAGAATTTCACCCCATTCCAAGGGCTCTGCCTCTTGCATGTGTTGAAGGGTAGAGCCAGCCTATGGAAAAAGATTAGTATGGAGTCATGTAATTAAAGATTATATCATTCCACATACAGAGGGAAATGTAATTTAAAATACATACCACTAGAATTTCACTCTGGCATCCCCTAAGGTTTGGGGCCTTAGTTTCATAGCCTTACCATTTTTCTAATGTTTTAGGGAGGTGGTTTTACTTATAAACGTGTCTGACTAAATATATTTTATTTATATATATATGTATGAAATATATATATATGCATTTTTGTAGTGTATATATGTGTATATATATCTGGGGGTCCTGCCACAGCCCATCAGAAAAATAAAACCTGTAAGGAGCATTTCTGCTCCTGTGGCAGTCATGCTTCCACCAGTGGTGCCTCTTGCAAGAGGACCTGCTCCTGTCCTGGATTTTCTGTCAGATATTAGGATTCTCTGTGGAACACGTCTCATGCTTGCTCAGCAAATCCCTTTATTTTTTGCTCTGGGAAGTTGCTCGTAGGTACTCCATCACTCTGACATTTTTCCGCCAGGATAATGATGGAGCAAACAAGCACAGGAGCTGACTCAGGAGGAAGGTGTAAGGCTGCAAAATGGCTGAGCACAAAAGCTACTGTTTCTTTGTTTATTTATTCTTAAAATCCACACAAGAGAAGAACGTTTTCTTTCCTTTTTTTTTTTTTTTTTTTTTTTTGCATTATAAGCAACTCATTTTTCCAAGCTTAGAAATTACCTCAGCTGCTGACCAAAGGATAGTATCACATCCAACAAAGGCAAACAGCAGTCACTGAAAGGATGGCAGCAAAGATGGAGGAAAATAGGTATTTTAAAGGTGGGTAAGATGGCTGGAAAGTTCCAGTAACTGAGGGATCATACATGTCTGAATGTAATGAAGCAAGGAGGAAAGGGCTGTGTGGAATTTGAGAAAGGCTTCTCTACATGCAGGAAACTTTGTAAACAAGTCAATATAAAAGCAAAATATTTATAGAGTGTTCCCCTAAATGTGAATAGAGATTTTTTTTTTTTTTGTACCATAGGTAAACTTGTTAATACATTTCATATTTCAAAGTGACACAGCTTTATGTCTGTTCATTTTTGCCTTCTCACTCTGATATTATCTGTCACAACTTGAATACAAGCTTGCTGTCCCATTTTAAGATTGAAAGTAAACTCAGAGTGTTCACCAAGTCACCATACTTCAAATTTTACCCAGGGTCATATTCTCCCCTGTCTGCTTGCCAGCTTCCAAAAAAACTCATTACTTTTACTTGGCAACTGATATTTCTTTCATCACATTGATAGTTTTTCTTTCTTTTGAACAAAGAAACTGGTGTGGTTTATATTCCATGACTGCAAATAGTTAATTAGCATCTCACTAAGATCTAGCAAGGTTTATGTCATTGTGGTGTACTTTACCCACGTCCCTTGATTTTGATAATTTTCTTTTAGCTACTAAACTATGTCTTAGTCACTGTCTAAGAAATGTAAAAAAATACCTTTCAATAACCACCACCACATCAGTGCAGCTTTAGCAGCTCAGAGAAAATGAAAGGGAATATAATTCCAGTGCTACTGCTAATGTAACTCTACAGGGCAACATTTCCAGAAGCACTTCAACACTTGAATTCAAGTTAATTTTTGTATAAATAAAGTTTTAAGTGGTCCCCAAAGAGAGAAGAAAATGAATAATTTGAATCCAGATCTTGTCAGATAAATCACTCATTTTGGAGATGGAGCAGCAATCCAAGACATTTTTCCAGCAAGTTTAATTACATCTATGATCCTAAAATCATAGAATGGCCTGGTTTGGAAGGGACCTTAAACATCATCCAGTTCCAAACCACACTTTTTACTATCCCAGGTTGCTCCAAGCCCCATCCATCCTAACCTTGGACACTTCCAGGGATGGGGCAGCCACAGGTGCTCTGGGCAACCTGTGCCAGGGGCCCAAAGCAAGCTGTGGCTCTAAATGTCCTAAACAGGAAGGTTTATCCTCACAGCTGACCCTAAACTGGGATCTGACCAGCTCTCAGTGTCAGCAGAGGTTACAGAGTCCTGCATAACTTCCCAGAGACGCAGAATAATGGAAGTGGGGAGGCACCTCAGATGTTCCTGCTCCAGCCTCCACCCCCAGCAGTCAGGTCCAGCAGCAAGATCTGATCAGGCTGCTCAGGATCTGGTCCAGCTGAGTGTCAAATCTTATCTTGCAGGGTAGTCAGGAGTGTTCAGACTAATACATTTCTCCCCTGTCCTGAAGTCTGCTGCCTCTGGTGCCAGCTTTCAGCACAAATGCTGTGGTGGAAAAGCTCCATTTTGGCACAGAAGGAAACAGCTTTTACTGGGCTTGGAACCTGGGCTGCAGCATTGGCCCTCACTGACTAGTGTCACATCAGAAAAGCTTTTTCCAAGGGTGTTACCAGAGAGGAACCACTTATTTTAGCCAAAAAAAAAAAAAAAACCCCTCCCAGAGGCACCTCAGATTTCCCCACACAGTGGTGATTAAAACACATTGGCAAAACTAAGCTCAGCTAAGGTCAAAAGCAAAGCTCCTGTTGACTGCAGTTAATCACCAGAAGACCCTTTCATCCCAATTCTACCCCTACTGACATAAAAGGCAAAATTCTTGCTGTCCTTGGTGACCCAACATCAAACCTTCCAAAAGCCACTTGGGTGCAGGGGTGGGGGAGCTCTGTTTTTTCACATCTCTGTATGTATTTTTAATTTCACATTGGAGCAGCCTTTTATGGCCGAAATAAAAATCCCTGGAAAATAAGTTTTTTCACAGAATTGCTGACAGACTGTTAAGTAGAGTGCCACAAACAGCACTGCTGTAATGATTAGTTGAACAGGCTGATTACACTGGGCTCCTCTGCTCTCAGCAATGGCAAAAACTCATTTGATTTTCAATATGCCAGCCCCTCTTGAATCAATATTTTGTATTATGTATTCCATTTGAAGTACTTGCATAAAGACTACGGTAGAATTTTACCTTAATATTTTATTTTTAGAGCTCATGTAGCATAATTAGGCACATTTTATGTAGGTTTGGCATGCAGTTTAACAATGGGTAGAATTTACCTGTTTGCTTTGCAGTGAGCCTTGCAGTCTGTGCAAGCTGGCATGTGGGAGAATGCACATCTCTAATTGCAGTTCCTGATCTCAGCTTGCTGACCTGTAATTTTGTGTGCCTTTTCCTCCCGGATCCCTATCCAGAGACACCTTTAAGAGGAATAATTTTCAGGATGTATTGAGCGTTGCCCACGGGGGCCTAGAGGCACAGAGATATTCAAACTCAGCAGTCATTTTTTTAAAGGTTAGGTCATATCACAGATCTCTTGTTGTGCATCTCCCTCTGTGGAGCAACCAGTCTGAGTGGAAGACAGACACAAAAAGGTGAAACCTGCCCAAGCTTTTCAAATTTGAAGATGCTCAGCACCATGGCCCATGCAAACCTGGCTGTTTAATGTCACCCAGGTAACACAAAAATAGCAATCACCATGGAAATGGAGAGTCCTGGGGCTACTCTTAAACACAAAATAGCCCTGCTTCCTTCTTAAATTACTTATTTCAGCACAGGTAACTGGGCCCTGAACCAATATGTGAGAACTTGCCCCAAAAGGAACCTTGCCACAGGAAAACAGGTCCCTGTTGCACTCTGTCACCTGAACTTTCCATTGCCTGGGGACAAATTTTTCCCTGTTGGGCAACCTCATCCATGAGAGGCCTTTGGTGAGCTGGGGATCTTCACTCTTGGGCCAGAGAGAAACTCAAAGGTCTGAGCAGACATTGTGAGGTCAGCATCAGAAAATTCTGGGAGCCAAGTGCAAAGTGTGGCCCATGCAGAAGTAATTCCAGGCTCAGTACCTAACTAAAGCTACCTGTGAGTGAAATAAGGAGCTGCTGGGAGAGCAGAGGGGTTTAGCCGGGAGAAAATGTGGCTCAGGAGAGACTTTATTGCTCTCTTTATTGCCTGAAAGGAGATTGAAGCCAGGTTGGGATGGGGCTCTGCTCCCAGGGAGCAAGGGACAGGACAAGAGGAAGTGGCCTCAGGCTGCACTTGAGATTCAGGTGGGACATCAGGAAAAATTTCTTCATGGAAAAGGTCATTAAGCATATGCAGGGGCTGCCCAGGGAGGTTTGGAGTCCCCACCCCTGGAGGTGTCCAGGGAAGGACGTGGCACTCAGAGCTCTGGGCAGGGGACAAGGTGAGGACCAGGCACAGATTGGACTCGATGATCCCAGAGGTCTCTCCCAATCTCAATAATTCTGGGACCTGAAGGGCTCCCACAGATTCAGGAATGTATGTCTGGCACCACTGTCTGGCTGAGATTTACCCAAGTGTGACATATCTGAACAGGTCCCACCTGTACAGGCAGGAAGGCAGCCTTCCCATTTGTGGGGTTTTTTTGTTTATTTTCCTTTTCAAACCACTGACAGTGTTATTGGCACCCTGTAAAGCAGTCAGGGCAGCTGAGTTCACTGCTGTCGTATGGATTTTGATAAAAGCATTAAGCTCCAGGACAGTGAATAGGTTTTTAAGGAGAAGCATTTCTGTGGGAGCCACACAGAGGCTCAGTAACATATACGAATTTTTATTTTGAGGAAACAGCATTAAATTTATGAATATCACCCCAGAGTGCAGTATCTAAATACCTTATTTGCAAGAAACTCTTTGGCTGAATAAAACCCTGGCTTCAGTGGGAGTTTTGCCACTGACTTCAATAGGGGAGGATTTTACTGGGTTTATCTCCTGGGAAGGAGAGAAAAAAGGAAAATCCAAGAACATAAGCCAGCTAAATAGTGATTACATAAAAACACTGAGTAAAAAAAAAAAACACAAAAAAAAAACACTTGACAAAAATCAAAGAAAATTTCTGCATTACCAAAGAGACTGAAAACTGTTAAAGCAAATTCTATTGCCTGCTCATTTATACAAGGATCAGCTTACAGTTTTCTCAAGGCAGTGATTAAACAAACTGCAGTTTGCCTTAGGTTTACTTGGCTGCTGATAAACAAATGATGGTGTAAGTGAGCATAAAAAAATGCAGAGCAGTGAAAACAATTACAAGTAGTCCTTCTCACCAGCAAAGGAAAAGATTCAGAATCACACTCAGGCATATGAACAGAAATATTCCAACCTCCCTGGTTTCACTATGTGCTAAAACATGCTGAAGTGATGTTTCTGGACAGAAAAGATTTCTTAAACCACGATGGAAAGCATTCTGAAAATATCCCTTTCAATAGTAACACCTGGTCTCTGGCTTCTGCCAGCTGCATGTCAAGGCATTTCTGGGGTTTTGAGGAAGTTCTTTCATTGCTTTGAGATTTGACTGGAAAGGAAGAAAAGCAGACCTGAAATTGGGCTGAGTAACAATCTGAGAGTACTAAAGGGACGCTGCAATCTCTGATCTGCTACAAAATATGAAGTCACAAGTCAAGCTGGAGCTTTCTGAATAGGGATAAATGGATTGAGAATTTGAAATACAGTGGACATGTTTTCTAAGTTCTGTACAGGGAAACAAACCAGCCTGTTACAGGAGTTCCCATTCCTGAGTCACAAAAAAACAGCATGGCAAGAACTTGGAAAAACTCCAAGGAAAAGCCATTTTTACAGGTGCTTTTCAGGATTGTCCAGGAAAACCTGTAACAAGCAATAAGCAAAAAGATGTGGGATAACCTCTGACCTGTGATGTTATAGACTGAAGAAAGCCACAGGGTCTGAGAGGGGGCTACAGGCTACCTTTGGGAATTAATTCAGAACTTGACCCCGTTGCAATCATGGCAACGAAATGGTTTCTATGCTGCCAACTCCCTGATTTTTGTGATTTGTTTTTTCCTTATCATCTTGTGTGAGCACCAAAATGTTGTGTCTGTTGGAGCTGGCACCCTCAAGGTCCTGGTTTATCCAATGTGTCAATGTCCAGAGCATGCAGGACAGCACCTGTTAGTGAGGTGGCCACTGCCAGGGTCACCTCCATGCCCAGCTCCCTGGTCCTTACACCCTCACTGCTCCCTGACAGTCACATCTGTGAGTTTTCTCCACGCTCCTTGTAGCAAGAAATTTTCTTGGTACAGTAAGAAACTAAGATTCTTAGATGGCTTTTAGAGAAAAAAAAAACCCATCAGTTCTCAAGGCTTTAGATAAAACCTTAAGAAATAGCAGCAACCTTGCAGAGAAATCATTTGGTTCTATAGATTATGCACTGGGTAATTCTCAGAAACGTTGGGACAGTAAATCAATAGTAAACTCTGAGAGATATATTCTCAGCTCATTATGTAGTGCTTTAGTTCCTATGTTTGTATTAATTTGAAGGACAGCTACCCGGGTCTAGTCCCAAGCAGGGAGTTGAAGCTAAGTTGACAAAATGTGCATTTTTCTCCTAGTTACAAATAAAGATTATCCAAAAGCCCTTATAGATGTTCTAAATGAACACAGAACAGCAAAATCTTTTGTAATCTCTCCAGTTCTCTTCTCACATGATTGTCAGAGCTGAAACAGGAAAATAAGATGAACTGGTGTAAATTTATCAATATGGGACTGGTAATTAGAAACTCAACATACCCTCAACGTGATATCCCCAGATTTTGACACAGTAGGGAATAACCAAACTGCCTTGGCTCTGGGAATTGGATCAAAAAGGTCCCCATAGAGAAATTGCACTGCAGGTTCAAGGCCATGACTCTCTGTACCTCATTCCCAGAAGTTTAAGGCACCAGCCCCAGCTCTGTCACTGTCCAGCCACTGTGTGGTAAGAGAGTGTTGATGGAAAAGGCACATCCCTTCTCTTCCCATGCACAGGCCCTGCTGTCTCCCTGAAAAGTTGGAAAAATAAGAGGTTTGTATGATTCCTGCCAGAGAAATCACCGTTTAAAAAAGAGGAAAAAAGCAGCAAGCGAGGAAAAACCTCCATCTCCTCCAAAACACCACCCACCACTCTTGCGGAGAGAAAAAAACAAATCCAAAATGAAAGGCAAACCATGACACAATGCAGCATTTCAGGAATATTCTGCGCACTGCCAGGGAAGATGTGTGAGTAGCTGAAATGGAAAGTTAAAAATAACAAGTTGCATGCTGAGGCCAGAGTTGCAGAGGATCAGACTATCCTGCATTGTGTTAGGAACCACACTTGTCAGGGCTGAGGCAAAGGCTGACTTGGGGCTCACCATCCCACAGCTGAGCACAAGGGAGGGTGGAAAAGTGTTCAAGCTGTCCTGTGCCACCCAGAGGGTGACTACACTCATATTTTACTTGTGGGGTTCCCAGACAAAGGCAGGAATGCTGAATCTGACTCCATGTTCTCAGAAGGCTGATTTATTATTTTAAGATACTATATTATATTAAAGAATACTAAACTAAACTATACTAAAGAATACAGAAAGGATACTTACAGAAGACTAAAAAGATAATAATGAAACTTGTGACTCTTTCCAGAGCATCAACACAGCTTGACCCTGATTGTCCAATGAGTCAAAACAATTCACATGATACCAATGAAACAATCACCTGTTGGATAAACAATCTCCAACCACATTCCAAAGCAGCAAAACACAGGAGAAGCAAATGAGGTAATTATTGTTTTCCTTTTTCTCTGAGGCTTCTCAGCTTCCCAGGAGAAGAATCCTGGGCAAAGGGATTTTTCTAGAAAATATGACTGTGAAACACTCAGAATCACAGAATGCTGGGAAACACCTCCAAGATCATCGAGTCCAAGCTGTGCCTGATCCCCACCTTGTCCCCAGCCCAGAGCACTCAGTGCCACCTCCAGGCGACCCCTGCAGGGATGGGCACTGCAAAGCTCCCTGGGCAGCCCCTGCCAAGACCTGAGCACCCTTTCCATGGGCAAATTCCTGCTGCTGTCCCAGCTGAGCCTGCCCTGGCCCAGCCTGAGGCCGTTCCCTCTGCTCCTGTCCCTGTTCCCTGGAGCAGAGCCTGACCCCCCCGGCTGTCCCCTCCTGGCAGGGACTTGTGCAGAGCCACAAGGGCCCCCTGAGCCTCCTTTGCTCCAGGCTCAGCCCCTTCCCAGCTCCCTCAGCCATTCCTCACTGGACTGACCCTCCAGACCCTTCCCCAGACAGTCATCACACACACACACACTCCTGGTCCTGATGGGCCAAGGAAACAAAACTCCATCACTCTGGGTAAGCAACCTCCATATTGCATTCTACTTTTGCACAAACACAGGCGAAGCAAATGAGATGAGAATTGTTTTTACCTTTCTCTGAGGTTCAGAGAATGGGAATATTCTTGGGAAGTTGTGCCTTGCTTTTCTCTGTGAAGAGAAATGTGGCTGCAGTTGCCCTCTCTGGACACGCTCCAGGCCCTCAATGTCCTTCTCACCTCACCCATCCTGACCTCCTGCTCAGCCTCTGCAGGGAAGGTTCCTCACCCACCATCCCAAAGGACCAACAAACAGCCAAAATCCCGTGTGCCTCTAACTCAGCCAGAGTTAAATGTGCTTCTAAAGTTGCCTTGCTTTGGCAGGGCTCCTTTGCTCACAAGGAACCCACAAATCCCCAGAGCAGAGCACAGGCTCGGCACCGTGCTGGAGCGGGGGATATTTGCTCACAAAATCCCATTAACATCCATGGAACCAGAGAGCTTAATTCCCCACACATGGCTTTGAAAATGCAGCCTCAGAGCAGCCTTCAGTGCAGGATGGGGGTGGGGAAGGGGAGGCTTAGCCCGAGGAACAGCTTAAATTAAACTTCTCCTAAAGCTTCCCGGCTTTAACATGACTCCAGGCCTTCCCTATCTGCTGTAGCTCACAGCAACTCAAATGATCTCATGTGCAGAGCCCTTGTCCTCAAATCCTCCTCTTGCCACACCATGAGGGTGCAGAGAAGGCTCCTGGCGGGATGAGCTGCTGTGTGTTTACCCAGAGGGGTTAGCAGCCTTGAGCCTGCAGAAAACTTTCCAGTTTTTCTTTATGCATTTTTAATCAATTCTAAGCTACTTACAAATATGTGCAATTACTTTCTGCACTTCGCTTTGTAATAAGATTTAATGACTGTTCTGTAATCCTCTTGGTGAGCACTGATAATCAAACACTATGATTTAAATTTTAGATTTAACAGAGCAGTTTTCTACAAAATGAGGAGAAGTATATTTTTAATCTTTTATCTTTTACTGGAATTTGGGAATTTTTCAGCTTTCTTATACACAGTCATAAAATAAAAGGCAGGATTGGGGTTTTTAATATCTTTTTCAAACGGGTGCCAGAACATCCCAGACCTTGCTTTTTTTTTTTGAATTTTCTTTTTCTATAAAAATGTTTTATCTCTTACAAATTTATGGTCCTATTTTCAGCATTCCTGGGCACCTATTAAAGTGGATGAGTGGTAAAATTATGTATACCTACCATACAGAGAGATCCCAGATGTGAAATAACTGTTTCTGTGTATTGGCACACCCATGAAAAGAAGGGCTTTTCTCATAAAACTCCTTGGAACTTTCTAAAGTGAATCTAGTGCTCGTGGAAAGAACAGGCCAACGTGATGGCAGCGACTCAAGCTGTGAATCCACCAAGCCAACAGAGCTTTCTCTTCTCATTAGGAAATGCAGAACCCCTGAAAAAAAAAAAGGACAAAAAGCTCAAGGGTGACAGGCTGAGCAGTGTCCAGGGTGTGAGGTCAGCAGAGACCTCAGGGAAGGAGATGTGATACTGAAAACAACCATCAAAGCCCTAGGGAATGATGGCAGCCTCTGGGGGGAATTTTAGCCAGCAGCTCCTGGCTCTGCCCGCACGTTGTCACTCCACTGAGGCAACAATGCAGGACTGAATGCAGCAGAGAATTGCACCTCCTTTCTTGCCCAGACAAGCAGGTAAAGCAGCTCCTCTGCAATGTGTGCCAAATGAGCTTTACTCCATCAGCCAGCACGTTTTCCATATCCATCTTCAGTCTTCAGTGACAAGAGCTGTGATGGGGCAGCAGGAGGAGCCACAGCTGGGCAGGTGTTGGTCGTGTCTTGCAGAATCCCAGCAGGATCACCTGGACTGTGTCAGGGCTTGGGGAGATCAGCTCAGGGCTCTGCCCCATGCTTTCTGCAGGGCTCAGCTGGACTCATTGTGCTGAGGTGAGAAACAGAGCTTTGTCTCCAGATATCTTCTTTGCTGTGTCTCCAGATATCTGCTTCAAAATCAGTTATTTGTGTTTATTTTTCCTTTTTCTTTTTTTTTTTTTTTGACAGAGAAAACATATCCCAAACATGAGAAGGCATCACCACCAGCTCTCTAAACCACCATATTCCTTCTATAGGAAAGAAAATCATTATCTTGTGCAACAGGAATACTTCAGGTTCACCACCACCTTGTGAACCACCACCAGTGCACCAGAGTGACTCAAATTTCATCCTGCTGCAGCTGCAGACAGTTTTCCAGGTTTACATGCAGGAATACCAAATCCCTCTGCTCCAGCACTGATAATCCTTTGCCATTACCCCCAGATGGAAATGCAAAAACTACTGACTGACTTGTGCCTGCAGGTGACTCCTCATCTGAGCCAGAGCAGGGGTGCAGGAGGATTCTAAGCAATGGAAAATCTTCAGTGGAAACTTTATGGACAGTGAAGTTTTAGAAGAAAACTTAGGGGGATTTAATACTTGACTGATGGGTGAGTGAAACTTCTTAAAAGGTGATAGATGTGCACTGTTCCCAAGTATTTCTGTGAACCAGAGAGTTTTGTGGGAGGTCTTTAAGAGGAAGAGGATCTGAGAAATCTATTTTTCTGCAGAATATGGGTCTGCCAGAGTTTCCTTAACCCTGGCCTTGCAACCAAAAACCTGCAGAGAAAGCAAAGGTCTCAAACCTCCCAGTGACACAGGTTACTGCCTTTTCAATTTTGCTACACTGTTAGATATTAGGAAAAAGTTTTTCACTGAAAGAGTGATAAAGTACTGGAATGTTGTGCTCAGGGAGGTGGTGGAGTCACCATCCCTGGATGTGTTTAAAAAAGCCTGGATGTGGCACTGGGGGCCAGGGTTTAGTTGAGGTGTCAGGGAACAGGTTGGACTCGATGGTCTTGAAGGTCTCTTCCAACCCAGTGATTCTCGGATTCTGTGTCACAGACAGGTCTCACCATGTTCTTGAAAAAGCTGACAGTCATCCCAAGTTTTCTGCCAAATCAGGAACAAACACTGTCTTAACCCAAATCTGCTTTAAATAGGAATAAATAAATAAATAAATGCAACAAATCTGTGTTCACTCAATGGCTTTCTTTAAGCACTTGTGGAGCTGAAGCCACTCGTAGTCACAGCAGCAAAGTTCCCCAGCTCTGCAGCCACCCAGGATCTGCACCATATCCCAGCCTCACCCATTTCCTCTCACATTTCCATTTCCACACCCCAACCACTTCCCTAATCTAGGGAACTCGAAATATGAACCCTAAAAACAAAACAAACAA
The DNA here is from genome assembly GCF_017590055.1 of Onychostruthus taczanowskii. Taxonomy (NCBI): domain Eukaryota; kingdom Metazoa; phylum Chordata; class Aves; order Passeriformes; family Passeridae; genus Onychostruthus; species Onychostruthus taczanowskii. The sequence goes on from NW_024498906.1 coordinate 13,934,520, forward strand.
ACAGAAAAACACACACACAAAATGTAAACAAAAAAAAACAATTAACCCCAGTATTATAGAGTGACAGAAGGAAATTAAAAGTTCATTCCATCTGCTTCTTCATGCCAGAGCTGGATCAGCTCAATCTGTACAATTCTGATTGGCATCAGTTTGACCTTTTACATCGTGATGTTCCTTCCCTGCAAAGGAGATGTTTTTCCCTTTCCTCCACCTTTCATTTTTCAGCACAAAGCACCTCAGGATCAGAACTGGTCTCCCACTGCACGTTCACACAGCCAGCACTACCCTGGACCAGCCCTGATCTAAACCTCTGGGGTTTGCAGGAATAATAATAACCGGGAATATTTTAACTAGAGCAGTTTGCACTGTTTCAATTACTCATGATGGTTATAAAATTAACATTTGCCAATATCAGCAAATGACCATGCTCCTTACTGTGAAAGACTTTTACACCACCTCATTGCAGGGCTGAATTTTGATTTCCATACCCACAGATCTGGGTCCAATTTGAGGCCTTTTAGGGTTATTCAGGCTTTTTAGCACCCTCAGGACCCTGATGTCTACCCTTAAAAGCAGCAGAATCTGGTCCATATTGAGCAGTTATACCCAACCTCCTCAAACATATTCTTGTAACACAAAGGCTCTTAAATCAGTTATACCCACATTTTTCTACATTATTTTTGGCATCAGGAAAAAAATAGTTAAAAATTGTATGTTGTGATAAGACACGAAATGATGACACAGACACTGCTGCTCTCGAGGGGAACAAAAAGAAGAAGAACTTTATTTTCTGACTCTAACATTTATAGTTTTCCAAAGGTGACAGTGGATTGGAGGGTGACAGTGCCACCTCTCCAATGCCACTGGACAGAACAAGGGTCCATCAATTCTCTCCACTTCCATGAAAGAATGCAAAACATAGGTTATTTACAGAACTGTGTGTGAGAAAGTTTGTTGAAAGAATGCAAACATCAGAAGGCTTAACAAAGTCTTACAAAATCAGGGCGACATTGTACAAACTGGGAAAAAGTGCACGTGAACATGTATCATCCTTCAGATGGGACATGCTCATTATCAAGTGAAACACATTCTAGGGATAGCTGATTTCAATTTTTTCAGTGAGTAGAGCTCTTTGGAAAGCTACTTTATCTGTAATTTGGGGGGAGGAAGAGACACAGCAGGCTTCCAATATTTGAGTTAGTTTTGAGTGACTTTTTTCAGTGTACCTCCCTTTCATTTAAAGGTAAATGCTAAGAAATGGGAACATAATATTACAAAATTAAGGAGACAGTTTGATTGCTTCTGCTGTTTTAATTTTGCTCACTAAGACTGTATTTGATTCGTTCTGAGGTGCATTTGGTAAACATAAAACTTAAAGCTACAAGAATAGGGTAACAAGGAAATTTTGGTGCTTGAAGGAAAAATCTGTATACTCTGTAAGAATGTTACTCTAGTGTATTAACTAGTGTGATTAATAATGGTTTAAAATAGGGAAATGGCTCCTTGGACATGGAGCAAACCAACAGATACTGTTCATTTCATTCAAGATCCCTTCCATCCCAAACTATTTTGTGATTTTATCTGTGTACATGCACACAGTCATGTATATTAACATTCTACAAAATGGAAACACAGCATTGATTGATAAGGTGGCATAGACATTATAAAAATTTGAGTTCTTGTTTGCATTCATGAATTCCTATATTACTCTGAAATAATATAGCTATTATATAAAATATAAAATATATAATGTTTATATTAATTAATATTTTATATAATTTTATATAATGTATAATTTATAATGTAATTGTAAATTATATATTATATTAAATAATAACTGTTCTTAGTATAGATTCTGGTAAATGCTCTAAAGTCTTTTGACTCAGTGAATGAAAGCTATTTTTAAAAATTAAAAGAGTATTAATGAGAAAATCGAGACCTTTGCTGTATCTGCTGAGAAAGTTAAGACAAGAACTGAAGTAAAGCCTGTTATATGTGAATGAAGGAGAGGATGATGGAGTCTTTTTTTGTTTGCATAAAAGGCAAATGGGAACCATGGCCACTGGATACATAATAGGAAAATAGTGGAATTGTCAACTATTAGGGGAAACAGAAATTTCCAGTGGATAGGCACAGCATCTCAAAATGAAGTTCTCTATAAAAACAATCACCAGCTTGAATTTTCTGTGTTCAATACACAGAGTGGCTGTTTTGCAGTCTACTGTGCAAAAAGTGAAAGCTGATGATCCATACCATCCCTGAATTGCAAATAGGAGGGTTGTTAGAAAGAGAGAAAATGCTGTCACTTAATATCCACAGCCTGAGTTCTTTCTTTTTTTTTTCCAACAGAATTGTAAAGAATTCAGGATTATCACCCAGGTATAGGGTAATGGGAAAGAAAAAAAATTGGAAAATGCTCTGGGTTTTTATTATTTCTTGAAAATGCCAACTATTTCAATTAACTGTAATGATTATGTCATTGACTGTGTGCATCCAGTCAAATATGCTTAAACTTAAAAGTAGCAGGAGGAGTTCTAGGAATTCAATGGGAAAATCCAAGTATTTCAAAATGAGATATTAACTATGTCAAAAATTAAGGAGCAACACAGATATAATCCAGAATTAGCTGGAAAGAACTTGTCCAACATATGAAAAAAGATGGAAAATTTGGATTCCTTTGGATTTTAAGTATCCCATGTGCCATTACCTTGGAAGAGCAGACTCTGGCTGTTGTGAATACAAAGCAATGAAGACATCATCTTCTCTAAATATCAAAATGCAATCGTGGTGTTAATTAGGGCTCTTGAATACTATTTCAATAAAAAACCCATTGTCCTCAAGTCACTGTTTGTAGGAAGAATCAATTCACCAGTCTCTCTACAATATTTCCTTGGGAACCTCAGGAAAGCTCTTGGTATCTGCATCTAGACAGGAATATTATTTCCAAATTTTCAATCAGCTTCTGAAACACAACAAAAGGACTCCATTAATCTTTTCTAAGCACTTTCAGATTGGTCTGGTTGAAATTTCAGTCAAGACAATCCCTTGAAATAGCAAAGATGCTCCACAATGAGGGCCCTTATGAGAGTCAGCAAACTGAGGGCTGTGTTACACTTGCAAATCACATCTGGAACAAAATATATGATGTTTTATTTTATGCACAAGTATCCTATAAATACTCGATTCTAAGTTTCACTTGAGAAATCTTCACAGGTGCTCTCATCTTCTCTTTTATAACTTTTGCTTCTCTAGAACTAAGGAAATAATCATGCCAGGCATAAATTTCTCTAGTATGTTATCTGCATAGTCCTTGTGGTACCTCCTAAATCAGACAAATCAATTTTATTGTGGCCCAGATCACCTCGTTTTGATGAAGAATCCCTTATTTTCACTTGCAGCTTCTCCTCAACAGAATTTACAGCATCAAGGCCTGATGCAGGAGCATTTCTGAAAGGAAAAACTGTGACTTTCTTTTCTCATCTCACATTTCTTCCTATGGCAGCGTGAGGCCACTTCTCCAATGGGGCATCCAACATCCTGGGGTGCAGGGAAAGTGACTTGAAAGGCACTACACAAGTGCAGTGTTTCCAAATAGACACCTACATCTCTTCCTGCTGCAGAAAAGGCACCAGCAGGGTTTTGCCAGGCTGTTTGTCACCACATGGAACTGCAGCCCTCTTGGAACTCCTGACATTATCACAAATGGATCAAGAGGCAGCGTGGTTAAAAATAAAATCCCTGTTTTCTCCTGTGTCATTGCTGCCCAGCGTCTCTCATTCTTTGTGTAGAATTATTGTATACAAAGAAGAGAAACACACTCATTACTTTAGCCTCACCTATTCTTTTAACAGTATCTTAAGTACTGTTTCATCCTCATCATCTTTGGCATTTATTCTTTCATTTCTATTCCCTCAGAAGGCTGAGCCATAGTCAAAGCCCCCACATTTCTCTGTTCTGGTGTTGCTTCTTTCATAAAAGCTTTATAAAGGTTTTTGTAGAGGCCACTGTGCAGGATTTATATCTCAGAGTACAGTTTTATAGACATAAAGGATTTTTTTTACCCCAGAAAACACAAAGGCAGAATGTTTTGGGGTTTTTTTTTTTTTGTTGTTTTTGGTTTTTGGTTTTTTGTTTTTTTTTTCCATGAGAACTGTGTATGAGGAAAAGAGGGTATGGAGGAAGCTGAGGATGGGAAGGAGTTTGGACAAACTTTTAAACTAAGAATCTAAATGGGTAGTTTGAGCACCACCTTGACAGGAGGATGGGTGGAAAAGTACATTTCCAATAGCAGAGAAAAACAAAGGTGTGGAGATCACTCACCCAGGCTTACCAAAGAAAGAAAAGGAGGAACCAAGAGCGGGGAATTGCAGAGTACAATACCAGAAAAAAGTTACAGAGCCTGTGGCCAGTGAACCCCTCAAAACTTTAATGAAAGCAACCTGACTGATGTGTTTATTCATATGCTGTGCTTTCTATAATTTCAGTTTTCTCAGGGGAATCAGCAGGATTATAGAAACCAGGAGAAATGACAGACAGCTGACCCAGAAAAAAAAAAAAAAAACCCCACACAACTATTTTCAGCTTTATTATACAACACACTGCCTCCAAAACAAAGGTTTCATTAAAAAGTTGCTCATAATCTTCTCATAGAATCACAAGAAGAAGCACACCCCAAACATTTTTGGAAGAGCTGCATAGACTCTGTTCAGCTGTCAAAATTGCTTTAGGTTCTCTGAGTGCAGAGGGCATTTCAGTCCAATGTGGGAGGGACCACAGACACCAGGCACTCCTCTCTCAGACATGTCATCAGACATTTTACCAGTGCTTTAGTGAAGAATTCTGATCAATAGAGTGTATTACCCACAGCACGATGGAGAAGCCACATTTTGCTCACTAACAGCTGAATTTCCCAGGAGCTATTGATAGCACAAACATCTCTGCCCATGCAGACAGGACACAGCTGGGTAATCCCTCTGCTCCCTCAGCCTGGACAGTGTGCAGGGCTAAAACAGCACAGAGCATGGCACCCAGGAGCCCTGTGCTCCCCAAAAACCAGAGGAGACTCCAGCATGGAGTGCCAGACTCTCAGGCACAGAAATACCTGCAGCAGTCTGAGCCTCAGGAGAGTGCTTTTCTGAGGGATGCAGTGGATGTGGAACATTTCCTCTTCCCCTTTCTTGCCAAACCCATCCACAGCAGGGCTGTGTGGGCAGGGGAGAAATCATAGAATCACAGAATGGTTTAGGTTGGAAGGAACCTGAAAGATCATCTTGTTCCTGCCCCCTGCCATGGGCAGGGACACCTTCCACTATCCCAGGTTGCTCAGGTTGCTCCTGTCCAACCTGGCCTTGGACACTTCCAGGGATGGAGCAGTCACAACCTCGCTGTTCCAGGGCCCCACCATCCTCACAGACAAGAGTTTCTTCCCAATATCTAATCTAAACCTGGCTTACTTCACTTTGTACCCACTCCACTTTTTCTTGTCTCTACAGTTCCTGAAAAAGGGTTCCTGTCCAGCTTCCTTGTAGTCCTCCCATAAGAGAGGCTGGGAAAAACTAGTGGTCATGGAGAACAGAAACCTTATGGGGTTAAAGAAGAAGCACAAAGCTGTGCAGTTTGGGATGGACAAACCTTGTGCATCAATACCAAATGAGGAGCAACTGGCTCTGCAGCAGCTGAAATTCATTTGTGGTGGTGGACACCGGTGTGGCCTCAATCCAAATTAAACAAGCCATGAGCCTGGCTGCATTGGAGGAGCAAGGTCAGGGGATCACAGGAACTTATGAATCTCCTTTAGTTCAGGTCAGCACAAACTGAATTTACTGTGTTGAGCATGGGGCAGCCCAGTTCAAAAGGAGAAAAAGCAGGGGGCCCAGTGGAGAACAAAAGGATGGCCCAGGGCCTACATCAGCTGAGGGAGGCCTACATCAGCTGAGGGAGGTCTACATCAGCTGAGGGAGGCCTACATCAGCTGAGGGAATGAAGCTTCTTTAAATTGATGATGGGAGGATGTGGGATCATGCAGTAGATCACAGAACCACAGAACTGAGCTGAAGGGATCCACAAGGATTGTGGGGTCCAGCTCTTGGCCCTGCACAGCACCATCCCCAAGAGTCACAAGAGCATTGTCCTAACACTCCTTGAACTCTGTCAGCTAATACTACTTGATGAGCATTTTGACAAAGATGACGTAGCCAAAATCTTCTCTACAGGAGAGCAGGGCAACACTGGGACAGTTCACCCAGAAGGACCACAGATTCTTCTTCAGGGCTTGGATGAGCAAAGCCACAGCTGCCCTGACTCGGTGGTGCTGATCATCTGCTCTGCAGGGGCAGGAACCTGGACCAGGTGATCTCCAGAGCTCCCTTCCAGGAAACATTTTTACAGTTCTGTGCTTCAGTTTCATCTTCTATGGGCCAACTTAAGAGAAAAATTAATATCACATAGTGTGGTTATTCTCTGGACAAAGCAAGTCACATTTCAGAGTCATTGCTCTGTGTTTTGGCAACAATAGGAAGGAGTGAGATTCCACTAAGGAAAAAAGGCTTTTTGGAGGAGAAACAGCATGAACAAGAGACTAGGACAGGTTCCTGTCACCAAGGTCTGGTCCCCTGAGGAAAGACAAGTTCTAGAAGACAGATTTCTGGGACACTTGTCAAGGATCTGCAGAGAGCAGAGGTCTCAAACTGAAAAGACTGGAAGTATTGAATCTGGTGAAGCCAAAGGCCTTTACTCACTAGAAAAGCAACGAGGAAGAACAAGTTTAGCAGATTAACAGAGCCAATTCCACAAGCTGAAAGTCAATAAATGCAGGATTTGCTTTCAGGACTTCTGTAGGTCTCCCAGTGGTATGGCTTGTTGGAGAAGAATGTAAATTATTGTGAAGAGGTGGGTCTCAGGAAATATGACTGCAATAAAATCTCATGCAAATGGCTTGGAAAACAAGGACCTGGAAAAGAGCACAAACACCCCTGAATGTCTTGTTCAGAGCTTGATGTGAGCTGCTTCGTTCCGGTGGTCTGCTAACAGTTGGATTAACTATAGTAGATCTTGCTGGAAAATTAGTTTGGAATGGAATTTTGGGAAAAGCGTCTTCCCTTTCTCATCTGGGCATCAGTCTCATGTGGTAAAGATGTGCCTTATTACTAGTTTGGCAGACAGGAAGAAAAAATGAGACAGAAATCTCCCCTATGGCCATCACTGAAACTTTTTGCATTCCTTTGGTTGCCCTATATTTCCCTAGAGCTCCACTGGGTACTCCTCTTCTGAAAGAAGAAAATGTTCAAAATGAGAAAACATTTCCCTTTTAATTCTACTGTTTTCTCTGTTCCCACCTTACTGAGGAGATGACAAATGTCACTTGAAAGCTGTGGATGTTGTAAAATGCAAAAAATGTTGGAATGTGCATCACGATGTATGTGCACAGGCAGAACCTTCTCTTCTGAGCCAGACTATGCCAGATCATCCCATGGATGTGCAAACACCCTGCAGGAAAAAGCCTAAAAGGAAAGCAGTGGGTTCCATATTCACTCCCTAGGTTTTGACTCTAAAACTGCAGAGAAGTATATGTCCCACATAATAGAGTAACAGGGGACGAACTGAATGATTTGGAGCCCATCATCCTGTCAAGATGCCCTGGTGATGAACAAGGACAGTGAAACATATGTTGTTTGAGTAATCACTCAAATCTCAGGGAAAACATATGATACAAGCCATGTCTCTCAGTGCTCACCAAACATAGCAGCTACTTGCACATGTGCCATGGGGATTTGTTTTCCCAGGCTTAAATGGGGCACTGTTCTCCAATTCCAGGTACCACCTTTATTTTGTAGACAAATGTGCTCTTCTCTTTCTCCAGTAACACTCCAGCAGTCCCTCTTAAATTGCCTTCTCTGGTTTTCTTCCTAGACAAAGACTCATAGAAATAGGACTAGGGACTTCTACCAGGCTGTGTGCAGACCCCAGCAGCAGAGACACAGGCACACTTTTCCCTCCTTCTGCAATCCAAAGTACACTCTGGCACAAGGTCTGTCTTTCAAGGACTTTCTCAGAGAAAGCTGCTGTGTTTGTACTGTGCAGGGTTATCAAGCACAACCACCCTTCACCATAAGCATCATGACAAGCAAGGCAAACATTCCTTGCCCTCAGTTTCCACAATAATCTTGAGGATGGCTGGGGAGGCAGTTAGGTTCATCCAGGGCTGCTCCTCCCTTGTCTGGTTTATCCAGATCAGAGTCACTTCATCCTTCAGCAAATTTTCTCTGACCTTGTGCAGTGTTTCTGCCATGGAAAGTCAGCCTGTTGGTCTCCTCAACATCACCTTTACTTCCCTGTTCTTGCTGAGGAAATCCAGCCAAGACAGAGGAATTTGGAAGAGCATTTTCACATAGGAAGGAGTTTTACATGTGGAATGGAGCAATTTAGAATCACGGAAATTATCAGGTTGGGAAAGACCTCTAAGATCATCAAGTCAAACCATCAACCCAGCACCACCTCCATGTTCACTGATAAATCGTGTCCTCAAGCACCACATCCACATGTTTTTTGAACACTTCCAGGGATGGTGACTCTTATCACTTCCCTGGGAAGCCTGTTCCAAAGGTTACCCACCCTCTCCATGAAGAAATTCTTCATAATATCAAGTCTAAACCTCCCCTGGCTCCCTGTCATCCTGACACTTGTTTCCTGAGAGAAAAGACTGCCACCCCCCCAGATACAACCTCCTATCAAAGTGGTCATGGAAAGCAATAAGGTCTCCCCTGAGACTCCTTTTCTCCAGGAGGAGAACCACTCCCATCCCACTCAGCTGCTCCTGCTGTGCTCCAGACTCTTCCCCAGCTCCTCTGTTCTTCTCTGGACAGGCTCCAGCCCCTCAATGTCTTTCTTGTAGGGAGGAGCCTAAAACTGAATACTGCATTTAAGGTGCAGCCTGACCAGTGCCAAGTACAGGGGAAAAACTGTGGGAGTGGGAAAGATGCAAAACCAAACCTCACTCCATAATTCAGAGAGGATAAACACATCATTTTTCTGTCTAGTCACAATTGTTCCAAGCATTCAACATCTGAGCATCAGCAGGGTAGGGCAGATGTTATTGCTTATGTCTGGATTTTCCACATCAGTTCTTATATTTTAACCTTTAAAAATGGTGTTGGCTTTGATTCACTTTTGAGAAGGGAGAAAAATGTTGAGGTAATGGTGGATCTGTTTTTTCTGGCCATTTTACCTAGAACAGCTCCAGCCCCTTGAAAGCAGACAGGGGGTTGATCTTGCAGTTCAAACCTGCAGGACGTGGCACAGCTTGAAGAAATGTTTTATGAGCTTCTGCTGCTTCTTGCAGCACAGTGTTTGGCAGAGGTGATGGATGAATATGATGACTGCCACTATTTCTCTTTGCTTGCATGTCATTAATATATTGCTTCTTAAGGCTAATAAAATATGCAGCAAACTTTACAATGTAAAACTTCAGCATCATAAAGGCCCTCTCCATGAGAGTGGGTACTATAGGTGCCTGTAATTTTGGGTGGAAAAAGAAGTTGTAAGACCACATAATGCCAAAATAAAAACACATGCTGAGAATTTAAGGAGTGAAAGCTTCCTGAGAAGTGATGAGCCCTGGGGACTGATGATCCTTTTTTCAACCTGCAAGAATTGATAAACACAGGACCAAGAGCTTGCTGCATTTGTTCAAGGTCACATGCACACATGAGCCACCAGGACATCAGTACAACCCTCTGCTTCTGGGTAAGTGGCCCCACAGCTTCTGCTCCAGCTGGGAGCTGTCTGCTCCATGGTGGTGCAAGTCCTCTGCTGGAGTGAGTGTGCTCTCTGAATAGTTATTTGCCATTAATAATAACAGCTTGTTTTGATCCCTAATAGCAGCTTAATGAATAATAAGAATTCTAAGGAATATTGGCTGCGATTCTTGTCTCCCACAACTCATTCCCCACCAAGAAAAAGGGAATTTACAACATGCAAAAGGTGGACATTGAATTTCAGTAGATTAATAACTTCACAATGCTAAGGGAGAAAAAAAGAAGGCTTTTTTGTTGTTATTGCACTGAAACCTGTTGACGGAACTAGAGAGCTTTATTCAAGGACAGTCTGATAGTTGGAAGTCATTTGGAGAGGAAGGGAGTGGAAAGAAAAGGGAAGAAGTGGGAAGACTGCACTTCCTAAATAAAGACAGATGGTGCCTGTGGTTTCTCTCGTAGGTGTGTTCTTGCTTCCTTGGGTGCATTTGCAATTGAACACAGTTTGGTCACCATCTGACATGTTTATAAAAAACTGCTTCTTGGATTGGTGAGCCTGCTGATTTCTCTGGGTTTTCCTAAAGATTCCAGAACTACTGGGTAATAAAAGAAATTGGAAATACAAAATCCAGTATCCATGTGAAGAGCATGGCTTGTTCCTGCAATTTCACTTTCTAAGGCTCAATAAATGCTTCTCCAACAACCCCACAATCCCACCCTATTGTGCTATATTCCCCATTTGTGGCTCAATTTATTGTCTTGTTCCACACAGGAAAGCCCAAAACATGCAAAGGCTGCCTGGCATCAGAGCTTACCCCATCTGTAGCAGCTGGAAAGCACAAAGATGTGGAGAAATGAGTGCTAACAAGTAACTAGACAGAATGAGAGACACAGCTATGGTTATTTCTTGAAAGACAAGATGCATCAAGATGTGGGGGTTTTTTATAGCAGCAAAATGATCAAAACCACATGACAGCTTCTGCTTACAGGTATTCCTGTCATGTCACCCTTCTCTTTGTACCAAATGCCTTCATTCCCTGGAAATAGTTGTATCTCATAAAGATTAAAAGAGAGGATTTAAGGATCAGAGTGTGTGTGCATACCCATCCTGTCCTGTTCCTGTCTGATCATCCAAAAAGTCCCAGCTGCAATTTTTGCAACACTTCCTTCGTGCTGTGTTGTGCTCCTGAGCCCTTCATTTCCTTGGGTTTAGTCCATCTCTGTAATATGGGATGACATGACACTTGTTTCTCCTCTTTAAACTTCCAGTTTTGATTCATAAGCCGTTTTATCAGGCTGACAGGTGATCTCAATTCCTTCAAAACAAACATCCAGCAAACTAATTTTCTCTCTTTCTCTACCCATTCCTATGGAAGATAACAAACCTGTACAGGTTCATGGTTCTGCTCATACCCCAAAGGAGGTTGGAGCCAGCTGGGGGTCAGGGTCTGCTCCCAGGAAAGAGTGGCAGAACAAGAAGACACAGCCTTGAGCTGTGCCAGGGGAGGCTCAGGTTGGACATCAGGAGGAATTTCTTCCTGGAAAGGGTGCTCAGGCCTTGGCAGGGGCTGCCCAGGGAGGTTTGGAGTGCCCATCCCTGGAGGTGTCCAAGGAAGGCCTGGAGGTGGCACTCAGAGCTCTGGGCTGGTGACAAAGTGGGCATGAGTCAAAGGTTGAACTCAATGATCTTGAAAGTCTTTTCCACCTTAAAGGATTCTGGGATTCTGTGAAAGAATATCAAAAGTTCCTAGGATCATGGATAAACAAACCTTTCATTTCTCACTAGTGATGGATCCAGAAAGTCAGGTGTTCATAATCACTTCTTAGCTCCTCTATCTGTTCTGGGAGCTGCAGACACAATCAGCTCAAAGTTATGGGAATTACCATAGTTTCAGTCAGTGGGCACAGTCACCCCAAAATGGAGAAACCACTTGGTCCAGAAAGGCTTGTTCTTAATGCCAATTCTGCTGGAGAACTTCAGGGCAAGAGAAGGTCTGGAGGTAATTCCCATCACTTGAATTTGGCTGTCAGTGAGGGCAGCTCCACTCACCCAGGATCTCAGAGAAGCTGATCTGTACATTTTCATATAGGAGTGGTAGAGAAAGGCTCATATTGTCCATCTTCCTCTCCACAGCCAGATCACTGACCCAGACTGTGCATCCAATCACTGCCCCTCCTGGAGACTTTGCTGTATTTCTGAATTTATCCCCAATCCTGGCCTCAAATGTATTTACTTCATTTATAACACTATAATCAAGGCTTTCCTTTAATTGTGTATGCCCAGCAAACTAGACTAGAAATCTGACAAAAGACTACCAAAAAAATAAGACCATCCAGAGAAGAATAATCAGATAATCTCAACTGAGGGATTTTTTAGAATTAAACATGTAAAGAAATAAAGTAATGCAGTGTCCATTGCACTATCTATACTGCAGTAAATTTAATTAATTTATTTCATCCTGCTTTATACCATCAGTGTTCTGCATGCTGTAGAGTTTTTTTCTCTGAAAATGCAGAACAGCACATTCAAAGTTGCAAGTGAAAGGGAGAAAACCAGAGCTTTTAGCATCAAAGAACATCATACTGGAGGCCCTTGGGAAAGTCCAGGAAAATTATTTTTACTATACTAACTGCATGCTTCTGCCAAATTGATTAGCAGTGAAATTAGCTACATTACTTTTTCCAAACTTTATGTTCCAATTTGACCCAAAAGATTAATTTGGGCAATCCATGAATCTCAGAGCTGTTGCTGCTGCCTGACTGCTGCCTTCAGGAGCTGTCACCACGCTGGTCACACATGGCTTGAGTAATTTATTTTTTTTTAATCTCTCTGTACAGATAGAGGGCTGGGCTAGGCTGGATTCAGACCTAGACAAAGGAGAGGGTAAAAATCACCTCTTGCTGCTGTTGGTGGTGGCTGTGTCTGCCAGCAGCAGGGAATATTTGATAACTGCACAGGAGGCAGCTGTGATTTCCTGCCCTGCCACCACTTCAGCTGTGACTCACTGGGGATTGTGTGCTGCTGAATGCAGCCCCTGAATGATGAGCTCACTCCCTGTCCCTCTCCCAGAAAGGAGCATTGTCCAGTGGAAAATGCACCCAGCTGCACAGCCAGGGAGGCAGCCACTGCTGACATTTCCACTCTTTGCTCCTTGGCACGGTGCTGTCCACCCGTTTGAAGCTCAGATCCTCCAGGCAGCTCATCCTGAGGTCATCCTGCTGATGAGCAGTGCTAAGTATTTTTATTTATGGCATTAAACACATCCTCACAAAACTGGTGACCATTAGAAGTTTCCTCAGGGAATGGAGTAAGTAAAATGCATGAATTGACACGGATCAATGTGAGTTTATCACATCAAACACTGATTCAAAGACACAAAGCTTTATGCAGGCATATCATGCACAGGCAGGAGAGAGTTGCTTTGCTCTCCTAAGACCCTCAGTGGCCTGCTGTGAGAAACTAAATAAAAACTAAATAACTAAATAAAAACTAAATAACTAAATAACTCTTTGGAGCTCTCTTGGGCTGATATCCACTGAGAGTCACAGAAACACAGGATGGGTCAGGCTGGGAGGGACCACCGTGGGTCACCAGTCCCACCTCCCTGCTCCAGCAGAGTCATCCCAGAGCACATGGAACAGGATTGTGTCCAGATAGGTCTGGAATATCTCCAGTGAGGGACACTCCACACCCTCTCTGGGCAATCTGTCAGTGAATCTGGACAGGAAACTGGAGGTGTAAAGGCATGGACAGAGCCTCAAACCACAACAATCAGGACTGTGAGTTTTTCCTCTCTCTCCAAATCACAATGCTAATGCCATTCGTGTCTCACAAAATGTTCACTACAAAAAGTTCATTGTCTTTTGAAGAACCCTGTTGTCTTTTTTGGAGAAAGAAAACTCAGATAACACCTCAGCTCAGGTATTCCCTACAGCAGCACTTTGCTCACACTGCTAAATCAAAGAGTATTCTAATGCAAAATAGCTCTGTGCTGCACATTAGCTTCACAAGAAACATCACATGAACTTGGAGCTCGGGCCAGTAATCATGAAGTTGAGATATAAAACATATTTTACAATATTGTTCAAACATAATAAATACCTCAGGCAAGTTTCTCAAAGCTGTCAATTGACTGAGAAATGCTGTCCCATCAGAGGCTGCTGAACAGTTACCCCTGCTGTCCTTACACGTTAGGAACAGTAACTGCTTCTCAAACTTTGAGCCACAGGAAAAGCAGCTACATCCATCCCTGCCCTCCACATACTCGGTTACTCCATCCATCCCCATCCCACCTTGACAATTTTAATGAAGTTTTCCAGAAAATTAGTAAATTAGTAGATTAGTAAACCCATCTCAAAAGGAAAATTGTGACAAAATCTTAGCTGTGTTGCTGCTACTTCTGTTTCACATAGCTACGTGTCCAGTTCAGCTGGAATAATCTTAAAGAGAATCAGAATACATTACAGCTGCAGAAAATAATTCACGAAGATTGCAGAAGATCAAAAAGCTGGCAGTGACAGGGCAGGCAGGCGTGTCCCTCCCTGTCCCCCAGTGCCATGCAGCAGCACAGCTCCTCGCAGCATCGCTCAGCACCTGCAGCAATCTGACTCCTGATGCCAGGCTGGATTGTCTGGAAGGCTGTCACTGGGCACAGTGGTGCTGCTTGGTGGCTGCTTTTGAAGTGGTGAATGGAGGAAGCCACCACTGACTGCCACAGGAGTTATCAATCCCGTCCCCAAATTGCTCAGCACAGCTCTCTTGCAAGCGCAATGCCTGCAGTGGTGCAGATAGGGGAGAAGACTATAATCTGTTATCATGAATTTTAATGCAATGCTTTATATTTATACCCAAGCTATAGGCCATAAAACTGAAATGAATTTCTAATGCTGTAAGTATTATTTGCTGTTTTCCATTCTGGTTGCCATTTCACTCAGATTTTCTTTAATAATGCATTTTATAGGCCTGTACCTCTGCAACTCTCCTCTGCCAGCTCAACTCTTCTGCTAGCAGTAGCAATGCTTCACAAAGCCCTGTAATTTGAAGTGACCTTGGGACTACCCTTTTCCCTATTCTCCCCAGGCTGGTAAAAATCACAGCATTAAACTAAAAGTAGCCCCATATTTCCCAGCTTTTGTTAGCTTAACTCGGATCCTCCCAACACGCATTTTTGACGTTAAATTTGTTTTGTGCTTGGCCACCCCTCTAAACTAAAAGGAGAGCAAAACACCTCTTCCCAAGCAGCAGCCAGGAGCATTACCAGGCACCTGCACACCCATGAGAAGAGTCTCAGCACCAGAGCTCCCAATCAGCACAACCATGCCCTCATCAGCACAGCCCTCACGTCCCTCCGGTCTCTGCCACGGAGGGGAGGTGAGGCTGCTAAAGGTTGCAGAGACAGGCAAGTTTCCTGGAAGCACCCTGCTGCTGGCTCCTGCCTCGTGCCTGGCATGCTGATGATAGCCCTGCCAAGTGTCATTTCCCTGCCTGCCTCCCCAGGCAGGTACCCTTCCAGCTCATGGGACGTGGAAACCCAGGGCAATGGGAATATTTCTGTCTGCTCTGGGGTGCCCTGACCCCCAGGGGAGCACTGACTTTGACCCTCGTTCATGGAGAAAGTTTCCCAGACTTCAAGGCAGACTGGAATTCACAAAAGTGTGAAATAGGTTATAGAGAGTAATGTAGGTGTATCACTTGGTGAGAAATTCAGGTTTTAGGATTTTTAATGTGTTGTGGATGGAAGCAAGATGGAGGGCACAGGGTGCCATCCTGGGTTTCTTCTTCATGCTTCTTCCTTCTTCTTCATGAGTTTGAGTAGCATTTTGTAATTGGGCAGAACAGTCTGCATTACAAGCTCTTTCAAATTAGTTATTGGGTTAAAAAGGAAAATAATCTGTGTTAGTTCTTCGTTAGATAGTTTAGTCTTAAAAAATCTTGTAACAAAAGCTTGTTGGCCATTTTGTGCCTTCTAATGAAAAGCTGCCAAACTCACAGTAGTAAGACTGTTTTACTAATAAAAAATAATAAACACTTAAGTCCAAACATAAACAACCATCTTAAGTACCTTCAATCCAAACCCAAAAAACCAACAACTAGTACCCCAACAACCAGTACCCCAACAATGGGATGCAGCCTATTATTGCATGGTAAGAGCAACAAACTCCATATACCATCATCTTATCCACTTCCTGGAATTCAGTTAAGCCCTGGAATTGTTCTTCCTGTAGTTGCATCCCTCCCTCTGGGGCAGTGCTCCCTCCTCATCCTCCCCTCCATCTCCCTCTTCACCCTACAGCAGCAGAAAAGTTTGTCAGGAGGGAAAATTTCTCCCAGGCACCGATGCCTCACGCTGCTGGCACCCTTGAGGGTGAGGCCATGCTCGTGTCACACCCTTGCAAAGAAGTGGGAAACAGCTCCAGGTGTGCCTTGGAGCTGCTTTTCCACCTCAGTTAATACTTTCTAACATGTTCCCTTTGTGGTCGGGTGCTGACTTCACTTTTCCAAGCAGCACACGGACAAATGTTTGGTCAGGTTTGTATCACACACACACAGAGGGAAACCAACCTTTATTTTCCTTCAAGAGAAATACACCTCATTTGGCCTGTTGTATCATAAAGGAATGGAGAAAAAGACACCAAAATAAATTATTGAAATATGTTTTGATGGGGAATAAATCCTTGTCAAACAAAGCCAGATTTGACGGGACATTAAACAACCTGGTCTAATGGAAGACTCCCCGCCTTCCACTGGAATGAAATCAACTTCAAGGTCCTTTCCAAACCAAACCATTCTGTGATTCCATGATTCTGTGAATTTAAGGAAGGCCCCTGTTTGCTTAGTGGTGACTCAACAAGCAGCCTCACCTTCCTGGCTTGACCTCACACAATACTAAACACAAATAAGCAGTTTTAAAGCTAGACATTAAGCAAACATGAAGAGAACTTTATGAAATGTTTCTCAGGCTGGTCTCAGAGCTTTGAAAGCATCAGTTTTAAGGCATAATTTACTGTTCACTGTCACAAACAAATACCGCAGATTCAAGCAAAATATGTTTGTGACTCTACAAAACTTGGAAATAATGCACATGGAAAATGAAAATCTTCCTAACCATCTGGAGTGTGTTTGCCATGAATATTGGATCCCACAGCACTGTAGCTAGTTAGAATTTTGTCACTGGCTGCAGCAAGGACAGGATAGCCACAAGTGGTTGGAAATGGAAGCAGTGCTCTAGGTAAGTAGAACTAATTTCCAGCAATTACAGCAGCTGCCTGGGTGGTTTTATTTCTTTGCATGCTAGACAGTAGGAAAAGAAGAATTAAAAGGTTTTTCTTTCCCTTGGTTTTCCTCTTTAACTGCCTTGGATAATTCTAAAACTTCTACCAGAGAATTATAACCATGTGTTAGGTGAGATATATGTCTCAAGCAAACCAGGTCATGAGTTGAAAGTTTGGAACTCATCACTTAAAAATATTTTTTTGTACCCTTTCATGCAAAAATCTGCATTTCATGCAAAACACCCAGTAAAATGCCTTCCTCATACAACATGTAGGTAGCACAAGCTGGTGCAATTCTCTCTCCTCCTGGTCTGCCAGCAGGAATTACCATCGTTTATCAAAGATTGTGAGAATTAACAAGATATTATGAAGGCTCAAATATCATAGACTGCAATTTATTTTTTTTTTTTCTGGGAGGCAGATGGCTTTTCTCTAGAGTTCCTCCTAATCCATCTAAAGATTGTCAGAACATCTCAAAGGCTTCCTTCTCCTCATTCTCTTAACCATTGGACCAGTAGTTGGAAGGCAAATAATTAGTACGGAGGAATAAAGCAACTGAAAAACCTAAACCTGCCCATTCCTGCACCTTGAAGGAGAATTTCTCACCAGGTGGGAAGGAGGAATGGAATCTGAGTGTGTCCTCAGGAGAGCCTGGTTTTGATACTCAATGCAAGATTCAGCATCAAGAGGGAGTTCATTGAGTCACTGTCCCCACATTTGCCCCTTCTAGGACCTTCCTCACATCTTCCAGCTGCTGGCTGGTGTTTTGGATGCCCTGGAGAGTCTCAAATGGCATTTCCTGCCTGAGGTGAGGTGACACCATCCCTGATTCACTGCATGATTGACCAGAAATGGGGTGCAAGAAGTACTTTTCTCCAGCCCCTTTTGCAATTGTTCAACCAGAAGGAAAAATTGTGCAATAGTTTGGAAAGGACCTTAAAGATCATCCAGTTCCAGCCTCCTGCCATGGGCAGAGTCATCTTCCACTAGACCAGGTTCCTCAAAGCTCCATCCAGCCTGGCTTCGAGCACTTCCAGGAATGGGAAATCCATAACTTGTCTGGGAAACCTGTGACAGTGTTTGGCCATCTTCAGAGTGAAAAATGAGAGGTGCAGAATAACTTTAAAGAGCGTCCACTGGCCAGACACCAAAAAAAAAAAAAAACCCACAGCACCAAATTAAATACTACCTTGGAGCTTCCACTCTGAAATAATTTCATTAAAAGCAGCCCAAGTGTTTACAATTAAGGAATATTACAGTGATGGAAAGACAGGTGAGTGCTCAAATATAACCACAGAGTCTGTGCTCCACGAGGTCTTTTCAATGTATGCTATAAGTAGTAGACGGCCCAGTGGCTCCAAAAATACACTGCGGCACATTCAGGGAACATTCCCGTGGTGGAGCTCGATATCCAGGGAGACTGAAAGGGCAGGGGAGAGGAGCCTGGGGGAGGGAGGCAGATGCAGCAGGGAGAAAGGTTGAGGCACACGGAGAGGAGGGATGTGAGAGCAGACAGCGAGCGTGAAGGTGATGCAGAAATCACCCTGTCCGTGCAGCTGCGGGCAGCACAGCAAGGGCTCCCCTGCAGCCCTGCAGCCCTGCAGAATCCCAGGTGCTCCTGCAGCCCTGCAGAATCCCAGGTGCTGCTGCAGCTCTCACAATCCCAGATGCTGCTGCAGCCCTGCACAATTCCAGGTGATGCTGCAGCTCCTCACAATCCCAGGTGCTGCTGCAGCCCTGCACAATCCCAGGTTTTGCTGCAGCTCTCACAATTCCAGGTGCTGCTGCAGCCTGCAGCACTCCGGACGCCTCGCCCTGCAAAGGGGGAGCCAGCCCTGCACAATCCCAGGTGCTGCTGCAGCTCCTCACAATCCCAGGTGCTGCTGCAGCCCTGCACAATCCCAGGTGCTGCAAAGGGGGAGACAGGGCGGGCTGAGCCAAGGGACAGAGGGACAGAGGGACAGAGGCAGGGGCAGGTGGGGTTCAGCCGGACCAGACGCTCGGAAGGGCAGGAAAGCATCGCTGCCGGCAGGAATGCCGGAGTGCATTCCTGAAAGGGAGAAGATGCACTACGAAATGCAGTGTTTAGGGAGGAGATGGGGAGAGAGGATTTTGCGTTGCACTGCCACGACTCGGAGGGAGGGAAGGAAAGCTCCATGGTGCAGGGGAGAACCCGAGCACAGGGTCAGCACTGAAAGAGAAGAAGGTTCAGGTAACAGAGGTGGGGGTAAGGAGAGAGGAACAGCGTGAATTCTTGTACAGAGCTGTAATAATCAAAACACTGGCAGGGCCTTAACTAGGCAGCCCTGCTGGGTGCCCAGATAATACAGCTGATTTTAATTGCTGATGTGTGCATTTTGTGTCATTTGCCTGATGCGCAGCCCTTTTGTGACCGTGGAGTTTGACCACAAATCAACAGTCAGTCATAAAGCATCACACAAACGACCTCCTCCCCAAACAGGCTGTGTTATTTTTATTGATATTCAATATTCAGATTTGAATGGAGATAGACTGATAGGCATAAGGACAAGAGCAAGACGGGGCACGGAGAAACGGATTTGGAATAAGCAAATTGACAAAACATAAAGGCAGGAGGCAAGAGACAGATGAATACTCAGGGAGGTGCCTGCCACCAAGGTAGGCAGATATCATCTGGAGGCAGACTGCTTGGGAAAGGCCAACAGATGACAAAACTCTCAGGGAACAGAGAAATATGAGTATGATATGGGAAAAGAAGGACTAAGGAGAGCGAAACCAAAAATAATCTCATACACAAATCCCATTATTCCACCTTCTCCCTTCCTCCACCCCAGCACTCTGCTCCTCCCCACCCCTCCCCGTTTCCAAGGAGCGTGGTGTAAAAGGTTTGATTTCGAGTCCAGCAGGCTACACACTGTCAGATGTGGCATTGTTAGCTGGAGGTCTGGGAGGATGCCTATTGCTTCTCTCCCACCTGCTGTTCATTTCATAAACTGCAATCAGCACACAGCCAGTCCACACCTCTCTTGTTTATTAGCTGGGACAGCAGGAGATGTCATTAGACCTTTAAAGCACTGGACCACATGCCACTCATCCCAAATCAGTGTCAGTGCCAGTGGGTGAGCCAGGAGCCCCTGCAGCACCCACCCCCCATTTGCCCACAGACCTCACAGACTGGTTCCATTCTCAACCTCTGAATTACATTGCTCGGAATTCTTTTGCATTGCCTTGAATTTCTATTTCCCTGCTCACTCTTGATTCACTTGTTATTAGTGTATGCTTATCCAGAAAGCTGTTAGAGACAGCTCCAAAAGTAGCATCCATTTGTCAGGGGCAGGAACAAGTGACCCTTGCATGGTCAGATATTTATTGTATTTATAGTATGACACAGCAAATAGAGATCAGCTGCAGAGCTCCAGGGTCCCAGCACAGGGAGGAGCTGGAGCTGCTGCAGAGAGCCCAGAGGAGGCTCCAGGATGAGCAGAGGGATGGAGCAGCTCTGCTGGCAGGAAAGGCTGGCACAGCTGGGGTTGTTCAGCTGCACAGGAGAAGCTTTGGGCTGAGCTCAGGGTGGCCTTGCAGGGCCTGAAGGAGCCCCAGGAAACCTGGAGAGAGACAACTTCCATGGAGGGACAGGACACAGGGAATGGCTCCACACTGAAAGAGAGCAGATTTACATTAGATATCAAATAAAATCTTCCCTGTGAGGGTGGTGAGGCCTTAGCACAGGCTGCCCAAATAAGCTGTGGATACCTCATCCCTGAAAATGTTCAAGGCCAGATTGGATGAGGCTCTGAAAAACCTGGTCCAGTGGAAGGTGTCCCTGCCCATGGCAGGGGATTGGAACTAAATGATCTTTAAGATGCCTTCCAACACAAACCATTCTCAGATTCCATGATTCTATTGTTTATTTCCCCTTTTAATGTCACTCCAGGCCCTTGTAAGGAGCCTCTCTGCATCTTTCTTGTGGGCTCCTTTCACTGGCCATGCCAGTGTCCAGGACATGCAGATATATCAGCTCCTGTTTGAAAATAGGGTACTACTGACTAGAAATTCCAGTAAAACAGGGGAATTCCTTGTTACTTCCCTGTGTATGATTCCAGTCAAGGGACAAAGACTGTGTCTCAAACCTTCAAGAGAGAAGCAGGCCAATAGAATATTTTGCCCATTTTAGATGTGGGATAATTTGCCAGTTGTATATTTCACTCCCTGCAGATGTAAAATTATGACTTCAGCTGTAAGGTGGCAGATTCAGGTCTCCACCAATGACTCATCCTGTCTTTCTGCATGAGTGTATGAAGTTTATGTCCCTGTCAGTGACATTCTAAGTGACCACACTCCCCAAAGTCACAAATAAAATCGAAGAAATATCCTTCAAACATTTCTAGCTAGCAAACACTCTATGACCCCACAGCAATGTCTGTCTTCCAGATTTTTTTTTGTTGTGGATAATGGATAGAAGGAAAAGCAGTCACTGCTCCCTGACATTCATGGGGCTTCTGTGGTTGAGACCTGAATTGGGAATCTAATGACAACTGCTACAAAGGACTCACTGAGGTCTCATGTGATTTGATTTCAATCTTCCAGGATTCTTTGTTAAAGGACTACATTCAAAACTTTGCATTGCTCAACCAAACACTTTTTTAAAAAGTCAAACAAAAGTGACCCATGTGAAGCTATAAATCTAGTTCTGTACTCGTGCACAGCTTCCATTATGCAGTCACATACCCTGATCTATGAGCTCTGTGAGCAGGACAGGGCTGAGCACACACTCCTGGCAAAGCAAGAGCTGCCTGTAGTCAGAGCTTTCCAGCCCTGGCTCTCCTTTGATGTGAAATTTCACGTGCCCACTGGACTGTGGGCAGGTTTGGAGGTTGCTGACAAGGTCCATGCCTGTCCCTGTTCCTACACTATCCTGTATTGTCCCACCCCTGCAAAGGGGCAGTGCACCAACCCTCTCTGCTGTGGGGAAAACAAGAAGTAAACACTGCATCTGTCTTAGATAAAATGAAATCTGGATCCAGAAGCTGGATCAAACCACTCATTTCTGCTGCAGACCATTAATAGACTGTAACAGATCATACCCTGCCTTCAGGAGAAAGAGCTGCTGCAGAATCCCTTTCCTACAAAATGTTCCCAGCTTCCACCAAGTCTGAGCACTCACAGGTCATTGTGAGCCTGAAAATCAAACCTGATTTGCTTCTGAAAAGGATCAGATTTGGCCTCATTTTCATTTGTGGGTAAATATGACAATAAGATTATCCCATCTGTAAAAGCAGATCCAGAAAGTGAACATGTTTACATCAGATATGATACTTTCATTTTCTTTTACTTAGAGGACCTTCCAGGAGTTGGGGAAAAGGTTATTTAGAGGATCTTACCTTCTGTTGGCAAAGCATTCCAGAAAAATCTCAGAGATGGAGCTAACAGCTGAGTGAAGCACCTGAAGAGTCTGTCTGAAGTGTTAAAAACTAATTTGGAGCACCCAGGAGTTTGCAACCTGGTCACCCTGTGACAGCTTGCACTCTCCAAGAGCTTGTGCACAAAAATTACCAAACCTGCCCTGAAGGTCACTTCTGAGGGACAGCAAAGCTGTCACCCAGGAGGGTTTGGAGCAACTCTCCTCAGGAAAAATAATATAGTGAGAAGGGGTGAAGCTGCCCTACTCACAGGGCCAGGCACTCTGCTCTCCAGCTGAGCTTGGAAACTGAGTGAGGAATGTTCCTGAAAGGTTGGAAGCCTGGTCTGCAGCAAATGCCCTGCAAATCCAGTCCCCAGACAGGGATGCTGAGCCCATGCAGGGAGTACACAGGGGTGACTGGTAAGGATCTGAGGTGAGCAGACAAAAGCACTGAGGACAAACCAAGTCAAAGTGAAAAAGCTGGCTGCTTAACTCTTTTTATGAAAAAAAAAAAGAAAAGAAGAAGAAAAAATTAAACAGAACCACATCTGCCTGAGTAGGGGAAGTTCAGAAGGAAACAGAAAGGCTCCTCATTTTGAGATTTTCTCCCATTTTATTTCTGCTCTCACTCTGATGACCCAGTCTCTTGGTTGCCAAAACTGAAAATAATTTGGGAATGGAGACTTTGTAGAATGTTGCTCCCCAATACAAAAAAATCTTTCTCTTCTTCATTCATCCTGGCTGAAGAGACAGCTTTCATTTTTTAAAACAAAACTCTTTCCAGGAAATCGTGTCAGTTCCCGTGTAAAGGCCAGCCCTCCATCACTGCAGGCCCTGTGTCCCCACCAGGAAGACAGTAACAGATCATACCCTGCCTTCAGGAGAAAGAGCTGCTGCAGAATCCCTTTCCTACAAAATGTTCCCAGCTTCCACCAAGTCTGAGTACTCACAGGTCTTTGTGGGCCTGAAAATCAAACCTGTGTTGCTTCTGAAAAGGATCAGATTTGGCCTCATTTTCATTTGTGGGTAAATATGACAATAAGATGTATCCCATCTGTAAAAGCAGATCCAGAAAGTGAACATGTTTACATCAGACATGATACTTTCCTTTTCTTTTACTTAGAGGACCTTCCAGGAGTTGGGGAAAAGGTTATTTAGAGGATCTTACCTTCTGTTGGCAAAGCATTCCAGAAAAATCTCAGAGATGGAGCTAACAGCTGAGTGAAGCACCTGAAGAGTCTGTCTGAAGTGTTAAAAACTAATTTGGAGCACCCAGGAGTTTGCAACCTGGTCACCCTGTGACAGCTTGCACTCTCCAAGAGCTTGTGCACAAAAATTACCAAACCTGCCCTGAAGGTCACCTCTGAGGGACAGCAAAGCTGTCACCCAGGAGGGTTTGGAGCAACTCTCCTCAGGAAAAATAATACAGTGAGAAGGGGTGAAGCTGCCCTACTCACAGGGTCAGGCACTCTGCTCTCCAGCTGAGCTTGGAAACTGAGTGAGGAATGTTCCTGAAAGGTTGGAAGCCTGGTCTGCAGCAAATGCCCTGCAAATCCAGTCCCCAGACAGGGATGCTGAGCCCATGCAGGGAGTACACAGGGGTGACTGGTAAGGATCTGAGGTGAGCAGACAAAAGCACTGAGGACAAACCAAGTCAAAGTGAAAAAGATGGCTGCTTAACTCTTTTTATGAAAAAAAAAAAGAAAAGAAGAAGAAAAAATTAAACAGAACCACATCTGCCTGAGTAGGGGAAGTTCAGAAGGGAACAGAAAGGCTCCTCAGTTTGAGATTTTCTCCCATTTTATTTCTGCTCTCACTCTGATGACCCAGTCTCTTGGTTGCCAAAACTGAAAATAATTTGGGAATGGAGACTTTGTAGAATGTTGCTCCCCAATACAAAAATTTTTCCCTTCATCTTCATTCTTCCTGGCTGAAGAGACAGCTTTCATTTTTTAAAACAAAACTCTTTCCAGGAAATCGTGTCAGTTCCCGTGTAAAGGCCAGCCCTCCATCACTGCAGGCCCTGTGTCCCCACCAGGAATGGGGACACCTGGGGTGATCAAACCCAAAGTTTCCCTTTTAAAGCTCCCTTTTGCAGAGGGATGCTCCAGACATCTCCACAAAGGCACCCAGAGCCCAGCACGGTGCTGAGCACACACCCCAGCTCTGCAGAACCCACAAGGACCAGGGACAGCTCCTCACTGCAGTGACTGAAGCAGCTGTGAGGACTTCAGCCAGTCTGCTGCTGCCTCAGCTTCCCTGAACCCCTGCTCAAACCTCCTGCCCAGGATCACACCTCCAGGAGTGAGTCTGTAAGAGCCAGACACAGAAATTACTCATGAGCTGCACCGTCAAGAGTTAGGACCAGATCCAAGATGATCTGTGGCAGGACCCAGACATCAGAGGGTGAAAATGTGACAGTTTTGGAGCCAAGCAGATGAAGACAAGCAGCAATCAGTCACAGCTGTATTGCTGCCATGCTCCAAGCTGGATAACAAGGCTGTTTCTTGCTGTTCCTTGCTTGAGCACATCCAGAGGGGACAGCCAGGCTGGAGAGGGGCTGGGAACACAAACCCTGAGAGGAACCCCTGAGGGAGCTGGGGGTGCTCCTCTGGAGAAAAGGAGACTCAGGGGTGCCCTCCTCACCCTGCACAGCTCCTGAAAGGTGCCTGTGCTCAGCTGGGCTGGGCTCTGTCTGCAGCAGCACTGACACAGCCAGAGCACACAGCCTGCAGCTGCACTGAGGGAATGCAGGCTGGAGAGCAGGAAAGAGTTTTTCCAGCAAGGTGATAAAGTTCTGGAATGGCTGCCCGGGGAGGTGGTGCAGTCACCATCCCTGGGGGTGTTTAACAAAGTCTGAATGTGGCACTGGGGACCAGGGTTTGGTTGAGCTGTTGGGGCTGGGTTGGACTTGATGGTCTTGAAGGTCTCTTCCAACCTAGTGATTCTGTGAATTCATTCTGTGAAATCTGTGAATTCATTCTGTGAATTCGGTGAAATGGTTCTCACTGCACTCAGGAAGAGGGTCTGGCAGTGGGCAGGGAGATGCCATCCACAGCTCCCTGGCTTTTTAATATTACATGTGCATGGCTGGAACCAGTCTGTCTTCCCCTGACACTCGCCCCAAGGTGCAGACAGCTCCGAGGAGCAGACTGAGCACACAAAATAAGGCAGCAGATATATGTTGTCATTACCTTTAGGAGTGAGTTACTACTGCTGTTTGCTATTTGCATAACAAGTGCCAAAAGCCCCAGCCACCTACATCTGACTTGACTGACTAATCTGTTCCTGTAATATTGCATGGTATTCATGAAATAAATAAAGTACAGTTATGGTTACACTCCACAGCAATACAGGAGTGGTTTTTCTTGAGCACATTCATAAGGGTTGCTATTCAGTTGAGGATCTCTGCAGCAATCATTTTTGCAAACTCATGGTGCCTTCCAGGAAAAATCCCAGAGCAATTTTCTATTTTTGAGAGCTAGAGAAGAAGTGTGCAGAGGGTGAGATGCTGAGGGCTGCTAGTCCAGAATCCAGAAGTACCATCAGCAGAAAGGAGATTGGAATTTGAGAATGACAGATATTTTCATAATTTTCTCTACTGACAGCTCTAGATTCCACTCTGAATAGAGGGGGAGGAAAAAAAGGGTGTGTCTAGATCAGAACCAAGGGCCCTCAAGGTGGGAGACAGAGCTAGAAAACTTCCCAGGTGGGTTGTGCTGCAAAGGAGATGAGGGTCTGACCTGCTCCTCTTTGAAAACACTGTGAGGACAGAGTGAACCACTGTTGCCCACAGAAAGGAATTGTTTAACTCTGCAGATAACTCAACTTGTTTCCAAATGATGCACTTCTTGTTTCCCCCCACATGCACCAGAAAAGGGAATTTCTCCCTAGAAATCACTTCCTCTGGCATTTTCCTTAGGCAGGTGACCGATGGATGCCCATGGAATTTATTGTGGTGTAGAGGTGGAACCCGGCAATTAGGATTTGGCTGGAACACAGAATTTCAGTGTTCTGAAGTAACCTACATAGCAATGTCCAGGGATGTGAGCTGGGGAGATTGAAGTTCCAGTAATAATCTTTCAGGGACTTGATCAAAGCTGCAATAATAGTAAAGAAAACTCATGGCAGATGCTTAATATTCTGCTATGCAGTCTAATGCTAACCACTAAGAAGAAAAAATCAGAGGTACATTGGACTTATTCCTTTCAGCATGTTTAGAGAAAGAGATAAAGTAGTGGTTTAGGCTTACAAACCTTTCACAAAGAGTTTGGAGAAAACACATGTAGATTGTTACACGTATGGATGTGTGTATCCTTTGGACTAGGGAGAAGAATGAGCAATGAAAACCCAATTCTTAATCTTCCCTTCATTTCCAATAGAAAACTCTTATTTTTCTGGTCTGTATCTTTATACCAACAAAACCATGCCCAAACAAAACCAATTAGAGAGAACCATGGCATCTTTCTCCAGGGGGTGCCTCTGTCATGAATATGTCCAACTATTACACTTTTCTCTCACTCTCTCACTGCCCTCACTGGAGTCAATAGCAATTTTTTCATCAGGAATTTTTTTGGCCTCCATTAGGGTATTGCAAGAGATGCTTGTGCACATGAACCTTTTTTTAAAGCAAGCTTCCTGTGAAGGCTTATAGAATTCCTAGAGAACCACATCTGTGTGGCTTTCTGCTATCAAAACACTGAGACAACTATTGTTGATAACAGGATGTTACACAAAATTTAGCTGAGATGTTCTGGACAAGAGCTTTGCATCCACAACTCTTGCAATAATAGGGAAAAATAAAAAAAACCCAAACATTAGGATGGGAAATTTTCTGCAGTCTTCCACAACAACTTTGCTTTTCCAATCTTATTCCCAGTTGTCAACCTGGCTCATATAGAGGAGCCTTGATATTTATGTCTTGATGTATCTATCAACAGTACTGCTGATTATATTGTTAATATTTAAATTTATAATTATAGAAAGGTGGGCAAGATTTAAGGGGTTAGTATAATTGTAATTTATACTAACAGTAAGACTCAGCATAAACATGCTCTAAGAGACCCTATAGAGATAAAAATCCAAATTCAGCCAGAACTACTTCTACTTCTCTAACACACAGTTCCTAATGGAAATTCTAATTCACAGTATGATCAATTCCTATTAAAAACAGGCTAGCCAAAAACAGGAAAAATAGCTTCATTTTAGGCACTAGGCAAGCACAATAACTCTCACTTTCCTCTCCTGCCTCCAGACTGTGTGTCTCCAAACAATACCCACCCTTAGAACTGAAAATAGTAGAAATATTCTTGAATTGTCAGAACATGGTTCCAAAGAAGTTCTTTCCTCATTGGAAATTGTGGTACATTCCACTTACAGTCATGAGACAAGTTAATTAGACAGATACAAGAAGCTAGTCATATTTTATAGTATTTTTAAAGTAACTCCACTGGAAATGGTGGTAATTGCACTGTCATTGAAGTAAAAAGGCCCTAAATAGAAAAACACAGCTCAAATGTCTATGTACATGTAGATACTTTAACCACAGCTTCTTTTTATTCTCTCCAAGTTCAAAATTCTGAATCCCCACCTACCCTGTGTGCACGTTTCTTGGCAATTCATGGCTGATTTTGAAGAACTGTATCATTTTGTGAGACTCTCTGAAAGCTGTTGGATGCCTCTGGGCTTTGCTGGGCTGGAGCTACAGCCTGTGACAGATTGCATGGCTGAGCCCTTGGCCATTTCACCTCCACTCCATGATACCTCTCCATTAAACCTCATTTCTGCTGGAGGACAGAAGCAAAAGGAAAAAAAATGTATTGAAGGGACAGCTCATGTGTGGTATTTTCAGGGTCCCCCACTGAAGGGAGGAAAGATGAATCTGACTCTATGTTCTTAGAAGGCTAATTTATTATTTTATTATATATACTATGTAAAAGAATGCTATGCTAAACTATACCAAAGAGTAGAGAGAGGATACAGACAGAAGGCTAAAAGATAATAATGAAAAACTCGTGATTCTCTCTTCCAGAGTCCAACACAGCTAGCCCATAATTTGCCAATAAGTAAAAATAATTCACATGTAACTAATGAAACAATCACCTGCCACATTCCAAAGCAACAAAACACAGGAGAAGCAAATCAGATAATTATTGTTTTTATTTTTCACTGAGGCTTCTCAGCTTCCCAGGAGAAGAATCCTGAGCAAAAGGTTTTTCAAAAAAATGTAACAGTAACACTCATGTGCAAGGTGCTTTTTTGCTCACAGTGCCAAGCTTAGCTCACAGTTTTCTTCATGTCTTGGGACCAAAAGCTGAAGTTTCTGGCCCTGTCTTCATTTATGCCAATATAAAATCTATTAACTTTGCCAGAGTTAACTCCAGTGCAAATGACATGAGAAGGAAGCTCTAGAGCTTTATTTGTTTCTAATGAATAATGTGTGTATGCTTGAAAATAAATGAAAGCGCACACAGGAGTACCAAGAAGCCCTTTTTGAACACAAAAACTACCCCTTGCTGGAGAAAGCAGACCACTGACACCCAGAGAACAGACACACCACCTCTCCCACCCAGGACTGAAAGGGCTTCCCCAAGGAACAGCAGCAGGACAGTGCAGTCCCAGACTGTCACTTGTCCCAGCACCATCCTCCCCAGGGAAGCCAAAACATCCAGCAGCAAAGACTTGGACTGTCCCCTCTTGATGGTCTCCTTTTCTTCAGTGCCTGAAGAAAAACAATTCCTGATTCCCCCTTGAGGAAAGCAGGTTGTGAAAAGTGGATGGAGACTGCTACAGTCGTTGGATAAAATGGAAAAGCTTGGAAGAGCTTCAGGAAGGAGTGGCACTCGGTGTCCCAGATATGCCATGCAAGGAGGGGACAGCTTGACTCCTCACATGCAGTTAGGGCACAAGCTGGAGGAGAAAAAAACCAAAACCCTTCAAAGTCTCAAACATGTATTCATATATTTCTCCCCCACCCCCCACAGATATTTCATTGTGTGACTCATGAAACATGTCATTTTAAATCCTTAGAGGATAAGTTGTCAGAATACATTGTGCTTTAAAGCCTTTCTTTGGTCTCTCATTTAAATCTTTGAAAGACTTTGTAAGTTTTTGTGGTTTTTTTTGCGTTCACTTTGGTTTTAGTATTGTAGAGATGAATGTGCCTTCTCTCTTGCGAGTTAAGCACTTAAAATATTCTGGATAAGTGAAATGTGAGGCATGAATTGTGAAAATGACAATCCTTATGGCCCTCTATATGCACAGCAGCTCCAAGGCTCCAGAGCCTTCAGACTTCCACCTCCTCCTTTTTGGTGGTTACAGCTCAACACCACACTGGCAATAAAAGGTAAATGAGTTCCTGCAGCAGAGTAAGTACCAAGAATATGAAGCTTTTGTGAATGTGGATGCTGCTCTTACCATTATGGGCAATTAGAGGGCTTCCAAAGTGTGTTGCCTGACTTTCTGTTGCTTGGTAACTGTGCACCTAATTCTTTCTCTAAGAGGTCACAGAAATGTCAGAAAATCCATTTTGTTAGGGCAGGGGGGGGGTGGTGGAGAGACAAATGCCCCCATCAGAACAGCAGCCTATGGATTCATTAAAAGAATGTCATGTTTCCCATTAGCAGATAGGAAATATACTATTATTATGGTTATTTTCCTAGCACCACAAAACTGCAATTTCTGAGCATCACCAACTATGTAACACGCTTACTGTGCCAAAAAGCTTGGGAATTGCAAACACACTGATGGAATTTGGCATGGTACAGGTCAATATAACTCCTGGATACACTGACAAATAGCCATTATTGGTCTGATGCAGAGCCTGGTGGAGTCAATGGAAAAACACACTGAAACAGCGACAGCACTGTGAAAGTGATAAGGAATTTCTGAGATTGGAAGCTTTGCAAACATTGCCTGGCACAGGAAAAAAATTATGAACTTGGAAGGAAGCTAATGAGACAGAAGATAAAATTTTCTTCTCCAAAGAGATACAAGCTGCAGGTTCTGCAGCCCCTGAAATACTAAGTGACTGTCACTGTGAGTGAACAAATTAAGTGGTGTCTGTGAGGGAAGAGCTCGGCTATTTTTACCTGAATTTTAAGGAACAGGACTTCGGAAGTACATCTCATCCTCAGCAAATGTCCAGATCTTTCTACTTTGAGACAGGTTTAGTAATACACATTCCATGTTATAAGCTATTCCCACAAATGAATACTGTCAAAAAAAAAAAAAAAAACAACCTACTTCCCTCCAACTTGAGCAGTGTGCTCTAGTTTGCAAAATGCAGTTTAGATTAAATGAATACCCCTGAGATTGAGTGAATGCATTTCATGAGGGCCACGATATGCAGGTGTCCACCACTGATCATCAATCATTTTTGTGCAGAGCTGAAGGTTTCCTGCAGTTGTCACTCTATAATCGCTCTGCAAGAATTTGCACTCCTTTTCTAAAAGCATCTTTAGGAGGAAAGAAGGGCAGACAACACATTCTGCATTAAAAAACTGGACCCATTTAATCATAAAAACAAAGGATATTATCATGTTGAAACAGCAGTTTTGTAAAATAATACAACTACACAGCCCTTGGACCCTTCCATAGACCAATCTTGCAGTGGGCAACATGGAAAACCAAAACTCAGGGTCCCAGCCCACCTTTGGCCACAAATTTTCTGCTCAATATTAGATAAATTGAACTCAGGTCACCACCTAGAGAGGGCAGATGTATGTCAATGGAAAACTAGAACTTGATTTTTCCTTGTGATATTCCACTGGGAGGATTTCTTCAGCTTAGAATGATCAAAAGGATCGTGAGCTCCTACATGCCCATTACTGGCAGTAAATGATTCTGAAATATAAATCACTATCACTAAAGCAAAAAAATCAAAGATCACTAAAACAAGGAGGTCTTTAAAGTAAGGGGAAGAAGAAAATGCAATCACGTTCCAATAATGTCTGTTTTTCTGGAAGTACTTAGGTATATTTCTGACACCAAATTTTCATCATAAACTTTGAGATAAATACATGAAATCACATTGCTGGGATGCTCTCATTTGTTTATATACAGAGTAAATGTGACTGGAGAACTCATACAAACAAAGATTTCATGCATGTCCAAAACAGAGTAGCACAGGCTACTCTAAGAAACATATATTGACAAAATCCAGCAAATCTTTGTGAAGATGTTTGTACCATTATTCTGGTCCTCAGGTTGGCATGGATTTTGATGCACTTTAATGCATAATTAAATTCTACTTTGTTAAGTATGTTTCCCCTGACATGTTTTTCTGAAGATGCCACAGAAGATGGAAAAATGTAATTATACAACCCCTTAAAAAATGTAAGCTTACAGCAAAAACTCCTGAAATATTTTTGAGGCAATCAGAGTTCTGTGAAATTCAGGTGGGTTGGAGATTCTTGGGAAAAATATGCTCTAGAAAAAACAAGGAAGTCAAAAAGTGAATAGCTAGAAAACCAAGAAAAGAGTAATGGTGTCATAAAAGAATAGTTTTTTCAGTATTGACTGTGAAAGCAAATTTACCAATGGCTGAGAATGAGCCATGCCAGCTACATCCAGAACCATGCAGGTCATGAATTTGCTGACTCTTAAACCCCTCCATATTTTCCTGTGGATGGTTTAAACTCTCTGCAAAGTTTATAAATGTAGTGAAACGGCCACTGGCATTTCAGCAGCACAAAAACTGCAGACAAACACACACAGCCACACACCCACACGTTTTCTGTAAATAATCTGTCATCTTCAAGTTCAATGTCTGCATTTTGCTGCTTCACACACTGTGTTGCTGGAACCAGAGAACTGATTCAGGCAAGAAATGCTCCACAGGCTTAAACTCACCTGGTCAGGGCTGGTGCCTTGAGTTCATGATGTCAAAGGGCCTGGTGTTTATCTTGAATGGAGAAAACAGAATTTAGCTCATGAGGAACAGCTTCCCTGATGTGTCCCTCACTAAAGTGGTCTGACACATACCAGAACTCCCTGTATGCTGTTATTTTTCCATTTCAGCACCTTGAAGTTGCACTGATTTCATCATACAGGCTGGGTGTGGAATGGTTGGAAAGTGACTTAGTGGAAAAGGCCCTGGGGGTGCTGGGGACAGGGCTGGACACGAGCCCAGGGGTGCCCAGGTGGGCAAGAGGCCCCTGGCAGCTGGGCTGGATGAGGAATTGTGTGTCCAGCAGGAGCAGGGCAGGGATTGTCCCTCTGTGCTGGCTCTGAGAGGCCCCTCGAGGGCTGTGCCCAGTTCTGCTCCTGCAGGAGAGACCTGGAGGGGCTGGAGCGTGTCCAGGGCAGGGAATGGAGCTGGGAAGGGGCTGGAGAATTCCTGAGGGAGCTGGGAAGGGGCTGGAGAATTGCTGAGGGAGCTGGGAAGGGGCTGAGCCTGGAGCAAAGGAGGCTCAGGGGGCCCTTGTGGCTCTGCACAAGTCCCTGCCAGGAGGGGACAGCCGGGGGGGTCGGGCTCTGCTCCAGGGAACAGGGACAGGAGCAGAGGGAACGGCCTCAGGCTGGGCCAGGGCAGGCTCAGCTGGGCCAGCAGCAGGAATTTGCCCATGGAAAGGGTGCTCAGGCCTTGGCAGGGGCTGCCCAGGGAGCTTTGCAGTGCCCATCCCTGCAGGTGTCCCCTGGAGGTGGCACTGAGTGCTCTGGGCTGGGGACAAGGTGGCCATGGGGCACAGCTGGGACTCAAGGACCTTGGAGGGCTTTTCCCACCTCAGTGGTTCTGTGATTCCATGATTCTCTGAGTGGATTGTTCCAGGGCCAGCACCTCAAGGAGGTGTTTGTGCAGGCCCTTGGTGCTGAGGCAAACATGGTGACCATGCCTGGAGAAAGAAGGAAGGAACAGAAACCTCAGGCACAGAGAGGGTGAGCACACAGGAGGTCACGCCACGCTGCAGGTCACACCAAAGGGACTCTTTCTCATTGCTTCCTGCAAACATTGAGTCCATGCCCAGGTCTTTTCTATTTTAATTTGCTTTTTCCAGGATTAAAGATGCACTAGGAGGGTGTGTAAAATGCAGTTAAACTGGAAAGGGGAAGCATTACCTGTGACTGTCTTCCAACACTGTGCACTCCCCCATCCATGTCACTGTTAGTAATTTCAAATCTAAAGAAATTCTGAGGATGTTTATGGTATATCTGTGCTTATATTTTAAAGTAAACAAGTAAATAGTGCTTTTTTAATTGTCCCTGTTAAGCAGCTAAAAGAACATGGTGTTTGAGTAAAACCCTATAAGTCTGGCAGACCACCTTACCATGTCATTATATTAAGGAATTAACCTAATACATCTGACATTTTGAAATTCAATGTCTCATAAATATCTCTCAATAAATCCTTTCAAGGGCCAAAGCTCATTCCTAAAAAAATCACAGTTCTCTTTAATTGTGACAGGCACCTCTCTTGAGGTGACAGGCAAGTTAAATTTCTTCTGGGAAAAAACCAAAAAATTATTTCAGTTTTGTCCTAAAGAAAATCATACAAAATTAATTTTTCACTAGATTTACTGTTTAAAAAACCCCAAAACGAAACAGACAAAATAAAAACAACAAACAAGCAAAAAAATCCCTAAAATCCCCAAACTTCTGGAGTATTAATAAAGACTAGAAGGATGTACTTTGAAAAGCACACAAGCCAACAGCACAAATATGAAAACTGTATTAGTTTAAAATGGATATCTCTCTATACTGGGCACATCTCACTGGATATTGCTATTCCAACCAGCAGCAAAATCGTTTTCCCCTCTCCAGTACAAAATGAGCGAAACGCTTTTCCCTCAAATACAGCAACTGTTTCGTCAATCTCTTACAACTTTGCATTCGCATTTTTCATAGACTTGCAGAGGACAGAAAGTTCTTCCAGTCAATGAAAAGGCACAGCTTCCTTACTCAGCATCACTCACACCCCCACAGCATCTCACGAGGCTCCCGTGGGAGGGACACACGCTGGCAGCCGACCCACAGCCCGTCCATGTGGGCAGCACCCTGAGAGGGGCTCCTTTAACGTGTCTCCACATCTCCTGAAAGGATATAAACCCACCCCCATCCCTCCTTCCTTCCTCTGCAGGACGTCACTGCTGTGACCCTTCCCTCTCCCACTGTTTCTGCAACATCATCTCTTGCTCCAGAGAGAATCGTGGAATGGTTTGGATTGGAAGGAGCCCTTGAGATCATCTGGTTCAAGCCCCCCTGATGTGACCAGTGGGAACCTTCCACTAGACCAGTTTGCTCAAAGCCTCATCCAGCCTGCTCTTGAGCACCCAATTTTTCCTTCCTGCCCCTTCTTAAATGTCACTGTCTGCAATCAGCTCTTAGGTAAAACATTTGCGTAAATAACTTTTGCAGAGGATGTTGGTCACGTTGCTTTGCGGTAAGACAAAGCATACTGTGCCATGTTTGTGACCCTACACCCCATGGTTATTGTCCTTTTCCTGATGCTCTGCCTTCACTGCACCACAGCTGCTGCTTTTAGCTCTTCTGTAGAAGCATTTGAGTAGTCCCACTGGAAAATCTACAGCTTGATCTTGAGAAAGGAGGAAAACACATCACACTCTCCTCCTGGTCTGATGTCCAGCACACTCCATGGCACAGGCAGAAATCTTGAGGGAGGATTGTGTTATCCATCTCAACAGGCTCTCCTAGTGCCCATTCCCTCCAAAAGGCTGGTAAAAATCACTCTGTATAAAGATATTGTTAGAGGCCAAAGGAATGCCACGAGGCACAATATTTTAACGGTGGAAAACCAGGAATGGAGTCCTTCAGAACACGCCCTAGAACCAGGTCTGAGTGAGCACACTCCCAGGTCCAGACAGAAGGACTGTGGCAATCTCAGACAGAGATCAAATGAAGGCTGATCTGTTGAGTAAGGATAAGGGGAGAAGAAGATACACCACGAGCTGCCATGAGAGTTCTCCAGTGGGTTATTCTTTTTAAGTAGAAACATGTGGTGGAAGATTAAGCAGCATCTTTTTAATCTCCAATTGTCCAGCTCCCCCTGCTGTAATTACAAATTGGACACAAATGGCAACAGATGTTCAGCGTCTAAGCTAAGAATTATATACTTACTCAATATCCCAGTGATTCAAAACACTGACTGAGAGGCTGGAATTTAAATTTGCATGGAGTGGCAAATGAAAGAGTTCCTAGAACACCATGAGGCACAGAGAATATTAATGCAAACTTGAGGATGAACCCTTAATGGAAGGAGACAAACTGACTGAATACGAGCTAGAGTGGTTTTAATTACAGCAATTTCTCAGTAAATTATTTTAACCCATCCTCATCCCTGGAAAGCTGAGCCTCCATTGTTATTTTTCACATAATCAAATCTCTACAACCCTATGTGGGCAGCTAGATAGAAGGTCCTTCCTAATCATTTCATCATCTATCAAGTGGCCAGACTAATTTCTCCATATAAAACCTAATAAGAACAGATCTATCAGCCTGTGGTTTATCTTGTTTATTTTCCAATATACACACTTGTCCATTATCCAACTACATCAAAGCTTTTTGCCTGATTTGCTAAGAATTTTAAGCAGGTGGCTATTACTTCCTTTCACCAGACTTGCCTTCCCTTGAAATATCACAGCGCTAGGAAAGATGCTTTAAACTGGAGAGATGCCTTACCCAACACAGACGTGAATAATCTCTGAAATTCCAAGGTATCAAAATAAGAGAGAGGATGCAGTTCTAGGGGGACTCAGGCATGTGATTGCATCTCACTCCAACCAATTTCTCATTTCCTGAATCAACAGACTTGCTCCATTTCCTCTCAAACATCCAACTCCTTCCACCCATATTTTGGGTACCAGTTGAAAGCCCATAATCTGATTCCTCCCACTGCAATGGCTCAGGCAGGAGTGCAGATTTGAATGTTCTGAGCACTCCAAGGTGCAGATGCACACCAAGAACATGTGTCTGAGTGTGACATAAATCCCTTTACTCATATGCACATCACAACTGAGGGCAGACACTTGTTTACCAAAACATTTTCTGATAGAAAACTGAAAACACTCTTAAGTCCATTAGTTTCACTGATCACTATGAAAATGTTGACTTTTAAAAGTGCATTTTATTACATATGATTTCATTTTTCTTGTAAGATCACAGGCTGGGATGCAAACCAATGTGCTGTTTGCTGCCAGATGGCGTGTTGGAAGGGTACAAACTTATTTCACACAGAGTGCTATGTGGCATGAGAATGCTGTTCCTACACTTCTAAACAGTCATGTGTCTTTGAATGGTTTAGATCCCCAGTATTCTTTCAGTAAGCTCACAAGCTCTTCCCATTTTAGCTAAAGCCTTGGGAAGTTAATAGATAAATGCCAGAGAACCATTGGTGAAATCTTTATGGATAAATAATCTTAAATTTTCTAGATGCAGAGCTCCAAAGAGTCAGCAGGGCAGCTGATCCAGGCACTGGGCTGTTGTACACAGGACCAGAAAAAAAACACCATTGCCAGGTATTAAAGCAGCTGAGAAAGTGATAAATTGGCATAATGCATAATTCTGATAAAGGAAATAACCTCCATGTGCCTTTAGCCTGCACTGGGTCCTCCTCAGAGAGACAGGGAACAACCCAGAATGTGTGTTCCACCAGCCTGTAATCCTGGTTTTTCCTGGGAGAGTGCAAGTGATATCCTTAACAGCATCAGGGTCTCCAGAAAGACCATCTGTGTATTTTACCTGAACTATCAGGTTGATAGTTGAATGAAGACAAAATGAAGACAATGAGATGAAGAAAATGAAGTAGAAGTAGTTCAAAACCCTTTGGGAAGAACATTCTACGTGTCAACAGGGAAGGTCTACATCTACTTCCATCCTACAGCCAGGCTAAATAGGTTTAATTTGCACCAGCAAATCCTGAGCAGCAATCCCGCATGGCTGCCCTGCACATTTCAATTTTCAACATATTTTCTTTGGAAAAGGAGCTGGAAAAACCTCTCTCCCTCTTTTCCCTCGGCAAAGCATCGAGCACAGTCTGCACCCGCTGCTAAAAATTGTATCGGTATCAATCTCCTCAGCATCACAAACACACCCACATGCGTCTGAATCCTGAAATGCTTATTTTGCAAAGAATGTGCCAAAAGATTTACTTACTCTTTAGAAGTGTTTAATGATGTTGTGGGGATCAAAGGAGCAAGCATTTTCATGACAAAAGGAATTTGTACTCCAGGCTGCACAGAACAGACAGTGATTAGTGAGTCATACATAAGAAGTGTCTCGCCTTTCTCTTTTAAAGAGCTGTTGGAGCATTTACCTAAACATTACGGTGCTGAATCAGTACTTTCACAAGTCTTCCCAGATTGCCTGAACCGCTCACCTCTACCTGGTAATATCCTGGTGATGGTTCCTCACCTGGAAGATGCGTTCAGCTCCTTTACTTGGCTGTTAGCAGACATTAAAGATGCATCCAGGATTTCATGGGGGCTTGGAAAGGCACTGCATCTGAAGGAGATTTTAAAGTAGCAGTTCTGAATGTGTTTCTATTCACAGGAAAAAAAAAAAAAAAAAAAAGTGTCTCATTGAGGAGCTCATCTAATCCAAGGAAACATTTTAATTCTATTACTTAATCTCTTAAAAAATATTATTATTATTATTATTATTATTATTATTATTATTATTATTATTATTATTATTATTATAACTACCCAGAGCTGAAAAACCCACTCTCATTGTGATACAACCCCCATCCTCCTCCTGGGGTTTTCCTGTTGAAGCCCTACTTCTCTTTCCTTCCAGAGTACAGCTCCCACCTTGCTGCCCTCCTTCCTAAAAGAGTTTTCTTCTCCTCAATAATTGCAGATGATGATGATGATGATGATGATGATGATGATGATGATGATGATGATACTTCCTCCACCCTCGCTGCTCTCCCTGCCTCTTTTCCCGGACAGTGTCCCTGCAGTGTCACTCCCTCTGCAGTTTTGTCACATTCATGACACCCAAAACATTCACCCCATGGTGGTACAGGTTTGCTCTTGGAAATTGGGAGTGCAAGGGAGGAGAAAAGGACTTTCTTTTTTAAATTGGCCAGAATAAATGGTTGTTTTGTGGATTTTCTGGATGCAGTTTGACATCCAGAAACTTTTAGTTGGGTTTCTTTTCATCCCAAGTTCTCTCTCCTCGCTCAACAAGGAAAGGTTTTGGTGCTGAAAATGGAAAGATTTGCAGAAAATACTTGCCCATAATTTGAGTTCTAGAAAAAGCCTACAGCCCTTGAAGGAAATTAAAAACAGCAGGAAAAGAAGTTGTTTTCTCAAAAAAATCATTTTATGAAGAAAAAGAATTACTGTCTAAGCTGGGATCACTTCTTATTTTTGATCTGCTTAGACTTTTATTCCTCTTTTTACAGATGTGTCACCAAAGATTCATTCTTTCATTAGCAATTCTCTCCAAGTGGTTCATTAGCAATCTCCCTACATTTTTGTTGGCTTTCCTCAGCGTGTCCCAACGGGGGGGGGACATTCAGGCATCAGATGTGACACTGTAGTGGCCCCAGTGGGTGACATGTCCTCTTCTGCTTCGTGTGGCTTAATTCCCCCATGCATGACAACCCCTGACACAAGTGAAAAAGCAGCTGAATAAAAGACTTCTCTCCTTTCTTTAGTGCTTACCATCCTTATAACCCCTGCTCTGTGAAATGGGGAAATTCAATTCACCCCAAGGTGTGGTGACCCTGCCACTGAACCCAGATGGCTTCAGCACAGGTGTCACTGCTCACCTGTCACCAGCTGCAGGGAGAGCTCTGTGTGCACTTCTGCTGCCAGATATTCTTTTAAGAACAGACCCTCCATGACCAGGAGCTCCAAAAAGCACTTAAAAGTCCAAGACTGCAGGAAAAAAACCCTACTGTTCAAAAGAAACCCTCACTGGAACGAGACCATTTTGCATGATTCATGGGCAGCACGGTACCTGAAATATTTCTGTGGTGCCTTTCCCTCAAAGAGCAGTGCTGGGATTGCAAGAGAACATGCCAAAGTACTCACAGAATTTCTGCACAGCTCCTCGAATAGATGCTGCTAAATGTATCTGAGGGGAAAAAAAAATCAGAAAGCTGTGCTGAACTCCTGTGTCAAATATGGCCAAAAACTTGACATTTTCCCTTGTCTGCTTGCTGAGTGCTAGGAGGGGAGGAAACATAGTCTGTTATTCTGCCATATTAATAAATTGATATCCTGACAAAGTATATCTCAAAGATGTTAACTAGAGACCCCTAGCCAAATAAGCTTTTCTCCTAAAATTAGGAATATTTGGATGAAAACTCCAGACTTGGGCAGAGCACAGAGGAAAGGCTGCAATAGCAGGATTCAGCTCAGCTTGGAAGCCTGGCTTAGGAAGCAGATTGCTCTGCTGGAGCTGATGCTTGGCTTTTTGAGCAAACAGCTCAGTGCCTCTGTGTAAAGGTGCACACAGCTAAGGCAAGGATGACTCGTAGGATCCCATCAGAATAAATCACACAGGGCTCCATTTTCTTCAGGTGGAAAAAGCCCCTTCTTTATTCACATAACTCCTTTTTAACCAGTTTTACATACCTCATGTGGGATTCCAGTTGGTTAGTAGTTTTCTTGCCAGTTACTTCATTGGTTAGTAACAGGTTGTTATTCTGTGTTGGTTGGTCACAAACTCTCAGTGTATACATGGAGGGAAGTTGTTTGTGAAAGATAATTTTCATTTTTCTATCTAATGGTGTAAAAACAGTTTCTGCAGGTGCAAGTTGTTTTTTAGCCAGGAACAGATTGTTATACTAACAAATTGCTCACAACAGGATTGTTTTCATATGGGAACTTGCAAAATGCTGGCTTTGACAAGGCCAGCCACTGATTTCCAGGAGAGCAGCCTTGATTTTATGAAGTCTTTCTTTATGATTTTTCTGCCTTACTGCAACAGGATCCCACATGCCTTTAGCTGAAAAACAGGGAGATTCTTCTGAGATGGCTTCAAGGTGCGTGACAAAACCAGCTTGCTGTCGGTATTCCCAGATTCCTAACAAGAATTTCAGAGCCAGTCAATAAAATTCATGTTCTTGGCTTCATGTCTAAGCTCCTAAGCAGAAATGCTCTGAGAGGCGTGGAGCACCTGCAAATCTGATTTATGCTCACAGCAGCCACGGGAATTCTGTACCTTTGAAACTTCCAGTCATTTGACATCACCAGCTTTTGACAGACTGAAGCATTTAATACTCCAAATGCTGTATTTTTTTTATTATCCTGACTAATATTTGAGAGCTGCACCTTCCTGAGGCACAGACCTCTCATGGTTCATCACCTCCGAGTTGTCAACATCCCTTTGTCGAGGTGTTGACATTGGAGCAGATGGCATTCCCGGGGTGATCTCGCTAATAATCAGGAGTCCTGCCCCCCTGCCTCCTCCCTTCATTGCTGTTTAGCAATGCCTCTGCACCACAGCTCATGCCTGATTGATTACCTGCTCCTGCCTCTGTCGGGGTCTGCTGTTATTTGTCTCTGCCCCGACATGGGAAAAGTGGTTCGGGGTGGCTGCGATTTCGAAGGATGAGTCTGAACTCTCAGATTTTCTGTCTTCAATCTTGTTTATTAATTCTTATCTACAAAGCTTTTCTCTCTGCCCAGCCGAGGTCTGCTCAGCAGGACAGTCAAGTGCACTCTCCCCCGCCCACAGGGCGGTTGTGTCCTTTATAGTGAAAATTACGTGTGCCATATTTACCTTTATTTCCCAATACTATTCACCCTTATAGACAAGTGTACCTTCACCATGAACCAATCCCAAAGTGCCAACATCACCACACAAAATGGAAGACATGAAGAAGAAAGAAGAACACAGGACCACGCCCTGAATCCTCCATCTTGTCTTCATGACCCCCCTGTACCTATTTTTCTAAAATCTATATTTCCTTCTGTAAATGTACTATTCACACCCAAGAAGCTCTCATTTCCTCATACTCAGATTTTTCCCCTTTTGATTGATCAAAGTCAAGCCACCAGACACTTTTGGCAACATTCCAGGGTTTTCGAGCCCCACAGGGGCTCCCCCAGTGTCTCTGCACATCCAGAGTGGTGTGCTGAGATCCCACATGCCTCTGCCTCCTCTCCAGAGCTGCTGCCTTGGGAATGTGCTGCCCCATCCTCCTGCCTTTGTCCCTGGATGTGTGCCCTGGCATGTCACATTTGTAAAATCCATGTTGCTCAGATGAATGCTGCTCCTCAAGAGGCAAGGCTGTATCATAACCAGCTCTTTTTTTTTTTTCTGTTTATTCATGGCTGCGTCCTCACCTGGGATTTGTTGTTGTTAGCTCTGAAGATACTTAACAGACTGAACCAAGAGCAGATTCCTGGAGAAACCTGATGGTAACAGCCTGACTACCTGTATTCACTCCCACATTCCAAGAACAAGGACAATTTTAACCCACCTTTGTGGGTTTGCTGCCTTTGTTCTGGTGTTTCTTTTATCAAAGGGGCCCACAGGACCTTTCAGATACTTCTCAGAAATCAGAGTAAATCACATCAACAGTGACTTCTTGCTTTATTAAAAACTATGAAGTTGGAGAATACTCATTCTGCCTGGAGGGAATGTTGGATGAGACAGCATTACAAAACCACATTTTAATTTTTGCCTTACTCAAGGTGAGGAAAAAGGTTTTCTGGAAATCCTCCTGGAATTCATATCAAATGAATGAGCCAGTTTAAAGTTTCTGGGGTTAAACCTATTAAAGTTTCTAAAAAATTAGCATATCATTATCTTCTTCCAGTACTTTGCAACTTTCTTGCTAGAAGTCTACAGTGAATGTTATCAAAAGTCTCAGGCAGTTCTAGTTTTGCCAACAAACTAAAAAAGACTCATGCATTTTCAGCTGTTTCCTTCTCTTGTCATTAATTTGTAAGTTTTGGGGTTTTTCCACATGAACAGGTAATGAAAACTGTCCTCCTTAAATCCCTTCTCCACGCCAATCTTTCTTTCCTTCTCTGGCTTCTCCTCCAGTCTGTACTCTTTGCACTCTGACTTTTATTTACCCAGATGTCTTAGGGTTGGGTTTAGGTCTTTATCCCTCTGATAATTCTTTTACCAGAAAGAACCTGATGAGATCCGAAGCCCTCCTGTTTGAGCCTCTGGGTTCTGACACTGGCCAGCATCACCTGCTCCAGAGGCAAATATTGGCCATTTTCCTGCCCATGTAGTCTCTTTTTGACTTCTGATGCTTAAGGGTAGTTTTAAACTCCATCCTTTCTCCATTCTTCTTTGCCAGAATCATATTTTTAAAGCAACACAACTAGAGGCAAGATAATGAGAGTAAAATCCAATCACCTGTTTTTCACGGGGATCAACTGTGAATCTTCTGAGCCAAGACTTTGGCAGAGAAATTGGCAGTTTCCATAATGGAACAGTGAATTGAAACACACAGCCAGGGATTATTATTGAGCTCCCATCCAATAAACTGGAAATGTATTTTTGAACTATTGCTTTTAGTACATATTACTCCACATTCACTGCAGTTAAGCAGACAGCACTCCTTGGTTACAAGAGACAATTCATAATTCTGTGTGAAGTTTCACTGGTTACTCCAGCCCTTAACCTGTGCAACTCTTAAACTTTCTCAGTGTTTTATATTAAATGAATACAATCAAAATTAATAAGGTGTCTTGTATAGATAATGCAATATGCAAAATGGATTTCACACATTAA
The DNA here is from genome assembly GCF_017590055.1 of Onychostruthus taczanowskii. Taxonomy (NCBI): domain Eukaryota; kingdom Metazoa; phylum Chordata; class Aves; order Passeriformes; family Passeridae; genus Onychostruthus; species Onychostruthus taczanowskii. Next base: position 13,977,588 of record NW_024498906.1, read on the forward strand.
TGATAATAACATATCATGCTCCTGGAAGAATTCCTATAGATTCGTGCCAGCCTCTCTGAGAGAAGGAAGGCTGCACATACCAAAGACTGGACACCTTTAAGTAATGCTAACCTAAGATATGGCACCAAATTAATTGTTCTAAAGCACTAGGGAAAAAAAACACCACACTGTGAGAATGCACAAAAACAATTCAAGTGAATTTCTGAGTATTTATCTTCATGCAGAAAGGGAACACACCACGTCCAACCTTGAAAAATCACTAAGACCTGGGAGAAGAACAGGTCACAGAGCCAAAATGGGGCCACTGGGCCATGGCCACATTTGATGGGGGTTTGTTGTCATTGTCAGGGGTACTGGGGGACCCAGCATCCAGAGCAATTTTCAGCTTCCCCTGGTCAGCCTGGGGGTTTTGCACCATGCCTCAAGTCTAGGAGGCGGGGAGGAAAGGCTGAGAGAATTGGCATTGTTCAGCCTGGAAAAGAGAAGCTTTGGGGTGGCCTTTTAATTGTGGCCTTTTAGTGCCTGGAGGGAGCCAGGAAGAAAGATGGAGAGAGAATATTTACAGGGGTCTGGAGTAACAGGACAAGGGGGGACAGCTTCGAACTGAGAGAGAGCGGGGTTAGAGGGGATATTAGGAAACAATTCTTGCCTGTGAGGGTTGTGAGGCAGAGGTTGTCCAGAGAAGCTGTGACTGCCCCTGGATCCTTGGAAGTGTCCAAGGCCAGGCTAGGGGAAGGTCTAGGGGAAGGTCTCCCTGCCCTTGGCATGACTGGATGATCTTTCAGTCCATTCCAACCCAAATCATTCTAGGATTCTAGGATTCCACAGCACTGCCTTAACTCACTTCTTTTTCCAAAACGATTTCCAGCCTCAAAGTTTGCAGGGAAGAGCCAAACAAATGTGCTGTGAATAACTCTGAAGCTAGAAGGCAAATGTGAAAGATTTCTAACTTATTTTCCAAACTCTTATGCATTACTCTTCGATGCCTATTTTAGCCTGACTCATCTTGACTAAAAGCTTGGCAATAGCAAAGGTTGACAGTAATTCTAAACAGCATTTGGGTGAGAAATTAGAAGGCTGGCAGAGGTAACAGGGTTTGCTGATAAAAAAAAAAATAAATCTCCCATTTTACCAGCAAAGTCATGCACCTGGTGAAACCCCAGGCACGTTGGGTGGCGAGGCATGAACTGGAGGAGCACAGAGCAGGAGGAGAAGCTGCTGGAGTGAGTCCATGGGTCAGGACTCACCTGCCACAGCTCCAGGGATCACAGCAGCAAAACCTACAGTTCAGCACACAAGGAATGGCTGGAGTTATCATTTATTCCCTGTTCTGGTCCCAGTTCAGGAAAGCTGCTAAGTGCCTGCCCCATTGTTTGCAGGACCCAGAAGCAAAGGGGAATTTTTCAGTGGTCTGTATACATGTCCAGGGAGCAACTTTTAAAGAAAACAAAAAAAATTTAGAATTATATTTTCCTCTTGGTTATTAGAGTCTGTACTAAAGCATTTCTCTTCTACCATTCATATTTGACCAACTATTTATCTGCGATTTTAATGATTTTTCATGTTTTGCACCTTTTTTTAAGGACTCTTCGTGTGTTTGTTACAGCAGGAAAAACTGCAGGATGCTGGCACTGGAAGTCCTCTGAGCTCCAAGGTGACCTTTTGTTTGCTGATGGAGTAACCTCCAGGTGAGAGAAACAACAGGAGAAACCATTCCTATAATAACCTGTCTCTAAAGAAAAGCATAAACATCTGCAATTTCTCAGGCAAATGCATGTTTAATGTGTCCCTGACATCTCCCTGCTACATCCCCAGGAATTCACTTCCCTTTTCTGTCACAGTTTATCTGCCCAAGTAGCAGGTCAGGAAAATGCCTTGGCATTCCCCAAATTCAGGCTCATGCAGGGCTGGCTCCCAGAGTCAGAGCAGCCCTGAAAGTCAGAGCAACAGTGAAAGTCAGCCAGTGACCAGAGAGTGACCCCAGAAGATGCAGCAGAAATCAAACCATCCCAAGAAAACCACCCCAGCAGCAAAAATTTATGAAGAAAAACCAGGACTGAAAAGTATGAGAAACAGAGAGACCAATTAGCTTGCCTTTTTCTTTTTTCTTTTTTCTTTTTTTTTATTACTGCCTGGTGGATTTGCTTTAGTTTTGCATTTGTAATTACTTAAATGCAGTGTTCTTCACAACAGACATAACTCACAGGCCTTTAATGCTGTGCCTTTCAAAACAAACATGAGTCACAGCCCCTAGGTAAACTTCCTGGGCTGGCAGTGAATATCATTATTGTGTGATAGAGTGCAGCAAGCTGTCTGCCAGATTACTCAGTCTCCTAAAGCTAGCAAAATGCATTGCCATTTATTTATTATGCTCATGATAATTACAATTATCATCACTGCAGTGCCAATCTGCTGCAGAATGAAGGCCTCTTCAGGATGTCTCCAAGGATTCAGTGTCAGGCCTGAGTAGTTAACCAAATTATGGGACCTTGCAGGATTTTTTTTTTCTCTGCAAAATGAGGGCTTTAAGAGGTAAAAGCAGCACTCTCATGCTTGTTTAACAACAATGTTCAAGAAACCTCTGCTACAAACCCCCCCTTCTGTACAAAGGACTGTTCTGATCCTTGCTTTGGGCACTGTCTTCCAAGAAAATATCCAAGCACAAGTTCCAGCTCAATATCAGGTACGCTGAACATAAAAATGAATATATATTTCCAGGGTCTTTTCCCGACACAAATGTGGCACAAAAGACACAAATGTGTCTTTTCCTGCATCTATTAGGATCCATAGAAATTGCATAATGTCTGAGTATGGGTACAAAGCAAACATGAATCTGCCTCTGCCTTTATTTCTAGCCCGTTCCTGGGAACGTCTTGGCACCCAGAAGGAGTCAGAACATGCTGACACATTAGGCCAGAGAGAGTAGCAAAACCCAGATTGTGAGCAGAGGGGGTGGAAACACAGAGTGTGGGCAGGTGAGAAATGTGAGATCATTTATCCAACCCTGCAGCAGTCTAAAAGAATACTCAGCTTCATATGGTGCTTTAAATCTTCAGAATCCCCGACGAGCATTAGTCAAACTAATGAAATTAGTCATCTAAGGTCGTATTCTTTTTATTTTCATTTTAAAAGGTTTTTTTTTTTTTGTTGGAGGATTTTGATGAGTTGCGTTGATTTAAAGCCCTGCAGACAAGTTCTCTTAAGGTGCCTCCTGTTTCCCTTCACGTACCTGCTGGCAGAGGATCTGCAGGTTGTGTGAACACTGGTTCCTTGAGGGCTCCTGACGTGACCAGGCTCTGTGTTTCCTGGTAACACATGTTCCAACGGTAGGTGACATTCCTGAAACAAGACAGGACCAGATCTCTGGGATTCACTGCAGCTAATTGGGTTTGGGGAGCTGTCTTGTCACCACACCCTCACTTTACTGATGTGGTAATGTGTTCGGCACAAATGCACTAATCTCTTTCATTTTCATACACAATGAGATGCTGAATTACAGCACTTAATAAAAACCACTCTGCTCGCCCCCGTGGGAGTTGCAGATGATCATAATTAGTGTAAAACCACAGGGATCACCTCACCTCACTGAGCCCTGGAAGTTCAAACGTGGATCTAAAACCAAAACACAGACTGAAGGCAGATCTTGGGTTGATTCAGTGTTGTTATTAATCATAGATTCATAGAATATGCTGAGCTGGAAGGGACCCACAAGGATCATAACAGTTCTGGCCTGCACAGCATCACCCCCAAAATCCCACCCTGTGCCTGAGAGCATGGTCCAAACCCTTCCTGAACTCTGTCACCCCTGGCGCTGTGACCATGCCCTGGGGGGCTGTTCCGGTGCCCAAACACCCTCTGGGGGAAGAATCTTTTCCTAATATCTAACCTAAACCTCCCCTGACACAGCTCCAGCCATTCCCTCGGGTCCTGTCCCTGGTGACAGAGAGATCAGTGCCTGTTAGTTATGAGCCACTAAAATATTTGGAACAAAGAGAGCATTTGGCATCTCTTTGGACGCAGAGCACTAGCAGGGGTCTGTCTCTGCAGGGCAGCAGAATAAACCACAGGTCACCCTACTTCAAATCACACCCAGGAACTTCTGGACAGGCATTTGTTATGATTTTGCAGTGAGAGGGAATGCGAGGGGGGAAAAGCGAGTCCTGGACATTCACCTTGTCAAAGCTCCCAAAATGATGAATGATAAAGGTTCACAGTGAGTGACCCTTGTTGCACAGCAGCAATTTAGGCAAAAATTATCAGGAGCTGAAACTGTTTATCCTTCATTCTGCTACCATGCATAATGGACCAATTAAGATATAGCATGAGCTGCTCATTGATGTCAGACAGAAGAACCCAATAGATGGGAACTAAATCAGATTGCCAAGGACAAGTATAAAAGGAAAACATAAGCACATAAGGATAAAGGAGAAAGCCATAATTAGGAGACATAGAGAGTAACAAGAAACATTCCATAAATACACTAATAGAGAGTGAGAAAAGCTTTGTTCACTATGAACAAGGAGAGTGTTACTCTGCTACTTAAGAGGAAGGGAGAGTGACTGTCACAAGACAGACAAGAAGACCACAATGGTTAATGCCCCTTTTGCATCAAATCTTCCCTAGAAAAATGGGAACAAGCATTTTTACTTCAAGTCAGTTTCATTTTTAACAATGAAAGGATGAGGGTCTTTTGAATTTAGGAGAGGCAGGTGAGAAATATGGAGAGAGACTATTTATTAGAGCCTGTAGTGACAGGACAAGGGGGAACAGCTTCAAGCAGAAAGGGAGCGGGGTTAGTTTGGATATTAGGAAAAAATTCTGTACTGTGAGAGTGGTAAGGCCCTGGCACAGGGTGCCCAGAGCAGCTGTGACTGCCCCTGGATCCCTGGCAGTGCCCAAGGCTAGGCTGGACACTGGGGCTTGGAGCAGCCTGGCACAGGGGAAGGTGTCCCTGCCATGGCAGGGGTGGCACTGGGTGATTTTTGAGGTCCTTTCCAACCCAAACCATTCTGGGATTTTGTGATGCTGTGTCCACTCTTTTGACTTTAATAAGAAATTTTATTTGCTCTTATATAGCATTTACACAACCAAGTTGCAAAACCCAGTCTAGGAGGAGCTGTCTATGTAGACATAACCTAGATTCAGTCCAGTTCTGTGTTTTCATTCATAGCTGCAACCATGGAATAAAGCTGGAAGAAACTAGAGGCACATGGGAATAGAACGCAAAATTATGTGTGCAAACTAGCAAAATAGGGGGAAATGAAGTTAAAAAAATGCAATTTCAATATCCTACACTGAAGAGACAGGGCAAATACTGTATGTGGAGAAGCAGGTTAGGTAACAGCTCTGCAAAGATGGGTGCAGGTGTTCCAGGCAATGACAAACCGAGCATGAGTCAGCAGTGTCACAGCAGCAAGTGTCACACTGAGATACAGAAACAAAAATAAGGTTTCTGAGACATGAATCAATCCTTCTGTTCTACCCAGCACTGCAAGAGCACAGCTGGGCTGGACACTGCACTCCAGGAAAGTGTGGAGTAAAAGAAAATTGTCCAAAGGAGAGGAAACATTGAAAGAACTGGGACATGCAGCTGAAAGCAGAGGAAAATGTACAGGTAGCCATCTTCAGATAGAAAGCTGTCACACAGAGGAAGAGAATAACCTGTTCTTTGTGGAAATAGTAGCTAGGAGAGAAGGTTTAATTCACAGCAAGGAAGTTAATACATTAGGAAAACCATTTTTCTGGAAAGCCTGGTGAAGGAGGGCAGTAGAATTCCTGCTGCAGCCATCTCTCCATCACTGGAGGTCTAAGAGTACGTTAGAGAAATGTGTCAGAAATCATCAAGGTCTGCTTGATCCTCTTCAGGGGAGTGGACCAGCTGAGCTCTGGAGTTCCACCTACACCTAACACTAATGTCATTTATAACTGCAAATGAACCCTAATCTTAATGAGTGACCTTGCTCCAGACATGCTGCCTATTGCCCATCAATCCACACCTCACCATCAATGTATTTCTGAACAAATTCTGCAATCCAGCTCCTTCCTCTAAATAAGCAACATTGTTGATTTTTAATTTGGAGAGTTTCTTAAATGACTTCTCCTTTCATTGTTGGCAAAATTCCATCTTGTGTTTAAACCAGTCTTGTTTCAGGAAATGTACATGTGTCTCTTAAATAATCCTGTTTAAAAAAAAAGGCAATCTAAACAGATGCAATATTTTACTAGCATTTCCTAGCTCTTCTCAGAACTGGTACCTTCTGTTATTTTCAGAGACACAGCAAAGTTTAAAATTTATTACTAAGTAACATTATTAGCAAAGAAAGAAAAGAAAAATTTTAAAAAAAAGCTGTTTCACTTAATTCCAAACAAGGATTTATCTGTAAGCAACCCACACCATTCAAACCAGAAAACTAAGTTACTTTACATCACATTCAAGTTCTCTCACAACACTGACCTCCCCGTTCCTGTGAGTAAAGTATGAACTGAATTCCTAAAATCAACACCTGCCCAGTGCCTTCCATCAGGCACCCTCAAAACTGATCAAAAACTGATGCTATTCTCATTTCACCAGTGGGAAAACACCAGCAGCCCTGCCTTCACCAAAGACTGAAGTAATTCCTTCATGTCAAACAGTAAAGAAGTGCCCAGGTCAGGAATTTTGCCCTTGAGCCCACATTTTGTGTGGATCTGGCTCCACTCTCTCTCTCCAGGTTTTTCTGCATGAGGAGATGCCAAGTGCCCAATTTTAGATTGAGTTCTCTTTTATCCATGACTGTGGGATCACAATAACCACCCTCACAGCTGGATTTTTCTTTTTTTTTTTTTTTTCCAGAATAAACTGTACAGCTTTAACCATTGATGCTTTATTGTCATTGATTTAGTAGCTGTCACAGAGTTACAGGAGGAGACAGATTGCTGTTATTTTAGCCTATAAAAGGTCTTATTCCTCTGTCAGCAAACACTTTATTCCTTAAAATAAATAAGTAATCTGAAAGAAAATAAACAAGGTGGAGAAATCTTTCAGACAAGAAAAAACAAAAACAAAAAAAACCCAAAAACCAACAAACCAACAAACCAACCAAAAAAAAAATGCCCACACTTTTTTCCTTCCTTATTTTATACCTTTTTTTTTACATTTTATGGTTTAACTGCTGCATTGGCTATTTCTTTCTGGATAACAGAGCTGTGTTTCACTGCTTTATAGGAACGTGGAGAGCAAGTGAGGACATTTTTCATACCCCACTGGGAATACTTGTACTGGGCATCACTGGCAGGATTTGGGCAGCAGAGGACTGCAGGAGTGACCTGTGTGGGAGGAGGCCAAGAACTGCCCTGGGCTGATCAAAGCCACATCCAGACAGCTCTGAAACATAAAAACAACCTAAATCTCAAAATTTCAACCAGCCAGAGGAGCCCTTGGCTCCTCTGCTCAGGCATATTTAAGAAATGGGGGCAAGCACAAAGGGCAGGAGACAAAGGAGATAAAGGCACCTTTTTTTGGATGCCAAGGAAAGCTGAGAAGAGAAAGGAAAAAGAGATTTGGAGGAAAGGAAGGGGCACGTGGAAGATGGTCCTGAGAACAGGGCTGGAGCCACAGTCCTGGAAGGACAGAAGTGCCAAAAGAAGTTTCCCTCTGCCCAAAGGAGTCACTGGGGACTCACAGTGGCACACAGGGACAAGGGATGTGGGGAGAGGGAAGAAGGAGGAGAGGTGCTGGACTGAAGTTTATCCTGAGAAAGGGGAGGAAAAGTCTTTCCCTAAATACTTAATCATCTCTCTCTTCATCTTTTCTCAGAGTCTGAATCAGCAATTAGTGTCTTATGTTAAATGACAATTGATTATATTGATAAATATATTATATTGATAAACATATTCTATATTACAATATATTATATACATTATATAGGTTATATTATATTATATTATATTATATTATATTATAATATATCATAGGTATAGTTAATATATGACATATGATAATACATCATATATATTGATTATATATATTACCTATTATATATTATATATTATAATATATTATATATAGATAATATATTGCATATATTGATAATATACTATATATCTCGATTATATTGATGAATATATGATATATTATAATATATCATATATACTGATAATATACATATGGATTATATTGATAAATACATGATATATGATATATGATATTATATATGATAAATGACAATAAATTTAGTGCAATTCCTTGTGTAGAGACATTTTGCCTGTGATACTTCACATTCCCTCATTATTCTGAAAAAATTTCCAGATTCTTTCATCTAAACAAACCTGCCTTCTGTTTCCTACTCCCTAACCCAGGTTTTACATTCAGCCCTGCTAATTCTGCTGCACCACAGGCCAGTTGCAGGCTCTGAATCCACACTGGCCACTGATGTCAGACTTGAGAAAAAGTTCAGAGCAACAGCAAGAAATGCCACTGGGCTGCAACTTGGTTTTTCCAGCTGTGTTCAAAATGACAGCAGGCATTTACCTTCCTTTTCCTGGAGCTCCAGAAAATTAAAAAACTCAGGAGCACCAGAGTCTGCACAGGAATGTCTGCACAGCTCAAGAAGAGCAGGAGAGTGTTATCAGTGCTTTCATGAGGCATCAGCAGCATTTAGCCAAAAATCTAAGGACTTGGCCAGCTCCCTTCAGTAATCTAATTTGTGGGGCTATGTTTCATATATGTTTTAGATTGATTTAATTAGTGTTAATTAACATAACTTTATGTATTATGAGAGACAGCAGATACCCATAAAGATTTTTATATTGAGCCGTATGGCAGCCAGCAATGCACCAGCCAAAAAAAATATATAATGAGGCACATAAAAAAAAGCCTGCTGCACAACAATCCTTGGTAATTTTGGAAAATGAATGTCAGAGTTTGCACAATACAAGAGATGCCATCCTGCTCCTGCTGTGGGAGCTGGATCAGGCTCTGGTTAGGGATTGTGGAAGATGCAGACTCCAAGGCTGATAAGGAGGGAGACAGCCCACACCTCTGGATTTTCTCCTTCCCCACAAAGCAGAGTAGAGGGAAGTGTTTCCTTTAACAAACTCCAGATACACCCTGAACTCTTCCCTAGGATCAGGAGATAAGCAGTTTTCTCTTTGATTTTTTTTTTTTCTAATGTGAACTCTGAAAGGTTTTGCATCACTTGCTGTTTGCCAGTTGCTCAAGATGGACCTGCCTGGTCCCTTCCAACCCCACCTTGCAACAACAGAGACAAATGGAGCTTGGTGGGAAGGAGGTGAAGAACCTCCACCTCCAACCATGACCTGCCACAGGGTCCTAAATCTGTTTGAGGCTTCAGAACAGCAGCCAGATTCTCCTAGAAAGTGTGAAAAACAAATGACAAGGAGGGCAATAAACTTCTCTTGTGTCCCACAGTAAATGTTCAACCACCAACCCCAGGCACAGCCAACAGGAATCCCGTCCCATGCAGAAAAAAAAAAATAGTATTTTACTAAAAATGTTATTTTTAGCAGCACCTTCCTTGAATTGCACTGCTGTCACCCGCATGGGCAGAATTCAGGAGTCTTCAGGGACTCAGTTGGCCAAGGACAGGATGAGGTGCCTGAAAAACAAACAGAAAAATCAAAGAAACAAACCAAGAAGCAAGTGGTTCCTCAAGATGACTTCCAAGTTCTTCTTTCTCCCAGCAGCATAGTTCCCACGTGGAATTGATGCCTTTCACAGAGCTGTATCTTCATTTTCAGATTAAGGCCCACCTCAGAGATGAGGCAGGGCAAGGAGAAGTTGGAAAAACACAGGGAAAACTGGAAAATGTGAGCATTGCAAGGCCAAAAGGTTCCAATGAAATGTCATTGCAGCTCCAGAGACATAAATTCAGGGGCTTGCTGCAGAGATGAAGCAGCAAGATGCTGTTTGGTTTGGTTTTTTTCTCCTCACATTTTTGCCACAGGAATGTATAATGAAAAACAGCAAAACCAGAAACCCCACGATGCTCATAAACAGATTAAATCTCCTGCCTGCCACGTGCCCTAATTCCTGAACATCCCAACTCTCCAGACTCTGCCCTGAGTTCAAAATCAGAGACTCGACCTTGGAAGGTTTTTGGCATCCTGAACGAGTGCCAGCACCACCAGAGTCCAAACTGCTCCTTATAGACTCCATTACCCTGGACCTCAAGAGATGAATGTGCTTTCCAAGACTGCCACGACTATTAAATCCTGGCAGAAAAGCTTTGCAGAGCTGGAATTTGGTTTTTTCTCTTGTGCTGGAGCCTCTTTTTATCTATATCATAGTGACACCCGGTGGCCATGAGCATGAATGGACCCCTGTGAGAGAGCCTGGCTGCTCCTGCTTTATTGCAGACAGAAATGCATCCTGAAGGGCCAGCGTGTGAGCAGAAAGTGAAAATTATTTATAATTATACTCTTTTTAACAATAAAAAAAATAGATGTATCTTCTTTAGAGAAGTCTGTAGAGGATTTTTTTTATCCTTTTGTGATAAAATAGGCACAGCTAAAAATTAAATGTGTGGTTATTAGTCAAATAGAATTTTTTATGATGTTTACTGCTTATTTTTATCAGGAACCAGTGCACAAACACAAACATTTTTCCACACAGAGGCTGGTGCTCCCATCTTTGCAGAATCAAACTGGAAACAACCTTAACAAAAAGGGACTATCTCTACCTTGCCAGCTTGCTCTGAGGTGCAACCAGAACTAAATTGCTTTTCTTTCGTATATTATGCAAAGTATAACCGCAAAAAAAGGAAAAGTACAATATTTTATTTACTGCGGGGCTGGTAAAGGGACTATCTCTACCTTGCCAGCTTGCTCTGAGGTGCAACCAGAACTAAATTGCTTTTCTTTCGTATATTATGCAAAGTATAACCGCAAAAAAAGAAAAGTACAATATTTTATTTACTGTGGGGCTGGTAAGGATCTGGCCCAGGGTGCCCAGAGCAGCTGTGGAGCCCCTGGATCCCTGGCAGTGCCCAAGGCCAGGCTGGACACTGGGGCTGGAGCAGCCTGGCACAATGGAAGGTGTCCCTGCCATGGCTGGGATGGCACTGGATGGGCTTTGAGGTCCCTTCCAACCCAAACCATTCTGTATTCTGTTTATCATCTAAAAGATGGAGCATTTGAGTGACAAGGACAAGATTATAGGATGAGTGTCTGAGCTCTTCATCAGTGGTTATCTCGTTTACATGATGATGTTGTTCCATTGGGAAGATCATTAGTGGTCAGAAAGACCAGAACTTGGTGAAGTCAACATTCCAGGGAGAAGGAAAGTGCTTGAATGTGCAGAGCAAGCTCCTGTGTAACTGTATTAAAGTCAAGAGCAGAGCTATAATCTCCTCCATGCCCATTGTCACAGTGCTGAGGACTGAAAGCTCTCGCCATGCTCGTGCTTCTCTGGAGGTTTTACCAGTGAGAAATTTACTGGTCCAGCCTTGTCCTCTGTTGACATCACAATTTTCACAAGCTTTTGTATCAACACACTGACACCTCGATGGGCTTGCACAAAACCTTGCTTCACAAATCCCAGCATGTAACAAAAGGCTGGGAAATAGTCCATTTCCAGGTATGAAATCTTGCCTCATGCACACAACATTGTGCTCATCAAACTAAGCATTGTCATAGGAAATTTCATTATTTGAATGAGAGGATGAGGTGGGAGATCCAACACATCAGCATGCGAGGACCCTCAGTTCCCCTCCTCGATTTTTCACTGAGAAGGCTTTAAAATGCAAAGTACTTGGTGGTCTTCAACAAAATCTTAAAAAAGTCTTCAACAAACTCTTCAACAGAAGCTTCAACAAAGTCTTCAACAAAGTCTTCAACAAAATCTTGCTTCACAAATCCCAGCATGTAACAAAAGGCTGGGAAATATTCCATTTCCAGGAATGGAAATGCACGCAACATTGTGCTCATCAAACTAAGCACTGTCATAGGAAATCTCATTATTTGAATGAGAGGATGAGGGGGGAGATCCAACACATCAGCATGCGAGGAGCCTCAGTTCCCCTCCTCGATTTTTCACTGAGAAGGCTTTAAAATGCAAAGTACTTGGTGGTCTTCAACAAAATCTTAAAAAAAAATCTTCAACAAAGTCTTCAACAGAAGCTTCAACAAAACCTTCAACAAAGTCTTCAACAAAATCTTGCTTCACAAATCCCAGCATGTAACAAAAGGCTGGGAAATAGTCCATTTCCAGGAATGGAAATGCACACAAAACTGTGCTCATCAAACTAAGCACTGTCGTAGGAAATTTCATTATTTGAATGAGAGGATGAGGTGGGAGATCCAACACATCAGCATGCGAGGACCCTCAGTTCCCCTCCTCGATTTTTCACTGAGAAGGCTTTAAAATGCAAAGTTCCTTGTAACCTTCCTCATTAGTCATTTCCCTGACTACAACAGCTATCTTTCACATCTGATTCATCAGTAATACAAACATCTGTAGAATATGCATGGATGGTAACCCCTTGAAGCCTCATCAGCATACTTGGCACAAGCATGGAGAAACTGTCACACTCAAGGACTCTCATAGATCACAGAGTTACCCCAGCCTAAGTTTAAGCCCAGTTCTCATCAGCTTTCAGCTGCCTTAGCCCTGCAGTTTATGACTGTCCTCTCAAAGTAGGGCCCCTTGCTTTGAATATGTGATCTATGGAAGTAGCTAATTAATTATTAATTATATTATAATTAATTATATTATTATTATTGTTTATTAATTTCTTTCTCTTGTCAAGAACATTGGTTGCATATATTTTGTAGAACAGAGTTCCAGGCTGTTCTTTTAAAAACGTTGATAACATTATTCAAGGCCGAAATAAGAGATGGCACTACCTCAAAGTTAATTTATGTTTTAGTGGTAATGGCTCTATGAGGCAATGTTATGTCTTCATGTGCTGGCCCCACCCAGGACTCCAAATATCAGCCTTTGACCTTGCAGAGAGACCTGGTGACATCTGGGCTGGCACAGCAGAGAATTTATAAAGGTGAGGAAGCACAGGATCAGGACATTCCTGAACTCTCATCCCCCCAGTGAAAACCCCACTGGATGAGGTGCTGAGCACCCTCTGCACAGCCCCAGGGGGATCAGAGGTCACATCAAAGCTCTGCTCTCTTAATTTCACTTTTCCAGCAGCTGAAGCAACACAAAGTCCAGCCCGTATTTGTCCAGTCCTGGGTGAGGGAACCCACCTGGACTTTCCACCTAGTAACTTTTACTTCCATGAGAATGTAGCCAGCTCTGTATTTTAAATATCCTAAATATATTTTAGCTTCAATCTAGCAATTGCAGTCTAACCCCCCAAAAAGAAAGTTTTTTGCTCATTTTCCTGTTTTGTATTCCAATAGAAACAAACACTACCAAACATTTCCCCCTGTGTGTGCAGATATAAGAGTCAGCTGAGCTTTGAGATATCCCCAAGTCCTTTCTGATAAGTAAACTGAGAGTTTTGGCCAGCACATACAAAATTTAATGTTATTTATAAAGTAATTATAAATAACATTAAATGTGCTACTGTGGAAATTGTTGAGATGTACAAGACTGGAGTTGAATATATGCTCTGTCCTCTACAACTGGACTTCAAGAGTTCAGTAGTTTCCAGACAAGAAATCTTGGATATTTCCCCACAGTATTAGTCTCAAAAATGTTGTTCAGACTTGTTTTAAATGACTTAATGCTGCCACATCCCTTGAAGTCTTGCAGTGAAATTCTTCCTTGTTATCTGCCCTTAACCTTCCTCTTCATTTCATACTGTAATATCTAATTACACAATAATGCTCTTCCTAATATTTGTGCTGTTTAAAAAAGAAAAAAACATGCTAAAATGGTTGTAGACAAGACAGATAACATAACACAAAGCAATGCATCTCTGATAAGAGGAGACAAATTGTAACATGAAATTTCAGTTCCCATGACTTTAGAGATGAGATAAAATCCACAAGAGGAAAAAAATCAAGGCTGAATAAAGAATCCATGCAAGGCTGACTGTGCAGAGATGAGATTCCAGCCATTTATACTCTTTGGAATTCTGCCCTGCAGCCCACATGGAAACAGATATTAAGAGATCATGCCTTTCTCCCTCTGCTTTTCCCTGGGGACTCCTCTCTCAGCACCTAAAGCCACAGAAAATTCAGGTTGGATGAGACTTCTCAGGGTGTGGCCAACTTCACAGTGAGATCAGGTTGATCAGCCCCCATCCAAAAGGGTTTTCGAAGCCCCCCAGGATGCAGATACCCACAGCCATCTCCAGGCACCTGTTCCACTACTGAACCACCCTCCTGTGTGGGATATCCCAATTCCAGTACATCCTTTACCAAAGACTCATGAGGGGATAAATCTACAGGTGATTTATAAATCAAACAGCTACACAGTGCTGCAAGAATGACATTTGTAGTCCAAAATAGCTGGTTTGGTAAGTGGCCACCTCCAAGTGACTTTCTATTCTTCTCTGCCTCTCCAAGATGGGCTGGTGCAACCTGGGAAATTCCATGTGGACAAACCAAAAATCAGCCCAATACTCCTCCACAATCAACAGATGAAAATTGATCCACACTCCCCCTATCCCATGATCATTCACCCAGTCAAATAATTTCCAGGTATCCTTTGTGAAGAGAGGATAAGGAAGAAAGTTTTTTCTCTTAGGAAGAGTGGCAGTGAGATTTAACGCCTTGATTCCCCTTCCTGGTTCCCTGCAGCTCCAAGCAGCTCCCTGGATTACAACCCCTCGATGACATAAAATATTTTAAGCAAAACAGAAACTCAGACCACTTTGCCATCCCAAATGCTCAGTGCATATATCACCAGAATAATAAACAGTAAACAGGGAGATAGCATTGACACTTGGCCTGAGGCTGGCACTGCCAAGCCATGCTTGAGAATGTCTCTTTGAATTCTGAAGCACTCTTATGCTCTTTTCTGTTCATGTACCACTGCTTTGAAGTTCATAAACATTCCAGTGAATAGCTTTTTGATTCATGTGAATGCTTGAAAAATACCTATTCCCTGCAAAATGCCTGCACATAATTGAGTTTTTCAATGCAGCAGCACAAATATTTGCTATTTGATATTCCACTGCCTAAAAATCTCTTCTCCAGTCCATGAAAGCCATGTAGCCACACAACCAGCACTATATCGGAGAGGGCAAAAAGTCAGACTAGATCGTTTGCACATGTAAATTGACAATTGTTTATCTATATTATCCACTGAACAGATTTGCAGAGTCCAGCTACAGTTAATAAACAGTTCATGAATAGCAAAAATATTTTCAGAGTACTCACTAGTTTCACTTTTTGGACCATTATTCCTTATTAATTTTTGCTTAAAGATATGAAAATTACCAGCTATTTAAGTGCAAGGGTTTTTCATGTGCATGGGTGACGAAGAATAGTGAGAGCCTGCTGCATTCTCACCTTCAAATGAGATAGTTGGGCACTACAAATCATCACAATGCTGTCTTGAAGCAAACACCCAGCACATTAATTGCCTCACAGAGGATTTGCTGGGCATTTATTAATTAAGGGAAGTTTTTTTTTATTAAGTCAGGGAAGTTTTAGTTATTAAAGAGATGGAATTGTTTTGCAACCTTTGCAACACTTACACAGACTACTAGGCAAAAAGAGAAGAGCTGTGATTCAAGGTGCAGCATTTGTGACAACACTAAACTTCAGGTATTCCCAAGGAGAAAATGAAACCCAGAACAAGCTCAACATTAGCTTAGTTCTGTGACTGAAAGCACTCCTTGAGAGGTGAATTCTGCATGTTAAACACCAGCTCTACTCCCAGCTGTATTTTTAGTGTGGACACCTGATTTTTTGGTGTTGTGGAAGGGAAGAAATAACACAAGGCAACACGAGGCTTTACACCAGGCTCCTTTCCCAGCAGGAAAAGCTAACACAATGGCCTTTTGTTGGCATTTCTCCCAGTCCCTGCTGAGGGAGGGTCCAGTGAGATGATGCTGGCACGTGGGACACAACAGGGAGTGGCGTGGCTTGTAGATCCAGGTAACTGGAGCTTCCCCAAAACTGCTGCAGCTCCAGCCAGGCGTTGGGTGGAAGTCTCAGAAGGTTCATGGCCCAGTGCCCCTCCCCAGCCACCCTCAGCTCCTACAAGGAAAAGAGCCCTTCATCTCTGCTGCCTGCACAAACACTTGTGGTTTGACTTGTTTGTTACCAGTTCCCTGCCTTTCGTTTCCGTAAGGAAACTTCTCCTTCTTTGAAAAAAAAAAAAAAAAAAAAAAAAGGCTTGTTTCATAATCTTTTAATCTGAACTCTTTAGCAAGCTCGACAAGCACTGTGTTTAAGGTTCGTGTGCAGAAGCGTGGCTCCGTCCTGCAGTTCTGGTCCTCCTTCATCAAATTCCTCTAATCTCTCAGATATTTTGATTTGCTCTTGTTTCAGATGATAGAAGAGAGGGACTCTTTATCAGTAACTGTAGTGATAGGACAAGGATTAATGGGTTCAAACTGAAAGAAGGGACATTTAGCTTAGACATTAGGAAGAAATTCTTCCCTGTGAAGGTGGGGAGGCCCTGGCACAGATTGCCCAGAGAAGCTGCCCTTGGATTCCTAGAAGTGTCCAAGGTCAGGTTGGACAGGGCTTGGAGCAGCCGGGGACAGTAGAACTACACAATCTTTAAGGTCCCTTCCAACCCAAAGCATTCCAGGATTCTGTTGTTCCAAGACTGACCTGGCCAACTCTTGTTTGGATCACTGCCTATCAGTGGAAGCAAAACAAAGGAGAATGTCAGTCTCACACAGCTCTGTTGCCTCTGTCCTCATACAAATACCCCAAATGCAGCAAATGTCCTGAGTGTGAACACCAGCCTGCCTCCCACCCCACTGCTTTTGTGCAGCCCCCTCCAAAGCACTCCAGGGATTTCATCCCACTGCAGCTTAATAAATTACATGTACCAGCTGAGCCACGGCCATGACATCAGCATCCCTGTGTTCTGAAGCCACACAAATCCTCAGGGAAAGGATTTAACACTGGCACACATTCTTCTGCATTAGATGGAGTTGTAGAGCACAATTGTTTCATCAGAGTGAAGGCTGCCTGAGCTGTTTTCTGTGACATTTTCAGACAGAACATGCTGCACCTCAGCTAAGGCAGCTCTGAGTACTACAAACAGGGCCAATTTGCTCCAATGCAAAGGTATTATTTCCTGTTTGCACTAAAAACCCTGTGAGCACATCCCAACAGTGCCTGCACAGGCAGCGTGCACCTCAGCAAAAGGCACACAAGATGGGCAATGCAGAAAGTGGCAGCGTGCTCAATGCTCATTTTTTTTCCCCCTCAGTATTCAAATTTAAAGTCTTGTTCAATTCCTTTGTGTTTTACCATGGAGATGGAGTCTGGGAAGGATGACAGCAAACAGTGGGAGAGCAACTGGTTGCAAATTGTACAGAAAAGCTCGCTCAGACCTGCAGGAGTGCTGGAAGTGCTGGCTGATGTGCTGGCAAGAACCCTGTCTGCCATCTCTGCAAATCCAGGACAACCAGGGAAAATGACCTGAGCACCAGGAAAAGGGGAGCAATTCACCTGCTGAATGTCAGAGCTGGAATCCAGGGGGATCCTGTAGAACAGGAGAACTGGGCCAACAAAAACCCTCCTGGAATGTAAAAAGGAGAAGCACAAAGTTTTGCAGCAGAGAGGAAACAACTCCATGCATCAGGACACACTGGGGAACAACTGGAAAGGGCCCAGAAGGATTTGGGGGGATGGTGGGCATCAGGCTGAATAAGAGCCAGCAGTGTAACTCAGCAAACTCCTCACCAGGCCACATCTGGAGGGCCAGGACAGCAAATCCAAGGAATTGACTCTTCCCCTCTGGTCAGAACAGGTCATATCACACCTGGAACAGCTGTGGGGACAGCTGTGGGGACCCAGTTCAGCAGGGATCTGGCACAAGAGGGACAGGCAGAGGGCTACCAGATAGCTCAGGGTGCACAAACACAGGACTTGAGAGGAGAAGCTGGGAGGAGCTGGGCTTTGAGATCACTGCAGAAATCTGATTTCTGTACCCTCCAGAAGTCTCTTCCCACCAGATCTTTCCATGATTCTGTGATATTGAAATTATTGTGCCTCTATGTGTGCAGAGACAATCACTAAGATGTATTTCAGGGGTGAAAATGCCAGGAGAGAGGAAAAAAGAAAACAAAAAAAAACCCTCAGCAGTCTACAAGTTAATATGGTAACAAGGTCCTCAAGACCATAGTTGGGACCTAAAACCCACATAAGGATTTCATGGCTTTGGAATGTGTGAGAAAACAACAAGGAAAATAAGAATCCACTGCTGACATCACAGTGCCACACTGTGACTTTTGCCTGGAGAGGAGTGCAAACACTTCAACACAAATATTCCCATGCCACTGCAGCTAGGTGGGAAGCACATGGAAATCTCTTCCTCCCACCCCCAAACTCCAATCAGCCGATGTAAATCACTGCCAATTTCTATAATTTATTGATAAAATAAAGCCCAGACGTGAGTTTGCATGAATGCTTTTTCATGGCATGGAAGAAAGCATATTTCAGAGGGTTTTCTTCTGGGGAACAATTCCTTCCAGAGCTATTTTTGGACAATTCAAAACCCTGCAGTGCAGGCAACCAAAAAAGGCCCATGTGTTGAGTCCAGCATGAGGACCTGATTGGTTCAGACCCGTTTCATTAATCTGCATCCACCTTGAAGTTGCAGATCTGCCTTTACTTTTCCAGGAGACCACTGAGCAGATGTTCCCCAGACCAACAAATCTGCCTTGTTCAGCACAGCAGCACCTACACATCCTGGCTGAGGCCCAAAATCTGTGCTGTGCAGTCTGGCATTCCAGAGAATTCCCCTAAGAAGTGTTCCTGCAGCTCAGCACAGCCCTGGGGTGCCAAGGAGGCAGCAGCAAATTCACTGTCAGAGTCCCTGGGCTCTGTTTTGATAACATTTTTGATAACATTGGAAGTGGCCACAGGCTGCTCTCATCTTCCAGGACAGGGAGGATCACAACCAGCCTCCTGTCCTCCTCCATAAAAAAAAGACCAGGATCCCTCAATCTTCCCTTCCCCAAAGCATAACCTTTTCCCTTTTTCAGGAGCACCTTCTCCTCCTCTTCCTGTGCTGGTTTCTACAAGGCAGACATGAAGTCCAAGGCCTGCTCTAAATCCCTGCAGCTGTGCATCACTGAACTGCACAGGGAACAGCACCATCCTTCCAAGTCTCCAAAGATACTGAGCTTTTTACACATCTCCAAGCCTCACACCTCGGAAACAGAGGTGCAAGCCCACTCCAGGCTTAGGTACAGCTAAGAGGATTTTAATCCTCCCAGGCATGGCCCCTCATGGAACAGTTTCTCATAACTGTCTCCCAGTTTCCTCAGTTTGTACACGGTGGAGCTTTTCCCAGTACTGTGTCATATAAACGGAGCTTCCATGATTTTCCCATGGAAACACTCCTTTTCCCCACTGTCCCTCCTCTTACAAAGGCCTACTGAAGGAATTGATCTTTCCACATGTCCCCACCTCTGGTAGGAGTGAGAGGTATTTGTATTCTGATTGTGATGGCAAATGACAAATCACCTGTCCCACAAATCAGGAAGATGGATTGAAAAAACACCTTATGATTTTTTTTTTTTTTTTTTTTTTTTTTAAATCTTAGAAGACTTCATACACGTTCTGGTTTATGAATCTTCCAGACACTGTCACATCAAATATTCTTTCCCCTAGAGATGTAAAAGATAGATAATGGGGTTTTTTTCCAAAGAAAGAGGAGAATTGCACCAAAAGTATCTATCTTCAGGAGCTGAGCGTTGTCTCAAATACAGAGAGACTTGAGATGGAATCAGCTCCCTAAGCAACACACTGAATCACCAAACCAGAAGTATTTTTCTCTGGCTTTCAAAGTTGGATGTGCCTCCAGGCTTACAGCCACCCATCCAGCACAGTTCTGTAGGCTTTTTCTTGCTCCTTGAGTCTCATTCAGCACTTCAGGAATCTGTGACCAACTGTGTTTGGCATTTGGGATGAAAACACATCGGATAAAAAAAGGCCAAGAAACTGTCTGCAGCCCAAGATGTTACATTCAGCTGGGCCTTGAACCCTCTCCAAAGTTTTCCTTTCCCTTCCACAGTTGGATTGCCCAATGCAGTAATTTTTTCAGGCTCTGAAGAAGTTGTTTGCGAGTTCTTATATCTTTGATTCCTTTGAAAAGAAGCCCTGTTATATTTTTGTCTTTCTGGAAAATACAGTCTTAAAACTATGCTAGTTTTGAGCAAAAACAGAATAACGATGAAGTGGAAATAAGAGGTCCATACCCTTTGTAAGGTTTCTAGTATGACACTTGGAGGAGGATTACATAAAGAAACAAATAACAGCAAAAACATAAAAACATCAGGCGAGCTCAATATCTTCCAGGGCAATATAGCCTAGTAAAGAAAACAAGTAATGCTGATCTATAAGAGACAATATGCTTGGGATTAAGGAGAAAAACACAGAAAGTCCTTTTAAGAAGGGATTTAAACTTCAGAAATAAACAAGAAGTAAAAGGAGTTAATAAAAAAAAAATCTAAAGTGCAAAATGAAAAAAGCTTGATGTGGAAAGAGCAAGGAATGGGAAAAATATGCTAAAATGAAAAAAAAAAAAAACCCAAAGGGAATTGGAAAGTGATGAAGGAAATGGGAAAAATAAACAGAACAGCCAAACTAAGCATAAGGTGAGAGTATCAGACTACAAAAGGTACTCCCCAGAAAAATGGGGATCACAAGGAACACAAAAAAGTGAAAAAAATCAGTCTAGTTTGTATCAGCTTTAGGAGAGTGCAGGGTAGGGAAATGAAGAAATAATCATAGATAATATGGCTGATGTTGAGGCATAAAACAAAGACACATGGAAGGGCTTATCCACCTAACCAAAATTAAGAATTGTGATGAGCTGTGCCTAAAAATACACATGCCATGTTTTGATAGTGTGGGCGAGACAGCTCCAAAGCTGAGCACCACTGTTTTTTTTAAAAGGTATTTTCTTGGCAATAACAACAAAAATGACACAAGCATTGCTAGTGAGGGAAGAAAGATGAATGGTGAGAATCAGAGGGGAAGAATAGAATTTCTGGGTTTTGTTATCTTTAAAGCAGTTGTATCTCTCCAAGAGGGAGATAAGGGAGGCAGAAACAGAATTATTGATGAGTACGTGTGCAGACAAGAAAGAAGGAACATACCTGGGTGCTATGAGCATACCAATATCACTGGCCAGGAGCAAAAGTGCTGCTGATAGTGTAAATATAGAGATAACACAGAGGCCAAAACAGCACCCTGGGCACAGTGGTAAAAGCAGCACCTCAAAACTGCTAAGAACCTGAGCAGTCAGGCTGGAAATGAGGTGAAGCACCATGAAGAAGGAGAAGGAACAAATTATTGGGTCAAACACAGCACTGGGGGTGTGATTCCTGGGCAGAGCAAGGATGTCTGGTAGCAGGATGATACAGAGCAAGAACACTGAAGGGCAGAGTGCTACACAGCAGCTCATCCCTTGATGCTTGAGGATTATCATTAAGGGTACATTTCTTTCCTGCAGCATTTCTTTCTAGCTCTGTGCACTCCTAACTTGGTAAATTCTACCGACTTGTGTCTGGGGTTCTCTTCCCAGAAGGGGAAAAGCAAACAGAGGAGGGTGAAGGAACAAAGTCTGACGTGCAGAGAAGCTTAACACCACCATTTTCCTGTGTTGCAGCAGCTACAACAGCACTGCTCACCCAAGAAAATGAATATTTTGACCTTACAGACTTCAGCTACAGCAGAAGCAGCACCAGGGAAGACCCTGAAAACAAGAGAATGGAAGTGCTCAGTGACCACAGCCAAAACAAATTACAGGGCAAGGATGAGAAGAAGATGTAAAGCTGCAGCAGCCTGCTGTCCACAGGACAGAAAGATGCTTCAGATGTCATTGCTTTAAGGCAGATGTGGGTGCCAGCTCTTATGGTGGGAAAACATTTTAAGCTTACAAGGAAATTCATGGAGAAAGAGAATTCACAGAATCACTGAGGTTGGAAAAAATCTCCAGGATCATCAAGTCCAAGTTTGCCTGATGCCCACCTTGTCCCCAGCCCAGAGCACTCAGTGCCACCCCCAGGGGACACCTGCAGGGATGGGCACTGCAAAGCTCCCTGGGCAGCCCCTGCCAAGGCCTGAGCACCCTTTCCATGGGCAAATTCCTGCTGCTGGCCCAGCTGAGCCTGCCCTGGCCCAGCCTGAGGCTGTTCCCTCTGCTCCTGTCCCTGTTCCCTGGAGCAGAGCCCGACCCCCCCGGCTGTCCCCTCCTGGCAGGGACTTGTGCAGAGCCACAAGGGCCCCCTGAGCCTCCTTTGATCCCGGCTCAGCCCCTGCCCAGGGCCCTCAGCAATTCTCCAGCCCCTTCCCAGCTCTGTTCCCTGCCCTGAACACACTCCAGCCGCTCCAGGTCTCTCCTGCAGGAGCAGAACTGGACACAGCCCTCGAGGTGTGGCCTCACCAGTGCCCTTAACATGTCCACCCACACTGTCCTAGGAAACACCACCCTGAAGGTCAGGCTCACAGTCCATCCACTCAGCAACCCTGAAAACTCAATCCAGGGCATGGCCAGAAGGTGCCTCTTCACTGCACAGAAAACTGTTTGGGGGTTCAGGCCCCCTGGAGCAGCCTGTTTTAAATAGGATTTTATATTTGGAACTGCGAGGGACTACTGAGCAATTGCACTGGAGTTTTCTCACAACAGGAATAGCAAAGAGAGATATTATGATATTCCAGGAACAAGAAGTCAATGACATTTTAGGAGAAGCAGAGTGTTGGAGGTGGTATCTCTCTCTAATTTTAAAGACCTGCTCTAGGATATTTCGTCTCTCTTGTGTCAGTGCAAGGACTGCAGGACCACCTATGTCACAGAACTCATCTTTCAGACACCCTCTCAGTACTCACAGCACCACACAGACCTGGCAGCATGCCTTGGTTTGAACAGACAGGTGTCTGCTAAGGAAGGCAGGAGCCTCCTCTGAAATGGAAAATGTAAACCCCCTCCCTCTGAATTATTATAATTTTGAAATTAAGGGGCTCTCAGGCAAAGATATGGGAATAGGAATAACAGTTCTTTACTAGGAAACCTAAAAAACCTCTGAGTTATTATAATTTTGAAATTAAGGGGCTCTCAGGCAAAGATATGGGAGCAGGAAAAAACAGTTCTTTACTAGGGAAACCTAAAAAAAAAAAAAATCAGTAGTACAAACAAAAACAACACTGCCAGAGTCAGAACAGCCCTGTCCCCCTGTGGGTCAGGGTGGTGGCACAGTCCCATCCCATGGGGGCTCAGCCCTCCTGCAGTGCCATCTGTGGTTCTGCTGGAGCAGGGATCCTGCACAAGGCTGGAGTTTTCCTCTGGAGCTCCAGGGCTGCTGGAGATGGGCCTGCTCTTCCTCTGGGAATGCAGGGCAGGAGAAAGCTGCTCCTCTGGGAATGCAGTGGGCAAAGGCTGCTGTGCTGTTCCAGGCTCAGATTGTATCCAGGTAGGAATGCTTGGCTCCTGCCCTGGGCGGAGCATCTCCCAGTGGGATGCTGGAATTTGATCAGCCATGCAGGGACACTCAGTGGCCATGGACAGCAGAGATCTCCTGGAGGGAGGATTGGCTGTGGGAGAGATAAAGAAAAAACTGCCCAAAGAACAGCAGAGAACTGCCCCAGCTCTGACAGATGGAAATTGAACACACACACCCATTTCCAACCTAAGACACAGCACTGACACGAAAGGGACAGGTAAAGGAGGAAAAGTTCTCCATCCATTCTTCCTCTGAAGAGGAAGCATTGCCAAAATTTTCCAGCACAAACTAGGAAGCAGAGGGTGCAGGCAGCAGTGTCCAAGGGCACTACAGCACCACACAAATATCAAGAGCAATTTTCACCTCCCCAGAACTGTGATGAGCCTGACATGTGCACATCACATCTCAACACAGCAATGATGAGAGCACTCATCTCTCTGTGGCCACAAAAATAGCTTTAAACTGAAATACAGCAGATTTAGATTGGATATTGGGAAGAAATTCCTCCCTGTGAGGGTGGTGAGGCCCTGGCACATAAAAGTTGTGCTCCATCCCTGGAAGGGTCCAAGGATGGGTTGGATGGGTTTTGGAGCAACCTGGAATAGTGGAAGGTGTCCCTGCTTAACATAAAGGTTCTGCAAAGTACCACTTTGGTCTACTTTTTCCGGCACTTATCCTGCAATTCTTTTAGAAGAATAATGCAAGATGAAAGGTAACTTTTATACAGTTTTCCTAAAGCCCCTTTACTCTTATGTGGAGCTTTTAACTGGGAAGACAAAGGGGGTGTGGAGGGAGAAGATGTGTCAGACTGTGCCTCACATCCACATGCATCTACAGCAAAGAGAGAACATTCATCAAAACAGGTAATGGGATTCTTCAGGAAGCAAAAAAAACCTTCTGCCCGTGCTTCCCTCTTGGAAAAAAAAAAAATGGTGTTGTAAGTTTAAAACTCTGCCTTTGGCTTGCGTGAGCTGCATTTCCTCAGCAGATTATCCCTGATCTCACTGCCCTTGGCAGCATTAGAGGGGGTCACATTTTTACACGGCTGAACTACTTGAACAATTTCTTCAAAGTATGAAATAAAAACATTCTTTCCTTCAAAGCAGCCGTGAATGCTTTCTTCTTTATTCTGTTTGTTCAGTTTCTCTTTTTAAGTCAATAAACACTTTATACCTTGCATTCATTGCGAGAAAAAAAAAACAAATTCTACTCCATTACTTGTATCTACATTCTGTTTACAGCATCAGCTGCTGAAAATGAAGCATTTCACATGTGCCTTCTAAGATTTAAGTGCAAGCCCTAAATGATTTTTCTCCCCGGCAAAAGTCCTAATTGCATTTGGCAGGAATGGAGTGGGGAGTGACATTTCTGATTATCTTCTGCCAAGCCTCAAAGAGCTGCTTTGTCCTCTTTCCCAGCTCCCAGGAGAGAACCAGTGCAGTAAACACCATCTCCTTAGGTACTACATGTAGCAGCAGCAGACATATTTGCAAAGGTCACCTAGCAGAAGGTATTCCTGCCAATTCCCCTTCAAATCCAAATGCTTATTATGAACTATTTAAAGCTGAGCCTGCTTATACAAGGTGGAGTGAACCCAAACTATGTGTTATAGCTCTCTCTTGTTATAAAGGGGTAAGATTTGCCAAAGTGTTAATAGAGTACAGGAGATGGATAAGGGTATTGCTAATATGAGGTAACCAAAAAATTATTCAGTCCTTTCACACAAACATTACATTCAGCCTACATGAGACCCTGGAAAGATGAAGCAGAAATTCCTGAGTGCTTTTCCTCTTTGAAAAGTGTATTCTCTCATACAAGTCTAATAAAGGAGATTACCTCCAACACTGAGTCAGCTTCTATTTCTTTCTTTTTTTTTTTTCCATTTCCTAAATAGACTAATAGGATTACCAGTACTAAATCCTGAAAATCATATTCAAAAGCAACACCACCCAGACCTTTGTCATGGGGACCAGAGTAGAAGGTGAAACCCTGAAGGGTTTTTTTTTGTGGTATGTCAGAAACTGTAAAAATGCAGTCAATAAACTCATCCAAGAAGGAAAGAAGGAAGGAAAAGGCCTCTGAGAATCCAGAAGGTCTCGTTGCTCTCAAAATAAGACAGAACAGATTCCTGTATGGAAAAATCTTAATTAGTTACCAAACCGCTTCACCCACGGCGTGTCGGATTCCTGCACTCACATCCTCATGTGGTGAGAATGCCCAGAGCTCCTGTGCTCTGTGTCCCCTGCCTGTCCCTGTCACCCCAGCAGGGCCCTTCTTCTCCTCCAAGTCACGTCACCGTGCAGGTCCCTTTCTCTTTGTGCTGTCACAGCCCTTCTGTCCCCCCTGAGCACGCCAGGCCACTTCAGCTGGGAGCTGCCTCCCTCCCTGCACTCTCCCCAGAGGCTCTTGTCACTTCTGTGATTTCTGTCCCCGTGCCCAGCACTGCAGAGCCCAAGAGCAGCAGCTCCAAGGAAAGCCTGACCCAGGAGCCAGGAGCTTCCTCCAGCCTGGGGGTGCAGAGCAACCAAGAGATGGAATGTGGTGTCAAAGGGGCCCTGGGAGGAAAGGAGCTGCCAGATGGGCTGCCACTGAGCACATGTAAACTGATTTTTGTAGGAAAATAACCGTGCTCACATTTGGTTTTATTATATATACACCTCATAGGCTAATTTCCTTGGAGCTGCTTTTTTTTTCGTTTTGTAGCACCTGGACATCCCAGATTTGCTTCTCACACATGAACACCCCAAATAGAGTGAATTTTTTTTAATTTTTTTTTTTTTTTTTTAGCTACAGCACAATATGCTTTTCTCCAGTGCATTCCTCAGAACAGCCAGGAACAATCTTGCAGAAAATAGGATGAGTCTCTGGCAGACCTGCAGCCCAAAAGATTTCAGCCTCTGAGTTCAGCAGTTACAACCTTCTCTAATTCAATGTTCTGGGCATTATCAATCAGGAATCATGCAAACATCCCCAAGAAATATATTTCTGATGCCCAACATGAGAAATAGTGCAAACTGTTAAAGAAGGAAAGACAAATTGAAGTAGAATTGCCAGATCTTGCCCCTTACAAGCAGCAGATCAATCTGGTTTGCTTCAGTGGGCCCCACCATTACAAACGAGGGAAGAATCACCTGAAGTTTTTGGAGCTTTTTTTTCAGCCTTCTGCCTCTTCTTGGCTGGCTGCCTGGCAGAGGCTGCAGCTCTGAAACAGCCTCCCTGATGCATTGTTTCCTGAAAACAAAGAATTCCAAGAGGCAAGCATAATTATTCTCATTGTTGGGTTGTGGAAACAAATGGCAGGAGACATAAATTATGAGAAGACCTCTGTGTCTGATGAGGAATAATGAACTGCTGGAAAGACAGAACAATTGAAGTGCAAAGTCATGTAACGTTTTACACATTAATAACTTAATCAACTTTCCAAGCTGACAATTTTTTACTCATTTTTTTAGAAAGGGATCAGAGTGTGTTGCCTTAGGACTTTTTTTTTTTTTTTGTTTTCTGGACTGTTTCATTACTGTCATTACCAGATAAATACAGGATAACAGCCCTTTTTCTTACTGACTTGCTTAACCTTAAAGCACCTAAACCATTTTTCAGCTGTATCCTGAAGAAAGTCCAACATTCATAGCTGAAAACAGTCCATTACCACTTTTTTTTTTAGAGTGTGTGAGACTTTTAAGTAGCATTTTGGATTTATCATTAACACAAACACTCAAAAGCCTAAATATACCCTGGTACGTCCTGAACCAGAAGTTCATTCTGCAAAACACAATTCCATTCCACCTTTCCCTGGCACCTCAGAGATCTCCAGAGGCCCAGGAGGATGACAACAAAACCTCATTTTGCAGAGCTGATGGATGCAGACCTCTCTTTGGTACATCAGGTTTTCCCCATGGCTTAGAAGCCAAGAATGTTTTCATGCCTGTGGACTGCTTTGCCGGTGACATTTTCATTTGTCATGCACATGTTTGTCTTTACATGCATGAACTGAGAAACTTCAACCTTTCTAAGAATTTTGGAAAATTGGAAAGGCAGAGCTAAATTTTTCGGGGAGTTTTTTATGGTTTTTGTCGGGTTTATTTTTTTAATTCAAAAGAAATGGGGTACAGAACAAGTTATTTTGATCAAGGTCACTGGGAAGAGTGCAACAATTTTTTCCAGTGTTTCTCTATTACTATTTTGGATTTTAAAAAAAAACAACAAAACAAACAAACAAACAAACAAACAAAAAATAACCAACCAACCCAAAAAATCCCAAAAACTAAAAAAAAAAAAAAACCCAACCAAAAAAAAAAAAAAAAAAAAAAACCCAAACCAAAACAAACAAACAAAAAAAAAAACCCTAAAAATTCACAAAGTATAATTTCAAGACCAAAAAGCCAAAAATGAAAAATCAAGAACACTTTGTCATGTTGCAAATAATCTTTTATCAAAAAAAAAACCCCAGGGTGTTAAAAAATCTTTAATTAATACCATTAATTACTTCTCCTTAGGTTGTCCCTCTTAGTTCTCCTTCATCCCAGAATCACTCAGGCACCTGGTTTGTGCTCAGCCTTCAGCACTTTAGATTGAATTTACTGCAGCAGCATATCTAAACTGGAATCCAGAAATGTACTGGCCCAGGAAGAGAGGAAAGGAAGGAATTTCTATGCCCAGCTGGCAGTCACTGAGTTGAGGACCCCAGGTTAAGGAAAGTGCAGATTTTCATAGATCATGGCAAAATTTTCCAGTCTGCAGAGGCTCTGCCAGGGTCAGCATCAGGGTCACAAAGAAATGTGGGCCACAAAAACCAGCAGGTTATAAAGACAGGCTGCAGGAACTAATTTTGCCATGTGTGAGCTCCTTTATTTCTTGAACTTTCCAGCTGAACAGCTATTGCCTAGAATTCCTTGAGGGTTCTCTATCCCAAGTCCTCCACTTCCAAGTAAATACTGTGGAGTCCAAGCTTTTCTGAAAAGCCTTAACCAAGCTGAGTGATTTCCTGAACACCCAGTAACAAACTATTCTTACTATTCTTACTATTAATAAATAAATACTCCACTGCTTCTGGGCAAGTGAGTTGCAGACCCACATTTATATCTGGGCAATCTCAGCAGTGCCAGCTCTCCCCTGTGTTGTTTTTAAAGCACTGTTATAGTTCACTGCATGTTTAATTTTTCATCATTTATGAATTTATAACCATTGCTTTTTGTGGCGTAGGAAGGTCTGGAATCAGAAGGTCGATAGTGGATCATTTGAAGGTCTAACCCACAAATTATTTCTTCCCTGGTGCCAGCTGCAGAATAGAGTTGAGGAAGCCTGCAGAACTTTGTGAGAAGTAACACCTTTGTGAGGGTGGTCAATGTGTTTGTCACGAGCTCCCCAGGCAGCAATGAGTTACACCAGACCAGAAATACCCAAGCAGAAGGTGCTAAACAGTCAAAGTAAACATAAAATACTGAATATATCAATGGTGCTGTAGCACCAGGGTGTTCGTGAGCCTTCCCTTAACCTCAGCTCTGTGCTGCCCTTTGAGACTCTGTGGTCTGAGCAGGCCTTTCTTGGACCTGCAGCTGTTTGTGCCTCCCCTTCCTTGGTCCCTGCTCCTTTCCACAGAGGAGAGATCATGGTTTCTGCACAGCCCCTCTGCTCTAGCTCTGGGACAAGCACAGAACAAGGTGCATTTTGCATCTCTGCCCTTCGACTGGTCACACGGCACTTTGTTAGGGAAAAAGGGATCACAAAGTCATGGAGTGGTTTGGGTTGGATGGAAATTTAAAACTCATCCAGTTCCATCTCCACTGCCATGGGCAGGGACACCTTCCACTGTGCCAGGCTGCTCCAGCCCGTGTCCAACCTGGCCTTGGGCACTGCCAGGGATCCAGGGGAAGCCACAGCTGCTCCAGGAAACCTTTT
The DNA here is from genome assembly GCF_017590055.1 of Onychostruthus taczanowskii. NCBI lineage: Eukaryota > Metazoa > Chordata > Aves > Passeriformes > Passeridae > Onychostruthus > Onychostruthus taczanowskii. The sequence goes on from NW_024498906.1 coordinate 14,007,032, forward strand.
CCAGTGCCTTGCTGCCCTCACAGGGAAGCATTTCTTCCTGACATCCTAAACCTGCTCTCTGTCACTTTGAAGTCATTCCACTTTGTCCTGTCACTACGTGCCCTTGTAAAATGTCTCTCCCCATCTTTCTTGGAAGGCTGAGCTTCTCTTCTCCAGGCTGAGCAATCCCAATTCCCTCAGCCTTTCCTTACAGGAGAGCAGCTCCATCCCTCTGACCATCTTGGCTCTACAACCCCTCACATGTCCAACTGCAGCCAAAGGGAGATCCCATCATTCAGAAAACTCGCTGCACAGACAGTGACCAAAGAGGACACCCCCACCCACAGGTCCTCTACCCAAAATAAAGAGATGGATGGTGATAAGGATTTGCACCTACATCCCCAAGCACAGAATCTTCAGCCACAGGATTCATTTTGCACGAGCTCTACACACTCCATCCTTTAGGAAGTCCCAGAAGTGTCCATGCCCCCTCTTTGGCACAGGAGACATTTCAGAGCCCTGGGAATGCCACTGGAAGAGCTCTCCTGGGTGGCACATGTCTCATCCCATGGGCCAGCTGTTTTATTCGTGGCCTTTGAGGACAAACAGAGGCAAAACTTGGCAGACACAAACCAGAGCCAGACCTCGTGGCCTCTGCTGCCCCTTGATTGTTTACACTCATCTTGTACAAGCAATACTTCACTGGATTAGGCTCAAAATATGAAAAAGCTGATTGCAAGACAAGCACAGACAGAGAAGACCTTTTCCCAGTCACCTCCAGGAAGAACAAAACCCCTCCTCTCCTTGGGCTGCTGAATTCTGTGAATTAACCCTTTGCAGGTCCAGCTGGGTTTCCTTCAGGAGCATTGTGGAAATAGAGTAAGGAACAATCACTCTTCTTAAAACCAAAGTATTGATTATGCTAAGAGCAAGAACACAGACAGCAGACACAGCAGTTTCAGGACAGAAGTCTTTGTGGCCACCTGCCCTTATCATTGTGTAAGGCTAGCACAGGTCAGCCTGACTCCTTCAGAAGCTGGGCAGAGAAACACTTCGATCTGAGCAGTCCCCTAATAGCTTCCTCCTCGGGAGGGAGAGGATCTCTTTTTAGCCACACACAGTTCCTCCTGCTCAGATCAGCTCCAGCACTTCCTCTGCATCTTCAGATGCTTTCTCTGTTGCTGCTGGTTGTCTCAACAGGCCTGATTTAACATCTCCACACAGCAACTGTCCCCTCTGACTGAGTTCACACGCCTTGCCCACAGCACAGAGGAGCTGCATTTTTATGATGCTCTGTATTTCTGTAAATACTGGTGGAAGGTTGTGTTGTAGAGACAAACGTTAATTCACTGTCAAGTGGCTCAAGGTTTAAAGCACCACAGTGCCATCAAAATAAATTATCACAGAGTTGGATTAAAGTAAAGATTTACCTGGAAAATTATATTCAGGCAGTTGACTTCAAGGAAAAAAAAAAGGCTTATTCACTGAGACTGATACTTAAAATTACTTTTTTTTTTTTATTATTTACTCAAAGAACACATATTTGGAATCACAAAAATAAGAAAAACAAGATTCACCAACTGTTGTAGACTACAAAGTGCACAGACACTCAAACTTGAGTCTATTTCTGGCATTTCATTTATTTTCTGTGTGTGATACATAAAAAACCCAAACGTGCATGTTGACTGTGGCATTCATTGCATACAGATGACTTCCCCTCTGAGGAACATCTTGGATGTAGTCACATTTGGCTCTCTGGGAGGATTTTTTTTACAACTCCTTTCCCAAGCAGCTGTTCACATTGCACTTTTAAGGCCCATTCCTGCCAGCGTTCAGAAATGCTCCAGAACTTCTCACCTGTACGTGGCACAGCCTAATCCTTCCCAGATACTGAAATAAATAAAGGAGCAAGGGAGGCAAGGCAGAAACCCCACGGCAGGCTGCACACCAGCCCTGCTGGGATGATGCCATGGGAGGGCAGGAAGGTTTCACACACAGCATCTCACACACAGCAGCTGCCTGATGAGCATTCACTGCGAGACTGATCCAGGGCTGCGGAAAACAGGACGAGAAGAACTTTTATCAAACAGCATGGAAAAAAAAAAAAAAAGGACAAGTTTTCTCTTAAATACTTAAAGGCTATGCTATATCTTGTGTGCTCTGAAAACTATGTGCTCCTTTGCCTGGAATTGCTTTAGCCAGGAGTGTGGTAATGTATCTTAGCAACAGCAGCAAGGGGGAAGACTTACTGTACTGTAAAGGAATTAAAACAAAATGCACATAGCTGCTGACTGTTCTAAATACATCCCTACCACTCTGAGGGGGTGTTCAATTATACTCCTGATTACTTTTCCCATTCCCTTTTCCAAAGGGGCGGGGGCATTTCTCCAGTTTTCAGCTCACCCATGAAGAGCCCCAAGCATTTTAATTCCCCCTTGGCTTCAGCTGTGACTAGACAGGCCCTACAATGCAACCTGTCACTATCCCAGCCACGTCAGGAAAAGCCATTACTGTAGCACCCCGGAGATAACCTCTTTGTGTGAGCCTGGCTGCCACTCCCTCAGGTGCTCAGCTGCCATCAGCCCACAGCAGCATTTCCCCTCTGTCTGGATCAGGTGAGACTAGACAGACCAGGGCTGCAATATTTCACCTTCCTACTTGTCAGGCAAATAGAACGCTTTGTGCAGCAGGGGAACTTTGCACAATTTCACCTCTTACCAAGGTGTGTGGTTTCCCACAGGCACAACAACCTCCTGAGAGGAAGCTCCATTTATAACCTCTCCTCCAGCCCCCAGCCAGGCCACGGTCCTTGCAGACTTCCCTTGCAGCATTTTCCTTCTTGCTGAGAGCTCCAGCAGCCAGGACAGGGTCTGCATCCTCCTCCTGCCATGGATGCAGGAGGAAAAGCATCCAGCTGCACCAGAAGCACTGAACTGATCCAAGGGAGGCCCTACAAGGTGAGCACGAGAGCTCCAGATCTGAGGTGACAGAGACAGAGTAACAAAAACATCACTGTAAAATATGTGAAAACACCTCTTTTCCTTCAACAAGGGAAGGTGGGCTCCCGCTTTCTTTTTAAGGATTATCCTGTTCAAGCAACTCTGACAAATGCCTACAGTTAACAGCCTTACCCAAGTATCCTTCCCCCAAACAGCCTTCCCAGGAATGAACACTGTCTACCTCTTAAAAAAAACTTCATTTAATACCTGTGAAACACCTGGAAACCTCGTGGATGATTACTCCAGCTCAAGGAAGGGAAGGGGGGAGCTCTTTCAGTGTACTCTGGCAGAGAAGGGATCTCAGTCCACACAGCTCTGCACAGATTTACACACAGGGAGAGACCAGGTGGCTGCCTAGGACAGCAAATTGATCAGGGGACACCGAGAGTACACATGACTTCAGCTGGACATTTTTCAACTTTATCTACAACAGGGGACTGGGGGAAGAGCCAGAAACAACCACAGAGTGACTCTGCTTAGACTTGCCCAGTGTTACATTTCAGGGTTTTCGGACTATCCGCTCCATCCAACGATCCATCAGGCACTGTCATTACTCCCGAGATGTCGAGACTAATTCCACCCTAAGTGTTCCCATCTTTCAAAAGGCCGCACTTGACTGCCGTTATTAATTCCGTGCATGATGAAGACATTTAGAGCCTCGCATGCTCCCTCCAGCAGACGCCTTGCGTGCCTCGCTCTTGCCGGCGCAGCAGCTGAATTTCCACACGCACACATACACAGACCCGCCCGCTCCTCACACCAGCCGCCACCGTGTGAACCGGCACACGGGGACACGATGCTCCCGCATCCCCGAGTGACCCCGCATCCCCTGCTGCACCTCCTCCTGTCCGACCACAGCCTCCGCTCCCGCGGGGTGGCGATGGGAGCGGCTCCGCACGGAGCCGCCGGAGCCCCGCACCGGGCGGGGAGCGGAGCCGCGGCTCCGCCGCTCTCCCTTCAGGGCTTTCGGAAACTTTTCTCCCCGCTGTGTCGTCAAGCCCCGTTAGCGGGGCCGGGAGCAGGGCCGAGCCGAGCCGGGAAGTTTCTCCCGTGGGCGCTGGATCGGAGCAACTTTCCCCGCACGGCCCCCGGAGCTCGGAGCGCTCCGGCCGCCCGGGGGCCGTGCGGGAGAAACGCGAGGAGGAGCTCGCTTCGGGGGAGGGGGAGATGGAGCCGGGGCGTGGGTAAGCCGCTCCCTTCTTCTTCCTCCTCCTCCTCCTCCTCCTCCTCCTCCTCCTCCTCCCCCCCTCGGCTGCTCCAGTCTGGCAGCCAGGCGGCCGCTGCCTCCGGCCGGAGCCGCCGCACTTGGGAAGCGACTCCCGGCCCCGGCGCTGCCGCCGGGATGGGGACGCCGCCGGCGGCTCCCGGATTGCTGCTGCTGCTCCTGGCCGGCACCGCGGGGCTCTGCCGGGCGCTCTTCTCCCTCCCGCTCCGCGTGTCCCACCCCGCCGCCCCCGCCGGGTCGCCGCCCGCCCCGGTGGTGCTGCGGCCGGCCAGCGGCAGCCGGCAGCAGGATGCCCCCGGGGCTGCGGACGGCTTGGCCTTGGCTTCGGATCCCGGCGGCACCCTCAACTTTTTAGCCATGGTGGAGAACCTCCAGGGAGACTCCGGCCGCGGCTACTACCTGGAGATGCTGATCGGGACCCCGCCGCAGGCGGTAGGAGCGGGCCGGGGGATGCGGGCCGGGGGCGCTGGGAGGGATGGGGAGGAGGGGGCCAAACTTCTCCTGGCTGGGAGCGACTCGGCCGCCCCCCCGGCTCCAACGCAACTTTGTCCCGGTGCTCGGCGCTGGCGCCTCCTCCCTTCCCCTTTCTCCCCCTCCCTTCCCGGGAGACGGGGCCGGTGCCTGGCGCGGGGGAGCGGCGGCAGCAGCAGCGACTTTCTGCGGACCCGCAGGGAGGGGAGAGAGGAGAGAAGCATCCCCCGGCTGCCCTGTCCTGCCCCTGCTCGGGGAATCTGCGGATCAGGTCCCCAGGATTTCTTTTGGGCTGTGTCACGGCGTTTGGATCCGAAGCGAGTTGCTCTGCCAGCCGAACTGACCGTGCTTTAGAGACAGAGGGTGCTTTTTTTGTTATTCTTTGCTTTTTTAAGCTGCTCTGCATCGTGATTGGGTGCTTTGGTAGATCTTCCCGGTGCTCCCGGGAGAATCACTCGGCATCTTCCTGCTAAACTAAGTGATGGCTGGGCACAACCAGCCCCTTCTGTCGGGAATCCATGTGCTGCTCCTTAACGGGGCAAAGAACGTGTGTGTTCTGAATATTGTTTTCAGATAAACCGTGTTGCCTTGAATCTTCCTTCTCTGTCTCCACCAGTGTGGCTGAAGTTTGTTTCGGGTTGTTTTGGGGGGGTTTTTTGGTTGGTTTTTTTGGGGTTTTTTGGTTTTTTTTTGTTTGTTTTTTTGTTTGTTTGTTTGTTTTTTGGTTTTTTTGGTTTTTTGTTGTTTTTTTCGGGTTGTTTTGGGTTTTTTTTTTGTTTTTGTTTTTGTTTTTTTGTTGTTTTTTTCGGGGTTTTTTTGCCGTGTAGTTGCTCTTTCATCTGTGTCATGAGATCCCAGGAGGAGCGGTGCTGGGCTGCTGGTGGGATGACTAGTCAGCTGAGTGGGGATTAATTTCCTGAGAGCCCTCGGGGCTTTCCTTCAGAACTTTGTGTTTGCTTCAGGACTTTAGGTCCTGAGGTTCCCAGTGTAGACAGAAAAAAAAAAAAAAAAAAAAAAAAAATCTTTATTCTTCTGCTTAACTCCCCTACGTAATAAAAAGCCAATGAATGCCAAAATGCGCAGCCAATGGGGAGCGTTCAGCCGTCATTGCATTTTTGGACGTGTCTGAGCTCTTTCTTTTTTTGCCCCTCGAATGTAAGAGGATTGGCCACATCATCTCTCTAATCAAAAGGTATCACACTGGGATCAATATATGCATTGAGAAAGGCTGGCATTGTTTTATGATCAATAAATACAGATTAAAAAAAACCCAAATGTAACTAGGTCTGACATATCAAGGTGTGGCCATGGAGGCCATGAAATAATTTTTCCTGAATGTTGAGTGATGCATATTTGACTAGTTCTGCTAATGTGGTGTGGTGTGTGCTTCATAACTCCAGGGAACATTCAAACATTCAATATTGGCTTCTGCCGGAATCGAGGCACCAGATTTGATTGGACTAATCACCCAATTCAGCATGTCTTAGATGAAAAAAAATATCTTCAGGTAGAAAAAGTGACTATCAAGCATATTATCTCCTTACCATGTCTAGGGGGATTCTGAAATGGGAAGAAATGGAGAAGGAAAAATGTGACAGGCCTTTAATAACATGACTGAAGGTCTAAGAGGGAGAAATGTGCTGCCCTCAGTACACCCACAGGCTTCACTTATGCTTAACAGCTCATATCACTTGTATTACAGGTGATGGAAGGTTGCAGCTAGACTTTCCTCTGATTTTTATTTTTTCCACATTAAAAAAAACCACCATATTTTGAATCTGATTACAAAGCTTTTACTATTTTGAACTAGTTCTGACTTCTTGCAAAGTTAATTGTTTTAAAGACTACCACTGGTTTAGCACATGTGAGGTTTTATTCACAAGTAGACCCACTGAGGTTGTAAGTAAGATTATAAATGCTTCTGTTTCCCAAATCAGATCTTGGTGTGTAATGACTCAGTGGAGTGCAGTTAGAATTTCTTCTGTACTTTTGATGAGGATGAATTTATCTCATTCCCTGCCTGAAATCAGAAGACTTAAAGATCACAAATGTACTTGCTGTTTTTCTTCTTTGCAAAGAGTAGTATAAAGCTACAAAGCTGCTACTGTTGGTACTTGAATGCTTCACATGCTGCTACTAAAAGCAAGTGTCTGGATAGTGCCAAGCGTTGGATTGTGTTAAGTTCCTTGGGCAAGTCATCACTGGAGTTGGGAGTGGGCTGTGCGTGATGCTGTAGAAAAGGAAAAACCTTTCCCTGATTTTAATGCTCCTCCCAACCTGACTTCGCTTCGCGCCAGCAGCTGCGCCGCAAAGCGATGCTTGGACACCTTGCTTTGCTCTTGCACCCTTCCAGTTTGGGGCTCCCCAGCTGCCTGCCTGAGCCTGGCCTGTCCCAGCACCGCCAGCCCAGGGAGCAGGAGCTGCCCTGACGCTCTGCCAAGGAGGAAGGAGGATGCTGGCAGCGAGGAGCGCCGGAGCAGCGCGGCTGCGCTTCCGCGCTCGCGCAGCGGAAAGGCGCCTGGCACCGCTGCTGCTCTGCACAGGGAGCAGAGAGGGGATGGGGAAATGCTCCCAGGGCAGTGGTGGGCCGTGACCAAGCAGCAGGCTGTGAGGAGAGAAAGCAGATTTGACGTGGTGGTTACAGTAGTGTTGGTGCCCAGCGACTTCGGGAGCGTGTGCGTCAAGTGCTGGAAGCTGCTGTGCCAGAATGGGGAATGAACATTTGTGAAAGGCTTCAGCACTACAGGGCTTGCTTTACTGCTCAGCTGCATTTTTAGAAATTTTCCTTTTTTAATTCCTGTTCTTGGAAGGAAGCTACTATGACAGAATTTCGTTTTTCAGGTCATTTAAGGCATACTTTTTGGCTTTCGTTCCAATTCTGATTTGTCATATAGCAGATAAACACAGCACAGACTGCGATTCACAATGGCAGTTCTGAAACACTTGTTCTGATGGTACAAAAATAGAGCAGCTGTGTGAAGTCAAAATTTATTTTATTTCCAAGACAGGAAACTTCAATGCAGTCAATCTAGTTTTGCAAAGTGTTTGCAGCCAAAGTGTTTCTGATCATTTCCAGTTTTGTGATACAGTATCCTTCCTAATCCTATCTGATCCCCAGACCAGTTACCAGGTTGGTGTCAAGTGTTATTACTCCCACTAATTCCTATTCATTCACATGTAGACCTACTTAAGAATTATGTGAAAGGTGAAAACTGTCTGTTGTATTGAAGGGTGTAATGCATTTGTCCCTTATTTCATGGATGTATTATTATGTGTCCCACTCCTGATGGATTGTGGGCTTTATACCTGTCTGCATAGGCACACTTCTTCCAATTCCAGATTTAAATAAGAGCCCAATATGAATTGTGTGCAATGTTCTTAGCTATTTCTTTAAATAATCTGATGGAATTTCTTTGCTCTATATTTTATTATTTTGCCTACCCTGAGATTATAAGAACTGTAAGAAATTGAATCCAAGATCATTTAGGGTTTTTTGCTATCTTCACTGCAGTTCTTTTCATATTAATTTTGTTTCTCCTACAAGCTTTTGACCAAAAGAATAGTCAAACTCTTAAAAAAACCTCATGTTTTTCACAGCTTTGAAGTCCATCTGGACTGCATTAAATGTTTGCAGGGACAGTACCATTGCCTCATCTTGCCTCTTGTACAAGGTGGTGGATCCTGCTGATCCCACTGCATTTCCAGGCTGTGTTTTTATTGAGAACAGGTAAATGTTAATGCTGCAACTTGTCCGTGAAAGAGAGACCTGAGAGCTCGGGTCTGTTGGATCCACAGAAGGATCCAGCTTGTGCTCTGAATGCCACAGCTCCTTTCTTTCAGTCTCAGTTTTTCATTCTGTTCATGAAGAGGCTTTTAAATCTGCTGTTTATCCTAATGGCAGTTTGTTCTGTGCACGGGGTGAGCAAAATCCCCTTCTATAAACTTATTCCCAAGTTTTAAGGTCAGTGTGGATGTTGGGTCTAACGGCCCCCGCTGCAAAACACAAACTTCAGTTCCCACATAATTGGTGGGAGGTTATCTTCCCTTCCATTTCTTCCAGCTATTAAAGAGAGGAATGATAAAGAAGGATGTGTATTAAATACCTCTAGTGTGTCGTGGAGTCAGAATTTATGGCTTCGTGTTTTGAAGGTGATGTACACACACATTAACAAGTTCTGAACTTGCAGCCATTATTCTTTAATTGGTGGTAGCTCTCATTCCCTGAGTGTTGAAAGGAAGGAAGATGTGAGGAAAGATTCAACTGCTCTTGTAATCTGATTTTTGGTGCTGTACTGTTCCCAAACAAGCTCAGCTCTGCTTTCTTAATATTGCTGAAAAGGGTCTCACTGTCTCTCTAGATACAAGGAGTTTTAAAATGTGATCTTTCTTTGTTCAAATATCAGAAGGCAGGTTCCATCTCAGTTCTCTCTTTTTGTCTTTTTTTTTGTCTTTTTTTTAAAACTAATTACTAAGGTCTTTTGTATTTATGTTTGAGTTCTTTATGAAAGCTAAAAAAACAAAAGGCTGAGAAGCAAAGACAATTTCTATGGTGCGTTGGAGTGTTTTGAGGTGTCAGTGGCAAAATCCCTCCAGATCTGTCTAGTGGAAATAGTATTGAAATGCAAAATATTCCTGTTTCTAAATGGTGATTTGTGTTGATTTTGATTGTTGTTGTTGGATACCTGCAAAATAAAAAGGACGAGCACCTGGCAGTTGTAATTCAGGACTAATCCAGTGAACAGCTGTGGCCTGGTGGGTTGTGATGTGTTTTTGACCCAAGACAAGCAAGCCAACATACCAGGTTTGGGTTGACCAAAAAGTCCCTGCCTTTACAAATTAGCATTCTAGCACCTTCTTCCATCCTAAATTAGCCCTGGCAAAAGAGGCTGTGTGGGGCTAGTAGAGGCTGTACTCTAGAAATAACCCAAAATACAAGTGCTTATTACATTGGATGGAAGAGGCTCACCGTGGTCATTCCTCAGGATCCTCTTCTCTCCCAGAGTCAGGGATTGGAGCCCCACTAACTGTTCCTTTAAAGGAGCTTTCTCCTCTTCAGAGAAGTGATGGAAGCTTTATTATCCAGGGGCTCTGGTTGAGGCAATCCTGAATTCAGATCCTGGTGGGTCAGGGCAGAAGAGCTGTTGTGAGGAGCAGGGATGGTGGAAATAGGTGAAAAGCTCACATTTTTTACCACTTTGCATTTCATTCCTTATCAAAGAAAAAGCATCAGTTCAATCTGGAAAGAGGAAAGTAGAGGGCGAGCAAATAACTGTTTTCCCTGAATAAAGTGTAAATTAGTTGGGATTTGGAGTAGAAATGAGATGAAAATGAAACAGTGGACGAAAGCCCATGTGGAATTTCCGTGTGTTTGTTTCATTTGGATTATTAAGGAAGAAATCTTTCTCTTCTTATTTGGGTTTTTCTTGTGTTTTTTTTCCCCTTTTCCCCCCCTCTCTAACCAGAGGACTGTGAGCTCCAGGGATTGCATCTGGCAAGACAGATTTAAAAGCTACTACACCTTGCAGGGGTCTTCATTTTCTTGAAGAGCACTTATGCCTTCGAGTATGTGAGGACACCCTAGCTATTACATTGCCTCCACATATTGTAATTTTTGAAATGTCCTCACTCAGTGTAAGTGAAACGAGTCTGACCTGAAGTGTTGTCTGGTCATTGTCAAGTGCAGCTCTGTTTGAAAAAGGAAGCTGGTACAATGGCTCTCACGTGTGCCTCTCCAGTGGGAGTCGGACAGACCTCTCTCCCCCTTTTCCTACTGGCTGTAAAATACAGATTTAATCGTACAAACAACTTGAGTAAATAAGTGAAGGAACTTGTTGCTTCTATTTCAGCCTAGCTTAGGGCTTGAGATCAAATCTTCAAAGTAAAGGAGGCAGCTCTCAGCTGCCTTAAAAAAGGAAGTGTTTTTTCCTGCTATTGACAGGCCTGTCCTACATCTTGCTGCTTTCCAGCCTGGGTTTGCTCTGTAGATCCAAGCTGATGAAGCAAACACAGAACATGTTCTAAGGTCACTTTTACACCTGAATTTCCATCCATCAGCTCAGTGCCCTTCAGAGCACTTAAAGTAGCCCAGGTCTAGATAGATCTTACTTTCCTTTGTGCTCATGGCTCCGTCACAGCTCTCCGCGCGACTGGATCGCGGTGTTAAGGAGCTGGGCTGGCAGGACACGGCTCAGTGGGGCTGGGAGCAGCCTGGCTGAGAGGAGAACCTCAGCATGAGCAACCCACTGTGCTTTTCCCTTGGCTGGAAACGCTCAGGGAGTGATGGGGTCTCTGAGGTCGAGATGACCCCACGGTATTAGAAAGTCCTTTTCTCCCAGCCCCGAGGCCAAAGAAGAAGCCAAGACTCTTCTATCCTCGTTCTCAAGGTTGTTTCTTTTCCTTATCTATAACATTCTTTCCCTGACCTGCGGAGGTCTGTCTGGCAGGTGAGTTCATGCCACACTGACCCGCCCTTGGGCTGGTGTTAGTTTTTTATACTAAGAACTACATGTACTTTATTTACAATAACTTTTAATAGTTATCACCTAGATAGTCTGTCTCTACTATAAACCAACCCAAAAGTGCCACCATCACAGCAGAAGATGGAGGACAAGAAAGAAGAAGGAGAGAGACAGGACACGCCCAGATTCCTCCATCTTGCCTCTTGAACCCCCATTCTAAAACCCCAAAATTCTACATTTTTACCCTGTGACAAATTCACTATCATTCCACTTAAACTCTTGTGGCTTTTAAATCCTCACACATGTCCTGGGTTCCGACAAGGGAGCTCCTCCACCCCTGGCAGCACCTGAAGGAGGTCAGTGTGGGAGCTTGCCCTGGAGGAGACGGGCCAGAGACTGGCCACACAGCCACACCACACACAACAAACATCAGGCCTCAAGAAACAAGAAGCCACAACTAATGACAGCCAGGCAGTTTATGGCGAGGAGCAAAGGACAAGCAAAGGACTTTGGGACCAACTGGGAGTGGCCATGCAAATAAACAGCCCATGATTGGCCAGAAAGCTTCTAGAACATTCTGTGAGAGACTATACATATATCTATGTGTTGGCCCCACTCTGGGGTCCTCTGAAGCAGCCTCTTTATGTTTTCTTTGCACCCTCATTTGTGCATTTTTTATTTATTTAATAAATATCTCCAGCGTTGGCTCTTCAGTCGTACCCATCCCTTCCTCGTTGCTGCGCCACGCGGCCACAGCATCGTCGAGCTCCTGAGACCAGAGGGTTTCTCTGTGCACCCACAGATCCCTCGGGGTGTTGTTGCCAGGCCATCTCTGGCCGCTCCACACCCAGCCAGGTCAGAGATCGCCGGCGGTCGGACGCGCGGTCCAGCTCCAATCTGCACCAACCCTACAGCTTTGGTTTCGCTGTGGTGGTGCCTGCTTGGCACAGCGAGGGATTCAGCCTGGCAGCACCTCAGAGCCTCACCAAGGAGCTCTGAAATCTTCTCCTGAGGCTGAGAGCAGCTTCTGCTGCCCACAGGCACAGCCAGTTCAGCAGCCTTGCCCCAGGCGTGGCTTTCTGGTGGACTTTTGGCTGTGCACGTCCAAGAGCGGCCACGTAGCAACGTCAGCCCTGGAGCCTTCAGGAAGCTCCAGGCCAGAGTCAATGTTTGCTCCCTCTTTTGCTAAAGGCTGATAAAATAGCACCTTTTTCCCCCCTGGTCTCACTCCTCCCTCAGAGTTCTTCTCTCATTCTTCATTTTGCCTGTCTTTCCTACTGCTCTCGCTGCCTTTTTTTTGTGTCTAAGAGTATTTTACAGGAAGGGCAGCTGGGAACGAGTGTTCTAGACTTTTATTTTGGGATTTTTTTTTAAGAATCCTCCTCTGACAGATGAAACCTGGGGGGTGTCATGGGGAGGGAGTTTTAGGAAAACAAGCTAGATGGAGGAAAAAGATCTTATTTGAGTGAAAATTACAATTCACTGAATACAATTAATGTGTCATAATTAGGCCCTTTTGAAGGGAATCTGTTAAGACAGTAATTGCACTCTGCAATCCTTTTTTCCCCTCACCACTACTTACTAATAATTTGATATTGTGAAAAACAAATTACTTGTAGATTTTGTCCTCTTTGCTCAGCTTGCGAGTACTAAAATTAGTTGATTTTATTTAGCTTTATGGTTGGCTTATTTTTGTACCTATTTACTAGCAAAAACTGCTATTAAGCTAGATTGCAATGTGTTCAGGGAAAATGCTGGTCTCACATCTTAGTCTGGCCTTATTTTAAAAGAGGAAAGGTATTAATGTTGCAGCAGCACTTGGTATGCTTCTCCTCCCTAAATACAGAGAAGAATCCATCCTTAGGGATCCAAAACTGGCATTTTCGCTTTAGAGGAAAAGACATGACAACTCAAGAACTGAGAGTCACCTTTCCACTTGAGGGAGGGATTAAAGGCCAGCTCCTGCCATTTGACAGGGGAAAAATAATTGGATGCTTTTGTCAGCCATCTCTCACATAATTCCTTGATATTTGTGAGTGGATGTGCCTGTGAGAGTGGCTCTCAGCAGAGCACCTTGGAGCCCACCTACTGCTCAGGCTCAGGTCAAGGCCAGATGTGAGAATTTTTTCACCACCCAGGCTCTTTCTGCTTCCTACTTTGCTTCCATAAGAAGCTTCACACCAGAGAAGATCAGGATTTGGGGTTTCTACAGGAACAAAAGGCTTACCTGCTTTGTCATCATGTGGAAGCTTGGGTCCTGCATGTGCCAACTTGAACACTTTTATTGTGGAATCTGGGAAGAAAAGAATTTGAAGAATGCCGTTGGCAGCAATAGTTTTGGCAGAGAAAATAAAATACTGGGGTGTTTTGTTTTGACTGCAGGATTTGGATCTGTTTTCAAAATTGTGACTTTGTGAAATCTCGAGGGAGGTTTTTTTCCTCAGATTTTTTGTCTATGTAAATGGAAACTTTACTTCCAGAATTCCATTATGATACCTGTTGATACAGAAACCTTGACTGTCAGTGTCTGCAGTATAACAAATTAACAGTTGTGGCATCTTTTCAAGGCCAGGTTGGACGGGGCTTTTAGCAACCTGGTCTGGTGGAAGTTTCCCTGCCCATGGGAGGGGGTTGGAATGAGACAATTTTTAAGGTTCCTCCCAACCCAAACCATTCCATGATTCAAGCCAGAGCACACTACAGCAGCTTGAGCTGTTCAGGGCAGTATTACTGTGCAGCTTAAATGTGGTTTGGAAAGGTTGTGCTTTTGTTCACTGTGCTGCCTGGTAGATGTCTGCTACAGGAAAGAGTGAAGTGTGAGGCGTGTCAGAAAATGATTCATCATTCCTACCTTGTCTCCGACTAAAGAGATTTTTATTTAATTCATTCATTTTTCTTCTCAGGCACTCTCGGGTTGCAAATAAGACAGAGGAGTTCAAAGGTGGTCACACTTCCCAAAAGTCTGGGAGCTGCTGGAGCAATGTAACATCTGATGCAGTCACAGTGCTTCAGCTTAACTGTCAGAGAATCATCTTCTCATTACTTCTCAGAAGCAAAGTCCTTCAGGGAATAACACAAACATTTCACATGATCCAAAGTGCCAGATTTTTGCATTTGAACCGCTGAGATAAACCGTGTGGGGGATGGGGAGAGTTCACAGAATTTCTCAGGAGCTGTGGTTATGAGCACTGCTACATGTTCCAGCTAAAATTAACTTTCATTTGCACTCCGCTGAGCCTTCAGGTTTACCTTGAATGACCTTTGATCATTGGCAGGTGACCAGATGCCAGTGGTACTTGCTGCAGCTTTTTGCCCAGGTTTGGGAGCTTTTCTCCATGGCAGCTCCATGCAAAACAGCATTTGCAGTTGCCAGTCGGCAAAATTCCACAATTCCAGTGCCCTGAGCACCATCAGCTCCAGTGGTGTGAATAGAATGGTTTGGGTTGAAAAGGATCTTCAAGACCAAATCCAGCTCCCATCACACATCCATCATCATGCAGTGGGATGTAACCCCTGGCCAGAGTAGAAGGAAGATGATTCCTGCCCTGGAATTGTTGCTGTGTGGAGGAATGGCTTGTAGGGAGCTGCTGTTACGGCGTGTCCTGGCAGACTTTATCAACCCGAGAGCACAACAAAGCCTTTTAACTTCCTGCCCTACAAACTCAATCTGGTACGTGGAAATGAAGCTGTGTTCCTGCATGCCTCTGTGTTCTCCTGTGTAATCAAGATTTTTATAGTGGAACTTGGTTAACAATTGTAATGATGTATGAGCCACGGGCGAAGCTGGTTCATTTCCCAGAGCTGCTGCCTCTCCAATATTAGCCAGGGGAAAGAGGAAAGTATGAATGTTTGAGAAGGAGAGAGAGAAATAAACTACTCCAATAGCAGAGGAGGAACAGTGCTGCTTTCAAAAAAGAGAATTTTTTTTTTAAAGCATATCTTATTTCACTTGAGAATCAAAACTGCCTTTAAATTGTCCTGCCAAATTTTTAAATAAAAACATTAAAACAAATATGAATAAAAAGCATGATTCTTATTTTTAATTAATCAAACACACCATTATGACATCGGTTAACAGCTTTTTTTCCTTTTTTTTCCTTTTTTTTTTTTTCCAATCAAATAGTCCTTCCTGCTAGTACTGAGCATAAAGCTGATTTCTGTTTGTGCTTTTGAACTCCCTTGTATAATTCCAAGGAACACCCATGATGACAATCAAACTCTGCTTGGCAATATCCTAAATAGGTCAGGTGCAATGGGGAGCAAAAGCCTTCCGTCTGTTGTATTCCCTTTATTAATTGCCAGGGAAATAAAACCACTGGAGTTGCATCACCTTTTCCCCAGAGGTTTGGCACAACGTTCCTAACAGGAGACACGATCAGAATAACCAAATTCCAGTCTCTGTGCCTGACATATGTCACCATGATATTTTCTGAAAAATCCCTTCGCCAGGATTCCTTCTCCTGGGGAGCTGAGAAGACTCAGAAAAGAATGAAAACAATAATTACCTGATTCTCTTCTCCCATGTTTGCTGCTTTAGAATGTGGTCTGAACATTATTTACCAACAGATACATGTTTGATTAATTCCATGTGAATTGTGTTTTCCTAATGACCAATCACAGCCAGCTGTAGTGATTCTGAGAAGTCACGAGTTTTTATTATTCATTCTTTTCTAACCCTCTAATATATGCTTTTCTCTATTCAATAGAATAGAATAGAATAGAATAGAATAGAATAGAATAGAATAGAATAGAATAGAATAGAATATCAACCTTCTAAGAACATGAAGTCAAATTCATCTCTTCCCTCGTCCTGGGACCCTCACAACCACCACAAACAAAAGATGAACTTGTGGGTTTTATCCTGATCTTTCCCTCCTTCCCTTCCCTCACCTGCCCTGGCAGATCCAGTCACGTCCCTTTGCCATCCTACCAGCCCAGCAGGTGTGTGAAAGTGTGGGATGGTGGCTGTTCCTGGGCAGAAGGGGAGGAAAGAGGTGGGAGCTGCTATGACAGGTGAGGAAGAGGTGGTTCCAGAGGGTGGGATTGGCTTTTTCAGGCTGACACAGCCCAGATCTCGTGGTAAATAAAGTCTGGCAGTGCTGCAAGCCAGGCCTGAAGAGCAAGTTGTGGCATTTTTATAGCAGAGGTCATGCCTTGAAGTACAGGGAGCTCGTAGCTGGATTTCCAAGGGGTGTGCTTGTTTATTTACCTCTCCATACCCAACTATCCCGGCCAATCCAGGGATCTCACTGGGTGACCATGGGAATGTCTGTACTTCCCTGGCCTCCAGGAGGGACAGGCTGCTTCCAGAGCCCTGAACTTGTCTTGAGCAGCAAGCTGGGTGTTCCCATAGCATCATATCCATCGACTTCCACGTTTTGGCAAGGTTAGTTGCTTCACTGTTCTGGTGAGCGGATAGAGGAAACCCAGGGAAAACTTCTGCATTTTGGGTTTGTTGCAGCATTTCAGGAGAACAGACTGGAAAATATCTCTAAGCATTCAGTGTCCTTGAAGAGGAGCACTAAACACCCATAAGGAGGAATTCCAGAAAGCAGTGAGTGCAGCTAGGAGGAAGCTCTAATGAGTGGTGCCCCACAGAGTGGGTATGGAAGTGCTGCTGGGAAGAGCTCATTCCAGGGAGAACGGAAAAATTTGATGAGTCAGGGATGTCCTGCTTTCACCTCTCCTCCTCACAGCTCTCCAGGCTCTGAAAAACCTTTGCTAACAAACACTCTTCTCCAAAACTAACATCTTGACACAGGAGGGGGAAAAAACCTGGAAAGAATCATGTCACTACAAGAGCAAGGTGAGGGAGGGAGGAGAGGCAAGAGATCAGACCTGGCATGCAGCCTTCTGAAAAATCTGATTTTTCTCACTGCTGTCCTGCAAGTCTCATTTTCTTTCTATCTGCCTCTGAAATGTAGCCTTTTTTCAGTGTTAATCAATACCCTCAAATCAAAGAATTATTAAATGGCTTGGGTCAGAAGAGAACTTCAAGATCATCTTGTTCCAAACCCCTGCCATGGCAGGGACACCTTCCACTGTCCCAGGCTGCTCCAAGCCCCATCCAGCCTGGCCTTGAACACTTCCAGGGATCCAGGGGCATCCAGAACTTCTCTGGACAGCCTGTGCCAGGGCCTTCTCACAGGAAAGTTTTCCCTAATATCCCATTAAACCCTACTCTCCTTCAGTTTGAAGTCATTCCCCATGTTCATGTAAATAGCATCTCTAAAAAACAAAACAAAAAAAAAAAGCTTCTTAAGTACTGAAGGAGCAGCTTTGGCACTTGGTTTCACATCTCCAATGCAATTTGAAAGCCAGAATCTTAATTAAAATTGAGTTTGAAGTTCAGATCTTTGGTATGAGGGAGACCTTTGAAAGAAGGTGGGAATACAGGAGTGAAATTGGACCTCTCCTGCAGGGTTTCTGCCTGCTGCTGAAGGACAAGGGGACTGTGCTGTGTTTAGCAGAAGGGAGATCACAAAAAAAAAATAGCAGTGCTCATGAGGCTAGGGATGCCTTCTAGGCTAAGCACAAGAACATTAGCAATGGGCTTCATTCCCCTGATGAATTTTGTTATTTCCAGATGGCACAGTAAACATGGGCAGTGACTCACCTACAGGGTGAGGAAGGTTTAAAAATTAGTCACTTCAAGCCTTCTTGAGTTTGCCTAGCATGGCTTGGCTCTGTACATATGTGTAAAACTGTTTTGGTCTTACTGCAGTTGGAGGATTTCATTTCACAACAAGCTTTTTTTTTTTTTTTTCTTTTTTCCCTACTGTAGGACTTCTGAAGCTAGATAGAGAAGAAGAGTTAAAAATGCCTTTTTTTTTTTTTTTTTTTTAATTTGACAGCAGTTTCAGTGAGTCTAATGAGTGATAGAGGAAAAGAAAAGAATGACCTGACAAAATAAATTGGAAGCTAATTTTGGAGAGCAAAAGCCTCAGAAAATTGAAATTCTGAACTGAATGCGGCTTCTAACTGTAATCATTCACTGGGTATAATAGATTAATGTAAGCTTACTGATTTCATTTCCTTAACCCAAGGAAAAAAAAAAAGCAAAAAGCCCTCCTTCATATTGTATTCTGAAAGGTAGTAGCATGATTTCTCTTTTTTTTGGTGACGCCCTTAAAAAAGCCCAACCTCTAAAATTCTTTGACATGATTATACTTTTTAGCAAGATTATGCCCTAAGCAGCGCTGGTGAGCAGAAGAGCCACAGCAGACATTTAACCTCAGACAGTGCCCTGTTTCCATGGAGCTGGAAGCTCTCCCCCTCCTCAGATCCTCCCACAGCATCCTCAGCTCCATCTGATGTCCCAAAAATCCTGCTGGACAGTGCCCAGCACGTCTGCCCCGTGGTGGTGACACTCTCTGCTTTCCAGGTGAGAAAGTTTTATGCTGAGGAGGAGCCCGAGTGTGGCACTCACATTCTCTGAACGTGATTCCTTCGCCCAGGGTTTTTCTCCTGGGAAGCTGAAAGGCAGCGAGAGGCCTCAGAAAAAAAAAGAAAAACAATTCTTATCTCATTTGCTTCTCCTGTGTTTTGCTCATGTGGAATGTGTTTGGAGATTGTTACCCACAGGTGATTGTTTCATTGGATTCTGGTGTGAGTTGTTTTCACTCAATGGCCAACCAAGGCCAAGCTGTGTCAGGACTTTGGAAAGAGTCAGGAGCTTTCATTATTATCTTTTTAGCCTTCTGTAAGTATGCTTTCTGTATTCTTTAGTATACTACAGTATTCTTTAATATAATATAGCATAATAAAGTAATAAACTAGCCTTCTGATAAGATGGAGTCAGATGCATCCTCTCTCCCCTTCTTCAGGGCTGCCTTGATTTACAATAGCCTGTGAAGTGGGTGATGCCCCTCACAAGCACATCTCCAAGAGTTAAGCTCTTTGTAGCTATGGAATTATAGAATTAATAACTGTGTCTCCAGCACCTTAAGTCACCCTGTTCTCCAGGGAGGGAGGGGTGAGCTCTGGTCGAGACTCTTGCTAATTTAGGACACAGGGCTTAGACTCAGCCTGTCTCTGAACCAAGGCTGCGTGGGCACTGGGATTCCTCTCCAGGCTTGCAGTTAAATGTGAGAGCTGCTCCCAGTGGCATTTGGCTTACAGCCTCCCTGTCTCAACAGTGCTGTGCTGTAATTACCAGGAAATTGATTAATTTAGTTCCTTTACACCTACTAACAGGTGGAAACAGGCCTTTGGGTTTAACAAGAGCTTTGTGTGCACTTAAGCACAAATAGCTGATGTCTCATGCACTCCTTCTTGGTCAGAGTGTTTGTGGGGGTTTTGTTAATCCTCCATTTGTCTGGGCACTCATTATCTTTCCATTCAAGAAAGTGTGTGGTGTGAGTATAGCAAATGTACAGATCTTCCTCACAAATTTGGGAGGATTTCTGCTGCTCTCAGTAAGCACTGACTCTTATTTGTGCTTAAGGGTTGGTGGCAACCTTGGGGAATGCTGATGAAGGCACCCCTTGGCTTCCATGCAACCCCTTCCTTCTGAAAGGTTTGGCTCCCTGGGGGTCTCTGTGGCACCCCTACATCCTTTAAAAGACTATCACACTTTTCCTTCATCTTCTCAAGCCATTTAAAGCCTGTCAGTGTTTATTTACAGGTGATTTTTTTTTCCTGCACCTCTAGGTTATTGTTGTTACTCTGTAATTAGTCCAGATTTTCATTAAAACTCAGTGCTTAGAGCAGAGCATGACTTCAGCTGCAGCTGGTTTATGTGAGCATAAACAGGATTGCTTCACACACCTGGTTTTGTCTGCTGTAGGGTGTGAGGCGGGAGAGAGACTCGTGTCTGGGTGGGGAAAAATAAAAAAGAGGGAAAAAAAGGTTAATCTCTTCTGAAAAGGCAATGAGACAAAATTGCTACGATTCACACAGCTCTAAGATAAGCAAGTAATGGCTCATGTTCAACAGCAAAGCATGTTCATATAGCATGAATAGGATGGATGTGTTGTATGATAAATCTAGACACAGCAAATAAATTTCAGCCTGAAAAATAAGATAGCACATGAGATGGCATGTGCAGAAAGAATGCTAATGCTTAGGGAACCGAGGGCATTGGCAGGAAGGAGAGCGTAGAAATGAAGAATAGATATTTTGTTTTGTTACCAGGATTGATTGGCTGACTATTTTTTTTTTGTCTTTAAACCATAATAGCCTTCCCTTATTGTCAAAATGATAATATATATAAAGCACTTCCTGTAATATTTTTCTTCGAAATGACTATTCATCAGTCCCACAGTCAGATGCTCATATTTCAACTCACAATTTAGTTTAGCAAGTTTATACTTCAGAGCAATCTGTCATTTTAGCATTTGTGGTTTTTTACACAAATCCCCACTACAGAAGCATGCAGTGCTCTTAAACACGGATAGATTGGCTAATCCAGATAGTACTTTGTAATCTTCTGGCAAAGAAAGAGATTATTGCTTTTCAGGCAGGAAAAAAGAAATGTTCCTTCCAGTCTAGCAGTGCAAATCGTGGAGAGATTCAGGGGGAAAACTCTTGGTCTTCTGCTGGGCCCAGTGGGGGTGTGAGAGTGTTTGGGAATAGATGGGGAACAGAGGGAATGTGAAGATAGGAAATGTAAAGGTAATAAATGTTAATCCCAGGACCTGGCACCACCTGGGAATGGAGTGAAGGGAAAGGCAGCAAAGCCCAAACCCTCTCTGGAGAGCTTGGTCTGCTGCTGGCACTGGCTCTCCTGTTACCTCCCCAGACTGCAAACACTGCACAGTTTCTGTGACAAACTTCTGCTGCTGTGAAAGCAGGAGTTATCTTCGGTGATAAACTTGACCTTCTGGTTTGCCCACGTTTTCGTGCAGCCATAAATCACCTTCCTTTGCATCCCCAGGGCTGGAGCAAAATGTGGGCAACACCTGCTGAACAAACATTATTAGAAAATTAATCTCATTCTTTTTTTTTTTTTTGTTCCCTTTCCTCACAATGCCTCTCTTATCTTGGCTCATGGGTGAACCCTTCTTGTGGCCATGGGAGGGGGTTTTTTGGAGCTTGGAGCAGACAGGTGTGTTTTCTCTGGTGAGGTGACCTCACTCAGGGCAGCACTGGAAATACCCCTCCTGGACTTGATGTAAAATGTGGGTCTGGCTTCCTCCTCCTCCTCCTCCTCCTCTGAGGTGAAGTATGATTCCATCCCAGCTGCAGAGGATCATTTGGCTTTGGGGTGAGGTGTCCTCCAGGGCAGGGACTGCTTGTGAGCAGTGAGAATTGGGAGAGTCCATCCCTGCCCCAGTGTTCGTGGGCAGTGTGCCAGTCCAGCAAATTTACCTCTTTTTGTTTTCAGTCTTACCTTTTGAATAAAGTGTGCATTGTTCTGCAAGCAGAAGTCTGTCATTGTGGAGGCTTTTCAGGTTTATGTCTGACTTTGCAGTCTTCTACATCTAGAAATGCTTCCAAAAATTTCTCTTAATTCATCTTTTGAATTGCTTTTATTTCTGCATCTTCAGAGGAACAGATGAAGAATCTATATTAAAGCCTAGCTTTCTGATAGTTTTTTTTTTTATTAGAAAGTAGCTGTAAATGCTAACTCTAAGTAACACAGGGGAGGAAAAAACCCATACAGTATGTCTGTGCTTAAAAAGCCACTGCATAATGTAACATTGCTAATTTGTGGAAACAAATTGCTGAAATAACCTGACAGTCAGTGCCAATAATAACATGTAACAACTGTGGGCAAACACAGCATATAGTTATTGGTGTTTTCTTTTCTGTGTGGTGGTTGTAAGCAATTCTTGCCAGATGGGCTGATAATGTAATTAGGAATCATTGTGTTAAATGAGGCACCATTTAAATTGCCAACTAATTTTCCTATCTATTAACCAGCTTGAAAAAGAAGAGTTGTTACCCAAATGATTTCTAGCTGCTAATCCCTAACAAGAAGCACACTCTTTGAATCTTTTTTTTTTTTTTTTTTTTTTTTTTTAAGCACTGTCTAGCAGATTATTTTCTGGAGGGGTTTATTATGTGTGGGACAAAACAAGAAAGAGAATTAAGAGATGGTAAAAGCTCAGGAGTGAGATGGGATGGACTTCTACATCTACATTGTGATGTGTGGTAACAGCTCCTGAGCAGGTCATGGGATGATTCCTATTTCTGGTCTCTGCATGGGGATAAAAACTTCTTTACGTTGTCACAGTTCACTGTGTGACATGCTCCAGCAAGCATATGGAATTACAAACCCTATTTTAAGTGGGTGCTTTGGGAGAAACCATGAAAGTAGGAAAAGATTTTGAGTGGCACATGAATGTTACTGCTGTGGAATGGTTGTGCTCTTTACTGAGGACAAGAGAAAAGGGAAAAGAGAGGGGTGCCTTTGGGTCGAGTTAAAATCCCAGAGGAGGCATGATGGCTTGTGGCTTTCATCATGGAAAGAGACATCATTGCTAAAAGGGAGTAGGTTTAGATTAGATATTAGAAATAATTCTTCTTCAGGAGGGTGGGCAGGCCCTGGCACAGGAGCCCAGAGCAGCTGGGGCTGCCCCTGGATCCCTGGCAGTGCCCAAGGCCAGGTTGGACACTGGGGCTGGAGCAGCCTGGCACAGGGGAAGGTGTCCCTGCCATGGCAGGGGTGGCACTGGATGGCTTTTAGGTCCTTTCCAACCCAAACCATTCTGGGATTCTGTGAATTCTTACAGAGCCCCCTTTGCTCTGCTGCCTTGTGAAGGGAGCCATTAATTATCATTAAAGTTTTGACTGAACCCCAGAGTAAATGCAAGGCTGAATGAGATTGTTTACTGTATTTATGGCCCTATGTGTGCAAACCCTTCTCCTTCTTTTTTCCCCAACTCCCTGTGCTTCAGCTGAAGCAGGAATGAAGAGCCAAATGCATTTTTGCAGTCTGGTTTCTTTACAGAATCATGGAATAGTTAAGGCTGGGAAAAACCTTTCAGGTCAAGTCCAACCATCAACCCAGCATCACCACCATGTTCACCAATCAACTGTGTTCTCAAGTGCCATATCCACGTGGTTTTTTAACAATTCCAGGCATGATGACTTTTCCACTTCCCTGGCCAGTTTGGTCAAGTGCTTTACAGCAATTTCTGAGGAAATTTTTTCCCTAATATCCAGCCCAAACCTCGCCTGGTGCAGCTTGAGGCCATTCCCCCTCATCCTGTCACTTGTTAGCTGGGAGAAAAGACTGACACCAGCTCACTCCAACCTGCTCTCAAGCAGCTGTAGAAAGTTGGCCAGTCCAGTGGTGGAACTTCATTGCTTGATCTAAAAGGGTTGATCAGACTCATGCACTTGGAAAAAAAAAATACAGTGGATTATTCTATGAGCCAGTCTTTTAGTGGGGATGAAAAGCATCCCTAGTTCATTGTGGGTGACCTGGGGAATCACATCCAAAGGAGCAGGTTTGCAGGCAAGCCCCAGTATTCCACACCTGGAAAACCCTGTGGATGCTAAATCATGAAGACAGCTGCTTCAAAGAAATCCATTTTGCACTTTCAGCCTGTGGGATTTGTTTTGCATATTTTTCTGGAAGTTACCAGAACCTCCCAACCTCAAACTAAAAGAGGAAAGAGGAACTTCTCCAAAGTCTGATCAGGGTGTGTACCAGAACACAGGCAACTTCTGTCCTAGCTAAGGGATAGGAGCAGGCCCTATGCAACAAAAAATGAATGATTGCTGCTCTCACTTTCCCTTGAAAATGTGAAGGAAGTCACTTTCTGAATGCACGGTGGATAACTGCAAATTGTTTTATGCCAGGCAGTTAAATGAGGCATGAATAACAACCAGTCTAGTGTGGATGTGTCATATTGACATCACCTGCTGAACCAGGGAAGGTGCCTGAACCACAGCCAGCCAAAGCTCTGCTGAGTGAAAAAATTATAACACACCAATAGGCAATTTTTGGTTTTTTCTGGTAGCAAAATACAACAATATTTAGCAATGGAAGGCTTAAAAATATTAAAGACATAGTGGTAAGTTAAATTACTGCAGCTGGGTAGCATGGAGTAAGTGCTATTTGATGCTGCTGCTGAATCAAGCACTGGAAAGTTTAAGGGATCCTTGAAGTATTGACCAAGTGTTTGACTTCCAGTTGAAAGAAATCATTGGGACTGGGGAATTTTTAGCATCTCTACCCCTTCAGAACAGAAAAAATGTAAAATGCATGACCTCCAAGGCTTCTGCTTTCAGTGTTCATGACTTTCAGTAAACAAGTTTGGATTTGCTTCTTTTTATAACCACAGACTAATGGCATATAGATAGTGTCAGACTCCCTCTGTGAGTTTGTCATGGCAGAGGTGGATGTTCCTGTCTTGCTTACTGTAAAATAGGGATCTTCATGAGGCTTCTGTTAATAATAACAGCTCTATTTGCATATAGGAAATGCAGACAGCAAAATATTCTCCAGGTACTTTACTAGGTGCAGATTTCATGTCCCACAGCTGTGGTTAAGGTGACTCTTTAGGGTGAAGAAACAATTTAGTGCATTTGCTCTCAGTGGCTATTGTGTGGGTCTGAAATTGAACTTGAACTAATTGAAATTGAACTAATCTAAACCCACTCTGGCACTGGCAGCCATTCCCTGTGTGCTGTCCCTGCATCCCCTGGAAATTGTCTCTCTCCAGGTTTCCTGGGGCTCCTTCAGGCCCTGCAAGGCCACCCTGAGCTCAGCCCAAAGCTTCTCCTGTGCAGCTGAACAATCCCAGCTGTGCCAGCCTTTCCTGCCAGCAGAGCTGCTCCATCCCTCTGCTCATCCTGGAGCCTCCTCTGGGCTCTCTGCAGCAGCTCCAGCTCCTCCCTGTGCTGGGACAGGGCTGGGGCAGCTCTGCAGGTGGGCTCTCACCTGAGCAGGGCACAGAGGCAGAATTCCCCCCTCACCTCTGCCCACGCTTCTCTGGATGCAGCCAAGGACACTGTTGGCTTTCTGGGCTGCAAGTTGACATTCCCAAGGACATGTCCAACCTTTCACCAAGTCCTTCTCAGCAGGGCTGTCTGTGGTTAAGACAGGACAGGATGGCAGCCCTGGACCACGGCTCCTTCCGTGGCCACCTTGTGACTCTCCAGAGCTCGCCCGGAGCTGCCCCAGCAGCTCCATGAGGAATGAAGGAGGCTCCAGAGGAGACAACATGAAAGCGCCTCTTAATGAGACGTGAAGGCTCTAAAAAAAAAAAAAAATTCAGGAGAGAAAGGGAACTCAGTAAGTTATACCCAGCCCAGAATGAGCTGCTAATCACTGGGGCTATTGTGAGGGCTACAATAAATCAGTGTCTGCCTGCATCTCATTATGCACAAACATGTGGATGGAGAATGTCAGCCTCAATGGCATCTGTCATGTGAGCTCTGCTGTGTCCCAGTGGGCTGGAGCCCACATGCTTAGCCAGCTTTGTGCTTTCCCTCTTTCTTTGTGGGGGATATCTGTTTTATTCTGGAAATCTTGATTTCCTGTGGGTAGTAAATCTGCCCTTTCCTTGGATGGTTTGTGAATTCCGTGACGATAACATTGTATTTAAGGTGTGGGGGTAAAATGTCTTTCTTATGTGTCACATTTAGTGATTTTTTGTTAGTTTTGGTTGGGGTTTTTTTTGTTGTTTTTTTTTTTTTCTCCCCCAAGTCCTCCTCCGTTTATGGTGCCATGCATGTCACTGAGGCTAAGGCACCACCTACATGTATTTATGCAGCTGATGTATAGTGCCCATTACTCAAGCATCACAGACTACCTCGGAAAGGCTAATTAATTTAAGCCCTGCAGCACCCCTTTGAGGCAAATTTTGTCAGTCCTGATAGATGCAGGCACACGTTGTAGCTGCTCTTTTTTGTTTATTTTTAATATGATTTCTATGCCAGAGAAGGGGGGGGGGAATGAATAGTTCGTACTTTGTTAGGTAGTTGAAAAAATGTGAGGCTTTTGATAGCGTTGAAATGAAGTATGCAAAAAACTTTGGATTTTATTGCAGAGCCTCAGAGGTTCTTATTTTCTTTTAAAGCCTCAGCTCCTGGAGCTAAGTGAACTTGTGGATGTCCTTTTGTTCTTAGATGACTCTGTCTAGCTCAGGTGGTTGCAAAATAAATTTTAATGTATTGTCTTTGCTTAATCTAAAATCTGGGATGCAGCTTGACTAAGGCTGTTGGTTTGTTTCTTTTTAGTCTTAAAATTTCTGCAAGATTAGGGCTGGGAATACCAATGACTGAGTGTGCGTGCAGTTCAGAAGAGATTCTCAGAAATTACTGGTTGGTTTTGTGTTCTTGTTTAAATTTCAGAGTTCCTCAGTCCGATACTATATTAAAAGGGTGAAACAAGGGTAACCATCACCTCCCTTCTCCTCTATGAACAAACCAAAGATGGTTTTAAACATTGACTCACACTTTTTGTCTACGCTCAGTCCTATTAGAGAAAGATTCAGCACATCTATTTCAAATGCTTTATCCTCCTTTGTGTTTACACTCAGCTCTGAGCTCAGCCCTTTTTCTCCACTTCCTTTGTCAACACCAAACTTGTTTCCCTGATCATTCTCTCTTGCCCTTCCCACATCCCCTCCTGTGGTAGATCCCAAGCCACATCACATCTTAAGGAGTGATCAGAGGGGCTGGCTTGAGCTGGCTTTAATCCATGGGCAACCAAATCTTCATGTCTCACTCCCTCCTACAGGAAAATTCCTAATTCTTTAATATTTTTCTGGGGAGCAGGTGTTTTAGCCAATCTGAGACCATGTTGTCACCAAAGGAGGGAATCACCCTTTTCTGGTATCTGCTCCTACCATGTCCATTTGAGTGGCTGTCTGATATGGCAGATTTCTATTTTTCCTTGGTATCTGTAGGTGAGGAACCTCACCTGGTTTGCATCACAGCTCTGTGGCTTTGCCAGGGAGGCCTGGGAAGCATCCAGCCAAGAGCAGGGGAGAAGTGTGACCCTTGATTTGGTAGCAGTAGAGTCTCTGACTGACTTAAACTTGCAATTTAATGGCTCTGTACATAGTGTGGTTTCCAGGTCTCACTGAAAGCAGTGACCCTGCTTTGCCAGCGTGCAGCTGTGATGGACCAGCCTGGTTACCTGAGCTAGATGGGGAGAGGAGGTGCCACATTTCCATGTGGCAACTTTCAGCCTGAATCACCCTCCCAATCAACCAAAGAAGTGGCCCCCTCTTAGGCTACCTTTCAATCACAGTGTTAATAAATCTGCTGTCCTCATTTTTTAAGGTGGTAAAGTCTGTGGAAGGTTGCTGCTGCTGCTCAGGATGAACTGGGCATTGCTCCTGTGTTTTCCAATCCACAAAGCAGCTTCATGCTTCTGCTTATCTCTGTCCAGACCTGCACTCTGCCCCTACCTTGAAATCTCACAAGTTCTAAGACAAAGAGCTCTTTAAGCAGTCCATAATTCAGCCTGTGCTCTGGACAGGTTGCCAAGACTCATGGGTTGGGCCAAAAAGAAATTGGAGATGATCAGGAATTCATCTGCTGTGCAAATGTGGGCTTGGGCCAAAAAGAAATTGGAGATGATCAGGAATTCATCTGCTGTGCAAATGTGGGCTTGGCGGGTTTTCCCCCTTCCAGGAACAGGATTATTTTAAAGCTTTTCAGCAGGATCAGCTGTTTTGGATGGGCTGCAGCAGCACATCTTCCCTAAAAAGTGACACTAAATTGATTTCTCGGGGCAGTGCTCACCATAATTTAAAGCTGAAGATAGTTTAGACAAAAACCGCGATGATTTTTTTGTTGCTCATTTGTTTCATTGGATATGCAAATCACCTCTCCTTTCTTTTTTTTTTTTTTTTTTTTTTTTTTTTTTGGCAGTTAAATATTCTGGTTGACACTGGGAGCAGCAATTTTGCTGTAGCAGGTGTGCCTGATCCTGATGTCACATCCTACTTCAATCCTGAGCTGTAAGTACCTGTTCTGCACCCATGGAAATTAGGGGGGTCTTTTGGATTCTGGCTCCTTCATGCAAGAGAGAATAATAAGGCAGCTCAGCTCCTGGGGCTCCTGTGACATCCCATGGGAGTGGGATGTTGGCTGCCTGGTGGGAATTTTGGATTTGCCTGATGCCAAACTCTGCCTGACACCATGAGCAGCACAGCTGAGCTCTGAGTGAACATCAGCAGCACTGATTAGAACTGGAGAAAAGAGAACATTATTACAGGGTGAAAATCATTTGCAAAATCACACCAATTTCAGCCAATTTCTTACCTGAATAGACTTGCAAGGAATTAAAAGTTTCAATGTGCTTTGCCTTTGTTTGAAGACAAAAATGAAAAGCCGGTAATTGTGTCAGTAATTGTATTACTTGACATTTCATCCAGAAACAAAATGACTTAGTCAAAACCTAATTTGTTGTTCAGTTTGGCCACAGGCCTCAATCAGTCAGTGATCTGGGCAGACCCTGATGAATCTGGTTGTTTATAAAATACAACTTGGTGGTTCTGGTGTTTGTTGTGCACTAAATTTGCTGTGTTTAGCATAAGCTGACATTAATCACAGCCAAGCTTTGTCTGTCTGAATCACACTTCTTCTTCCTTCCTTTCTGCCTTTCTCTAGTTTCAATTATTTCAGGTAAACTTCTCCAAAATGCAGTGTCTATCTTTAGGTTTAACACTTTTTTTTTTCCAGTAAGATGCGCTGGGAATGGAGGGAAATCTTATTATTTCCATGCTTCTTACTGGAGTAGCCTCATCTCCTGTCATATATTTAGATGTTAATGGAGATATTTCACATCATGCTGATATGATACAGGCCTGGAAAATCCGGAATTTTGGAGAGCTATTTCTGATACTGCTTGATAGCTATTCCTGCACTACTGCAGGGTTTTCCATGCCAGCCAGCTGTCCCCTTCCATAGGCAGTGGCTAGAGAAAACTTAATTAAAATTAAAAGAAAACTTAATTAGAATTAAAAGCGTAAGCATTCTTTCTCCCTTGTCTCTTAATTGATGTTATTGAGACTGGAAGGACAAGGCCTCTCTCATCAGAAGCATAAACCATTAGAAACAGCAGCAGCAGAGCTTGTGTGTGGGGAAAGACAGACTGAAATCATGTGAAGGTTACAGCCTCTGACCAGTGTGCTCAGTGGACACTGTGTTTTGAGAACTTTAATATAAGGTTAATAATGAAACCTTGAGGTCCAGGCCCTAAAGAGTTAGTTAAGGGTGCTTTGGAAAATTACTCAAAATCAAGTCATTACTTGATTTTAAGTCATTACTTAAAATTCAATCAAGTCCAGAGCAATTGCAGCAAGAGTTTCTGGTTTGGGTTGCACTGATGGAGTCCTGCAGTGGGCTCAGAACACAAACATCAGCAGACTCCTGGGTACACCATGCTTCTACCATTTAAAATATTTTAACTGCATTTAAATATATAAATTGGAGGGATCCTGGGCCCAATGAAATCGGGTAGATCTAAAAATATTGGTTGCAAGAAAGCTCTGTAGGTCACCTAGCACACATCCCAAATGAGCTGGGGCTGTCACCAGAGCAGGTGAGCCATGGCTGAGCCCAGCCAAGTCCTGTAAACCTCTGAGGATGGAGAATCCATGCTCTGTCCAGGCAGAGTGTCATGCCACAGTCTCCTGGGGAGGAAATATTTCCTGTTGTCTAACCTGAACCTCAAAAAATGTAACTGGTGGCTGTGGCAGTCAGCGTGGCAGCTGCTGCCTTTGATGTAGATCCCATGCAAACCTGAGTGTGCAGTCTGTCCTTCATGTAGGTTCTTGATGAAGACCTTCACAGAACCACAGGATCACTGAGATTGGAAAACACCTGCAAGACCATCAAGTCCAATTTGTGACTGCTCCCCACCTTGTCACCAGCCCACAGCACTGAGTGCCATGTCCAGGCCTTCCTTGGACACCTCCAGGAGGGATGAGTCCACCACCTAGCTGGGCAGCCCTTTCCAGTGTTTAACAGCCATTTCCATGATGAAATTCCTCCTGGTGTCCAGCCTGAGCCTCTCTTAGCACAGCCTGTGTGTGTCCTCTTGTCCTGTTGCTGTTGCATGGGAGAAGAGCCTGACTCTCAGCTGGCTGCACCCTCCTGCCAGGGACTTGTACAGAGTGAGAAAGTCTCTCCTGAGCCTCCTTTTCTCCAGCTGTGGAAGAGTTTTTGCTGCACTCACAACCCCTGGGGCTCTGCTTGTCACGATCAGTGGCTCCTTTGGACCCAGGGGTGCAGCCCACCTTCAGCCCACACTTTGTTCAGCCCCACATCCTCAGCTTCCAAATGGGAATGCCATGGGAGGTGGTGTCCAAAGCCTGACAGAAGCCAGGATGTGCTGCAGCCACTGTTCTCCTCAGCTGTGCCTCCAATCCTGATGTAGAAGGGACTGAGATGGATCAGGTGTGATGTGCCTGTGAAATTCCTGGTTGAGTGTCTGTGACTGCATGGCTGTTCTTCATGTGCTTGGGAACAGATTCCAGGAGCTTTTGTTTGAGACTTCTCCTGACTGGAGGTGAAGCCCAGTCACCTCTGCTTCCTTGGGTGCTGCTGTTTGTCTCTTTTTGAGACTGGCCTTAGGGTAGGCTTTTCCCAGCAGTCAGAACACCTTCCCTGGCATTGTGATTTAAACCCTGATGGCAGCTCAGCCCCACACAGCCCCAGTCACTCACTTCCCCACCAAAACCCCAAACGTTTCCCTGTTCTTCCCCCAGCTGTATGTGCTGAGCATGACACCATGGTTTGGGATATCCCTGGGGTCAGCTGGGGTCACCTGGCTGTGTCCCCTCCCAAATTCTCATGCACACCAAGCCTGGCAGTGGTGGGGTGGGCCGAGAGGGAGAAAAGACCCCGGCTCTGTGCAAGATCTGCTCAGCAATAACAAAAACATCTCTATATTTCAGCTCTGTTTCCAGCACAAATCCAAAACACAGCCTGTGCTAGCTGCTGTGAAGAAAATTAACTCCATCCCCAGCCCAAACCATCACACTTGGCTGTCGTGATTTTGCAGGGATGGTAAACAGGGGCACTGATATCACATCAGCTGCATCTGTAAAATTACCCAAGAGCAACCTTTGCCCACGTGTAAATGAGAAAACAGACCTATGGGCACTTTTCTTCCTTCCTAGGAGGAACACTTAAGATTAGATAAAAGGGTTTCCTCTCATCTGGTAATCACTCCTGCAGTTTTTCCCTGTGTTGTCATGGAGTGCTTCCGATGTCTTAAACTGCAAGTTGAAGACAAGGGGGAAGAAAGATTAGTAATTTGTTAAATTAATGGGTTATGAGTTATAGATGTGCGCTTCTTAGAATATTCATGTTGTGTTGGAGAGAGTGATGGGGCTTAATTTC
This sequence comes from Onychostruthus taczanowskii, assembly GCF_017590055.1. Classification (NCBI taxonomy): domain Eukaryota; kingdom Metazoa; phylum Chordata; class Aves; order Passeriformes; family Passeridae; genus Onychostruthus; species Onychostruthus taczanowskii. The sequence goes on from NW_024498906.1 coordinate 14,038,426, forward strand.
CTGGTGCCACACTCTTAGTTTAATTTTATTCAGATGATCAAAATCAGAAATTGAATGCATGATTCTTTTTTGACTGAAATTGAGGGGGGTGCATGGGAGAGGCATTATCTTTGTTTCAAATGACCCAGAGAGTGTATTTTCCAGGAAGAGCCCTCCTGGAGCAATTCCAGAACTAACTTGTTAAGTGATGTTGTGTATCATAAAATCTATGTGATATAATCCTGCTGTTTAATTATCTGGCTCTTTCTTTACAAAGTGAGTAAAGCTGTTACCAGGCACTCTTTTACAGCTTGGGCTTTTGAGTGGCTCTGACAAACCTTTGCTGTAAAGAGTTCTGAGTTTGCTGTGATAATCATGCTCTATAAGTCACCATGATGTATAAGGTTTTGCAAAATTACCTGATTTGTCCTGATCTGAAAAGAAATCACGGTGTTTGTTTCTCATGCTGTTGAAAATAACAAGTAGTTTTGTTGAGTACTCTACTTATGATAAAAGAGATACTTAAACAGACATATAAAGGGAATTTTACACTTGAACCCCAGTGATCAGTGATGGCTCTGCAGCAGTATGTAAATCTGACATGCTCAGGGCTTTCAGTATTCAGGAACAGTATTCAGTTTTATTTCAGTAAATAAATAAAGACTACTACTGCCTCACCCTCTGAAGCTTCAAAAGCAAGCTGCTCAAGAGTTGATCTTTCCAAGAGATAGGGAGGTAAGAGAAATATAGGCAATAAATTGAGGTAATACAATAAGTTATATACCACCAAACAAAAGAAACAAAGCAGCTTGTTTTGCTGCTTTTGCAGTGTGACCCTGCCAGGTTGGTTGTGTGCACTGTACAGGTTGTGGTTTGGGGTGATTATAAACTCTTTGTGGAAGCCCTGCAGATTAGATGGGACTTCTTTGTTAGAAATCAATAATTTCTGTTGTATTTTCACGTTTGAGTTGTTTGGTGAGGTCGGTGTCATGCAGGGCTTCCTGCACGTGGTGGATTTGCTGTTGCCACATTGAGCTTGCTGCAGAGGGATTGTGACATGAGAAATGAGATTCTGCTGGTGTTTTGTCCTGTGCTGTGTGCTGGTAATGAGGACTAACTCTGCAAGAGAAAATTACCCCACTGGTGGTTTGCTCAGCTGGGGCTCAAGATCCATGTGAGGTTTGAGGACCAGGTTTGTGGTGGCTGCTTTGGAGAGAAGATGGGAATGGGAAGGAGAGGGAGAAGGGAGCAGGATCCCTACAGCACCATGATCTAGAGCCCTTATTCCATGCCTGTGTCTACTTTGTCCTGCTGGAAGAGGTGAATTTCTTCTTTCTCATCACAGCCAAAACAGCTTGTTTGTAATTTTCTTTTCTGTGCTGTGTGTTTGTTTTACAACACTCCGCCCATGAATTACAACTAGTCTCTAGTTTTGACCTCTAAAGTTTTCCTCCTTTAGATCAGTGAGGCAGAAAGGTGAAAAAAACCTGTGGCTGATTACCTGCAAGAGGACGGGGAAGTGGTTTTGCAGAACAGAATCTAATTTACTGCAAGATCCCTTCCCATGTTACCAATTTTGCTCCTTGACGGAAGTAATAAGTCTCCTCTTCAATAAGACATTTGTGAACTTTACAAATGAGATGAGGGTCTTCATATCCATTTCTGCAGGTGGGGAAGCTGAGGCACAAGTGGTGAGGAAGCAGGAAAGGTCAGCAGCTGTGCTGGAAAGTGAATCCAGTCTTTCTGTGTCCTGGTCCACAGCTCTCCCTGCTTCTGGAAGAAGAGCTGTGTGCTGCTGCTGTTCTAGCCATGCACTGCTTGTATCTGCAGATTTGCTTCACTTTATTATCCCAGCACTCCATTTTCTCTGATTTCAGAGGTTTCCTCTTCTGCTGCTCAGCCAGACACTTTTCTACATGAAGAAAAGTATTCTCCCTTTCATTTCTTGCCCCTGCAGTTTCCCTTATGCCACTAATTATTCAGACTCTGTTTTGATTTATAAAATGTCCTGCCAGTGTCACAGAGGTGTTCTGAGGAGCCTGCCTGAGCAGAGGTGTTCCTTTGTGTGTGTGTCACACAAATGCAGAATTACACAGGAGCAGTGCAAGTGATCAGATGCAGGTAATAAGAGTATCTCTGGAACTCCTGCATTTTGAAATATTATCTCATGTATTTCTGCTGCCTTGGATGTTAACCCTTGAAGGGTGAGGTCTTGGGAGTGTCAAGAACTGCTTACAGGGTTGGAGCCAGGCCTCCCTGCCTTGGGAGAGTCAGGTTCATGGTCCATATGGCCAAAATGTCCCTCAGGAGAAAGTGTCTCAATTATGGGACTTGCCCATGTTGCCATCAGAAGCTTGTTCCTCATAATAATGAAAATGACCCCAAATTCATGCTGGTGAGCTCAGGCTGTTGGATTAAAGCTGGATTGATCAAAGTATCTGCACCTGATAAACCCTTGCCTTTCTACTTTTCTACACTCATGTAAAGATGCTGTTACAAATTTATTTTATGCTTCCCCCCACCCCCAATTTACTTTCCAAAAAGCTGTGAAAAGTCTCTTGAGATGAACTGAGTGTGGTCATCTGTCTCTCCAAAAGAGGAAGCTGTGTGCCAAGGAGAGGATCCAAAGTAAATTGTGAGGGATCTAGAACTTTTGAAATTCTTCAGTAGAGATGTGTGTGGGATATGAGAAAAATACTTATGGATTACAGGTCTTTAAAATGAAAAATCTGTTGAAGCTTTTAATAATTTTTTTTTTTAAGCCTTTTAAACAGGATTCAGTTCCTTCTTTTGCTTGCCATACTTAACTGCTCCTTTGCCTTTGCTTCCCTGGTCTAGAAGAAATTAGTTCCTTTCCTCCTCCAAGTCAGTGAATCATTTGTTAATAATCCCAAATTCTACTTACTTCCTCACAGACAGGTCAAACTGCAGACTTAGGAAACCTCTGTCTTACTGCTGGTACTCACAATAATATTTAACCAAAAAGGATCTTTTAGGAATATTAATGAGGTATTGGTCTACAGCTATTCAGTTAGCTTAGCATTTCAGTTTTAGATTTGAATTCAGCAGCTTTCCATTTTCTAGTGCCATTTAACACATTCCTTCTCCAGTTAAAAAGTATTGCTTCTATGGACCAGACTGAGTCAGGGACACTGCACTAGGTGATATAATATCTTAGATGATTTGTTTTTTAAAAAAACACATTGTGAAGATCTGAGTTATTGATGGCTTCTGGATAAAAATGGGGCTTTGACTTTTGGGGTTTTTTAATTTCTGCTTTTTCCTGATTTTACGAGCAGGGTGAATACATATTTTGCATACTTAATTTACCTTTTTTTCCCCTCTCTGGGCAAAATTGAGTTGGAATATATTCTGTTGTCTTGCACTGTAAATGAACAGCCCGTGCATCAGTGTGTCCTCTCCTTTTAAAGGTCAAGCACATACAGATCTCAAGGCATTGAGGTGACAGTGAAGTACAGCCAAGGCAGCTGGACTGGACTGCTGGGCACAGATGTCATCACCATGCCCAAAGGACTCTATGGCAGCTACACCACCAACATTGCCACCATCCTGGAGTCAGAGAACTTCTTCCTGCCAGGGGTTAAGTGGCACGGGATCCTGGGTCTCGCCTACGATGCCTTAGCCAAGGTAAACCATCCCTTCCCTCCTGATTGCCTTTCACAAGGACAATAAACAGAAATCTGCTAAAACAATGCCAGCAGATGATCTCTCAGCATTAGGCTCCACCCTTCCAGCCACTCCTTCCTACAGATCTTCTGTCTTTGTCCCAGAAGGAATAAATTGGGTTGTGGTGGTACCATGGTGCCACAGGAGGATTTTGGCTTTTCTGGTGATGGAAAGGCTGATTTTAGCTCCTCTGGAATGAATAAGCTTTTGCAGAGCTTGTAGTACCAGAGTGTGGTTGTGGGATGTATGTGGAGGGAGGTTTTAGAGCTCTGAGGACACTTCTCAAAACTGGTCCAAGGCAAAGCCCTCAGCAGTTCGTTCTAGGCCATTCTCTGTTCATCGAGTAAAAGTTGAGGTGGATGGATAATTTCAGAACAAATATTGGCTACAATATTTCCAGAAACATAGAACCAAGCGCATCCTGCTGCTCTGGAGGCAGGAAATTCAGGTAGAAGATTCAATTAAAACCTGAAATTTATAATCCAAAATGTATAACCTTAAAAATCTAAAACTGAAAACTTGATTGGAAAACTTCAATTAAAACCTGAAATTTATAATCCAAAATGTATAACCTTAAAATCTAAAACTGAAAATGTGACTGGAAAACGACAAAGTTACCATTTTCAACCTTCCCATCCCGAAGTGAGTTCTACCCAGAGAGAACAAACAAGTTCTGTTTTTTTTTACTTCATGGACTGTCAGCAGGAGAGGAAGAGGAAGAGGAAGAGGAAGAGGAAGAGGAAGAGAAGAGAAGAGAAGAGAAGAAGATGTTCTGTTCTCAAACTCTGCTTTGGGCAAACAGAGTACTCAGGGCATTTGTTCTTCCCTTCTTCCAAGGATGTCAGGGTTGATCTGCTCTGGGCTTTGTGCAGTGAGAGCACTTGGCCCCTCTGACCTCTGCACACAAATCTGAGTTACAGGGAAGTTGCAGCACTCCAGTGGCTGCAAAGGAAAACAGGACCTGCAGTGTCAGGAAGAACCTGGCCAGTACCCAGCTGGAGAGTGTGCTTTGGTATGAAGTTCTTCAGGAGAAAAGAGAGGAAATTTGGGACACTCAACTCAAAGTTTGATAGAATTCAACAGTGCTGAAAAACTGAAAATCTTGACTTTAAAATTCTGCTTTTTAACTGTGGGAAGGAGTGAAAGGCAAGTTACCTTTGAGTGTTCTAATAACACAAAGCCTTTTCCAAACAGAAACTATCAGTGAGAGTTTCTGCCTGAAACTGGTGTTTGAGTTTGGAAACTGCAACTGAAAATTACTCCTGTGTTTTAGGGATTTGGTGGCAGCATAGCTGACAGTGGCCAAAAGTAAAAATGTTTTTAAAAACAACAGAAACAGAAAAATGACAGATATTGGGGTTTTAATGGCTCATTATGTCTAGAACTTTCATCAGCTGCTTGTCAGAAATTCAATTTACTAATGAAAAGTGGTCTTGTTTGAATGATTTGCTGATTTCTGCGAAGAAACTTTCTAATGAACCCTGCAATTCTTTTTTTTGTTTGTTTGTTTTGCTTTTCAACACCTTCAAGCCTTCCAGTTCTGTGGAGACATTCTTTGATTCCCTCGTGAGGCAGGCAAAGATCCCCAACATTTTCTCCCTGCAGATGTGTGGTGCTGGACTCCCTGTTTCTGGAAGTGGTACCAACGGAGGTAGTCTTGTGGGTATCTGTCAGTAGGAGAGGGAAAATGTATCTTTGTTCACCTCTCTCCCTCTTTTCTCTGACTGTCCTGCTTCTGCCAAATTTAGTGTTTAATACTTTTTGTATTTTAAATATGTTTTCTATTTTTTTAAAGAAAAGCTAAGCCCTTAGGCAAAATTTGAGTGTTATTTATTTTCATGCTCAATTCTTTTTTTTTTTTTCTCTCTCTCAAGTTTGAGTAAACTTTTCATCTTTTAACAAAGAAAAATATGAATGTTGTGGTGTTTCCTCGGGGCAGATTCTGCTATATTTCTCAAACTGAGTAGTCCCTTATGTAGCTGATAAATTTGTTCAATCTCATCAAAATGCTACAGTATTTTTTTTTTTTTTTTTTTTTTTTTTTTTTGTAAATGACATATTAAAGGGAAAAATCTGTAGATCAGAGCTCCTGCTTGCTGTTACTCTGGGAAATCTTTCCATCATCTTTAGTGGGACCATGAATTGGTCCATTATGTATCTGGAACTGGGAGATGGAATGACTGCTCCCAAACGATGCTGAAATAAACACCTGAGCACAGGAGCTGATCACAAACACTTATTTTGAGGAGAATTCACATATTGTAAATGTTTTTCTTATCACTGAAGACCAAGAGAAAATTTTCTGAAGTTTAGTTCAGAGTCAGAGTCCACAAATGCTCCCAGCCATCTTCAGCCTAAGTTTTGATGGAAGCTAGGAGTGGTAACAGTGCCAGGATGTGATTCCATTTTGGATGTGTGTCAGAAAAAATGAAATCTTGGAAAATATTAAAGCTTTTCTGATCTGATAAATCAAATTATTCACATGTAAGTTTATTATTCTATCCCATTTTTATACATTGCCTAGATTTATCCACTGAAGATACTGTTTTAATACTGTTTTAATTTTAAATAGTGGCATTTTCATAATAGAATCAGTGTGAGGTTGTAGGTGAAAATGCTGCTAATTTGGCCCAGTATGGGAATTCTGTTTGAAGCACAATCTGTTTCATGTCTAGATGCTTCATGCTGCTCTATTATTGACAGAGAACTTGACAGTAAAATCCTAACAAATGATGCTAAATTAAAACTACATTCCCCCTGAGTATCACAATTAAGCATCCCCCTTTTTGTGTGCGCCTGCCCCAGGACTAAACACGTGGGATTTTTAAGTAAGTGACATCTTTTCTCCTGTCCCTCAGGTGCTGGGTGGAATTGAGCCGACTCTGTACACAGGGGACATCTGGTACACACCCATCAAGGAGGAGTGGTACTACCAGGTGGAAATCCTCAAGCTGGAGGTGGGGGGACAGAACCTCCAGCTGGACTGCAGAGAGGTATTGGCCCTGCTGTGTTCCTGTCTCTGCGAAATGCAAGTTTGGCTGAGAAAAAGGGGGAAAAAAAAGCAAAACCTGACTGGTCAGTTTTGTCTTGGCAAGCAGATGTGCACTGCAGTCTCCTGAGACATGAATTAAAGCAATTCTGGTCAAACAAAGGAAAGGGGAGGTTTTGGGCTGACCCCTGTCTGAGCTCACAACTCGTGATGGCAGTGGGCAGGTGTCACCCTGGGTTGCTTCCTGAAGTTCTCATCCTAGGCTTCCTTTTCTACTTTGTGTTCTTGCAATCAAGTTTTGCTCTCTTGTGGTTGGCAGTTATTATTCCTGATGGATAAGCTTTCTGTTTCTATTAGGAATAATGTTCTGCTGTATCTAGATCAGTCTAATGAGACTGTGCTGTTGCAATTTTTATTCCAAAGGCATTATTTTTTTTTTTTTTTGTGGAGGATATATGTGTATGTGTGTGCTTTATCTCTTTCTTACTCTTGCTTGTTGGTATTCATGTTTTGATTTTAGTTCTGTATTTTTTATGCCCCAATTTCTTTAGACATCCTAATTTCATTCTACTCTGATGCTCTTAGTAGGAGATCAATGGGATGTGATAAGTTTAAAGTTTTTATAGTTCATATAAATTAAGTGAAATTCATTATTCCAGTACTACATGTGCATAAATATTATATTCCCATGCAAAATATTGAAATCATATTGCCACATCAATTATTTAAAATGAGTCCCAGCATCTTTCAACTCAATAAGCAGAACAAGGTCTATTTAAATGCCTCTCTCTATTGTGCTGTTAGGAAAGCAAAACCACTGATCCTTTAAAACAAATGTTTGCTTTTCTTTCTTGCCTTAAAAAACAGTCAACATGTTTTTGAAGGGGAGCCCTTCAGTGGTTTAATACATGCTGTTGCCAGAAAACAACTCACTGAAAAATTCAGTGGTGTGTCAGGAAAGTTTCCTGTAATTGTTGCTCTTTTCTGAGCCAGGGGTTGCTTTCACTGGTGCAGAAGTATCGAGCCTTCCTGGATCAAAGGAGACCTTCCCACAGAAATTACACAGAAATTCAGAGGAAGAGCAGTAAAAGAGGAGCAGCACAATTAAAGCTGGGCTGGTTGGGAGCTGGCAGAGGATGCATGATTCACTGGAGGATGAGGAGCTGTGTGCCCTCTCTCCTCTCTGCTGTTTGCTGGGAAATGGAACATTTTTTCACAGCCTTCACCAGGGACTGCTCCTTTCCTTGCCAGGGAAAAGTCATCCCCTTGCTCCAATGCTGGGAATGTGTCCAGAGCTCCAGCACAGCTGTGGCCTTGAGCCTGGGCTGGGGCAATGCTGAGCTGCCAGAAGTGCACTTTGCACTGGTAAATATTAACCAGGAAAGCCAAGAAGGCAAAACCAGGTGCTCAGTCCCCATGTGAGCAATCCCACTACAAAAATCCCACATTTTTGCACAGGTCTATATCAATGGTCAACCCTTTTAAGTACTTTTTTCCAAGGGTGGCATTCCAGGATGCCAGTGATTGTGTATTTTGTGATACAAATCTGTTAAAATGGACTACAAAATGCCCTGGCATTTCTTTCCACTCTTCAGAAGTATTTCCAAGTGTGTAATAAATGGTTTCCTGTTTGCTTTTCTTTCAGCTCTCTGTGGCAGCCCCATAGCTGCTCTCTCAATAAAAATGTGGAAATAACTGTCAAGAGTTACTTTTTCTAACTTTTTTCGGTGGGTTTTATTTTTGTCACTGCCCTAAAGGGACTCCATGTGACTTGATAGCATCCAAACCAATGCATTTTAAATTCACTTACTGTTTGACCTCTTCCTAAGTAGCTTAGGCTGTATATCATCCTGTGTCTTGTGCTTATGCCATAAACATGTCACAGCTCAGTTATATTAATCCTGCTGCCTAAGCTGGCAGCAAAAGTAGTTAATGCAAATAGCTGCCACTGCTTCTTGCCTTCCCCCCCTCCTCAGTTAATCATAGTTTTTAAGGAGTTCATGAAAAAAAAATTACCCTTTTAAAAGTTTGTACCTCATTGACTGTACCTGAAGTTTGCTGAAATCTCTTAATTTTATGGTTGGATTTTCAGTAATAAGAGAGCTGTTTGCTGTGGGTGGTTTTTTGTGCAGATTTTAAGGCAGCAAGACAAACTTCAAGTTTCTTTGTACTTGGGGTTTTTTGTGTGTCTTAGGGGTTTTTAGCAGTCAAGGGATAAAGGTGTGACATTTGTACTCTTGAGCCAGTACAGACATGTATTAAGGCTTAATTTTTTCTGCTTATTCTTAGATTAGATATGCCAGCCATTAAAACAGGCTGCTGTGTTTAAATCAGAGCTCTTCTCATGCTAGCAGAGATCTTGATTCAGGGCTTGGAAGCTGCATCAGGGTGTTTAACACCTGTCTACTGAATATTAAAATGCTTTTGCTCCCTCTGAGAAGGGCCAGAATTCACTTTTTTACAGCACTGTGGACCATTTGCACCAGCTGTGGTGACACAGTAATTTCCTGACCAGTGCAGATAAACCCACTCTTGTGTCTAGCCTGATAGTATCTTGCTTTTTTTTTTTTCTTTCTTTTTTTTTTTGGCTCTCAGATTTCACTGGAATTGAAGCTGTCAGCTGGAGAGAGCTGCTGACAAGTCTGACATGCAGTTCTGGGAAGGCAGCTGCCAAAAAGGAGCAGCTTTGTTCTGCTCAGGAGACAGTGGGATCTGCATTACAGTAACTACAGCGTACAACTTCTCTCTCTCTTTTTTTTTTGTCTCCCCTCCCCAGTACAATGCTGATAAAGCCATAGTAGACAGTGGAACCACTCTCCTTCGACTGCCAGAGAAAGTCTTCAGTGCTGTGGTGCAGGCAATAGCTCGCACGTCCCTGGTAAGGAAATGCCACCAAACCTGCTCAGAAATGTGAAATTCAAGGATCACAGGGTCTTTGAGAGGGGTCTCATCTCTGCTGCCTGCCTTGCAAGTCATGGGTTTTTCACCTGAGGGGAGCAGAGCCTTCCCTGGTCCAGTCCTGTTAATAAGGGAGGAATGACTGATGGTCTTTCAGGGAAGGTGGAAAAAAATAAGGGAGGAGGGAAAAGGGGGGGCACAAGTGCAGACAAGAAGTGTGAGCATGGAAATGCATCAGAAGTAGGGCAGAAATGGTGTATTTTATTCTAAGCATTTCAGAAACACAGACATAATCCCTGTTGCTCTGATTCAAAGTATTAAGAGTGCAAAAATCAGTCTTTTCATTCAAAACAGAGTGTTTATAAAGTAGGAGAACCTGCTGCTGCAAGCAGTTCCTTTCCAAGTATAATTCTCAGTGCTGTCTAGAATAAATGCCATTCATTAGGGTTATTCATATCAATAAAGCTGCTTTTGACCTTCATTATTGAATTATTTATGTTCAAAAGCATCTTTCTTTGGAAACAGAGTGGGCTTTAGAAGTAGGGCACGGGAATGGTGGAGTTCTCTGCGTGCAGAGTGGCTGAAGCAGCATTTTCTGGTTAATAAAAACTATTCATAAATTTCTGTTCAACACAAGGAACAGCACCAAGAAGGTTAAAGAGGAAGAATAAACACCAGCTATTTCAGTGTGAACAAACTCGGTATTTTTGTCATGGACTCACAATCAGCCTGTGGTTGTTGATGCAAATCACAGGAAACACAGTAAAGCAGCTGCCCCAAAGACAGTGTTTGCCTAAAGTCTGCTGATAATTCAAGATTGAGATCCTTTCTCCTGCTTGATGGAGAGCAGAGATTTGGCATGAAGCGTCCTTCACTGCCTGCAGATGTCCAGCATCTGAAATAAATGTACCAGTTACGAGTTCTTCTCTCTGCACAACACTTAAGTGTTGAACAGTTGGAACAATTTCAGTCCTTGGGGGGGAGAATTGAAAGAAGCCAGCCCAGGAGCTCTTGTAGTGTCACCCTGTGGATAAGGAATCCTCCTGGGAGTGGTCACAGTGATCCACACTCCCCTCTGATGCTGGTCAGGACATCTGAACTGGGGCCTTCCACCTCACAAGGAAACAGTGGACAGATCAGTGAGGTATTAGAGAGGAACCATTCACTCTGCTTAATTTTTTTTTTATCCTGTTCCTATTAAAAATGCATAAAGTAGCTTTTTTTCTGAGTTCTTTTTAATCTCTAGGACCTTTCTGCTCTACCCCTTTCCCTCCACACAGCCCAGAATTTACTTTGACAGCTCTAAACAAAGGAGATAGTCTACTAAATAAGAAAGTAGTTACAGGATGCATGGATGGGACTCCAGCTGTGTAGGAGCAATGTCAGGAAAATGGGTATTTTCAGCAATTGTACTGTGGCTCTGTGCTTCTGGCAGGAGATGTACCACTGGAAAAATATCATCTGCTGTAGTCAGACACACTTTTCTGACCACAGGTGAGCCAGGTTAACAAGTTCCTCCTCCTCCTAGCTTGTTATGAGCAGCCCAGCCAGATGTTATTTCCCCCTGAGATAAACTGGGATAACTGTCTGTGACACATTTCTTTCTTCAGCTCAGTTCAAAAACAAGGCTGTGAGCTCTGTGCTCTTTAGTGGTGCAGATGGGTTTTTTTTAAACTTAAATTATTTGGACTGAAGGCTTTCAGGGAGCAGCTGGTAGGATGCAGTTTGGTGTTGAAGAGTGGTGGTTTTGGCAGATGGGCAGAGATGAGCCAGGGAGGGGGGACACCTACTACACCTCACTGAGCTGAAGTCAGGACAGCAGGAAAACAATGGCCAGTTAAAAAGCTGAGTGAAGGAAGGCTCAGATAATCCTAAAATCTTTATTTTAGTAGCCTTTTGGGGATCACGCACTCAAATCTCCCACATGCATTGCTGCAGCGTGCAGAGGGAAGGGAAAGGAATGCAGTGCATTAAGCAGTCATTCTGGGGAATTAAAGCAGGCACTTCAAACAGAGCACTTCATAGGATTGGCCTGACCTGGCTGGGGGGTACCTTGCAGTTTTCCTCGGATCTGCTTTTCAAGGCAAAAAGGAAAGAGAGGAGAGCTGCATTTCTCAGCAGGTTTGGCCTGGGACCCAGCTGTGAGGGATGAGTGCTCTGCCCCGTGCCAAGGGATGCACTTCAGCAGCAGCTGGGAGCTCGGGGTAAAAGGCTGTTCACGGTGGAAAATCTCCTTGTTCACATGAGTCTTTGTGCTTGCTGAGGCCCAAGAACAGAGCAGAGCACCTGGAAATGGGAAGGAGTCTCAGTGCAGCCCTAACAAACACTTCATTGGCAGGTGTGGCCATGGGTGAGTGCCTGTCACCTGTAAAATGCCATATTTTAATGAATGAGCTGATGCTTACAGAATAATCCATCACAGATAAATAGAAATGAGGAGAGTGCAGAGGGTGGATTTCCTCTTTTTCCCTCACCCAGATGGGAACCTTTGGCTGTGCAGCCTCAGACCAAGCTCCTCCCTTCTGCTGCTTTGTGGGGGAACAAGAACCAGCCAAAGAAATGCAGTAAAATGAGGAAGGGTTTTGCTCAGATCTGTCAGCAGGTCAGCTTCAGGGAGCAGGAACATTGAGCAAGATGTTTGTCTTAGCCAAACAAGCTCTGTAAGGGTTGGCTTTTTGTTTTGTTAGTTCCATGGATATGTTACAAAACACTGTTGATCAGTTTTATTTCAAAAGCGTGTCAGGTTGTACTGGCAGGGAGTGACAGGGCTTCAAAAGAGACAGAGGGTGTGTTTCTTTCCACTACAGCAAACCTTGACTCCCTCAGATGCCAGGAGATTTTTGGCTTTGCCCTTGGCTTCAGAACTCTGAAGCTGAGTAAGGAGCTGTAGGTGCATGAGGAAGGGAGGTGACCTCATCACCTCATGATATATTCACGTGGTCTGTGTTTTGGTTTGTGTTTTTTTATGGAATGCAAAATGCAAAACCATTGGTGAGGCAGTAAAACCCCATTGTGGAAGTGATTGCTCAGGGAGGCCACGTGTGCACTGCAGTAGAGGAAATAATGGGACAAAAATGGGGAGGGAAGGGAGAGCTAAACTTGTTTTTGCCTCCTCCCCCTTCTCCAGGTCATGATGGGTCATGACACACCTTGGTTTGGGTGTTGGGGTTTGGGTTTTTGCCTTGGTCCTTAAAGAAGCAGCTCAGATTCGTGTTGAATTTCTCCATGGAAATGAAAGAAGTATCAAATAGTGGCAGTGATCATTCACAAAAATTTATCAAAATGGCTGTAATCTCTAAGGATAATTTTGTTTGGTTGGTTTGTTTTGCAGATACAAGAATTCTCTTCTGAATTCTGGACTGGTACACAGCTTGCATGCTGGGATAGAACTGAAAAACCCTGGTCCTTATTTCCCAAACTCTCCATTTACCTGAGGGATGAAAACTCCAGTAGGTCGTTTCGGATCTCTATCCTACCACAGGTCTCAACCTCCTTTGTTTATTCATCTCTGCATTTATTTTTACTGTTACAAAGCACATACTCTTTAAAAATAGGAGCTATTTTTAGCAGTGACAGGGAACTGGCTTATTGTATGCAAGGGAAACCTTTTTTAATCAAATTTTAAAAATCAATTTTCAAATAGGGAAAATAACAAACTGGTCAAACCTGAAAGCAAAAAAGAAAGGGACAAAGCACAGTTTCCCTCCCAGTGCAGTCCATCCAGTTGGGAATTAATTTTTTTTTTCAATTTGTCAGGAAAAACAGGCAAATTTCTGTTTTGTTTTCGTGAGCTTTGGCCACATCAGACTGTCAATACAGAATGTCTCTGCTCGTTTTGATCTTCTCATTTGGGGAAGGGAATTGATTTGTTTCTCGTGGCATTTTGAGTTGGAGCACTTCTTCTGAATATGAAAATCTGGGCAATGACCCTTTGTGAGCTCTTCACCAGTTTCTGTAACTCGCCTGGTTTATCTTTTATTAATATTCCATCCATACCATTATATTTAGAATACAATGTGCCATTTTTGCTTTTCTTCTCTGCCTTCTCCTCCCACTGTAAGTTCCAGTACAGGCTGGTATTGTCTAACATTACTAATACATTCTTTTACCTCAAGGGACAGGCAGGAGCAAAGGGAAGAATGAACCTATTAAGTACATTTTAACTTGAAATATAGTAAAGCCTTATGATAAGCTTTTTCTATATTGATCATGTAGCTTGGCAATCATTCATCTTCCCCGAGGAGACAGGGGGTGAAATGTGACTTGAATTTATAAAATCTAGAACCTTGAAGCTGACACTGAATGCCCTCTGAATCAATCCATCCTAATAATTCTTTTAATAATTAATTATTCTCTAATTTGAGTTCATCTCCCAGGTTCTGCCTCAGCCATCCTTCTCTTATGGAAAATATGGTAAAAAGTGAGAATCTTGACCTGCATGTAGTGACTGACTGTGTTCAAACTCATTTTAGAATCCACCAGCTCTACCTCTTTACCTCCGTTAGCTGTGACCAGTTCTAAATCATGTACAAAAATCTGTTTACCCCTATCCATCCTCTATTCCCAGTGGAATTTGCATGCCTGAACTATAAAAGTGAAAAAGTCTGAACTCCTACCTGCTGTGAGGTGTTGCTTTTTACACTCTGGCTTCTGATTTTTTTTAATTTTTAATTTTTTTTTTAATTTTCTTTTTTGCAGCTTTACATCCAACCCATCCTCGTGATAGGAGATAATTTGCAGTGCTACCGATTCGGCATCTCCTCCTCCACAAACGCTCTGGTCATTGGTGCTACAGTCATGGAAGGGTTTTATGTCATCTTTGACAGAGCCCAGAGGAGAGTGGGCTTTGCAGTGAGTCCCTGTGCAGGTAAGAGTAAAAATTCTCAGGATTTGGGGAGCGAGGAAAATCAGAGAAATGCCTTTGCCACTTATCTGTTGGCAGAAAGTGTGGGTACTCCTGCAGTGTGAAGGGTGTGTTTTAAAGAAATTCCAAGTTATTCACATTTCAAAGGAAGGGAAAAAAAAAAAAAAAGAAAACCCAAAAGTGTATTGCAAAATCTTTTGGCATGAAGTGAATCAGCCTCAGCTCTGGGTCTCTGTGCTGGGTTTTTCCCTCTCACAGAGATGATCTTTCTGGGACATCTGTCTGTGTGTTTCCCCAGCAGTTACATCAGATGAGTCCCTGTTTTTAATGCAGCTTCGTTTTGGGCTGGTTCCTGCTCTGAGCTGTGCATAAATGGATTCTTAAACCAACTCTTGCGGTGTGCAGTGAAGTGCCTTACTCACACTTTCCTCTTAATGTAAATTGAGCCTGTTCAGCCCCTCAGAAATTGGCAAAGAAAGAGCTGAGGTGAAAATGGGACTCACATTAAGACTCGTAGCGTTTGTGTTAATTCTAAACAAATTACTTTTCTCATTGTAAGCTGAAAGCCATTAATTCATTAACTAGCTGCTGAGGAGATGTGAGAAAGCTCATCATTTCTGGCTGATTTTACTGTGCTGGTTAAATTTCATGATTTCTCTTCTCCCACCAAGGGTAGCTAAAACCCAAAAGTTTTGGGGTTTCCACCCTTTGTTGTTCAGACATTGCTTTGACATCACAAGAACCTCCAAGTGGGAGAGGAGGGGAAGGATGTGCACCCATATTCAGGTCTCTGTCCCAAACAGGAATGGTCTGTGCCCTGAAAACTATTGTCTCACCTGAGGTTTGCATGAGAAAAGGACTGGGACTCGCAGTGCTTCTTTAAGGTTTTACAGAAGGTAGTTAGGGCTGGAGTTCTTCATGCAATCATAGAGGGGAAAAACAGAGATACTGGCTGAGTTGTAGCTCTAGGGCAGTTTTAAAGCTTCAATTTTTTTAATTTTTTTAATCTCTCCATTGTTAACAAGCTCAGACTTGTTGGCTTTGAGCTCGCTCCCAGAGAAAATCTGGATATTGATATGAGTTGCTTTATGGGCACTTCTGTGAGGTGCCAGGCAGTGACGAAAGACCCATTTTGAATGCATCTGGCAGGAGAGTGTAACTGGACAAATACTGCAGGGCAGGTTTTCCTGCTTTTTGTTCTTCCTGCTGCCTCCTGCCTGCAGCTGGAGCTGCCTCCTGCCCCTGTCCTGCTGCAGCCATCAGTGGGGGAGGAAGGGGCATCAGACAGAACACATGGACCATGCATGGTCAGCAGGGGACACCAGGCAGCTGCAGTGCATTAGAACTGCTCTGCCAGCCCTTCTTTGGTGAGAAAAATAATCTGAGAGCCATAATAACAACACCTTGGTGTTCATACTGCTCCCTGCGAGCACAGTTTGACCACTTGGCGTAGTTCTGCCAAGGAGGAAGAGCTGAGCTTGCTGAGCAGAGCTGCCACTGGAATTTCCATGAGCTTGGACATGTGATTACACCCAGCTGGTGCTCCAAGCCATTTCCTCCTGGTCTCCTTGTGTCAGAGCCCAGGACGTCCCCCTGATGGTCCTGGATGATCCAAGCCCCAACCAGGGGGCTTTGAAGCCCTGGCAGAGGGGTCAGAGACCCTGGCATGCAGCCAAAGACCCCTGTGGCTTTGAGTTTGACCCATGGAACAAGTTACCACCTTTGGATGAAGAATTAAAAGCCACAAAAATTTAGATAGTGTAGTAGTAGTGATCACAGGGTGAAGAGAAAACTTTTGGAGCACTGTACAGGGGGATTTTGAACCTTGTACAGGGGAGTTTGGAATTCTGTGCATGGGGGTCAGGGGTTCCAAGATGGAGGGATTTGGGCGTGCCCTGTCCTTCTTCCTTCTCCCTGGCATCCATGTTCAGGATGATGTTGGCATTCACAGATTGGTTTAGAGTAGAAAGTCGCGGTCTAACATAGGTGATAGGTATTGGGACATTATTGTAAACATAGTATATGTAACTTTTAGTATAAAAGCACCAGCCTTGTGGGCAGGGAGTGTGCCTTGGGCTGACCTGCAGAACAGATCTCGGCAGGCCAGACAGAAAACATTTCAGGTAAAATATAATAAACAACCTTGAGAACGTGAGCTGAAGACTCCTCGACTCTTTCTTCAACAGCTGGGCTGGAAAAAGGGGCTTTTAACACAGCTCAGGGTCACCTCAACCAGAGAAAACCCGAAATCCTTGTCCACGTTTTCTGCGCGTGTCTCACCCAGCATCGCTCGGCTTCCTGAGGGATCAGCCAAGACAAGACGCACGGAGCTGCCAGATTCCACTCACACGAGGCAGATGACATTTTGCTGGATTGTGCTCAGCTATGCTGAGTTTCACTCCTTCTCAGCTTGTGGTTTCCAGATTTAACAGCACTTTGATGAGAGAGCCACGCTGTGAGTGCAGCATGAGGGATGGAGCTTCCCGTGGAGGCCAGCCCTGCCCTCCATAGCAACTGTGTTAATGGCATTTATTTGGAGCCTTCTAGGCAGCTCGTGGGCATAAATTAAACTGAATTACTGGTGGCTCCAATCTTCAGAAACAGAGGAATGTTAAAGACCGTTCAGTGTGGCTTTGCAATGACTTTTGCTTTCTTAGTGTGAACATGAAATTAAACCAAATTGATTTTGTAAGGTGTTAGAGCTGTATGTGATGAATACAAAAATTATGGAAACAGGACTAAAAACCTTAATTTCACTGAACTTCCAGGTTACTTTTCAGACTTGGCTAGAGATGAGAACTGGCTTTTCCCACATTATTCCTTGGACCACTTTCATTCTCCAGGATGTAGCAAGCACAAGGAAAGTTAGATAGCTGCAGGAAGCTCTTTCATTGTAGCAGGAAATTTGTCTTTTCCTCATTACATGAAACCCTTTAAGACTTATTCAGACAAATAATTTTGAGTTGCCTGTTGATAACCTAGTGTGTTTACAGGATGACTAGGACAGGTTTTTGGGTCAGGTCCCTTCTTGAGACAAGATGTTCAGATCAAACAAGTTGGTTTTAGGGAAGCAACCTGGAAATGTTGAAGGCCAGGTTGGATGGGGCTTTGAACAACCTGGTCTAATGGAAAATTCCCTGCTCGTGGCAGGGGGTTTAAACTAGATAATCTTTAAGGTCCCTTTCCAAGCAAAGAAAAAAAAATCAGGAAAAAATAAATAGCCCAGTGGGAAAAGAATTGGGGTTTTGGTAGGCCCTAAGCTGAATGCAAGCCAAAGTAAGTGAAAATGAAATTACATAACAAAAAGCAGCATCTACCAGGGACATTCAGGAACGTTGGACATGAGGAGTTTTACCAGGTGGGTGGCATAGCACTGAAACAGGGTCAGCATCCTCGGGGTTTTACAAGGCCTGGCTGGATAAACCTGCAGCAGAACTGATCTATTGATGCTGGCAGTCCTGCTCTGAGAAGGTTCCTGGTCTAGGTGCCTTCCAGGGGCCCCTTTCAAAATATACTTTACAATTCTATGATGAATTTTATCTAATTTCAGGTTTACTGCTTTTGTAACCACCCAGGTGGGTGAGTTAGCGTGTGTTGAGTTCTACACAAATGTTGGAAAACAACATTTTTCCAGAGGCACCCTTTTTGTCCTGTAATTATCAGCAATGAAGAAAATCTAATTTTTTCAAGGTTATAAAAGTAGTGTAGTTATTCTAGATAACCAGACACCAGATATTCTAAAATAATACATCAAAATCCTCTAATTCAGTTAATGTGTGATATGCTGAGTGTGTGACTGTTAGTTTATGTTCAGGGCTTATTTGAACAATTTAGGCAAATTTCCTCTCAATTTCTCTGGGGGTAGAAGAGTGTGAGGGAAAACTTTTTTCCCTTTTGGAGGGAAGAAAGCAGAGGCTGTGCTGCTATCAAGCATTCTCAAAATGCAATTTAAAATGTCAGCCACTATGGCAACAGCTTTGTGTTGTCTTCTTTAATAGGAGTAATTATTGTTCTGGAGCCAAATAATGAGTAATTAGAGACTGTTTATTTTCAAAGCTATTTCCAAGGTGGAAAATTGTACTGCTTTTTCTTTTCCCCCCACTTCTCCAAAATACAGCTAAGTAATGATATTTAGGCCTTGCATTTGAAATTGGTGTTAAATGTGGTCGAGTTTGGTGTTGCTGCAGAACTTCATAGAGACAAACCAATGGTGTGAGAAGGTGAGATGTCCAGAAGAAATAATTGCATAAGAAATAATTGCAAAGTGCAATCCTGGGGCTCTGGACAAAAAGGATTTCTTCCACAGACCTTGTAGGCAGAATTTTACCATCTAATGAGTTTGGAGAGTGGGTGTTTGGTTATTCACCAGTGCCAGGGTCCTCGTGGGTGCAGCCTCGGGTGCCCCCAGTTTGCTCTCACTGCATATTCCTGCTAAAGGAGTCTTCCCACTCACAGGGGTGGAGAAAGGGTTGGTTCAGATGAGTGATTCCACAGAAAATTCCTTGTTTGGGCATTTTGTTTGTTGTGAAGGTTGGTTTCCCATCTGATCTGTGAGTTGCAGCCTCCCATTCCCTCCACCAACACGAACGGGGCTGTGAGGGACAGGAGTGAGGGTGCAGGATTGCCCCTTTCAACACCAGCCTACAATTAAATTGAATTAAGTCCAACAGAACCTAAATCTCAAAATAATACAATGTCTTATGAGGCCAGGGACTGAATAACGACCAAAATCTGTGCAGATAAAGCAACCAACCTGTCCTGCATTTTTTTTTTTAAACCTGAAGAACCTTAAAGGTCACCTTTGCAAAATCCAGGCTCCCTTCTCCATTCCAAGAGGGTAGTTTATGGTAATCTCTTTAAATGTGGTTTCAGCAGTTGTGACTAAGACATGTGAAAATAAGAGATATAGTTTTTAGTAGATGGGATCACTTCCAATCAGGCAAGAGTGTGCCTGTATGTAAAATGTGTGAGAAATAGACAGGACAGTTAAAACTGGGGCCTTCATGAAAAAATATTCAGATGTGTCGTGAAAGTGGCTGACTATAGAGAAGCAAATTATGACTGCTTCTTGCCTTAACTTTGTCATCGTTTTTTGAGTTGCTGGGTTAGTTCTCCTGGCCCAGGACTGTTGCTTCTTCACGTCCCTGTTCCTCACTCCTGACTCTGACCTTCCTCTCCTCCACTCCCCTTTTGTGGACATCTGTCACCCACCTCCCCTTCCTTCGGGATTTTCACCCACAAGAGTGTCTGTGTTGCTTTCCTCACTGCACCTTGTGTTTAGGATAAAGTCCTTTCAGGTATCTGTGAAGCTGATGAACCTTCCTGCTGCTCCCTAAGAAGACAGCAAACACAGAAGATCAAAGCATCACCTTGAGGTGCTTTTCCAGTTGTTGGAAATGCTGGAAACAAGCGAAAAACTGCCCAGGCCTTGCCCTACACCAGGGTGGATGTTGTAGGATATTTAAATAGATATTTTTGAAAGATTAGTGCAGAGGTAAAAAAGTGATCCAGTGGTTTGGGCTTTGACTGATTGAAATGTCTGTCTTCTCCTAGAAAGCCTGTGGAGATGTGGGAGAGTCACAGTTGCTTTATGCTTCAGAGTCCTTTTCTATAAACACAGGATTCTTGCATTTTGTCTCGGTTTGAACAGACAGGTGCCTGCTAAGGAAGGCAGCAGCCTCCCCTGAAATGGAAAATGTAAACCTCCTCCCTTTGAAAATTTTGAGATTAAGGGGCTCTCAAGCAAAGATATGGGAATAGGAATAACAGTTCTTTACTAGGAAAACTAAAAATGCAGTCTTACAAAGAAAAAAAACAAAACAAAACTACTGCCAGAGTGAGAACATGCCCTGTCCCCCTGTGTGTCAGGGTGGTGGCACAGTCCCATCCCATGGGGGCTCAGCCCTCCTGCAGTGCCAGCTGTGGTTCTGCTGGAGCAGGGATCCTGCACAAGGCTGGAGTTTTCCTCTGAAGCTCCAGGGCTGCTGGAGATGGGCCTGCTCTTCCTCTGGGAATGCAGGGCAGGAGAAAGCTGCTCCTCTGGGAATGCAGTGGGCAAAGGCTGCTGTGCTGTTCCAGGCTCAGATTGTATCCAGGTAGGAATGCTTGGCTCCTCCCCTGGGCGGAGCATCTCCCCATGGGATGATGGAATTTGATCAGCCATGCACGGACACTCCCTGGTTGTGGACAGCAGAGATCTCCTGGAGGGAGGGTTGGCTGTGGGAGAGATAAAGAAAAAACTGCCAAAAGAACAGCAGAGAACTGCCCCACAGATAGGAATAGAACACACACCCCCATTTCCAACCTAGGACACGCTTTTATTGCAGTGAGAAATGTGGTAAAACACGAGTGTGCCGAGATGCGTGATGACAGAGGGAGAGGGATATACAAGCACTTTTTAACTGGTGTCTGCAGACCTGATCCTTTCCCTTCTGTCCCTCCCCAGAAGCGGACGGCTCGCCCGTCTCTGAGATCGAGGGCCCTTTCACCACAGCAGACGTGGCCAGCAACTGCGTCTCCAGCGTCTCCTTCCACGAGCCCGTGCTCTGGATTGCCTCCTACGCCCTGATGAGCCTGTGTGGGATCATCCTGCTGGTGCTGATGGTGCTGCTGCTCATCCCACCGCGCTGCCAACACCGCTACACGGACAACGACGTGGTCAACGACGAGTCCTCCCTCGTGCGCCACCGGTGGAAATGAGAGGCTGGATCCCAAAAAACAGACTTAAAAACCAAGGACAAAGAGCTCTGCCAAGGGGAAGAAGCCAATGCCTCCTCAGTCCCTTCTACGTTCCTACAAAACGCTGTTGAAAATCCCACCAAATACCCTGCGTCGTGACTTTTATAGCTTTATTTTCTAACACCGGTTCTGAAACAAAGCACTGTTAACCACCTCTGAAGTGCTACGGTACTGGATTTGCTACTGCAGTGCAATGAGCCTTTATGCTCTCTACAGTACCTTCTTTAAAAAAAAAAAAAAATGAAAACAAGTTTAAAAAAAAAAGATAAAAAACCACACCGTGATGTTCTTCCACTGTCTGAACAAAATTGTCCATCTCTCTTTCACAAAAAAAAAGGAGCTGTCAGTATTTTCTAACTAATTGAGCCCTGACTGTAGAAAAAGAGAAAAAAAGTAATAATCTTTCTTATTAATTGCATTAAATGAATACTGCTTTCTGTTTACATCAGTTTATTTGAAACTGTGCTTATGGTGTGGGGGAGGGAGAAAAGTCAGACTTAAGCAGCAGAGAAAAAAGCCAGGGAGATCAAGAAGAAATGTTGGTTTGTGGTTTCTTTCCCTCAAGATCTCTGCTGCCACTTGAGAGGGTCGCCCTCCTTGAGAGCTGTAACAAAATGTAGTCCAAGGTGGTGAAAACTGGGAAACAAACTTGTTCAGCCTTAGAGTAAAACAAGACTACCTCTCTTAATTTACAAGGATGCTACCACTGGTGAGTGTGTGGATTAGAACTGGTCTTGAAGCACAAAAGATGCTCCATACAACCAAATGGAACTACTTGGCTTTGAATTTTTTGGGATTTTATAAAAATCTATACTTCATGATTTTCCACTTTGGTGCACAGAAAAAAAAAAAAAAGAAAGAAAAAAAAAAAAAAGAAACCTTTTCATTTCTCCCCCTTGTGTGGGGTTTTGTTGGTTTTTTCTGAGTTTGAGATTTAGAAAAGGCTGATCTGCATATGTATGGACAGACAAGACAGCAAGGTCTGTGTTCTGCTGTACTTCCAGAGAGAGTGTAAAAGAAAGAAAACAAAATAAGAACAACAACTTTTTTGTTTGTTTTAATTTGGCTGAGCTCAGCAACCTAGACATTCAAAGGAGAAGTACCTGTCTTTATGGACAGGCTGTGAAGTGAAAGTCTTTTTGCTGGCTTGTTTTTCAGCTTGAGGTGTTCAGTTTGGCATCAATCATCAAATGAAAAGTGTGTGTGTCCTGCCTGGCTGAAAACAAACCCGTGGTGGGACTGGAAACAATAGTGGAGGAGAGCAGGGGAGGATCTATTTGACCAGGCTTCCATTCTGCAAGAGCAGATCATCATGCTGAGGTCAGAACAAGGTGTTTTCTTTGCAGATAGGACAATTTTTCTTTTCTCTAGTTGCAGGCTTCTCTGTAACGGTGGCCTAAGTGTTTGAATTGGAAAGAGAAACAGTGCAAGGCTGAGGATTTTTTTATATGTAAAAAAAAAAAGGAAAAAATACTCCATTTTGATAGCAGAGCAGTTTGCATATCTGTATGGGAAATGAGGAAATAAAAAAATTTCTCTGAATTTCTCAGTCCCTTGCCTAGACAATTTTCTGCCCAAAATCCCTTCATATAGCTCTGTGATTCACACTGCCTCTGCATCTGACTCTGCATGGAATGTGAGGAAAGATTTCTTTTTTTTTTCAGGAAAGGTGCATTTACAGAGGTGCACGTTGTGTGTGTGAAAATAAAACACTGTGGGGTTGTTTTTTTTTTAACTAACTTATGTCTTTCATGTCGTAACTGGAAGTGCCTGTGGTTTTCTTTTCAATTCTTGCACTTTCAGATTGCTTGGCTCAGTAGAGTGAAATAATTGATGCTGTGATCCAACGTCTGAAAATGATTTCTTGTGGAATTTGAAGTTGGAAACAGGAAGGAATTTTGAGATTGTCTCCTTCTTCCTCTGCCTCTTCATTTCTAAGAGGAGAAAAATTGTGAATTACATTAAATAAGCCATAGAGCTTAACTGTTTTCTCAGTGTTCTATTTTCCATATCTCTTTATTAATATCTTTTAATTACGAGTTCCACGTCGTCCTCCTGGCTTTGGTTTTAAACATAACAAATCACTTCAGAGTTGTATTCCTCCTTTTTCTACAGTGTGGCAATAGAAGTTATGCTTCTGTCACTTGTTTCAAACAGAAACAAGTTTGGATTTTGGATGGGTAGTGTTAAACAATAAACTCTCAATTCAGAAAGTGAAAGCAACTTGCATTCTCTTAAAAAGTTTCATCACTGCTCCCCCGACCTCAGAACCTCCTATCTCCTCACCACAAAGAGTTTTAGGAAGGAATTTATTGGGAAAGGTTCTGAGTGGGCTTTTTTTATGAGATTTCTTCTGAGTTGGTGAACAGAACAGTCTTCTTAGTGAACTGGATTTCATATAAAAGATTTGAAGTATTACCCTTTCCCTTTGAATAACCTTGGTCAAGATATTTTAAGGGAAACACTTGAATTAAGAGGAGCAATAACCAAGTAGAAATACTGCTATATTCTTGAGTTTTCCTGGCATTCCTTCACACTAAAAACGTGTCTTGTAGTAAAATTTCTGTGAGTGGCACCTGTGAGCAGTACAAACTTCATCTGGGCTTGTAAATTGATACTTACAGTGGCAGAAATTCAGGTGAGCATTGCTTTGTTGCTCTGGCAACAAGGAGAGCAATGGAAACACTTGAGGGTTCATTTTTAGCCTACAACACATTAAGAAAAATAATGCTCTCGAGCAGTTTTGTATGGAAGATGAAACACAGTGATAGACTACACTATAACCAAGTGCAGTCACTTGGTAACTCAAAATGATCTATTTCCCTGATATATTTCAAAAAATATATATGATGTGAGATGTATTATGTTCCTGTTAACCAGCTTCAGGTCTAAGATGAACCACACCTTAAGGGGAAAAACAAAACCCAAAAAAAAGGAGAGGAGTGAAAAAAACCCATAGCATTGAATAAAGATGATACAGAAAAATATCCTTTATTTGTTATGAAAGACAGGATGCTTCAAATCACAGCACTCCAAACCATCCCTTGTAAGAAATACCAATATTTCTTGCTGACCCAGCTCTCCCCTGATGGGAATGCAACACCACGTCCCAGCAAAGTGTCAGAAGGCTGCATTCCCCTGGCTGCAGCCTCGCAGGTAATTCGAAACCATCGGTGCCATCGCCAGGGATTGGAGGGGGTGTGGTTGGAGTTCCAGGGGTTAAATTTGAGCCCAGCCCTGGGAATAGGTTAATTCTATCCCGCTGCTTTTGCAAGTTTTAGAAATATTATCGTGGGTTTTTTGGAGCAATTTAAATGCTAAGGGAAATAGATGGAGCATTTTAATAAGGCTTTTGTTCAGGTGCTGTAAAAGAAGTTAGGTGGAGGGGATTGTTCCGTTTTTAAGGTGAAGGATTGTGTTTAGGATGTGCATGTTGAATCAACCTAAATGCAATATATCAAGGGGTTTTGGTATCTCCTGTTGTCAACAGCTGTAAAATTCATCAGCGAAAATCAACCAATGAGTTGATCCAGTTGCTTGCTGTGTATTGGCTGGCTTTGTCTTACTGAAGGATGAGCCATTTGTCTACCAAGCTTTCCTTTTAAATATTAAAAGGCTTGTGAGAGTTGCGTGGCGCTGCACATTTCCAGAGAGAGAGAGAGAGATATCCCTAAATTGTCCACTATTAAAAAAGGATTGTGCTGCTGGAAGTTTCTTTGATATTTGGCTTGTGAGAGTTGCATGGTGCTGCACATTTCCAGAGAGAGAGAGAGAGATCCCTAAAGTGTCCACTATTAAAAAAGGATTGCGCTGCTGGAAGTTTCTTTGATTTTCGTAGGGGTTTCCAACAACTGGGCTGGTGTTGGCTGTCACATCCTCATCTCAGACACAAATGGAAATAGCAGTACCAGTGATGTAATGAAAGGTGTTGGTACAGTGACCTACGGAGGTGCAATTAAAAGAAATGACAGGATGCCTTTAACTTTATTAAAAATTCCAAGAGCATAACAGATTGATTCTTTTCAGAAAAGGCTGTACTTCTTACCAAGACATTAGCTCCTGTCAAACTTGACTCTCTGACTGATAAATTGTTCATTTTTGGCTGCTGAAGTCCTTGCTGCTGTTGAGAGAAGTGAAGACAGATTGGTAACGGGATAGGAGCAATCTTCTGAGCCAGTTAGATTTGCTGGCTTTTGAGGCTTAATTAGGTGCTAATCCAGGCTTGGGAGTAATCCAGCATCCTGGTTATGGGTCTTTGGGAATGCTAGCAGAAATACTTGCCTTCAGCCAAACCCCTGGGTGAGGTGGATCCAAAACACAAAAGCCACAGGGAGACAGCAGCGGCTGCAGGTGCAACATCCGATAGTCCCCGTTTCCTTTGGCAAGGCTCCACCTGCCTGAAGATTTTGGAAACCAGCACTCCAAGGTGCCTTTTGGTGCTACTGGGAATTATCCCCTCCCAGGTAAACACAGGACACAATCATCTTTAGGGAGGATCCTTGCCCAGCTGCTGAATATTCCCCTCTCCATGTAACTCAGTGCTGTTTCTCGCCTCCAGTGGCATTTGAAAAGGAAAGGACAGGAAATTATAAAACATGTTGGCATCAATGACTGTGCAGTATAAGAATGGTTTGTATCTGGCTGGTTCTTTGTGGTCAGGTAGTCTTTGAAATACTGGGAATTTTCGATTAGACTGTGAAGGCACCAGCAGAATTTCTTTTGAGCTAGCCAGATAGTAAAACAAAAGGTAATTTTTGGAATTTAAAAAGATGTAGCTCTCAATAAGTGCTTTCTTCCCCTTCTATTTTTTTTTTAATTGATAGCAATCACTTAAACATATTTTAGCATAGTTGCAGTCCTACTAATTTGCTGGTAGTAAATCTGATTTTTCTGATTTGTCTTCTAGGCCATTCACCCCTTCTCATTCCCCCCCAAAAAAAGTTGCTAAAAGATTAAGGTCTCTGTTTTCCAGGTTTAGCTTTCTAACAAAAGGTATGTTTTTCTTGTTTACCATTCACAGTAATTTTAAAGCAGTTCCTTAATGCTTTAAAAATTAACTGTAGGCTGAAAATACTCACAGTGCCATTAGGAGAAGATCTGGAGCCAGAACTTTACCTGTGCCAATGGTCCCTGGATTTTGCTGTGTGCCAAGAGTTCCTTTGTGCATTTGACAATGATCCCTGGACTTCTTTCACATCCCACTAGGAAATATGCCCTGCTCCTGTATATTCTCCTTTTTCTCCATCCTCAGGAAGTACAGAGGTGGAGAGGAGAACCACAAGGAGCTGTGAGAGCTCCATCCATGACATTTTTTGTCCTAAAAACTCCAGCTGAGCAACTGAGTTTGCTCTGATTTTACAGCAATGTGTATTTAGGCAAAACACTTGAATAAAGGACATTGTAACAATCCTCTCATCCTGTCCCCCTCTGATGAGGGGAAGTTTTCACAGGGACAAGTCAAACCTGCAAAGGGCATGTTTATTCCTGTGTTTTCAGAGAGGGATTATAGAGCTGAATGTTTAAATGGCTGTATTTGCAGCATGGTTGTCCTTTGCAAAATTGTGTGGTAAAAAAAAAAAAAAAAAAAAAAAACCCAAAAAAAAAAAACAGAGTTGAGAATGTTTAGAGGTAATAAAAATACAACTAACAATTTCTTGATAGCACAAAGGCGTGGATTACTGCAATATGTGCTGGAAAAAAATTCCTTTGGTAGCCAATACTCTGTGTGTGCATAAACTATACAAAGCTCAGTGTTTAAGAATTACACCTGAAAACAGGCAGTTCACATTCTTATTGCAAATTTTATATGGAGATGCAGAGATCTTTTAAGGATTTTTACACTACAATAACTGTTATGTTATTCAGGAAGTGTGGAAAAGATGTCACCTTTAAGGTCAACTTACAGAAGTATTTATTCACCTGTTGTTTTGTTTTGTTTTTATTAGACAATGTTTTTAACATTGACTGAAAAGAAAATGGGATCAAACTTTGGAACAAAGGGGTACAGTCTTTCTAATTCAATCTTCAGGTTATGTTAGGATCTCTATCCCACTTACTGTCAAGCCTCATTACTCAATTTTCCAAAAACTGACACTTTGTACTTTCAGGTCTTGTCATTTTCAGATAAACACTATGTTAAAAAAATCAGATTTTATGCTGCGCAAAATAAATGATTAATTCTTTCAACCTATTCTGTGTGTCTTTTAAAATCCTGTTAAGAAGAACTTCAAAGCTGATCAATTGTATCCTCCAAATTCCTCCTGTGACTCTCAATTACAACTTCTGGCTGTGTAGATCCCATCTGACCCTGGCAGGAGGGGGAGGCAGCCAAGTTTACCTCCGAGGTGATTTTTTCCTGCTTATTCCCGAATTACAGATATTCCTGCTTCAACTTTTCATTTCAGTACGGGGCAGAACCGAGCAGATAAAGCATGAAGCTGAGAAGGTGGAGCTGCTGGTGGTTTCGGGTCGTACTTGGGGCTGTTCCTGCCCTGGGATGCGGATGGGGAAGGGACACAAATCCCTGTCCCTGTCCCCAGTCCCTGCTCCGCGCTCTTTCCTCGCCAGATGGAGCCCAAGCGGCGTTTTCCAACTCTTGGAAACCTGATTTAGATTTTATACGTTTCAGATCCTGTGCTGCTTCAGTGTGTATTTCTGAGCTTCATATTAGGGGATGGTGAGCTCTCTGCACAGAGCAGGGAGACAAAACAATTCCTGCTCCAGCTGGGCACCAAGGACAAATGATCCAAATCTCAGCCCAAGAGCACAAACCCCGTGGGCTGCAGAGAGAAAAACAAGCAGGATGGGAGTGCAGGGGCTGAGCTGGAATTGGACACTGAACTGCAATGTGCACATGGAGCAGAGCTGATCCCAGGGAGAGACCCCGGGAGCGCTCGTGCATTTTGGGGCCATTTGGGTTCATCTTGGGTGCAGCCCTGGCTGGGCTCTTGTGCTGCCCAAGGTGCATCCATGGAGGAGATCCTTTGGATAAATCCCTGCTTTATTCTTTAGCTTTGTCCAGCCTCTGCTCTAGGGCAGCCTGCACAAGGCATCATGCCCTTTCAGCATTTTCTGGTTTTTTGCCTGAATTCCCTTGAAAGTTCCTTTCATTTTCTTTTTTGAATATCCAACCTCAAAGGTCCTTAGCTTAGGATCTTCTGATCGTTTATCATCTCCCTCTTCCCTCCACCTGAACACCTCTTTACAAAGTCCATTGTTTTAAGCCCTGAGCTTTTTAGAGCCAGCACGGTGTATTTATTGTGAATGTTGCAAATTTAGGGCATTAGTCAAGTAACATGTAGTGGCAGCAACTGTTTAATATTTTTCCTTCAAAGCTGGCAGGTTTTGCTTATTTCTGTCCTGTCACAGGTGTCCCCTAGAAGTTGTGGATGCTGCATCCCTGTAAATGTTCAGGTGTTGGATGGGGCTCTGAGCAACCCGTTCTAGACAAAATTGTCCCTGCCCACGTCAGAACTGGATGATTTTTTAAAATCCGCTTCCAAACCATTCCATGATCCCATTGTTACACAGCTCTGCTCACAACTTTTCATTCTTTTGCTTGTGCTCAAGCTTCTCTTATGCTTTTAAAATTACCATCATCTTCAGAGCACCCTCCAGACTTCAGGCTCATTGAATCCAAAACCGTAAAACTGTTTATTCACACGTCCCTTGCTCATCTTTGCCCGTGAAAACCACCCTGTTTAGACAAAACAGCTTTTAAGTCTGTGTGTGAAACACAAAAGCAAGAATTTGTTGCAAGAATACAGCTTTTTTTTGATAATGACAGTGGAGTGTATACAAATACGTGAAGGTTGGCAGTGTAAGTGCTCTGTGTAATTTTCCAGCACAATGTGTAATTCTGATGGCCGCTTAAACAGTAAACATTTACTATTCTCCCCTTTTTCCACCAAAACAAACTCTTTAAAAATAATGGCTTGTGGTTTCTTTTTTTTTTTTTTCCTTGTAGAGGCTGACAAGTACCACTTGCCTACACCCTGACTCATCATCTGTTTGGCTGGGGAATTCAATAGCTTTTCCCCAAGAAATGCAGGTTATTGTGAAGAATACAGGGATCTGTGCTGCCAGTGCCTACACAAATATTAGAGTATTGGATTTTTACAGCTGTTCGCTAGATGAGACTGCTTTCTATGAATAAACAAGGTATTATGTTTCTTCAAATTCTTTCATTTCATGCACCCAGAATTGTTCTGAAATACTATGAGTAGGAGTACTATTTACTTTTCCCTTGAGTGCTTTTTAATTGCAAATTTAACATTACTTTCAGCTTATTGAATGAGATTCTTTTTATTGTTGGACAACTTGAACATTCTCTATGTTGGTGGCTTATACTGATTTTTAACTGCTGATTTATTTTTGACTGCTGATGTATCCATCCTCTATCCGGATCAAGCGCAGTTAAATATATTCTCCACATGTTTCGCTGGATTAACAAAGCAGAAGAAAAACACACAAATTAACCCCACCTTTGTATTGTTCAGCAGGCCAGAAATACCCCAGACTCACAAACTTTACAAATTTTCCACCTTATCAGCTGAAAGTAATCAATGCTTGCTTTTTGCCCTTTGTTAAATTATCCATTTTTGCATGTCTTGGGAAATTTAATCCTTTATATCCACAAAAGAACTATCTAAAAGTTCTTAAGTATGTTCTCCTGGGTTTCATAGAGACAGCGAAAGTATACACAAAAAAAAAAAAAAAAAGAAAGGGGGTGAGGGGAGGGGGTGTGGGAACCCAAACAAACAAAAACCAGAAAAAAACCCCAACCAAACAAAAATCAACAGTAATTTTAATTATGATAGACATTTACATCTCTATTTCTCTATGTTCCCCTTCACGTCACCACCACACAGGATGCTGAGTTTTGGCACAGGCACATGGTGAATTATGTGTGAATTAAATTACTGCTCTGCTCTTCCACACTGCTGCCCCTATTGTCCATGTGCATGTTCTTGTCTGCCCCAAGTCTTAGGTAAAATTACAGTCCAGTTGCACATTTTATGTAGGAGGTCTATTTTCTTAAGTTCTTGTGAGCTCTACAATCAAAGATTTAGTCCAACGTCCTCTCCCTTCCTTGCTAACTCTGCCTTCCTTTTAAATCATTAAATTCTTTGAACTTGTCCTGGCAGGAAAATCTACTGCTGGCCATTTGTGGGCGAGCAGAAAACACAAATTAAATTCTTACAAGGTCTGGAATGATAATTCTGCTCATTTGTTAGTCAAGTGAGGTGGATGCAGAAAATCTCTCTGTTGGTGCTGTGGTTCAAGGGACAAAAAGGAACTTGCTGGTGTAGTTTTAACTGGGTTAGACCATAAACTTCCTCTGCTGACTAGGTTTTGTGGTGATAAGACAAGAGTAAGGCCCTGTAGATGCATTCACCTGCTCCATTCAGTGTCATTTGTTTCCTGAGTAGATTTCTTGTCCTGTGTATCACCAAAGGGTCTTACAGCCTCACAGGAATTGAGAGTGCAGATTATTATTTTGTAAGTTTTCCCTCTAAGATTTCAAATTACAGAATGAATGTCTGCAGGATGAAATCAGAAATGATCCTTCTGCAGGGTTCTGCATCCCACATCTTTGATTAATCACTAAAGAAGAAGAGTCACTTGGATTTTTTGCAGATACAAAAGATATACTTGAAGTAAAACATTTTAGTTTCCTCTTCCTTAGGCACTTAAGCCATTGGATTCCTGTGATTTGGCAGGCCAGCAAACCAGAATTTGGAGCAAATGTCTGGGTGTATTTCCATGTAGTTTAGGCAGAAAAGGAACCTGCCACACTTTTCTTGTGAGTAAAAGCAGGTAAAATTTCATTTTTTCTTATAGACACTGATGGCCAGTGAAGTGGGTTTTTCACTGTATTGAGGTGGTGACAAAGTTCCTAAGGGTTTAAAATATAATCAACTTATATAATAAACTTATTTCAAAATTAAATTATCCCAACTGTTAGTTAATATTCCTTGCTTTAATAAAAATAGATAATTTTTTTTTTTTTGGTTACCACACAGTGTTTTGCGTTTAGAGGTGGATTATTGTTACTTTAAGGGCTAGAAGTTCAGTCTTCAACAGTTTCAATCATTTATTAACAGAGGCATAATTTTCTGATGTGCCAGTTTGCAGGTTAACACTTCCTGCAGAGATAACTGCATATTTTAAAAAGTATGTCAGATTAATGTTGTCCTTAACTTCCTCTTCCATCTCATAACTCTTTTTCCTTTCTGTCCAATGCTTCTCATTGCTTAAGTTTATTTGTCCCACGTTACCTCTTTAATTATTCACACGCCCAGGTTTCATGGGATGCTTTTTCATTTGCAAGCTCCAGTACATTTGAAAATAACCTGCAGCAATTACTCCCTTAGGTTTCACCTGCAATTTACAGGGTATTATTATGTACCACTCACAGACAAGGACAAGAAACACCTCTCCTCCAGGGACTGGAAACATTTCCAGCTTTCAGCAGTGTCCTGGGAGGAATGCAAAAGGCCCACTCTGGCTGCACTTTCTATTTCAGCTCTCCTGCAGGATTTTATTCATCTGTTTGCTGAGCTAAACGTAATTCCTGGGCATCATTAGAGGCAGAGGGAATAAAAGAGCTTAGTGGAAACTAAATCTGAGAGGTTTTAAGGGCAACTGCAGAATAACAGAGCAGTGTGAGTGGTTTTCTAAATGAAAATTAGTGACCCAGGTGGAAGGAAGGGAGGAAGGGAGGAAGGGAGGAAGGGAGGAAGGGAGGGAGGGAGGGAGGGAGGAAGGAAGGAAGGAAGGAAGGAAGGAAGGAAAAAAGTGGGACTCAGAAGGAAGGAAGGAAGGAAGGAAGGAAGGAAGGAAGGAAGGAAGGAAGGAAGGAAGGAAACCCCCAGGTGATGATGCACGACTCCTGGTACACAAGAAAAGATGAGCCAAGGGTGGGCTGGAGCTCGTGGTGGAAATTGTGTCATCCCAGAGCTGTGACGAGGGGTGGAAAAAGGAGGAGGGGTCTCCAATGGAAAAAGCCCTGAGATGGGTTCTACAGACTCAAAAATAACTGGTTCATCTGGAGAATGAATCCAAACTCACAGAGAGCAGGTTTAGATTGGATATTAGGAAACAATTCTTCCCTGTGAGGGTGGCGGGACGCTGCCCCATCCCTGGAAGTGTCCAAAGCCTGAGTAACCTGATGTAGGGGGACATTCCCTGCCCATGGCAGTGGGGTTGGGAGCAGATGATCTGTAAGGACCCACACCACAGAAGGAAAAGAAAAAGGAAAAGGAAAAGGGAGAAAGGAAAGAGAGAAAGAAAAAAGGAAACGAGTGGCATATGTGCTGTCCTCCTGTCCCGCGGGCCAGCTGGGTGCTCTCTGCAGATAGTTTAAAGTTGTTTAACCGGGGCGGTGCAGCGCTCACAGGCGGCCGCTCCCCTTCCCGCTGTCTTCCCGGTGCTGGCAGGGGGAGGCTGGGAGAGGGACGAGGAGGAGGAGGAAGAGGAAGAATGAAGCTGACCCGGCACTGTGAGTAGGATGCGCCCCGGAGCCGGGCGGGATGAGACCCCCATGGCCAAGGGGAAGGGGCGGGAGGGTTGATGCTGGCTCAAAACCCGCTCTTAGTTTGGAATAATTCCTGCTCGAGTCTTAAATATATTCTCTTTTTTTAGTTTTTTTGCTCTGTTCAAGCCCAGCTGCGTGCAGATGGGTGTGTGTATTAGCGAGGTGTGGCTGCGTGGGGGTTTGGAATCAGCTGAACACAGAATAACCCAAAACCGGGCTCACATTTAGTGATTTAGTTGCTGCCAAGAGGCACCTAAGGGACGAGGGAAATTGGGAGCTGCTGAAAGGTGGGACCGCTGACACAGGACCCGAGGGAAGGGCAGGAAGCTCTCTCAGGGGAGTGAGGTATTAGGATAGGGGGATATTAGGAAAGGAGATATTAGGATATTAGGGATGGGTTTTTCACCCAGAGGGTGGTCAGGCACTGGAACAGCTCCCTAGGGAAGTGGAGAGCACTGAACTTGACAGAGCTCAAGAAGGGTTTGGACAATGCTCTCAGGCACAGGGTGGGATTGTTGGGGTGTTCTGTCCTGGATAATCCTTGTGGGTCCCTTTAAACTCGGGATTTCCGTGATTCTGTCATCTTTTCCTTATGCTCTGCTGTTTTACATGTCCTGCCGCGCCTCCACCCTGACTGTCCTTCCTCCTGGCTTCTCTCTGCCACCTCCTCTGCCTGGCACTGTGAGTATTGTGATTGTCTCTGCCTCATGACAGTGTCACAGCTGGAGCTCTCAGGGAGCTCCTCCTTGGCAGAAATGGAGCGAGGGAGACACAGAAACACCTCTGCAGCTCAGCATCCCCACACTGCTCCTTGGTGCTGAGCAACCACAGCCTCCAATATCAGCAAAAGCAGAGGCTGACTTTCCAACATGTAGGCTGGACTTTGTGCTTTATTACTTTTAAGTGCTTAATCACAATTTTAAGCTCTCTTGATTATCTTAACTTTGTCTGAGCTTATGGCTTCGCTGTTAACTGTGTAGACGTTTGCACATGCCTGTGGAGAAATCCAAAAATGAATGTATATGTGCAGGATAAATAACCTCAGTAAACCTAAGAGAGCCAGCTGGACCCAGCAGTTCAGGTCAGGGAGGTCTCTTGATGCCTTCTGAGTCCCAGAAAGCAAAATCAAAAGTTGGTTGACAGTGAAAATGAGTTTTGAGAACCAGGTACAAACTGTGCAGGAGAGTTAGGAAATATATTCCTAGAGCCTTAAAAGGCATATTTCAAAAACTGTTTAAGAAGCTTGTGTTTTAAATAAAATACAGAATGTATTATAGGTTCACAGAACTATTTAGGTTGGGAAAAACCTCCAAGATCATCAAGTCCAACCTTTGACTGATCACCACCCTGTGAACTAGAGAGCAGCACTGAGTGCCACATCCAGATGTTTCTTTCACTCACTCCTCCAGGGATGGGCTCTCCAAAGCTCCCTGGGCAGCCCCTGCCAAGGCCTGAGCACCCTTTCCATGGGCAAATTCCTGCTGCTGGCCCAGCTGAGCCTGCCCTGGCCCAGCCTGAGGCCGTTCCCTCTGCTCCTGTCCCTGTTCCCTGGAGCAGAGCCCGACCCCCCCGGCTGTCCCCTCCTGGCAGGGACTTGTGCAGAGCCACAAGGGCCCCCTGAGCCTCCTTTGCTCCAGGCTCAGCCCCTTCCCAGCTCCCTCAGTCCCTGCTGGGGCTCCAGCCCCTTCCCAGCTCTGTTCTGGACACCCCAGCCCCTCAATGCCTTCCTTGTAGTGAGGAGCCCAGAACTGGACACAGGATTTGAGGTGTGGCCTCACCAGTGCCCAGTAGAGGTGGGTCCTGCTCCTGTGGCCACGTTATTCCTGATCCAAGCCTCAATCCATCCATCCATCCATCCATCCTGTCCAGATCCCTCCCTCTGCAGAGCCTTCCTGCCCTCCAACAGATCAACACTCCCACCCAACCTGTCTGCAAACTGAGTGTGCCCTCGATCCCCTCACCCAGATCGTCAATAAAGACATTGAACCTGACCAGCCCCAAAATTAATCCTGGGGGACACCACTCAGAACTGGGTGTGGCACCATTCCCCAAAACCCTCTGAGCAGACAACTCTTAACCCAGGGAAGATGCCCCTGTCCAGGCCTGGGCTGCAGCTTTTCCAGGAGATGCGTGGGAGATGGTGTCCAAGGTTTTGCTGAAGTCCAGGCACACAACATCCACAGCCTTCCCCACATCCCCCAGGGAGGTCACCCTGTCATAAAAGTAGATCAGGTTGGTCAGGCAGGACCTGCCTTTCCAAAATCCTTGCTGATCCCTTGGTTATCATGTTTGTGCCACGTGATCACGCTCAGGATGATCTGTTCCATGATTTTCCCAGCCACCAGGGAATAACAGCAGGCATAACAGCAGTTAGACATTGTACTTTCTCTTCTATTTAGATAAAATGCTGCACTGTTGAGTCTGTTTTGCAACAGAATTGCATCCATGGTAATGATGAAAAATAGTGCAAATACATTGTAAAGGTAAACTTGCCAAGCTAACTGTGGAATGAGCAAAACAAAACCTGACTGGTGCTCTCACGAATCTTTGCAATGAACCACGCCCCATCCTCTCCCCAAAAACAATCACTGAAATCTCTCAATAAAATTGTCATTTTCACTTCATTCTTCCAGGGTTTTGTTTTTGAAACTTGTGCCTTGGCCTCTATGAATTAAATATATTTTGTGTATACATCTGGTAGGGTTTGTTTGGTTTTTTTTAATATTGAAAAAGAACTAAGGTTGGTGTCATTCTGCTTGGTTCCAGCAGCTTCCTGATTTGTGCATATGGACTTTGTCAGTGTTTATGTTCACATCACTGCACAAATGAAGTGTCAGAGTAATTTCAGTATTATTTCAGTGTGGGTTTGCACCACTACTTGTGGTGGAGTGAGAGATTTCTCATGGGTAATACTTAGGGAAATTTATAATATCTGAAGATCCATTACATAACTTTCTCAGTTTTAATCCTTTGATGAAAACACAACAAGTTTTCACCATATTTTCCCTGCACTCACACAAGTGTTTCTGCAATTTTCATTGGACTTTTATTTTTAAAGCTGGGAGAACGCAGGAATAACCACATGGAGAAATACAAACAGGGAGTAGCTAGAGAGGAAAAATTCAGTATTTATGGTGGATTATCAACAGAACCTGTGTGAATAAAGTCTGCTCTTATGCAAAATAAAAATCAAAGTTCCTTCTGGCACGAATAACCAGAAAAACAGAATTTTTCAGAATTTGGATGCAGACCAATTGGGCAGAATTCACAGGAGTGGCAGAACTCGCAAAACAGGATTTGAGTGAAAAATTTGGCCTTCTTGGCCTTATCCTAGAGAAAGGGTAGGGCAGAAATCTTAATGTTTATAAAAGGCAGTTCAAAGAAGGAAAAGACAGAACCATCTCATGAGTTTAAACTGTTATAAGGAAGATTCAGACTGGATAATACAAGATATTTTCTACAGAGCTGGCAAAATAAACATACCACATATTTTTGGACATTGGTCCTGTTGAACTCAGTTTTCAGGACTATAAAATGAATAATTTTCTTTTTTTTTTCACTTTAACAGACCCTTGCTTTCAAGGATGGTTATTTGCAGATCAGGAAGTGATTCATGCCTCTAAAACAACCTGTTCCACTACTGCAGTGTGGTATTTCCTTGTTTAGCATCAGAAATTAGGTGGTGCATTTTATCAGGAAAGCCATCAGCATTTCTGGTGTTGAGGAAAAGCAGATATTCAACATGAGGAGGAAGCCTTTCACAACAAGGGGGGCAAAACACTGGCACAGGCTATCCAGGGAGATGGTGGCTGCCTCATCCCTGGAAATACCCAAAGTCAGGCTGGACAGGGCCCTCAGCAGCCTGATGCAGTTGAAGATTTCCCTACTCATTGGAGGGAGGTCAAAATAGATTAATTAATTAGATTGAGGGTCCTTTCCAACCTAGATTATTCTGTGATTCTGTAAATGCAGTGAGAGCTCGTTGTGTGAAAGGAATTGTTAAGGCCATGCTGATTTTGCCCAGAGTGTTAAAAATATGGGTGCAGGGAATTCCCTGCTTGGTCAGCATTTAAAACCATTCCTGGATGTTTGCACGTATCAAAAAAATAAATACTAATGGCAAAACACCTCTGTGGTACCTGCTACTCACTTTTCAGTCAGAATCCTGCTAGGATTGAGTTAAACTTTGTGTTTCTTTGAGGTATTATGGATGTGGATTGAAGAGAGTGATTGGGGGAATTTTCTGCTTGAAGTTTTAGAAAGAAAAGGGGTTGTTCTTGGAGATAGGAATGCACCAAATACTCTCTTGCCACATCTCTGGAGGCTGTGGTTAGCACAGTGAATCAGACAAAAAACAGCCAGTTTGGGTAGCAGTGCCAGAAAAAATGACAAGATTTTTTGTGTTGCTATGAAAACATTTTTATGTTTTTGTTCAGTGGGTTTTTTTCCTCTTTATTTTCCCCTTCACAGTTGTTCTGAGATTATTGGGATTCCTGTTGACATCCGTGGCTGCTTGGTATTTGGGATACTTTGTTGCTGCTCATGTACCCCAAAATACAGTATCTATTGCTGCACTTCAAGAGATTGGAAAGAAACCAGTGTTGAGGGGTATGTAGTTGTATTTATTTCCTTTTTTTTCTTTCTTATACTGTATCTGATATTGTGTATTTATGTGCTAAATAACAAATGGCTTGTTAGCTAAGAAATTATTTTGGTATGTGCTATTATAAGAATGAAGTTGACTGTAAAGTTAATTACAACAAAGCTAAACCTTTTCTTAGACACTGTATTTGAAGAAACACAATGTCAGCCTGTTTTTGCAAGTGTACAAAGGCAATTATTTGAACACTGATGTAAGAACACATTTGTTTGCAGACAAAAGAGTGCAAAGCTGCAGCTTTGTTTCCATTACAGGTATTTTATATTTATGATAAACAGCTGAACCACTAACTAAACTTTGTGAGTAAATTCTCATTATTTTTTAGCTCTACTCTGACCAGGTGGTTTAATGTGTATATTTTTGTCATTCTATGACTAAGTTATTGTATAAAAAAAGGGCTTAAAATAAGAATCATAACTATTTACTTCAAGCTGTTGGTAGGAAACCTTTATCCTGATAGCCCTCGTTTCCTGTTATGTGGAATAAAGATTATAATTACCTTATTTTCAATTATACCTCTTTGGAAATCAGTGATAACTTCCAGCCCAAACCAACCTGTGATGAAGTTGCCATGATCCCAGAGAGCTGCCAGGGTTCTGTGTTCAGATGTCTGAGTTCAGCACGTTGACTTTAGGGGATTCATCCCATGTAGAAATTGTTCGTGCAGCACCCAATAAAACATTTTTTCATCTTTGCTCTTGCAGCCCCAGCCCCCAAAAGGCAGAAGTGTGACCTCTGGTCCTCCTGCCCACCTGGGAACTTCGTCTATCGCATCCTCAGTGGCGGTGGCAAACAGAGGAGGCCTAAAATTTGTTTTGAGGATGAGGAGTGAGTACCACTCTGACTTTACACCTAAGCAAGTGTTTTGTAAACGTGTTTGGGTTTGGCTCAGTGGCAGCAACTGAGCTCCTACCAGGGGCTCCTATTCTGATGGAAAACTTCAGAATTTATCTGATAGTATTTAACTCTTCTTCCTCTGTCTTTTTTTTTTTTTAACCTAATCTCCAGTGATTTTCTTTCTTCTTCTATATAAGCTGCTGATGACTGTTCATTTTCAGCAGGATTTTTAATTTTCATGGCGCAGGACAGCAGATTTACAGAATGCTGACTGCTCAGCACCTTCTGAAAGTCAGGTTCTTTCATGGCTTTTCAAACTGGACAGGTGAAATAACTTCAAAACCTTGCAGTGACCTTTCCTGGAGACATAACCCACAGAGAGTGCAGTCACAAAACCACCTCATCTTGTTTGTTTTGGGGTTTTTTTCCTCCTTAGTCTTTCTGGCTGCAAATGTATGAAATATTTTCTTGATCTGGCTCATTTTGAAAGAGTCTTTGTTGAAGGAAAGTGACTGATACACTGTGCAAGATTTTTAAGCTTGTTTACAATAGAGTTTTGAATTAAATAACTGAAGAAAACATAAGTATCAGAAAATTACTTAGCACTGGTAAACATAACTTTGCAACAGAGCTGCTGGACAGGTGTCATTTACTGATTGTATTTATTTCAATTCCAGCTTTATAAATGAAGGGAATTATGAAGCTGGAAGTGGTATAAACATTGCCATTGTGAATTGTAAGTAAGAGAAAAAAACGTTAGACACATACTTTTGTACTGCAATAAATTACCAGTGTTCTTGGGGGGCTTGGATATTTTGTTTTGTGGGGTTTTTTTGCCAGCTAGTATGGAAGGAAAAGGAAAATATTGCAAACTTGATTCATGTTAATGCAAGAAAAACAAATCTGTGTGATAAAAACAGTCTTCTGGGTAAACAAAAGAAACATGTTCATAATCAATACAGGAAAATAGAATAGAAAATGTGCACATAGATGTGGTGTATTTTATTAGACAAAAGACTTGTAGCACAGCAAGAATATCTGTGATCTCCAGCAGTAGGACTCAGCTTTCAGCTTCACTCCTTGATAAAATATATCTGCTGCTCCACTGATAAGGGGGAAGCAGGAACTCAGAGTTGCAGTTCTGCCTTAAGGTGTAGCCACGGTACAAATTCCTTTTCCAGACTTGTCCAGGATACAGAAAGACAAATTCAAATTTTAATTAATATTAAACTGCCATTTGCTTATAGTAAAAGCCACTGGAAGCAGCAGGTGTGCTTTATTGTAGCTTTGGAGGCACCTATATCCTAAATTTTTATTTAGATGAATGGGAATGGAGATGAAGGGCAGTGTATCCAACAATGTGTCCAGGGAAAAATGAGTGCCTAAATCTTGTGGGGGAGGAGAGAAAAAGGGAGTTCACAAGCGCAATCAAGCTGGCTTTGATCACAAAACACTTATATTTGAAATTTTTTTGTTTCACTATTGCTAAGCAAGATCTTGACTTTGTCTAAACTTGTATGATTTGCTGAGGATTATAGAATCCTCATTCTCCACTGACAAGAATCTGTTCCAAATTTTTCCCCAGTTAACTACTGGGTTTTTTTTCCAACAATCATAAAATCTTTACTGGGTATAAAATATAAAAATGAGTCTAAAATGAGAGTAAGAGGAGAAATATTCATCTTGAATGCACAAGCAAGATGGTGGCAAATAGGAGCAGGTAAATCTGTCCATTATCCTGCACCAGTCTATAGCAAAACATATTTTTTTACATGTCCACTAATTAGATCAGGCAAGATAATGACTGTTCTCAATAAGTGTCTTATGGATGAAAGGTTGAACATCTCAAACACTGCACAGAATAGGATTAAGCTCATTCTAATAGTCTTAGGTTTAACCAATTTTCCCATCTCTAGCTGTGACCTAGTATAGTATATTTAGGTATAAAAACATGGAAGCACACACCAAAAATGTATTTTTATTTAAAATAAGAAGTGATAAAAATTTTTAGTCCCATTTGATGATTCAGAGACTACATGAAACAAAATATTCTCCCCAAATCTTAAAGCTGTTATTTCATGTTTCTTCCAATTTAAGAACTGAAACAAAAGAAGCCAAATAATACTCAAAATTGAGAAGCCTAGCTTTAGCTGAAAATTCTGTGTTTGCCTATTGAATAAAATAATATTTGCTCATATTTCGATTTTTTTTTTTTAAATTACAGATGAAACAGGAAAACTCATGTCAATAAATTTTTTTGAAATGTGGAAAGAAGGTAAGGAAAAGAGTGCAATGGAGCTTTTGTTAGTGTTTCTGCATTAAGTGAAGATTCAAGTAATTATCCTCCTCTTTCCTGTTTGACTTTGTATTCTCAACAGGGATCAGCTAGAAACAAACAGCTGCTGTCTTCATAAAATATGTTCTGGCCAGATATAATGACAAATTTTGCCTGAAAAACCTGAATTTCTCCCACTGGTTGAGACAGTTAATAATCTCTTTTGTTAAATTATCTTGTTCATTTCCCTTTTTTTGTTTTGTCTTTTTCTTTGGTCTCCATCATTTCAGTCTGGTAGGAATGGCACTTAACCAGATATGACATCCAGATACTTCACTCAGGAAAATTCCTTTTCCTGACACATCTTGTTCTATTTTAGATATAAAATCATCACAGGAAATTTGCTTATCTGTCTCTTAACATCCTTCCACATGGCTGGAAAGATTATCTCCTTTAAGAACAGCTTTTAACACATTTTCTAAGTTTTGAATGGCGAGTTCCCTTACTTATTAGTGAGGAGAACCAGAATGCTTCGAGGCACTGGGAGGTGATTCCCTGACTCCTTAAAAATGCTCATGACCGTGGGTGCATGAGCAGGAACGTGATGTGTGTCCAGGAATAACCAGCTGTGCGATTGACTCCACAGACCACTCAGGGGAGATGATGGATTTCATCAGGAAAGCACCAGAAGGGACCCTCCTTCTGATGGCCACTCACGATGATGGCAGCACCAGGTAGGAAGTTATGGAGCCTGAGGGGCAGAGAGGTGAAAACCTGGAAAATTACGGTGGGGAATTGGTGTAAAGGAATGGTTAATTCCACTCTACACTCAACTTTCTTGGCTAAAAGTTTGAATTCCATGTCTTTTCCATCACTGCACATATCTGTGTGTTGGTGCTCCCTAGCATGGGTAGATATTATATTGTTTAAAAGCACTCCAAAGGGCACTGCTGTTACATCTGAGTCACCTTCTTTACTCTGAAATGTTATTTATCCACACCTCCAATTATGATGTCTCTGGTTTGCATTCCTTCTACCACCATAATCTGATTTTTCAGGTGCTTTTGAATCTTTGGGGGGTTTTAGCTGAGTTCATGATATGGTAATTATCCAGGAAAAATATTTAATCCATGTTTGACACTCTTGTCCTTATTTAGGAAGGACTGGAGCACCAAACAGTATTTATTATACCTTTTTCTTTCTGCTATGCTGTTACAAAAAGGTTGTATTAACATCAGGAACTTACTGAGAAGGAAAAAAATTTATAAATTCAATTCTTTCTGTGAATTCAATGTCATGTTGCTACCACAGCTCACAGGACTATTTAAATCTTTGCTTCTGCAGGCTTAATGCTGAATGTAAAGCATGAATCAGCCATGATCTTTTTCATCATTTTTCACATCCTGAATTTTTAACACTCCTTTTTTCACTACGTTTTCCT
Source organism: Onychostruthus taczanowskii (assembly GCF_017590055.1). NCBI lineage: Eukaryota > Metazoa > Chordata > Aves > Passeriformes > Passeridae > Onychostruthus > Onychostruthus taczanowskii. Next base: position 14,080,333 of record NW_024498906.1, read on the forward strand.
AGGTTGAAAGACAACGCCAAAAAATTAGTAGAAGAACTGGGAAGCAAAGAAATAAAGAATATTAAGTTCAGATCAAGTTGGGTTTTTATAGCTGCCAAAGGCTTCAAGCTGCCAGATAATATCCAAAAAGAAAAGGTCAGATTGGTTTCATTTTCACTTTATATTTGTCTGTATATCAAAACAAAAAACTTTGGGAATAACTTGCCCACAGGTTGCAGGAGGACTAAAGACACTGTTTTTCACAGAGATTTCTGTTTGCATCTGTGCCCTTGCTGTGTTGAGTTTGTGTAAGCTCAGTTGTGCTCCTCACGTGACTGGGGCCGATAGAAATAACAAAACCCAAAACAGAGTTCAGGTCCCTTGATGATACTGATTCCTTCCACAACTTCCACAGTGGGGCTCTTTTTCCCAGAATATGACTGGATCACAGAATGGTCAGGCTGGAAGGGACCGCAGTGGTCACTGGTGCCACCTCCCTGTTCCAGCAGGGCCATCCCAGAGCACAGGGCACAGGGCTGTGTCCAGATGGCTCTGGAATGTCCCCAGGGAGGAGCCCCCAGAGCCCCTCTGGGCTCTGCTCAGGGCTGGGCACTGCCCAGGGCAGAAGTTGTGCCTCCTGTGAGGGGAATTGCTGGGCTCAGGCCCTGCCCGTGGCTCTGGGGCCATTGCTGGGCCTGGAGCAGAGCCTGGGCCTGCTCTGACCTCTGCACATAGGGACAGACAGGGACAAACACAGGGACAGGCAGGGACAGACATAGGGACAGACACAGGGACAGACACAGGGACACCAGGGCCAGGCAGGGCTGGTTCCCCTCTCACTGGGGCTCCTCTCCAGGCTGAGCAGCCCCAGCTCCCTCAGCCTTTCCTGGGCACGGAGCTGCTCCAGGCCCTTGCTCAGCTCCAGGAGCTCCTGGCCCTGCTGTGCTGAGGAGCCAGAGCTGGACACAGCACCCAGAGGGGTTCCCAGGGCTGGGCACAGGGGCAGGATCACCCCTGACCTGCTGGCAATGCCCATCCCGATGCCCCCCAGGACACCACTGGCCTCTCTGGTCTCTGCTGGGCAGGGACAGCTCATTGTCCACCAGGCCCCCCAGGTCCTTCTCCACAGAGCTTTTTCACAGCAGGTCATCTCCAACTTGCGCTGGAGCAGAATATTTTTGCAATACTCTTCACATTTCAGAGCTTCTGCTGGACAAAGATAATCAGTTTAGTGTATATCATGATAGCCATCTGTGAAATAAATAAAGCACTCTGTGTAAGAGAGAAACTGGCAGAGTCTTCACCCATTATGTTAAGGAAGATGTGCAACATTCTCCTCAGCTTCCCACTCCTCCTTCATTATCCCCTCCTCTTGTATAAAGTTTGATAAACTGGTATATAAATAGAAAAAACTAAATACTTATATTTTTTTAATTTATTTTATTGCTACAGATAAACCACTCTGACCAGACGAAGAACAGATACAAAGGCTGGCCAGCTGAAATCCAAATAGAGGGCTGTATCCCAAGAAACCTGATCTGAACAAATGCACACCTCATTAATAAAGACAATTCTATATTTTTATACCTATGACTCTAATTGCCTCCAGAACTCAATAAGCATATGAACACCAATTGTACAACAAGTCAAATGCACCATTTTTAAACTATTGTTGCTCTCTGTCATTTTATTCTAATCTGAAAACAAGCAGGTAGTTTGATAAAAAGTGAAAATAAAATAGTTTGGTTTGGAAATGCAATATTCAGGAGCTCCGTCATTAAATTGAAAGTGAGTATAGATTGTCATTAATACTTTTAATGCTTTAATGCTTTTAATACTTTTAATGCTTTAATACTTTTAATACTTTTAATGCTTTTAATACTTTAATACAAGCTGCAAATCTACATAGTTTGATTTAATTATTTTTTCTTCCTTTAAGTTCAACTTACATAAAAAAATATAGGGACTTCATGCAAGGGTAAGTGTTGTTCATGTTAACTATAGAATCAAGCACATGATTGAAAGGAAGCTGTAGAAACATTTGTTCAATTTCCCTTTTTTTAAAGCACAGCATGTGTCAGGACTGGTCTTAAGTGGTGTTTGTCCCCCTGTGGCTCAGACATCTCCCATATGGTTGATTTCATAACTTAAGTTGCTTCCTGCAGCATTCCACTGTTATTCTAATTATTCCCCAACCATATGGAATTAACTCAAAAGGACCAAGCCAATTACATGGAGAATAACTGATCACTATTCTTTTTATTCCATGATGTGTCTGATGATTGTCCTCATCTACTCTCTCCTCCCTTGACTGAACCCACCTGTTTTCATCTTTCCTTACATTTTTTCCTCAAATTAAAACATTAGTCCTGTAGTTCCTGCTTGAAGCCCCCTTTGAAACTTCAAATGAAGCTTGAAACCTTCAAATCTCCAGCCGTGGCTGCCACTTGTAGTCACTGCTGTGCTCCCAGCAGCTTTCTGGTGCTGTGCCTCTCACCAGTCCCTAAAGTTTCCTGCTACTGGTTTGCAAACTGCTCCATAGCCCAGGGACACTGCCAAAAAAACATTTAAATTAGTCTGACTCAATCTGACTTTGGCAGACTCAGTGGTTGCTCCTTAGCACTTTGCTGCTGATGAGTTGGATACAGAGTACTTCAATAGCTGTTTCAATGTTTTTCCACATTAAGTCATTCTTCTTAATAATAATAATAATTTTTTGGGGTGGTTCTTGTGTTACTGGCAGGACATTTATTCCCTTGCATCGTAATCACCCTTTGCTACATGCCTGAATTATAAAAATAACATAATTGCAGTGCTAATGGCTGGCAGTCCTCAAGAGTGCCAAGCTCTGACACAGCCTTCAAGCTCTGTGCAGTGTGACAGCCACTGCCTCCTGCTCCAGGCCACAATTAATCTCACATCAATTGCAATTAAATTTTACTTTATTTTCTGTTCAGCAGTTACCATGAAGTACAACATTCTCACGCTTTACATTTGCTCTGTTCTTCACACTCTGTGCAAGTGTTTCACTCTTTGCAACAGTAAAAGCTGCACCTCTGTCATCTGAATCAAAGATCAAATCACCCTGAGAACCTTTCACAGCACAAATTCCTGCAAAATGGTCTTTAACTCCATGGTGTTTCCACTTTTACAGAGATGATTGAGTCACCTGGACTAGACTGAAGTGTGTTGATAATCTGCAGTGCTCAATAGCCGTCATCAGCTTTGTTTTCATTTGTTCATGACACAGTATTTAAATATGGCAAGAGGACTCTCAAGTACTTTGACAACCCTCTGATCTGAAGAAATCTTGGAAAAGTGATCACTTGCCACTTTTTCGATCACTATTCAGATTAGAAGCAATCTTGCAGAGTTGGTTTGAAATTGGGATTTTGACTTTGCACCCTTAATTGGAACACTTTTAAAGGAACTGCCTCCTAGGAAGAAGTGAAAAGCTTTTTCATGGTACCCTAAGTCTGAAAAATTAATCTGGGGGGAAAACAACAGCTGTAGTGGTGGAAGTTGATGTTCTCCATGCCAGATGGTGTTGCGAACCACAAGGAGCAGGTAGGAAGTGCTTTCCTGCATTCTTCTGAGCTGGGAAAGTGCTGGGAAATACCTCTGGGTGCTTATTACACTCATGGGGCCACCACCATGCAGTAAGGTAAAAGCCTAGACAGCAATCCATCTTTTTCTAACCCCAGTAGGCTGATCCCATGGGAAGCCATGAGCTTTAGGCTGTGACATTACTCAGGGTTTGTGGATTTAGAAGTGGCATGGCACAGCAGGTGGTAGCAGTGGTTTTCCACATCCTCTGCATTTCTAGAAGTAGCCAACCTTCCAGTGCTTACCTCTCCTGGGCAGACACTGGAAGCCACAGGCAAGGCTGGAGGTCACCTTGGGTGGACACCAGTAGCTTTGCCCCTGTCATGCCAGATCTTCCTTTCCTACATTTTGCCAGGGACAGGCTCCCATTTCAAATATCCCCAGCAGAGTATTCCACACATAGAGGTCCCTTGTACCCCCATGCAGAAACACATTTTAGATGCTCCCATTTTTATCTCCTATATTAACATGACAACCAGTCCCATAAAGAATAAAGTACCTCAACAAAGTTCTTTTTTCACTTCTCCATTTAAGAGCATGAGAAGTATTTCAGGGTCCTGACATGTGTCTTAAAAATCCCTGAATCCCTGGCAGTCCAGTTTGATGGCAGCCATTGAAAATATTGATCAAATAATAAGTAACATTTTCAGTTTCTCAGTGGCAACTGTTTCTTCATGTTCTGTGTTATCTAACTCAAAGTGGGAAGTTTCCACTATACTTAAAAGAAAAATAGAAGATGGGAAAAGAAAGAGAAAGATGCTCTTTTTGAGGCAGGCTGTGCTTGAAGGAAAATTCTGACCAAGAGCAATCCACCCAGACAAGCAAAGAGAAGCTGATGCTTTTACTTAAACATAATGCCTGGAGGGAAGTAATGTATGACTGTGATTTATGTGATCTCTTCTTAGCTGCAGTGAGATGCTGAACAATGACTAAAATTCGGGGGATTGAGATGGGTGGCTTAATACCATTTGAGTGACAGCAGTTCTTCATTTCTGGGGATTTGATTTCAGTTTTGATTTCAGTTCTTTGTTCTGGTTTTATTCGTGCTGTGTTTTCATTTTGGTTTGGGTTGAGGGGGATTGTTGTTGTTTTTTGGTTGGTTGGTTTGGTTTTGTGTTTTGTTTTTCTTTCCAGGAGAGGTTTTCAGCAGCCCAGGAAATGTAGCTTCTCCTCCAAAACACAGACTTTACACTAGCAGCTTCTTCTTCCAAAGTTTATCCAAAAAACAGACCCTTTGGCCTGTCCCTGTCTCCATTGCAGGTCTCATTAAAAATAAAAAATATTTTTTAATAGCTATGTTTTAGCCAAAAGCAATACACATTTCAACCTTGTACTTCTCAGCTAAATCCTATGTCATAGTGCTTTTTATCTCCTAGGAATTCCTTAGCAGTGTTCTGTGGGAGGATGCTCTTGGTCACACAACCAGGATGATGACCCCAACAAATGATTCTTCAAGGAACTATGGGGACACCTCTAAATCAGCCACCCTTGTCCCTGTGGGAGAATTCATCTTGCCAGGTGTCCACTGGGAACACCACACAGCTGGTCCAAACAGCCCCAGGAGATTCCCCAAACACCTGGATGGCATCTTCTGGGCACAGGGACTCGGGGAGCCAGCTGGCAGAGGTGCCCTCTGGGATTTGGTGCTCGTTCCCAGAGGGGCTCTCGTGGCTGATGTGGGATTGTCTCGGCCACAGCGACCGCGCAGCCGCCGGGTTTCAGATCTCTGCTGCTTTGCCTGCGCCCGTCTGGCTCCCGAGATGGGCCAGGCACAGCTGAGCCTGCCTGGAAAAGCAGCATCTTTTATCAGTGTGGCCATGGCAAAGCTGCTGTCCCAAACGGATCCTTTCACCCCTGTGCAAGAAACCAATCCCCACACAGAGTTCAGCTGTTTCCTTTATTTATACATTCCTTTAGTTTTGCACAGAAGGAGCTGCTGGGTGGCAAATCCACAAAGGCAGCACAGAGACTATCAAAACTTTTCCCTATTTATACATTTTAGTGAACAAAGGCATTCCTGTTCATTGGCTACCAGGCATATGATTCTCTTATTAATTTCTTTTTTTAATTATTTTTATATTTTATGGTATCATATTTAAATATTTAGATTAATATTATATGTAATCTACAATGTCCTATATAATATATTACATCATATATTATCCTTAAATAGTAAAAAATATATTTTTATTTCTAAATATTTATTATTTGTGGGGTGACAGAGACACATTCAGGTGACAAGGTCCCAAAGCCACATGGGCTCCCAGAGCAGACAGCAAAGACTTCTTTGCTGGACATTTTCAAGCACATTCCCAGCCCGAAGCAGAGGCAAGAAGAAGAGGGAAACGTGGAACTGTCAGAATCCTGGAATGCTGGCAGCTGGAAGGACCCTGAGCAGGTGTTAGGAGCCCATGAGGGAGAGAGGCCTCTGCCCAAATGAAGGTGCAAAGGAGACCATATGAGGAGAATATATGGATTTTATTTAACATGGATTTTATTTACCAAGAAAGGGGAGGTAGAGAGATAGAAAGAAATAGGAAAGAGGTCTCAGAAACAGAACATCAGTTGGAACTAGGTGATCTTTAAGGCCCTTCCACTAGCAACCATTAAATCCTGGTCTAGACACAGAAGGCCAAACACTCGCTGTATCAACAGGACTGTTTATTCAGATGAGCTACAAAAATAAATCAGAACAGTAAATCAGTCCTCCCTCACTCTGCTGCAGGAGCTCATGTGTTAAAAGCAAAATCCCCTTTCACAGATGAATGAAAAAACAAATGTTCACCTCCCCTTCACAGGTCATTGCTGTGTGACTCATCACGTGTCTGCCTTTTATCTTCTTAGAGACACACCCGATAATGGCTGCAGTTGTCCAATATTAAAGATCAGGGAATTTGACATTTATTGTGGTACTTGCTTTCTCCTGACATGGAGGATTTCCTGATCAAGCTTTTCATTTCCTTCACTTACAACTCATCGTATATGTGCATGTGCAAGTACGTTACAGTTAGACCTGCTTTAGGAACTGCTTGCTCAGTCTGACAGACAGGATTGGGGACACAGCTACAGCCCCTGCACAAATAAAAAACTGGTGATTATTAGTGATATGGAAAATGTCTGGAGCACAGGGTTTGCCAGAACTCCCTGCATCCCTGTTCACTTCAACTGCAGCACTGGCCTGAGTGAGAGCAGCCCTGTACATAACCAGAAACTGATTTAAAGCAATCTCTCCTTCTTTACTGAGTCCCACTTCTCACAGCTCATATGGATGAACTGTGAGAGCTTTTTTGTGTCATTTCAGGGAATGGGGGCCAGGATCACAGGAAGTTCTTGGTTCCCTGTCACAAACCCCATGTCTATGTAGAGCTCCAGCTGATGGCAGCTGGGAGCCTCCTGCAGAGGGGGGGCCGAGGGATGGTCAGACTTCCATGCTTCAATAACCTTGTTCTGGGAGAGGACTTTGCTAAATACCATGGGGAACTTCAACAAAGTAAATTTCTCAGCTCTCCCCTTCTGGATTATGTAACATTCCCATCAGATAGGACCCCATTCCAGGGGTGTACTCCTCTGATCCCTTGCCTAACAATCCCACAGACAAAAAAAAAGGAGGTTTTATTTTGCTGTTGTTATCTTAAAACTTTCATAGCACTATCCTAAAACTGAGTTACCTAAGGTATAGTTTCCCACTGTTTTTATGGCAGGGCACTTCAGCAGGAATGCAACACATCCCTTATCTATCTGGGCTAGCTCTAAGTCCACTAGGAATGCAGTAAAACTAAGGAAAGGAAGACTTCCTCACTCTGCTCAGCCATCATAAATACTCCTTGTTTATGGATATATCACTACATGCATAATTTTCCAATGATGCTGATACTGATGTCTAATACCCCAGGAATTTCCCACAGAGAAATTTGCATTTGGAGTTTTACAAGGTTTGTTTCAAATAAATGCAATTTAACTAGAAAACATCAGTGAAACATACATGTGATCAGTCAGGGATCACTGTTGTTCCTTGGAAAAAGACTGTTTCTGAAGTTCTTGAACATTTATAAGGCACAACTGGTGCAATTCAGATGTGGCCCTGCAAATTTCATGATGCTGTTCCCATCATGACATGTTTATTCCCAAGATGACATGGCTTGCTTGTGGACTTGGCAGCTCAACCCCAGGTTTCCCATAGCAGAGTCTCAGACATCTGGAGCCTTAAAGCAGTTTATTTCCCTGGCTGGTGCCACAGGTTCCTGCGATTTTTGAGGGCAAAGGGTCAGTGCTGGGTCTTGCCTGGGGCTCCCACCCCACAGAGCTCAACCTGCAGCTCCTGCAGCTGCACCCTGAGCCACCTGCACTGATTGTATTCCTCAGCTCTGTGCTGTGGGGAAAGAATTTTCCTTCTCTCACAGTCCACTGCTTGGTGTCTGCACCTCTCTTCGTGTTTTGCTGCAGTGAAGTGAATGTGTCAGTGAGATCTGATGTAATTCATAGCAAAGAGCAAGCATTAATTAAGTCCATAGTCTATATTCTAGTATGGCATAGGAGGGATAATTCAAATTGTAAGTGCTTAGCAATGATAATTCCAGACCAAGGAATGCTCTGGCGTGGAGGATATGAGGACAGGAAAGGGTTACCCTGGCTGGAGGTGGGGATGCCAGAGCCAGGGCTGCTCCGTGTGAGGGAGTGAGGTTCCCTGGCTGATGAGATAAGAAATGCTGCAGCCTGGGAGCACTCAGAGGCCACCTTTGGGCAGCAGAGCTGTGTCGTTTGTCCCAGCTGGATGGTGACAGGGAGGGCGACAGATCCCTGCTTTGAGCTACCAGTGATGGCACAGCACAAACAAAAGAGCAGCACCACGGGTCCTGGGGTAACTATTTGATGGTAAAAATTCCCCTCTTCAGCGTCCCAGGACCTCGAACTGAGGGCAAACAGTGACTTATATACTGTTTGCCAGGTCTCAGGGGAGGATACAGTCTTTAACAAATCAGGAGAACTGGGAGAAAAAAACAAGGTGGGGAATACAATGTATAAACCAAAACAGAATTTCAAGGGAGAACAGTTTCAGTGAACTAATAGATTTTGGAGAAGTAAAAAACTGACAGGGAAGTTTCTCGAGAGAAGGCAGGTTTGGGGAGAAACTGGCATTTAATGAAGGGAGGAGTAAGGAAAGTTCTGGGAAAAGGACAGAAACAAAAAACAGCATAAGGAAATTACAAAATTACAAATCAAACAGTAAGCATACTAAAAAAACAACACACTACAACAGAGCTGGTGCTGGGGGCTGGACCATGGGGATGAGGTGCCCTATGCCAATGCAACACATCCAATATTCATTTTAATACTTGCAAAAATCCAATCATAAAATACACATTTTTCACACTCACACAATGGATACCAGGGCAAATGTAAGGAATCAGCCCATGCCACATCTTCGCACTGTCCTTGTAAAACCATCTATGGCAGCAGGACTCTGCTCTGGATAGTGTTCATTAAATCTCTTTGCTTTTAAGCACAAACATGTGCTTAATTCACCTTGAGGGATACAAAAAATCCGCTACCACTGTTCTGCCAGATCCTTTGCTACCATTTGGACTCTGCTCTGGATAGTGTTCATTAAATCTCTTTGCTTTTAAGCACAAACATGTGCTTAATTCACCTTGAGGGATACAAAAATCCCCCACCACTGTTCTGACAGATCCTTTGCTACCATTTTATTTCATGTTGACAGTAGCAATTTACACAAATTGAGGAACTCATCTCTGTAATTTTTAACATAACAAGATTGAAAAGACAGACAGGAGGAAGCCTGTTGCACCTGAGCAGTTCAAACACCATCAAACACACTACATGCTGTAATTTAGGTTTCAGACTCTCCCTGCCCCACCCATATTGAAATATTTTAATGCTAAACAGCTGTGAGGAAGTGCCTTTATTTGCCTTATCTGTGACAGATAACACTCTTCTATTTCATTATCAGGAACTAAGGAAGTAGAAAAATGGCTAGAGAAAAATATCACTGATTGTAAATGTCCCGATGGCAACTGTTTAAATACCATCATCATAATGATCATTAACAGATTTCAGTACCCCTTCAACAAATAGGTTTAATATTCTAGATAATAAGGTTTTAATTCTTGTTATGAAGATTGAAGAAATGGTCCCTGTCTTTGAGGGGGATATTTTTCTTCATTTTTTTTTCCTCTTCCCCTTTTTGGATAGCTTCTGCTCATTAGGGTTATTTAAATTTGGGAATCTTGTGGAGTTTACTTTGGAGAAGTGTCCAATCCGTTGCACAGTTAAAGCTCTTCTTTCTTTTTTGATACATCAGTTTTTGCTTCTGGTCACCTTGAAATTTGGAGAGAGAAAAATACTTCACCTTATCAGCTGTTGGTGGCTTAGGCTCATTGTTGCTTCTCAGCAAATCTCCACTCCTTTATTCAATGAAGTTTGTACCGTCCCTCTACAATAGGAAGTTTCATCATTTTCTAAGAGATAAAAAAAGGCAACATGTAATTGAAAACAAACTCAGGAGCACGGACAACAACAAAGAGGGAGTTCAGATGTCATTTCCTGGACTCACTTCAGACTGCCTTGCTTTAGACAGTCTTGTTAAGCTACTCCTGGGCCAGGAGTGGAGGTTTTCATTGTGTAAAAAAGAAAAACCCTAGGTCAAGATTCAGTGTCCAGACAGGCAAAACAGCTTTGGCAAACACACCAACAAAGACAATTTGTGAACAAAGCCAACAGTTACAGCATTTTCAGGTGAACATCATTGCTCTGGTTGATGAATCCAGCTCTGGCCAAAAGTAACCAGCCTGGGAATTCACATGAGGTTGGGACTAGCAACAGGACTCTCCATAAATATTTATGAGAAATAAGGAAATATTTTGTGTAAAGCAGAAAGCAAACATAAATCTCTATGTTTAAAAGTTGAAGCCAAGTTTCTACCTCATTGGATTTGTATAAACCATAGTCTCTTCCATGCCTCTCAAGCAAAAAATCTGAATTTCACTTTGCTTTACCCACTACCACAATCACTTCTGATGACCACAAAATTTGCAGTAAAGGAGCCCAAGAAGATCCACGTGTTCCCCAAACTATCCTGTTCCTATGGATTAAACCACTGCTCAATCCTCAAATGCAGGAAACACTTCTGTCCACCAGAGATGCCACTGCAGTCCTCACACACCAGCCTGGGGGTGACAGCTGGGTCTGGTCCCTTTCCTTCCCGCAGATTCCCTCTGGTGTTCAGGGGTCAGGGTCTCCAGGATGATGAGCTCCATGTGCCTGGCTCCAGGGTGGGGTGGACACTTCCAAGTGAGGGGAACTGTGAAAGGATTACAGGGGGGAAGAGGGAAGGGGGGCAGAAAGTAGGGCAGACAGATGGAAGGATCACCGCAGCAAAAACAGGAGAGATACTGTCACAGTCTGAACCACCCCCTCTGCCCAGAAAGCTTGAAGTGTAACAAATCACAGAATCACAGAATCAATTAGGCTGGAAAAGACCTCCAAGACCGAGTCTAGCCTTTGACCACACACCACAGTGTCAACTGAATCATGACACTGAGTGCCACATGAAGTTATTTCTTGAACACCACCATCGCCTCCCTGGGCACCCCTTCCAATGCTTAACAACCCTTTCAGTGAAGAAATCCTTCATGGTGTTCAACCTGAAGCTCCCCTGTGTGCCCTTCGAAGTCAGAACCTGAGTGCCACATGAAGTTATTTCTTGAACACCACCATCGCCTCCCTGGGCACCCCTTCCAATGCTTAACAACCCTTCAGTGAAGAAATTCTTTGTGGTGTTCAACCTGAAGCTCCCCTGTCTGCCCTTCGAAGTCAGAACCACCCCTCTGCCCAGAAAGCTTGATGCATAACAAATGTTCAGGAAAGCTGAAGAAGGGAAAGCCCCCAGGCAGTGAGTAGACAACAGGAACTGCAAGTCTCTGCACACAGCTGAAGAGGACACAACCCACTAGGCAAGGGTAGGAAGGACCTGAGGCTGCAGAAAACCCATAGAAAACTCATTATTTGGATAGTCCAATGCATGTGGGATTACTCTGGTATTAGTGATGTCAGCAGCTCCCATTGCTTCAAGTAATTTGGATCTCTCAAATTTCAGGTATTTTTGTACTGGAGAAAGATCGCCCCTAATAGAAATATCCAATATAAGGCAATCAGGCCTCACCAAACCACATGCAGACAAATTGCACTCTTGACTCCCTCTCTGTGACTGACAGGAAGCCACACAGTGATGGTCACTCACATGAACAAGGACTGGTTTCATCCCGTTCTTCACGCTCTTCAGGATTGCCCCTCTCATTGTAAGGGTGAAACCTGCAAGTCAAACACCGTGACCCCAACTTCAGCCAAGTCAAAGAGCAGACAAATACACCTGAGACATTTGCAGGAAGAGATGGAAGTGTTCATACACAGCAAATCACACAATTCCCTATAGCTAATCCCTTACTAGAGAAGAACAAGGCTCAGGAACTAAAGAGAATTACTCTGGTTTAAGTGTCTCTCTCTGCTCTGAACCTTGGAGAGCATTCTACCCACTGATGTTGTATTTTTCAGACCCTTTCATGCACATACACACCTCCCTCAGTTATATTTTCTCTCTGTTATTCCTCTAGTTATTTTAAAGCCTTTCAAATCACCACCCACTCCTTCCCACCCCTCATGGGCTGCTTTTTGTCTCCACTAGCTTGTGCTGAAGCAGCTTTGCACTGGAACTGCAAAGCTCCTCCAGGCAGTAACTCACTCATTTATCACCCCCACAGTGGGATGGGGAGGAGAATCACAATTGAATAATTGGAACAAGTGAAATATTATCATAATAATTACTAATTGAAATTTTTAAAAATAAAGCCCACGTGATGCAGTTGCTCATCACCCACTGAGTGATGCCCAGCCTGTCCCTGGTCAGCAATAGGACCCCTCTGGCTAACTGTACCCATTTAAACCCTGAGCATGGCATCCCGTGGTGTGGGATATCCCTTTGGCCATTCCAGCTCTGCTCCCTCCTGGATTTTTGTGCTTCTCCTCACTGGCAGAGCACGGGAAACTGAAATGGCCTTGGCTGAGGGTAAACAGTAGTTAGCAACAATGAAACATCTGTGTAGTATCAACACTATTCTCCAAAACACAGCCCTGCACCAGCTACCAGGAAGAAAATCAACTCTGTTCCAGGCACAGCCAGGACACTGGGGAGGGGATGGGGCTGGAGCAGCCCCCCAGCACCTCTGCACTGGGCTCTGAGCAGAGATGCACAGTGGGGGAATGAGAGACATTGGGTAGGAACTGAAACGTGGAGGGTACATCCAGCCAGATATGAAGAAAGAAAGAAAAAAAAATCATTAGTCAATCATTTGAATGAATTTCATTCTGTGGAATTTACATACCTGAGGGTTTTCAAGACTCACTGGGATAAAGCCCAAGGCAACACAGTCTGAATCACTTTGATTTATAAGGTTTGACTAGACAACATCCTGTATAATATCTGAATAATTTTATGATTAAGGATTTTCCCTAGTGGTTTATGTCACAGAATGATCCTGTCAACTATTGCATGTACACTGTACTTAGATTTCTTTTTAAATTATGATGTGAAATGGCTTTGACAAATGCTTGGTCATTCATCTTTTGCATCATGCCTCTTTCTTCTGTTCATTAAAATTATTTCAAAATATACTCTGTGACCTCAGATTTGAATTTAATTCTGCTTAGTCTATTTTAAATATCTCTGTTGTGTTGTGTTAATTTGTAGAGCTGTATGCCAGTGAAAGAAGCTATTATAAATCATTACATAAACATTAAAACTGTTTTCAATGCCTAACACTAAAAAAATTCCCACTAAAGGGGTCAAGTTTTTATTTTGCAGTATCAGGAGAACGTAGGAGAACCAAAATCTTGACACGTGGAGAAAGGAGAACCCTGATTTCACTGTTCACAGCAAGTGATGCTGCTCAGAGTCCTCCTTTTTTTGCTACATAGTCCTGTGATTAAACAAAACCAAACTGATCACGTAACAAAGGCACTGCTGAAAATTCATAAGCTATTCACTAGTATTGATGTATATCTCCCAAATAGGTCAGTTGTGGTTTAACATGTCTCAGTAATTGCAGCAGCTATAGGAAAAAAAAAATAAAAGACAGAAATTTAAGATAATACATCAACTGAAACCAGGCATTTCTAGTGGATACTGGAGCCAGACATTCAGTAAAAACTCACTGCAAGGTCTGCTAAGTTACAGTTCTTATTGTTGGCATAATGGGAAAATGAGCTTCACAGCCATTCTTACAACCCACAGAATGCAGAGCTGGAGACACCAAATTAACTCATGAGTTTCTGTATGCCAGGATGTCTTGGGCTGGAAAAGCAGGATGTGGCTGGGGGTGTGTGTTCTATCCCCATCTGTCAGAGCTGGGGCAGTTCTCTCTGTTCTTGGGGCAGTTTTTTAAACTGTTATTCCTGCTCCCATACTTTTGCCTGTCAGCCCCTTAATTTCAAAATCACAATAATTTGGAGGGAGGGGGTTTACATTTTCCATTTCAGGGGAGGCTGCTGCCTTCCTTAGCAGACATCTGTCTTCCCACACCAAGACACAGGATGTGTACTCTGAAAGTTAAATGCTTAAAATCCTTCTTCAGAAACATCTATGTCTCTCACAAGAAAAGGCATAGAAGGCTTGGATCTGTTTAATAATGAACCTGAGAATGACATCCTGAATGCTGCTTGGAGAGGGTCACTCTGAATCAGACACCAGCAAAGAAGCCTTGTTCTCAGCTGGTACAGGATTTAAGAGCAATAAAACAAATTATCACGGACAAATAATGATTTGACTGCTTTGGATTTAAAAGATGCTTTCTTTTGCATTCTGGGGGATAAGCAGAGCCAGACCATCTTAACATTCAGGTACGGAAATCCAACAACAGGAAGAAAGGTGCTGCTATTCCTGTAGAACATTGATGGTGGGACACTCTTTTCAGGTCATCACAACAGCTCACAGGGATTTTCACTAAGTTACTTCACCCTTTTTTCTTTCTCTTAATGCTAACCCTATTATACTTTGTCTTAATTGCAGCACTGAATATTTTCATTTTAAAAATTGTGAAGCAATTGGCTTGCCAGTCATCCCTGTGATTAATTTCGGGAAAATGTGTGATGTTCATAAAAAGTGAGGCTTTTGAGTGCTGTTGTGGCTTCATAGCCTCAGCTGGAGGAAATGATGAACAAGTCCCTAAAAGATAAATTATGTTTAATGCGTCTCAGTAATTGCAGGAACTGTAGAAAAAAAAAAAAAAGAATAGAAGAAACTTGAGATAATGTATCAACTGCAGGCAGGCATAAATTACTGCTGAACCAACAAACCAAGGACACTTGGTGAATAAACTAAGACAACGCCAGATAGCAAGGAACAAAGAAAGGCCAGCTCATCAAATCAGGAATGGGTAATTTTGGCAAGGGGAGATCACAACCACTGACTCAAAAGAAGAGAAAGACTGAGCATGAGGACTAATTAGCAAAAGAAGTGAGAGAATAATTTTATCAATAGAAGATAGAATACTAGTTAATAAGAGAACTCTGTGACTTGTAGCCAGTGAACACTAATGCCTTTGTTGGTGTATAAATAGTGACAAGTTATGATAGTCACTGGGCTGGCTTTGTGGATTTGCCACCCAGCACCTCTGTGCACAACTGTAAATAAACCAAATACCTCAGCTCTGTGTGAGGATCAGCCTCTTTCACACAGGGTGAAAAAAGCCATTTTGCGACAAGAGTATGACTTAGAATCTCCTGCAGATTCATCTCCTGTATGGTTAAGTGCAAGGATGGGGATGGTGAAAGAGGCCAGGAGAGCTTAGAGCTGTGGTGTCCTGGTGCAGCCTGTGCCCAGCATCCTGCCACCCTCAGCCAGAGCTTGGGAGCAAATCCTCTGAGTCACTGCCAGGTGAGGAGTGAGGAGAAAGGGCTGGGTCCAGAGAAGTGTGAGTGCTGTGCAGTCAGACCCATGGACCTGAGTAAGGCACTTGGAAACCCACCAGAAGAGACAGGAATTGAGAACAGATGATCAGTTGAGGCAATGGGCAAAACCAGAGGGAGTGAGAAGCAAGGGGGGTTCCTGCATCCAGCCTGCAAAGCCCCTGACTGAACAAAGTATACTGATGTTGCTTAACAGTTTAGAGCCTATTAACAACAGAAAAGGGAAAAAAAACACACAAAACAAACCTAAAACACAAAATAATGAGGGCAGGGGGCAAAGACAGCAGAAGAGGAAGCATCCTGACCTAGTGATGTTGAGAAAACACCACAAGGTCATGAGAAACGACTTGGACTGTCCTGAAGCAGTGCATAACAGAGACAAATCACACTGTGTGTCACTTTGTTGTCTTGTCACCCACATCCAACACCCTCAGCCTCTAGCAGCCAAGGCACAGCCCCAGGTGCGTGGTGGTGTGGTTTGCCACCCTGGTTAGGATAGGCAGTCTCCCTGGGAGCTGGAAAAAAATACTCTTTCTTCTGTGGAGGGAGCCCTCACCCACTTGCTTTTTGCTTTTTGAGGAGGCAGGAAAGGTCCCCTGGATGGCACAGGACCAGCATCCCCAGCAGGCAACATCTGTGGGAGTGGAACACAGCAGCTTGAACCAGCAGCTTCTGCCCCAGGTGTGAGTGAACTGACTCACTGAGAGGCCTTTTTGTGGGGGAGGAAAGGCAAGTTGTTGCTCAAACATTCCCAAGTACCTCTGCCATTTGTCCGTGACATTGTTTTAAACAGTACAGCCAAGGAAGGAGGAGCTCAGCTGTGTTGTGAGGAGTTTCGTTTCTGCTTTTCACTAAACATGCAGGGAAATGAAAGTTAAAAACCCAACACATTGCATTGTTATTTCCAGGGCTATCACAAAGCTGTCCCCTTAACAGTAGGGATTTCACATTTGCCTGACAGAACCCCTCCAAGGCCTTTCATGGAGACAGTTTTGTCAAGTCAAGAATTGTATTTTGAGGTCACAGCTGTAACCGATTCAGAATAGCCTTTGATAAATGCATTTGCTGCGTTAGTGCTAAATATCCTAAGGCTACTCAGTGATTAATTAACAATTCACAATTCACTAAAAGTTCAGCAATAATTAAGCTTAGCTTCACCTGGATATCATCTGCTGAATGCTGAACTGCTGTACAGAGGTGTGGCTGATCTTCTGAGAGAAGAAGGCTGAGAGATTTTTATGAGGACAGGTAGTAATAGGACAAGGAGGAATGGCTTTAAATTGAAAGAAAGTAGCTTTAGATTGGATATTAAGAAGAAATTGTTCCCTGTGAGGGTGGGCAGGCCCTGGCACAGGTTGCCCAAAGAAGCTGCCCCTGGATCCCTGGCAGTGCCCAAGCCAGGTTGGACACTGGGGCTTGGAGCAGCCTGGGACAGTGGAAGGTGTCCATGCCACGGCAGAGGGGTAGAACAAGATGATCTTTATGTTCTTCCAACCCAAACCATTCTAGGATTCTCCAGCTCTCTGAACTTCTGGCTGTGAGGTGCCCCCTTCTCTGTGGACACAACTCATGTGTTAGGATGTGTTAGGATATCCATTTCCTTAATTGAGCCAGGTGCAAAGTAAGCAAGTGGTGCCCACTTGTGGCAACTCTGTCTTTTGAAACAGCCTGGTCATTTCCACGAAGGCCAAATGTTTCTCCTGTGAGAATTAGTTTCGTTTTCTCTCCTTCTTGTCATAATGGGAAGGTGGAGCCTGTAAAGAAAAAAGCATCTGAAGAAGTTTTAGGAAGTCACTGCTTCTCCTTTCTACAGGAAGCTTGCAAGGGTAAGTTTCTCCCTTCCTTCTTCTAAAAATAATAATGCAATTTTTTACTGCTATATTCATTCCTTTTAATGTGACAAGGCTGCATAAAGCATCTAAAGTACGTGTGATTAAACAGGGTTGCCAGGAGCAGGATTTTTTCTTTCTGAGATGGAAAAAAAAAAAAAAATTTTTTTTTTTTTTTGAGAGGAAAAAAAAAAAAAAATTTTTTTTTTTTTTTGAGAGGAAAAAAAAAAAAAAATTTTTTTTTTTTTTTGAGAGGAAAAAAAAAAAAAAATTACTATTATTTGCTCTTTACAAGGAGACAACTGAGAGATGGCATTTAATTTTTTTTAAAGCCATTACTCAGCAAGATGATCTAGCCAGCACTTTGCATTGCCATTTAATTTTTTTTAAAGCCATTACTCAGCAAGACGATCTAGCCAGCACTATTTATGAGCAGAATCATAAGCTTTGCATTGTTTTATTTTCTTTATGAGAAGACAGCTGGAGTTAATAACCATACAACACGGAAACTGTGAGGTTTACCCAAATATCCTGATGCGTCAGCCAGAAATCCATGTGCTCCTCTGGCTGGACAGAGAGTGAGCAAACCCAGGAGCTGTGTGGGTTCAGCTTGGGTTTGAGAGGGGATTTTTGTAGAAGGGGCTTTTCATCTTCTACAATGCAAAGCCAAAGGGTTGTTACAGAAAAACAATGGAACTTCTCTTCTGAACCACAGGGCAGATTTTTGTGCAGATGTGGGTGTGCAGAGAGTGCTTCGTGTGTGCTGGGAGAGGTTTCCCTCACACAGGCAGGCAGATTCTGAAGGTAAAGCTCAAGGAAATCAGTATTGTCCCGACAAAGGAGGCAGGGGCAGCTCTGGGGAGAGGAAATTTTTGGCAGACTTTCCGTATCATGGCATCATCCAGTGTCGTGTTTCACATGTGGCTTCTGGCCCATTGTGGAAGAGCTCTTTGCAGTCGCAGCTTTTTTTGTTTTCCTCTCCTCCTCTCTTCCATCCGATGTTGTCACGGCTCAGTATACAAAGAAATCGCTATGCCCGTGTGGCACAGGGAAAGGTTACAGAAC
Organism: Onychostruthus taczanowskii; assembly: GCF_017590055.1. Taxonomy (NCBI): domain Eukaryota; kingdom Metazoa; phylum Chordata; class Aves; order Passeriformes; family Passeridae; genus Onychostruthus; species Onychostruthus taczanowskii. The sequence continues at coordinate 14,098,788 of NW_024498906.1, forward strand.
CCACCTGCCCTTTCCTGGCCCAGGGGTGCTGGTAGCCTCAGAAATCCACATGGATATTGATTCTGGTATCTTTGTGCAGGGGTGTTGAGTGAGTGAGTGTGTGTGTGTGTACACCCTGTGGTCTGCACCCCACCTCGATGTTTGTAAAGGTTAATTAAAGATGTTTGGGTCTCCCCATGCAGCCTCAGCCATCCCCACATCCCTTTTGTGATGGCCATGGGGTTTGTCCCAGGTAAACACGCCAGGTGGGTATTGCAGGATATCTGGATGTTTGCATAATTATTCATTCCAGAGATTGGGAACTGAGATGTTGGCCGCGGGAGGCTGGGCCAACAGGGCAAACTGGTGTCACAAAGCTGCAGGAAGTTTTTGGGTTGATTTTCCCCCTCCTCATCCCCTTCTCTCGCCACTCCCACCAGGGATGCCCAAAAGGTACCTCCAGCCACCCTTCAACGCTTTTGGACAGGTGTTAAAATACCCAAGGTCCACCTAAATACAGACATAAAATCCTAAAGTAGCTCCAGAGGTGCTTTGTTGCTTTGCAGTGATGAATTCTGCAAGGCCAAGGACTGGAAATCTGTGCATTTCCACCTGAAGCTGCTCATATTGTAACCCTTTAGACATGGACTGCTGACCAAATCTGGGACTAAAGTGGAGCAGGCTGCACCTAGACTGCTCTGAGAAGTTTTGGAAGCAAGGGGGTCTCACTTGTGACTCAGCAGCAGGGCCATGACCTGATTGTAATCCATTGTAATAGATGATAGAGTTATTTTGATATTGCACTGGCAATATTTATATACTGTACTAGCAATAAATCTAATTATAAATGCCCACACAGTCACTGTGTCCAGTTTCTCATGCCTGGCCCACAACCTTCTCTCAACTGCTCTGCTACAATGTGTGGGTTTTTTCTAAACTTGTTTTACACATTGAAAGTATAACCTACATTGTGTCTGATCATCCTATTTTGGCATCTGTTTAAATTAGAAAACCTGCAAACTTAATTCAACAACAACAACAAGAAGAATTAACAGAACAGGAAGTTATTTCAAGCAAAGATGTGGTTCTCCTAATTTGTTTTCTGAAGTGTTTGAGTTAAACAGATCTTGGTTTGGCAGAGGGAAGCTAAAAAATCTAGGTTTGAAAAACGACTCTTGGGGGTTTTTTTTCCTTAAATCACTTTCTCTGGAAATTGCCTTCCCTGGATGTCACACCAAAAACCACTAATATCCTCAGTCACCCATAGAAAACAAAACTTTTCCATAAGGAAATGCTGAACAGGGAAATAAATTTTAAAAAGCCTCCTAGTCCTCCCTTTTCTAACATCATGTGAAGCAAAGTCTGCTTTTGGCAGAGGGTTTTAAGCAACAGAGGAGGGGACCAAGATACAAAAACAGGTGTCAGACTTGCCCCTGACAAGTATTTCTTCCACAAAAGAGGTGAGATGGGCACTCCTGACCCCAGGAAGTTAGGGATTCACATTTCCTCCAATCCTGCCCTGATAATGACTGAGCTTCTCCAAACACCTTTCAGCAAATTTTTTCATCAAGGAGAATTGGCTTTTTGCAAAAACTAGGGTAACTTTTTTTTTTCCAAAAAACCCAAATACTCTTTTTTCCCTTGGCACTTTTTTTTTTTAAATACCAAAAAATAAAAGCATAAGAGAGGTAGGGAGAAGTGTTTCAAGTCTGTCACCTGCAGACCAATTTTAGTGATTTAAAAAGAGCTGTGGCGCTTGGTACCTACCAAGGGTTTGGATCAGGAAATAAAAGCGGTGTTTGATTTTGTCTGCTCTGATAATTGTTGCCAGGTGGAGTCACTCACTTCCCCTTGTTTGGTTTCAGAAGCTGCACTGCTCAGAGTGCTTGGACCAGGCACTGATCAATGCTTAGTGAAACACTTATGGACAACATACGTTCAAGCCCAGTAAATCACCAGGCCATGGATAAAAAGAAAGCAGCATTCAAACAATCTTCTGAAAGAACCAAAAATTCCCCAAAGAAAGAGATGCTTGCGTATCTTTTTGGAAAAGCACTTCCAGAAGCTGCTGCAGTGCCTCTCCCACCAGAACCAGATGATGATCCTGAGCTGTCAGAGAAGCTGTTTGAGAGCGAACCTAACTACGACCAGGACTTGGAGAAAGAGTTTTTCAGAGAAGAGGACGAGGTAAGGCAAGGAGAGGGCACAGATCCTCCCCACTCTTACTCTGCTGTTTCGCTTTGTGCCCCAAAATTAATTCCTTTGTCTCTATGGGCAAACTGCACTTGTTAGGTCTAAGGAGAGCTTTTGGGATGAGGCCTAGCAATTATTCATGTAAGTGGCAAGAGAGGTGCCGCTTCTCTTTCCCCAGCTAGCTGATGTTAAGAGTGGGGGGCGGCAGTTTTTCCCCCTGGAGCTCCGTGGAATCCCAGTTGCCAGTTGTTTTGGTGCAGTATAAAACACAGGCAGCACACACGGGTCCCAGGGAAACTTTATTTGATGACAAATTTCCCCTTTCTCTTCCTGGGCCCCGATTAAAGACTTATATCTCAGGGGAAAGTCAGGAGCAGACCCAACTTCCAGCAAATCAGGAGAGTTGGGAGTAAAAACCTAGGCGGGGAATAACAGCAGTGAACCAATAAACTTCCAAGGAAGAAAAACAGTTTTAGGAAATGGATAAATTTTGGAGAAATAGAAACTAGAAACTAGCTGGCGACATCTCTGGGAAAAGGGTGGAGACAAAAGAAAAAACAGCACCAAGGAAAAACACTAAATCACAAATCAAACCATAGACCTACTGATAAAACAAAAAGCACGATACAACAGAGAGGTGCCTGCAATTAATCTGCAGACATTAATAATGCAGGTCTAAAAAAAGAGATGGCTGCAGCCTAGAAGCCAACTTAACGTGTGACATGTGTCTGTTTCAATCCTAGCAACAAATGTTGAACAGAAATCATAAAAGCTGAGGGTTTTTTTTCCTTGAGGCTCTTCAACCCTCAACAGAAATGCACAGAAAGGTTAATAATAACCTGCTTGGATATTTAACACTGAACACAGGTTGCTTTTAAGTCTGTGACACAGTTACTGAAGTTTTTTGAGTTTACTAGCTATTAAACACTGTAGTGAAGAGAGTGAGCAGGGGTTACCAAAAAGGGTTTAAAAAGCCTGCTTCCAGTAATGTGTGCTGCCTTCCTCTTCTTGAACCTAAAAATCTGCTTTGTTTGAGTTCATCTCATCCATAGACATACTTCTGGAGGTATTTTTCTTGGATAAAAGTGATGGAGAGAAACTTCAGTTTTTCCTTTCAAAAAACCAGGTTTGAATGTGCCTGGCCCAATATGTCTGAAACATATTGGTGTTCCCAAAATTGCAGCAGTCAGACTGGAACATGGAGAAAGGAACAGGGAGAAGGGACCAAGCTGATCTTTATATACTTTAGCTGAGCATATTTAACAACAGATGGACCAGTTTTGCCAAAGACTGGAAATTGTTTCTTTTGTTTTCACATAAATGAAGAGCCTGTGTTAATATCTGGACCTGTATCAAACCCAGAAAATGACAAAAATCAGTCATTTAAAACAACCCACTCATATTCATGCCTTATGTGAGCCTAAAATGAGGCAAAGAAGGAAGAGCCATGGTAATCTAAAAGATTTCAGCCACCTGTTAAGAATGATACAGCATTCTTATCTTACAGAACTCTTTTGGTGCCTGTGCACAAACTAAATCTTCAAACTCCAAAACAAAGATCTAATAAGCTATTTTTTATGAAATTCAGTGATTTCTGGGATCAGTCCTCATTTGCATACACATGCTTCAGTACATCTGTGGATGAGTGGAAGAAAATGGCAGATATTAAAAAAACTGTTACATAAAAAAAATTGAACAAAGCACACTTAGTAATGTGTTCTTTATCTTTTCAGGATGGCTTCCAAAATTTGTTATTTTTACTATTTGTTATTTAAGGATGGTCTGTGAGCCACCCTCAACTGTTTCTTTCATATTTACAGACACCCGTTTATTACATGGAGATGCAAGGATGAACAGTGATATGAAGTAGAGCTTGATGCCAGTAAATAACTTTTACTAAAGAAGGATGAACATAAAATGTGTCTTCTTTTTTTTTTTTTTTTTTAATTATGGATAATTCATTTTAAGTGTAACTCTGACAGGCTACAGAACACACCTTGTACAACCAATATGAGGAGAAGATCCGACCCTGCATTGATCTTGTTGACAGCCTGAGAGCTCTTGGAATAGAAAAGGACCTGTCCTTGCCAGCGATTGCTGTGATTGGAGACCAGAGCTCTGGGAAAAGTTCTGTCCTCGAGGCCCTGTCTGGTGTTGCTCTCCCCAGGGGCAATGGTAAGAATTCACGTTTTCTCTTTGATGAGGTGGAAGGGATTTTTTTTTTTCTTTTTTTTCCTTTTTTTTTTTTTGGTCTAGAATGGGATAGCTCTGTGACTGAGAAATGGAGGTGCAAGTAAGGCACCACAAGGTAAATCCAAGGCACATGTTCCAGGTGGTCAAGAGACCAGGAGTAAGAAGTGTTGTGGTGAGTGTTCTATGTGTGGAGACACAAGGTTTGATTTCATTTTTCTCAGAAGGTTGATTTATTATGTTATATATTATATTAAAATATTATATTAAAATTATACTAAAAGAACAGAGTGAAAAGATAGGTTAGAAGGTTATAAAGAACAAGAATAGAATGTATAAGAAAAATCTTGTGACTGCTCACAGCCTCGGCACAGGTGGCTGTGATTGGTCATCAATTGAAAACAATCCACATGGATCAATTGAAGATGCATTTGTTGCATCCCACAGCAGCAGATAGTTATTGTTTACATTTCTTTCCTGAGGTTCTTAGCTCCTTAGGAGGGGAAAAATCCTAGGAAAGGATTTTTAATAAAATATCATAGCTACAAGAAGTGTAGTGTTATTGCCCCAGCTGACTCTGTGCATTTCCCAGAAAGCAGCAGTGCAGCAGAATATTAATTTCACATGGAAAACCAGTCCTTAAATTTGCTTTTGGGGTGGTTTGGGTTTTTTAAACTACATTTTCTTACAGATAACTTTTATTATTATTATTATGTGTAAAAAGTGTACAAAGATCTTTACTTAAAGCATTGTTTAAGTCAGAGGTGATGAAAGACTTTACAGCTGAAGAAGATCCGCTTTCTAGCTCTGTGCGTGTATTTTTGCACACATAAATTCTGCAAGTTCCATGTGAGTTTACAGTATAATGTAGTCTTGCAGGCTGAAGTTGTGGAAAGGTTTTTCATAGAATTTAGTTGCAGCACTGAAACAGATCATCCAGAGAGGAGCAAAACTCCATCTGTGGAGGTTTGCAGGGCCAGGCATGTCTGGGAAGAGCCGTGGTTGACCTCATGTCACTGGTGACAATGCTGCTCTGAGCAGGAAGTTGGACAAGTCCCCTCTGGCAGGGTCTCTTGGAGCATTTCCACGTTTTTGTGTGAAACATTTTTGTGTGAAACAAGCAGCCCTGTGTACACCACACACCTTAAAGCCGTGTTTCACGCGCAACCTCTGCCTTTGGAACTGCTGCAGGTATTGTCACTCGGTGTCCCTTGGAGCTTAAACTGAAGAGGTTGCCTGAAGGGCAGGCATGGCAAGGGAAGATCTCCTACAGAAACATGACCCTGGAGCTCCAGAACGCCTCTGAGGTGGACAGAGCAGTAAGGCAAGGTGAGTGGACTTGGCTGGCTCCATCTCCTCTGCATCCTCCTCTTAGACTGAGCAGCATCCACAGTGATTATGGAGTTACACCAAGAGCTGGATTCAGAGCAGATGGAACTGGGTCAGCAAAACTCATTTCTCTCAAGGGAGCTGTACCAGTGCTTCAGTGGTGAAGATGATTTATGATGATGATCCCAGATTTAGGATGATGATCTCTGAATCTCTGGATTCAGAGCAGATGAAACTGGGTCAGCAAAACTCATTTCTCTCAAGGGAGCTGTACCAGTGCTTCAGTGGTGAAGATGATTTATGATGATGATGATCCCAGAATGGCCTGGATTAGAAGGGACCTTAAAGGTCTCCTAGTTCCAGCACCTCGGGCAGGGATGCCACCCATTAGATCCATGATCCCTTTATCCTGATCCATGATAAAGGCTCAGGCTGTGTCCTTTCCTGGGTGGTGGCTTCCTGATTTCCTGGTTTGGGGAGGTTGACTGTCAAATTGTAAACATGGAACCTAAATGGTTCCTACCATCAGTTCAAATGCCCAGAGAGTGCTTGAAGTGTCTCTGGCTGGAAATCTGTTTATTTTGGAGGAAATTGCAAGAAGGCAGAGTGGAGGACAGAGAGCTTCTGCCAGGTGCTGTGACCACAGGCTCAGTCACTGCCCTTCACATGTCTCAGCTTTACTGTTATGACATTTCATGCTGGGTAAGAAATCAGTGTTCTTACCCAAAGGGCAATAATCACTTGCCCTAAGTGTGAAAGTTGGATTGTCCTTACTTCCTTGACTAGCATGATTCCTAGAAAGGCTACCTGGAATCTGGAAAAAAACCTGGAACAGAGGCTGGACAGAGTTAAAGAATAAAGTAGGGATTTATTAGAAGTCCTTCAAAGGATACACCTTGGGCAGTACAAGAGCCTGGCTGAGGCTACACCCAAGATGGTCACAAGTTTTCACACTTTTATAAGTTTTGGTCCATTTCCATATCAGGGTTAATTGTCCAATTACAGCTCCAAGTTATGCAGCCCCATCCTCCCAGACTGCTCTCCTCAATTCCCTGTTGTTTGTACTTTTTGGGCTGAGGCTGCAGCGGTGGCCTTGGTTCTGGGGCTGGAAAAGGATTGTTTTGTGTGACTGAGCTGTGAGGAGAACTTGCTAACACTTTATATGAAGTTCGAAGTCATACACTAAGGCAGTACAGAATCTAAAAAATATGAAAGCTAAAACTTAAGGCATCAAGCACAGCTCTGCAAATTGTTATTCTTTCTATTTTTTAATTAGCTTTTCAGTACATTATTTCAATATTGTCAAAACTGGCCAGGCAATTGGTATGAATTAAGGTAATTAAAGAGCTGAAAATCTCTTATGAGAATGACTGGGACTTTCCTGTTTCTCTGTGCTCACAGTTCAAGCATTATTGCCTTGTAGTATCTGGAAAAATAACTCTCAATTTCCCTATCAAAATGTGAAGAATATAGAACACCTATATTCCTTTCACAGTATCCAAGGATTAATTAATGCTTACAAAGTCTCTTGTTGGGAAGCATTTCTACAACTGACCAGTGTTTCACCTGATCCCTTTCATTGTGGTTTATTTACACGTATTTTGTGTGCATACATGAGGGTCCATAGATATATGCTTTGTAAAATATTACACCTCATATTCCAACAGGACTTCACATCAACTTGTTCTGCATGATAATTTCCTTAGGTTTTTGCATAAATATTCTTTCTAATTTTTTTTTTTAATTAGCTTTTTAATACACTATTTGGATATTCTCAAAACTGGCCAGGCAATTGGTATGAATTAAGGTAATTAAAGTGTGTGGCTGGATCTGAAAGAAAACGCCAAGCCTGAAAGAACCTTCAGTGGTAGTTGGTGCATTTCAAAGTCGTTGTGTTCAGCTTTGGTTTGATGAGTCATTTGAAGCTTGTATTCATTGCCTTGCTCTTTTCACAGCCCAGGATATTGTGGCCGGTCCTAGACATGCCATCAGCGACCAGTTAATTTCCCTGGAAGTTCGGTCCCCTGATGTCCCCGATCTGACACTAATTGATCTGCCTGGAATTGCCAGGGTGGCCGTGGGGGACCAGCCAAAAGACATCGGGGAGCAGGTAAAACTCAGCCTCATGTGCCAGTCTGTGCCAGGGTCCCATACCTTCGGGGCTCCCAGCAGACCTTTAGTGAAGTAAACAGAATAAGTGCAGGGGATCTCCGCTCTTCCTTGTGGCTGCTTTTAGAAGAGATGCTGGGAAATGCAAATAAAACTCTGGCAGGATAAGGCCTGCTGGGAGGGTGATGTGATGTGGAGGAGCTGGGTTGCTTCTCCAAAAATACCTTTAAATGGGAACTTGCGATAAGAGGAGCCCAAACTAAACTAGATATACCAAATAGAAATGAGACAAGATTGGATTGTCTGGCCTTTACTTTCTGGGAGGAGAGTAATTTAATTCCACAGTTAGATAGCGATCTTTCTGTTGTGTTGAGAAGAAAGCAGAAGATGTGATAAAATCCAAACATTTCCCTTGTTCCCAGCTGTCTGCATGCTCCAGAGAGCTCTGTAGCATTGCAGAGTGTGTAGCATTTGCAGCCTGTCAGAAACTGGGATGGGTGGGAAGCAGAAAAGAGAGGCATTTTTACCAAAATCCAGGAGAAAAAAAAAAATTTGATTTACTGTGGAATAAGCACCATAGTGCTCTGTGAAGCTTCTACAGAACAACACAAATTATGAGGAACTCGTTTAGTTTGGCATTGAAACATGGAAAAACGCCAACTAGATGTCGTGTGCATCTTCAGTCTTGGTTTTTAAAATTTTCCTACAAATATTCCACTGAAAAATAAGCCACACACATTTGTGCTCCTTTCAGAGATACATATTTGAGATTTATCAGCACAATGGAGCTTGCTTTCTTTCCACAAGTGTATACCTACACGTCAGAACCTGATTTCTTACATGTGTTAGATATCAAATACCTTTAATATTTCTATAATGAAAGATTATATATGCACAAGAAGTTAAACTCCACGTAGCTGTCAGGACAGGCTTAACAAAATTAGTCTGGTCTCATTCGTGCCAGATGTTTGGATTAATCCTAACATAAGAAAAGAGGCTGCATTCTTCTGCTGACCCCTTTCCATGCCATCCTCTAGCATGTAACACTATCCTCAGCATATGTGGCATTTAATGTCATCAGGCAGTGGCTCATATTGCTAGAAATTGTCACATCCTACAAGCAAGTGTCTGATTTCACTGAACCTCCTCACTGCTGTATTGAATTGCAGATCAAAAAGCTACTTAAAAAAATTATTGGCTGCAAAGAGACAGTCAATTTGGTAGTGGTGCCATGTAATGTGGATATTGCAACAACAGAAGCATTGAAAATGGCTCAAGAGGTGGACCCCACTGGAGAAAGGACAATAGGTGAGATAATTTTTTAAGCTATGAGCTGAAAAGAGGCCAAATCTTTTTTTTCCTTCCCATGAAGTCTGATGTTCTGTGAAATTACCTACCCAACAACAAAACAGAAAACAGCCTAAAGAATATATTTGCACGTATTTCTTGTCACAATTCTTGAGTAGCTCCAAGAATCCCTTGGTTTGGTGTCTTGCTGGCACTGCTGTTATGAATAACTGGAAGCTGAAAATCTCAGTTAATAGTAGTTGATCTGAAGTTAATGGTAAAAGAGCTTTGCTTTAAGAAAGAAACCTTTAAAGAAAGATTTGCAAAGCAAAAGGCATGGTGGGAGACCAACTGCAGAGTGAGTTTTACAGCCTGGGAGCTGAGAACTTTCTAGGAGAGAGAATACAAAAAAAAAATATTGCTTTATAAAACATAGTACAGAGTGTTCCTGCTTGGTGGTTAACTTTCTCTTTTAACTTCACAGGAATCCTCACAAAACCTGACCTGGTGGACAGGGGAACTGAAGAGGCTATCGTTAAAATCCTGCAAAACAGGGTAATCCCCCTCAAAAAGGGCTACATGATTGTCAAGTGCCGTGGGCAGCAGGACATCCACAACAAACTGACCCTGGCTGCTGCAATCCAGCAGGAGAGAAACTTCTTTGAGAATCACAAGCATTTCAGGTACTCCTCACAGAAAATTTCTCATCAAAAACATGTTAAAGTCACCTCAAAGCTCCCCGTTCATTTGCTGAGATTTAACTACTTAGAGGTTACAGACAGGTATTAGTTATACTCCATATTTCTCAATGCCCATGTAGGGCTGTGTTTCAGCAACCCAGAAGATCTTTACATAATGAATAAACTTTTTAAAATGTTTTTTAGGGGGTTTTTTTGGATGGGGGAAGTGCTATGAACTCTTGTATTTGCAGGATTCCCAGACAAATAAAGGAATGATGAATCTGACTTCATGTTCTCAGAAGGCTAATTTATTATTTTATTATCTATATTATATTAAAGAATACTATACTAAAACTATACTAAAGAATACTTACAGAAGGCTAAAAGATAATAATGAAAAACTCATGACTCTCTCCAGAGTCCTGACACAGCTTGGCACTGGTTGGCCAAAGAGTCAAAACAATTCACATGAAACCAATGAAACAATCACCTGTGGGTAAACAATCTCCAAACACATTCCAAAGGAGCAAAACCCAGGAGAAGCAAATGAGATAATTATTGTTTTCCTTTTTCTCTGAGGCTTCTCAGCTTCCCAGGAGAGAAATCCTGGCGAAGGAATTTTTCCAGAAAATATGACGGTGGCAATGAACCTCAGAAGTTCCAAATAGTCCCAAAGAGTTTGAGTTAAAGCATCTGAGCACTTCAATCAGGAACTGATGTATTTCTGTTCACTGGAAAACATGGAGGAACAGCATGAGAAAGAAAGGCTGTGCTGAGGACACATGCTGCCCAGATGACTCAGCAGTAAATAAATTGTAATACAGGGAAATAAATCATAATATAGAGAATGGCAGCTGACAAAGGTTGTGAACTTCACACATGAAGAAGTAATAGAACAGCACATTCATCTGCTGTTAGAATTTGCTTTTTTCAGATTTTTCTCTGTTTCCCTTTGCTGAGTCAGTAGCTGTCAAAAAACTTTTGAATAAACCCAGAGCGTCCTGGGCAGCTGCCACCTCTGCACCAGCATGGCTCAGAGACCCTTTCTTTACTCAAATTGTGTAACAGAATTAGTGGAAACAGAGCAGAGCATCAGTGCTGCCTCCTTGCCCTGCAGAGCCTGGCTAACCAAACCCACCTTTTCCTCTTTTTTCACAGGGCTCTTATGGAAGAAGGAAAGGCTACTATCCCCCATCTGGCAGAGAAGCTCACAGATGAACTTGTGAAACACATTATTGTAAGTAACAGAAGTCCCACACTGAGCTGTTTGTGTCAGTTACTACCTAAAAACCAGTTCAACCCTTCAACCTTGGACTGCACTTGGATTTCATCTTTATGTCCTTAATTATCCTTCAACTCAGTGATCAAAGAACAAACTGAACTGAGAGGCAGAGGTAAAAAACCCCATGGTCTATCCTCAGATTTGCCTTTTAACTACAGATCAACAATGAACAAATTAGAGTTCATCTATTTGTGACTCATAATCCCTGCCTTTTCTATGACAGACATGATATTTCTTTTTGTTGATGAGTGTTGATCACCTGGGTGACGAGTTACTGCTGTCAGCTTAGTGAAACAGTGATTTCTATTCCACTGAAAATGTCTTCAAAACATCAAGAAGTTCTATTATATTAATATACTAGTGTAAGGCTTTTGGGGGTTTTTATTTGGTATAAATATAGCTGCATATATAATCATAATATATCTGATTCCATTAAGAGAAGATTCTAAAATATAGGGAACATCTAAATTCAGTCTCAAAGGAGAAAAAAATTATTTGTGTAAATTTACAGAAAATAAGCAACTAAACAGCCATGCTTCATCAGGTATTTCTCAGGAATTGAGTAGTCACCACTTTCCTGGCACAACCTGTGAGGACATTGTTTTTGGCTCACTGTGGGTGAAATTTTGCCCTAGACTGCAGCTGTTCTGCCCAGCTCTCAGTGAGGTCCAGCCTGATCCCTCAGGGAGATCCTGGCTCCTGAGTTCCCTCAATAAAGGCCATATTTGCTTTTTTTGTGTTATCCCACTATCACGCATGGGACACTGGCCTCAAGCTCTTGGATTTGTAAAAACAGCAAAGATCCCATGCAGGTGTAGATCACTCTTAGAGGGATTTTGTTTTCCTTCCAAAATCAGGCAAGTTCAGCCTATCTCAATGTCCTTCTTCACTGTCTCCTCCCCAGAAAACTTTGCCAGCGCTGGAGAACCAAATTCGTGACACCCTCCATAAAACATTGCAGGATCTGCAAAGGTACAATAGAGGCACACCCCAAACAGAGTCTGAGAAGCTGTTTTTCCTCACAGATGTAAGTATCAGTATTGGTCACAGAGAAGAGCAAGGAGGTAACTATGGGAGAAAAAGAAAGCACCTGAAATTATCAAAACATCAGCATGGACCACTGGGAAGTTTGTGGTATCCATCATTTCAGTGAGGGTAACACAGACAATCCACACCTGCAAAAATAATGGACCACAGGAGCTCATGGCCTCTTCTCAAAATTTTTTCCTGTGATTATGGGACATGAAAACTAAACAACTTGGTTGATTGGGTCAAAATCATGCATCTCAGCAAGGGAAAACAAACTCCTGCATGCTCAACACTTCGAAGGGTTCCCATTGTTTACACTCGTAAGATCAAATGTATTCCTGATATCAAAATGTGGTTTGCAGGTCCACCTAAGTGCCTCATCTCACGGATGAGTAAGCCTTCAGTAGGCTTTAGAGGTGTTTATGGAAGCTCATCAGATTTCATACAAGTCTGGCCTATTAGAATTTAGTAAATGGCTCTAAAATCTACAGGGGTAAAACCAAAAGAATATAAAGTTTCTTCTCCTCTAACTGTTAGAGGTGTTTATGGAAGCTCATCAGATTTCATACAAGTCTGGCCTGTTAGAATTTAGTAAATGGCTCTAAAAGTCTGCAGGGGAAAAAACCAAAATAATATAAAGTTTGCTCTCCTCTAGCTCTTACATTTTGGGGTGGAAAAAAATAAAAAACCAAAGAAACCAGGAGCTAAGAGCATAAAAGATGTAAGAAAGGGATGTTTTTATGAACTGTGTCCCTGCTTTAACATCAAACAACTGCAGATTTACTTAACATCCACAAATTAGTCTGAAGAAACAAAGTTTCACTAAATTGCCTGCTTGTTGTTCATTCACAGTTGATCAAACAGTTCAACCAAGACATCTCTCAGAGCACGTGGGGAGAGGAGCAGCTGTTTGGGGATGAGGTCAGACTGTTCACCAAGATCCGCAAGGAATTCCGCACGTGGGGCGTGATTCTCCTGGAGTGCTCTGCGAGGGGTAAGCACTGAACAGTCTCAAGCACTGAACAGTCTCAAGGGAAATACAGGTTGGATATTAGGAAAAAGCTTTTTACAGAAAGGGGGATGAAGTTCTGGAATGGCTGCCCGGGGAGGTGGTGGAGTCACCATCCCTGGATGTGTTTAAAAACAGACTGGATGTATTGTAAATTCAGGTCCACTGATGAAGGAAGGAACGATGAGGAGGACTCCATGTTATCAGAAGGCTAATTTATTACTTTATTATATTAAAGAATACTATACTATACTAAAGGAGACAGAAAAGATACTTACTGAATGCTAAAAAGATACTAATGAAACTCGTGACTCTCTCCAGAGTCCTGACACAGCTTGGCCCCAATTGGCCAATGAGTGAAAGCAACTCACACCAGAGTGCAGTGAAACAATCACCTGTGGGTAAACAATCTCCAAACACATTCCACATGAGCACAACACAGGAGAAGCAAATGAGATAAGAATTGTTTCTCTTTTCTCTGAGGCTTCTCGCTGCCTTTCAGCTTCCCAGGAGAAAAACCCTGGGCAAAGGAGTTCAGAGAATGTGAGTGCCACAGGATGTGGCACTGGGGGCCAGGGTTTGGTTGAGCTGTTGGGGCTGGGTTGGACTCGATGATCTTGAAGTTCTCTTCCAACCCAGTGATTCTGTGAATTCTCTGAACCCAACCTGGCAGCTGACCTGAGAGCCCATCCCCTTGCTTTTAAACCCAAACACAGCATCTTCAGTAAATGTTTTCCAATAAAATTAAGAGCAGGAAGCCAGGAGCATCCATCTGCTTTGGTGTCCTGGGGACACAGACAGTTTGTGTTAAATGCTGTCATTACAGAGAGGTCAGTGATTGTCTCTCTTCTCCCAGCACAGCAATAAAATCAAGACACTGGCACAGAATTTGCTGGTGATATTCTGAATTGGTCTTCTAAGTAACAACAACACCAATGAATAATATAAATAATAACAATCTAGATAATTTTTATTTTTGTTCTTAATGTTTTTATTTTATTATTGCTATTAATATTTTTAAATCTGGGTGGGTTTTTTTCCACTTAACTCTCAGCCAAGGTGATACCTCAAAAAAATAGCAAATTTGTGTAGTATCAACAAAGAAATACTGACTGTGATATCTTAAATAAAAATAACTAGTCAGCAGTAATTCCCCAGAAGAAGTGTTTAGTGAGCTTGGACGTTTGTTTCATTCAGGGTTTTTTTTAAAACTTTGAAGTGACTGACAATGTCCAGCTACTTCTGTGGGGGTAAAAATACCAAAAAAGCCCCAAATTTTTGTGGCCCATCATAATTTCTGTCAGTCAGATGCTTGATGCAGTGTGTGAGATGGCTCATTCAGAGAGCAGCAACACGTTAGCTCTGTTCTGTGGTAACAAAAAAAATCATCTCAGTGCTTTTTCCTCTCAAGAACAACTCAAAGAGGAGTAATAGACTTCCTTCTTAAACCTGAAACTTATGCATTGAGTGATTTAGTCGCAAAGCAATGTTATTTTATCATTACAGCTAAAAAAACCGTCCCTGGTAAAGTGTGGAAATACGAAGACCAGTACCGTGGGCGGGAGTTCCCAGGCTTCAGCAACTACAGGACTTTTGAGGACATTGTAAAAGAGCAGATCAGAGAACTGGAGGAGCCAGCAATTGAGATCCTGAACAACGTGATGAGTATGGCCCAGCCCATGGGAGGCTCTTGTGTGGGGGACACTGCTGGGCCTGACAAGTTTATTTTCCAGGAGAAGCTGGTGCTCTTCAGAGTGTGGAAATAAATCTGATTCAGCTTGTGGATTGCTCCTTCTCTAGAGCTTTCAATCTCTACACATATTCTCCAGAACTTGTTAATACTTTTCCAAGTGGATCTTGGAAGGGAATTAGAAAATAAGTATAATAAATAGAGCATAACTATAAAAAATTAGAAAATAACTATAATAACACAGCAAGGAAACAGTACAGTAGATGTACCTAGTGTTAAGTGGTCACATTCTTGGACCTGGAAATCTAAATTTCTGCTTGTTTGTATGTGTCATAAAGGCAGAGTGCACCAGTACAGCAGCTCAGCTATTTCTGAGTGAATTGAGAAAATGAGTAGTCTCCCAAGTCTCATATTAACAGTAGCTTAAAACCCTCACTTGCTTACCTGACTTTATTTTGTCTCTCTGTTCTTCCCTTAGGACTGGTTGAAGAGAAATTTATGGAACTTGCTAAAAGGCATTTTGCTAATTTTCACAATCTAAGCAGAGTTGCCAAGGTGAGACACTACTACAACCTGAGATTCTCCAGAGACAGAATGGCATTTGTAAATGCATCCATGCTTGTGGTACCTGTCTCACTGCATTACCCTTATGCATGTGTGGAATTTCTTGCAGGAAAATAAGAAAGAGCCTGAAAACGATAGCATGATTATAATGGCACTAATGAAAGTGCATTTTGCAAAGCTTTTGACAAAATCTAATACATGCATTCTTTATTCATTCTGCTCACGTTCTTGACATTTGCAATACAGTGCAAAGAAAACCTGGTGTGGCTACCTTGAAGATTTTATCATTAATTTCAGATTTAAGCCCTCAAATTATTTGAGAGCTGAACTGTTTTTTCCCTCTCTGAAAACAAGCCAGGGTTTGAGCCAGTGCAGGAATCTCAGTGCTGAAAGGGAGCAGGAGAAGACAAACCAAAAATCGCCCAGCTATTAAAAAATTAGAAGATGGCTGTTCACAGTTTGGGCATTAGCATGTTTTGGGGTGGAGTTCAGTGGTGGGGATGTCCTTGAAGGCCTTTCTCATTTTTTTGAGGAAAAGATGAGAAACATTGAGGAAAAGACCAGAAGCAATGCTGGCAGCCAGGAAACAGAGTCCACTCACAGGGTACTGCTGAAAAAGCAAACTCAGAGGCAAATGGGAGTGAAATAGGTGTTTTGCTATTTCACTTGCATGGTCAAACCTTACTGAGCTGCCAGGCCAAGCAGACAGTGAACAAAGAAATTATTTCATCCAAACACAGAGGTGTTCAGGCAGGGTCTTTAGGTGTAACAGTGAGAGGAATGAAGAGGGAAGAAATTCTGGCAAACACTGGACATGAGAAAAGAGATGGGCTGTTTTCTTAGGGATGCTAGGAAAGCATCTTAAGGGAATTTGAGCAAGACTGAGGGAACTTTGCCACCCCCACAGACTTTTAGGTGGAAGTATCAAAAAGGCCAGAAAGAGTCAGGTGGCTGCAATAAAAGCACCAGACAGAGAGGGGTCAGACAGGGTTGGTTTGCTGACTACAGGAATTTTCATTTGGGTTTCAAGCACCAGGTTTGGACTGATCCCAAGGATCAGTCCCCAAGGAGGGGACAAAACTGCCACATTTTCCTGCTCTTTCACAAGAGAGAGACAACGATCCAAAGCATTTCTCCATGTTCCCATGTTCTGGGCTTAGGCAGTGCTGCACAAGGGCAGTTGAACACTGTGCCCACTTTGCCATCCCCTGGGGACACTGCTAAGCACTGGCACCTTCCCAAAGGAAGCAAATGTCTCAGAACTCCTTGTTCCTTTCTTTTCTAGGTGAAAATTGAAGACATTAGAGAGAAACAAGCAGCAGAGGCTGAAAGACATGTCCATGCACAGTTTAAAATGGAGAAAATCGTGTACTGCCAGGATGACCTTTACATTGGTGATTTAAATACTGTCAAGGCAGAAAACGCCCTCAGCGTGTCCTCAGGGAAAAACCTGCAGTCTCAGATGGCTCCAAAGGATCCCTCTGTTGTCGTGGAGATGGTTTCTCACACCAGTGCCTATTTCTCTGTGAGTTCACAGGCAGGTTTGCTGCCCCCTGAATGCCACAGCAGATCCCCCTCGGCCAGGTCTCGCTGGAGTCAATGCAGCCACCCTAGCACTGTGCAGGGAACAGCCAGGGGCTGTCTCAGTGCCTCATTCAGGGACATGCTCAGCTTCTCTGCAAACTCCTTGCAGCATCTGACCAGGGATGAAAGCGTCAGGGCAAAGCTGGGCTGTGTCAGCAGGATGCAGGATGTGGTGATTAGAAAAGCCTGAAGGTGCCAAAGTGACAGCTGGCTCCTAAAGCACTTGTCAGCTACCTGCCAGCCTGGCTCAGGTCAGCCTCAAGGCACTCTGCACATTCCTGCAGCCAGCAGAAAGTGGTGGCAGTGGCTTGCAGTCAGATCCTAAACTACTACAGCAGGAGGAGCAATAATAAAACATTACATTAAAATATATCAGGTGTCTGTAGAGATCAGAGTGCATCTGCTGTACTGCAGATAGCACCCGTATATCAGGTGTCTGTAGAGATCAGAGTACTGCAGATAGCACCCTGTAAGTGAAGTCTCTGAAGAAAAAGGGGGTGTTTTAACAAAGGAGCACGTTAAAGAAAGAGGAGAGAACATGCAGGATCAAGATTTGCTTTGTTGTAAAACTCCCTCAGAAAGCAACAAGTTCAATATCAATAATTCAGAAAGGTAGGTAGCAGCTCACTTTGAATTCCAAGAGTAGGCTTTGTGCAAATTCCTGCAATTAAATGGTCAGGCTGCTCAGGATGATGAACACAAAACCCTTGGTTTTCATAGAACAAGAAACAAGGCCAGAAGTGCATAAGCACGTCCATCCCACCTTGCTACACACTCTACTATATGTTTTATCTGCAGTTAAATATTTTTGTAAATGCCCTGAGAGCCATTTTCAACAATCCCCCAAATGCCAGGGCACCACAGCTCCTTGGGACTGACTTATGCAAGGCCAAGTAGAGTTTGAATGAGATGGAAGTTAAGTGCCCATGGCTGCCTACACCTTACAAGACCTACAAATGCCGTTTTCAAGTTGTGCTACAAAAAGAAAGACAGCACCCCTCAATTGCAGCCAGGCACTTAGGTCTAAGTGCTCACCCAGCACCAGGAGGGCTGGAGGCAGAGCTGGGAGAGGTTCAGAACGTCATGTTGCCCTAAATCACCAGGTGGGCCCCCAAACCCTGTGGCTGTCCATGGGGAGAGGGCTCCACAAGCTCTTCTTGTTCCAGTTTGCATCCATAAATGAACCAGGCAGCTGGTCAGGTCAGACAGGAGATTATCTCGTGGGATATCAACAGATGTAACGTAGGCACAGTCTGCTCTCTCTGCTGCTGAGGACATTTCCCCTTAAGGCTAAAGCTTCCTCCAAAGCTGTCTTAAGCTTAAAAGGACAACCACATCAGAAATACCATCTAAATAGTAATCTAACAGAGGAATTTACCAGCTTTAGGAAAAATCACTCTGTGATTTCCTCCAGGTTTCGGTGGAGACAGGTTGGACACCAGAAACTGGGCACAAGTTCTGTTTGCCAGGAATGTCCTCCTATAAATTGTCCCAGTGGCAGCTGACAGAGCTGAGCAGAGGACAGTCTGCCTTGGCTCTAGTTTGCTGAGGGAAGAAAAGCAACAACTGACACCCCCATTACTCTTAATTTTTGGATTTCAGGCACAAAAGACACTGGTTGCAAACATTTTTCAGTTCATAGCAGCACTCCCTTCTTGAACAGTAATTTAGTCCAACATTTTAAGACCTTGGAACCACTTTTTTTTTTTTGCCAGATTACCTGTAGACCCTTCATTTTTCAGTTCTTTTTGCCAATTTAGTATTTTGCCTTTTTTTTTTTTCCTCCATCTCACAGGAAGCAAGCAAACGCCTGGCCAATCAGATACCTCTGATCATCCTGTCTTCTGTCCTTCATGACTTTGGAGAAAAAGTGCAGACCTCAATGCTGCAACTTTTACAAGATAAAGAGAAGTTAAACTTTCTCCTTGATGAAGACTCTGAAGCTGCTAAAATCAGGAATTACCTCAGCCAAAGAGTTGATCGTCTCACCAAAGCCTGCCAGTACCTGAGAGAATTCAGCTTGTTGTAATTTCTTTGTTTTTCATAAGGTTTTTTTTCTCCTCATCTTCTAGCATTACTGAAGAGATTTGTATAATCCCATAATAAAGTAGCATCAGCCCAGACATTTAATACTAATTTCTAGTTTTCAGGTTTTCTTTATTTTCCATAATCACATGCAAACAGCTGCCTTTGCATAAAGAGCTCCACTGGGGGAGTTGTGATTAAATAAACATTATCCCATTTTTACACATTTTCTTTGTGAACTCTGTGCAACCACTGGGATAATCATTAAAAAGCTAACACTCTGAGGATTGCATGTTTTGTTGGGTTTTTTTTCTCTTTTTAGTGATGGAAGCTGTATAATTCACAAACTGTAGAAATCAAATTATCTAGCTTTCCTCCATGAAGCTTAGTGCATGACACTGATGATCTCTCACTTCCCTTCATGATTTTGGCTTGCTGGGGTTGTTCTCTTTCCTGCTACCACCTAAAACACACTTCTGCAAAGTGTCACCACTAAATCTCAGCCCAGGAGGGAGAGAGGAGAACACAGCAGGCATGAAACCCTTCCAGCCTAGAAGGAAAATAAAGTTTTTTCCTTTATGTGACTGGTGCCATTGGCTCTGTTCAGTCTCCTTTCCCAGCTCTCTGATTTGCAGAAGTCCAAGAGGTTCTTCTTCTCAGATGTCTGCAGCATCACCTGAAATTTTGGGATTGATGGGCAGGATTTGGATGTCCAAAAGGAAAGAAACCTCCCAGGATGTTAAATATTACATGTCTCAGCATGTGTTTTGCTGCTTTTCTCCTTTCCCTCCCCAAGGCAAGGAGAACCTTTCCAAAAAGTTCATTCATTTCATGGAGACCAATGCAAAACATATCACACACTGTGTTCATGACATTTTTCACGTGGAAGATTTGGTTTGATAACCAAATGTCTGCATCCAGCTGGAAAAAAATGTGTTTATACCAGTGTGTGATGTAGTAATTTGCTAGTTTCTTACAAGAGAAGCCTTTTCCTCAGGCTAGGTATGGCAGAAAGGGTTTGTCCCTGTGGCATGGAACTGCCAGCCTAGAAGGAAAACAAAGTTTTTTTTTCTTTATGTGGCATGGAACTGCAGCTGGTGCCTGACTTTTGGTCAAAAAATGACCAAAAAGTAACTTTTGGTACAGCATTCACCCCAGCATCCAGGAAACTGCAGCCAGTTCACCCTTTCTCCCAGTACATTATTTTGCTATTAGTGACTTGCAGTGCTGCAAGAAGCCACAGCAAAAGTGTCTCATACCTGTAACAACTTAATTTTTTTTAATTTCTGTTTTGACAGTACTTTAAACTCGTTGGTTATTTCACGGTATCCCCCCATCCCCAGGGGTACACTTGGTGCACAAGGGCTATTGCAAACACACATCTCACACCTGGAGAGGAGAGGCAAGGACACATTGCTCCAGGCACCAGGAGGGGGAATGACAGAACAGGGTGTGACTCCCTCAAGCCACTGCCTGCAGGCTAAACTTTCTTATTTAATTCAATTAAGTCAGTGATTTCATCAGACCCAGCCACCAAAAACACTCAGCATTCCTGGACATCCTGCTCTATTTCTCTGGGTTTGTTCAAGAACCTGAAATATTGGAATTAAAATAATCTCTTGGCTCACCCTTTTGAGTTGTTTTTTGTTTGGTTTTTTTTTTGTTTTGTTGTTGGTTTTGGGTTTTTTTAATCAGACTCTCAAAGCATTTCATACACTGAATCCAGCAACTGCTTTCAAAAACAAAATCCAAGTAAACAGATATAAAGCAGAACTAAGGAAAAAAAAGAAAAAAACCCCAATTTATTTGGTGCAGTGTTTACATGTAAAATAATTACATTTCAGTACCAAAAGAGAAAACAAGACTAGTAGAGTCATTTCATTCAGTAAAGATTTATCCTTCTTAACAAAGTGACTTGATATGGCTTTTTGATCCTCTACCACGATTATAAATTATTTTCAAAATCCTCAGTCGGGTGGCACTCAGATACAAATTACATTTTGCTGAAAACATACAGGTGGATACATAAAGGAGAGCTATAAGGAATCAGAAGCCAAATTTAACAAATGAGGTAGTTCATCTCGTCCTGCAGAAACGCAGCTTTGTGTTTCCTTGTACAAAATACCCAGTCCCTGTGTGTGTGTGTGTGTGCAGCTCGAGGGGCAGCACAGCTTGCCTGGGCACCTTTGCCCTTCCACAGCAGGGAGAGGTCCAGAATCACTTTTAATGTGCTCAGCCAGGGATCTCAGCACTGAGACTGCTCCTGCTGCAGCTCTGGGGCATCCCTGCCTGGAGCATCCCTGCCTGGAGCATCCCTGCCTGGAGCATCCCTGCCTGGAGCACCCCTGTCCAGGGCATCCCTGCCTGGACCATCCCTGTCCAGGGCATCCCTGCCTGGAGCATCCCTGCCCAGGGCATCCCTGCCTGGACCATCCCTGCCTGGACCATCCCTGCCTGGACCATCCCTGCCTGGACCATCCCTGCCCGGGGCATCCCTGCCCAGGGCATCCCTGCCCAGGGCATCCCTGCCCGGGGCATCCCTGCCTGGAGCATCCCTGCCCAGGGCATCCCTGCCTGGAGCATCCCTGCCTGGAGCATCCCTGTCCAGGGCATCTCTGCCCAGGGCATCCCTGCCTGGATCATCCCTCTCCAAATCCCACATCGCCTGTTTTGGGTTCAGAGCAGCTTAAGGCACATTTTGGTAAGGTCTGAGGCAGCCAGACTGCACCAGTCTGACTTTGACTGACGGCTGTGTTGAGATCCTGAGGATTTTTAACTACCTGAATAGACAGTGTTGTTTTGGTTTTGTTTTTTTTTTTTTTTTTTTGTGCCTGTACTGTAGTGCATGAAAAATTCCCTTCATATATATATATATATATATATATCCATCCCTCTCCTCTGCTGAGGCCCCACCTGGAATACTGCATCCAGCTCTGGGATCCCCAGCATAGAGCTGCTGGAGCGAGTCCAAGGAGGCCACAAAGGTGTTCCAGGGGCTGGAGCACCTTGCTGTGGAGACAGGCTGAGGGAGCTGGGGCTGTTCAGCCTCTAGAAGGCTCTGGGGGGACCTCACCACCTTTTCCAGACCCTAATGAGCCTACAAGAGAGCTGGAGAGGGTCTTTGGACAAAGACATGGAGTGAGAACACAAGGGCTAGTGACATCAGACTGAAAGAGGGCACACTTACATTAGATTTTAGGAATAAATTCTTCCCTGTGAGGGTGGTGAGGCACTGGAACAGGTTGCCTGGGGAAGCTGAGGATGGTCCAGCCCTGGAAGTGTTTAATGCCAGTTTGGAGGGGGCTCTGAGCAACCTGGGATAGTGGAAGGTGTCCCTGCCCTTGGCAGCAGGGTTGGAAGTGGTTGATCCTTAAGGTCCCTTCCAACCCAAACCATTTTGTAATTCTATACTAAAAAAAAAAAACATTAATTTCTTTTTAAATTGCCAACCAGCAGCTCGGAGATTCAACATTCACATTACTTAACATTTAATTTAAAAACTACTAGACCAACTCTCTCAGCATCCTGCTACGAAAATCTGAAATCAAACTGTGATTGAAATTGTCATTATAAGCCTGATCACCAAGTGAAAGTTACTCAACAAAAGAGAGACATTTCAGCAAGCAGTTGACAGAATGACTCTGCCAGGCACCACAAGGAGAAGAAAGGTTCTCATTGTGATAATCCTTCACTGATTAAGATCTGTCACTGTAGCCAGCACAGAACCAAGTGTGCAATCCTTCATGTTACTTTTTAAAAAGAAAAATCAAAGAGGAAAAATAAAATCAACCACAAAGTGAATAAATATCCCAGGCCCCCATGGCTTCATTCATTCTTGTCCTCAGGAACATGGATTAGCAGTGAGAGTGTTGTCATCTGTTTGCCTGCTCAAAAGACAAAACAAAACAGAAAACAAAGGTTCAGGTTCTGTCTTAACAATCACTTGGATGCTTCCCAACAAAACAGCTTAGTTAGCATGCAAGTCACATTTATTTATTAACTTGTTAAAGTAAAACCACATTTCAGGATGTGGGGCCTTAAAACTTAAAAACTTAAAAATTCTGACTATTTTACCTGCATATTTTTATAAATCC
Source organism: Onychostruthus taczanowskii (assembly GCF_017590055.1). Lineage (NCBI taxonomy): Eukaryota > Metazoa > Chordata > Aves > Passeriformes > Passeridae > Onychostruthus > Onychostruthus taczanowskii. The sequence goes on from NW_024498906.1 coordinate 14,121,832, forward strand.
AGTCTGTAAACACAGTCATATTCCCATACACTCCAGGCTTGTTGGGAGTGGCACAGCCAGTGCCCCAGCTGGTATCTCCAACCAGCCACCACACAGAGTGGTGGTGAGTGACCAGAGGACCTCCACTGTCACCCTGCAGGGGACACAAACACCTTGTTAGTGACACAGCCACCAGGAAAAGCACGACCCATTTCCTCCAGGAACACAGCTTTACTTTCAATATGAACCTGCCTGCCATTTAGGGAGTCACTAAGACAAGATATGCTGGCAATTTTGGTGTTAAATGATGTCTGCTTCCAACAGGAATGAAAATAATTTGCCCAGAGCCCTCTAAGTAAGATTGGCATTATTGGCTTTATTGTTCACAAGCACAACACTGTGATTAATAATATAATAATGATAATAATGCTGTTGTTATGAGGAGCATTTGATCACTTTCAAGTACCAGGTAACAAACCATCCTTGAAGCATTAAAAAGGAGCCTCACCCCCCTTGGGAATTTAGTGAGAACTCAGCACTGGCAGCCATTCAGGTGATGAAACAAAAGCTCTCCTCTTTCAAGGGATGCACCACCAAAGGAACCAGAAGCCCAAGCAGATGAAATGAAAATTTTTAATTTTTGGGGGAGCATAGGATTTTTATGTAATAGAGAAATAGAAATATAGAAAGAAAGAAAAAAAAAACCTACTAGCACAGCCACAAAAATAATGAGATAATTTCATCTTTTATACAATTATTAGCTATTAATGAGGAATAATTAATTACCTGACAGGAATCAATTCCCCCTGCTAGGTCTCCAGCACAGATCATTGTAGGCAGAATCATGCCATTGTAGATATAAACAGCATTACACCTCGAACGTTCTATTAGGGGCACCGCAACGTAATTCAAGTTATTTGATGTTTTACCTAGAATTGGGACATGCACAAACATGCCAGGACAAAACCAGAATCAGCATCACTTTACTTTGCTGTTACAAAAAAAATCCCAACAGCCAAGATGAAATAAACTTCCTAGAAGCAGCAGGATGGAAATTTAAGATGTAAGAAGTCTACAAGAGGTCCTCCCCCAGCACCTTGCTTATACCAAAAAAACTTCTTCCCTTCCTTTTCTCTTTCCAGTCTTGCAAATTTACTTGGATCATTCTCTTTCAGCCTGAGGTGGTGGAAAGGATCAGCTCCTGCCCTTTCCCACATCCACAGGACACACTTGGCACACAGTGCCAACCCTTGCTGCAGGAGAGGTGGCCCTGCCAGCAGGGACACAGAATTGTCTCCTGGGTGGGTATTTCTGGCCCCCAGAACTGATTTGAGGGTCCCTTTGCAATCTGCTGAATGCCAAACCTCACACCTTGCTTTGAGACAGAATGCCCTGGGTAAATATTGGGGGGCTGTAAAATGGGTGAAAAAATAGTGTATGAACAGATCTAATCCAAAGTGCCTCATCAGCCCATGCAACAATATTCTTAGGATGAAGAAGACTAGTTTATGTGAAAGTCCAAAATATTCCAGGAGCATTTTTTACCTCCTTGGTGCTCTGCTCCCCACCCTGATATCCAGCACTGCTGGTTAGGCTGGAACATCATTCCTGGATTGGGCAGACAAACCGGCCTCACAGATTCTGTAAAACACACAGAAAATAGATTTTCAGACAGAACTCAAAATAAATTTAAATGGCCACCACTTACACACCATGCATTCCCTCTGTGCTTTACATTCCTTGCAGGCAGACAATGCAGGAAGCAGCAGAAAGTTTACCAGCTGCCCTTTCCTTGAGGGGTACCTGATCTTCACCTCAAATCTGCCTCATCTTCACCTCAAATCTCCCTCATCTTCCCCTCAAATCTCCCTCATTTTCCCCTCAAAGTGAGGGACAAGCAGTTAATGGTTCTACCTTGATTCATCAGGTTAAATAGAACAATTAACACCAGCTCTTCTGAGCAGTAGAAGATGAAGAAAAAATTCTGAAAGCTACAGCTCTGCATTTTCTTTGCAAAAATCTGCTGAAAATAATCACAAGACAAGCAGGATTCAGTACTGATATACACAAGAAGTGTGCAACACAAAAACCTGGAAAACAGACAATTTCCCTGCTCTCAGCAGCAGAAAATCCCTTTCAGATTACTCCTGGTAGCTTCAAAGTGATGCACTGAAACACAAAGGGCCTGTACACAAAAAAGCACTCCAAGTTTAAATAATGGCTTGTCCTCTATTTTGTACTGGTTGTTTACAAACAACCTACATCTGCTTTTATGAAAGGAACTTCTTGTAATCTTGAGTTCTGAGGGGTTTTTTGACCATCATTTGACCTGACTTGAGTTGGGATTTAATCAGCTGCTCCAGCACTGCACCTGTAGTTGTCTGCACATACAGCAGTGGTGTAATAATACATATTTTACCTCAGAATGCTCTGTGATGCTAAACTGAAGCACCACAGAGCATTCTGAGGTAAAAACATATTATTGACACGAGCCCAAACCCCCTATCCATGTAATAGATTTAAATAAATCCTGCTTAGGAAATCAGAGGCTGTGCCTTCTGCCTCTAGGGTCATTTTGTGCTCTTCCACTTCCAATAAGTGTCTACAAGGATTGCTTGATGAAATTCAGAAGTTTTAAAAGGTGTGCTCACTGCCACTGGATTTTTCCCTTAAGAGGAGCAGAACACCTACCAGTAAAACTCAGTGGTGTCTCCAGCTTCATAAGGGCAACATCATTGTCTTTAGAGTCCGTGTCATAATCTGGGTGGGAAATTATCAGTTGCACTTTGTGTCCACTCCTGAAGAGCATCTCATCCTGATTCAGAATTCCAGCATAAACCCTCCAGCTGTGTGGGTCAGACAGTCGCCTGCAGAACAAAGAAAAGGTCTGAAGGTTTTCTTCTGTGGTGACAAGACAGGAATTAGGGCCTTCAAAAAACCGTCTTCAGGAGCTTTAGTCAAATGTTTGTGTGACCAAAAATGCACACACATTTAACTACCACTTCTGAAGAATAAGACAAACAAATTGCCAGACGTGCAACTTGAGAAAAGCTTGGCTCTAGTTTCAAAAATATATTAAAAGAAAATCTTTGCAGTAGGTTAAGTATTACTGTCCTTCCCCTTAATCACTCAGCACGACAAATTAAGTCTGAGACTGCAACACTGAAGCCTTTTGATTTCCATGACTGAGGGATCAGGCAGGTATTTCTGAAGTCTCACATGTCAGTGGTATCAGCAGAAGCCAGAATTAGTAAAAACATGATCTAGTGAAAGAATTTCACTATCTTGAAAACACCAGGGGTTTTTTTTAGGCTGGTTTTGGGTTTTGGTGGGGCTTTTTTAATGTTAAGCATGCTTACTAGATGTTATTTGAGCAGCCTTTTGTGCTCCAGCACAGTTTACAAAAGCTTAACAGAAAACTTGCCACAAGTGTTAAAACTCCCTCCATGAGAAGTGCCAAGGCAGTTGTGCCTGCAGGTCACCCCAGCTCCAAAAAAACCCAGATCAGGCAGAAAACCAGGTTTGTGCCAGCTGCAGCTTGGTCGCCATTCCCAAAGCTTTTTGCACACTACAGAGCTCAAATCCAGACAACAAAGGAGGGATAAGATCTCCAGGTAGAAATCAACACTTGCATTCTTTTCTCAAGGTTAAGGACAAATATTCTCCCTTGCCTCAGCCTCAAACTGTGATCCAGCCAACCAACCATCAAAAGTGGTTTTGCTCTGTGGGAGAAGCATCCACCTTTTAAACAAATTCTTGCCCCTTCTGAGGGTAACAGAACCCTCGACTCTCTTTTATAGGTTAAAAATGTACAAAGCACCAGCTATTTTTCTTCTTGATGGCTACATAAAGTGCTCCTTGGATAGATATAAATCTGTATTTAATACTGACTTGGACTTTACTACCCTGTGGCAAAAAGATATGAAGAAATAAATGGCACAGGCATCTTTAAATTAATCATATCTACAGCAGTGTGATATTTGAGAATTTGGATGGGAGGAGTTTCCTTTGGGTTTTCTCACAGTGTAATTCAACAGGTTCATGGAAACATTGTGCTGGCTGGCTTTAAATTTGGTGCCTTGAGTTTACATCTTAAATTGGTTGGGTATACGTGCTCAATATCACCCATGTAATTTTGTAAATAAGACAAAATATAAAATAAGGCTTCCTGTAGAAAGCAGAGAGATGAACTGCAGCCAGCCTCCTCCAGAACCAATCTTCCCTTAATACTTCAAATTTACAACACAGACAAAACACTGCACCGAGCACCTGCATACCAGGTGGGGAAGAAATTCAGTTTTAAGGGAGAAAGTGGGGAGAATTGAATAAATTCTTGCATTCCAGCTTGAAGAAAGGCAAACAGGATGAGGTTTAATAAATCCAAGTGCCGAGTCCTGCATTTTGGCCACAATAAGCCCCTGCAGTGCTCTGGGCTGGGGACGCTGTGGCTGGAGAGAGCCCAGCAGAAAGGGACCTGGGGGTGCTGGACAGCTGAGTGACCACGAGCCAGCAGAGTGTCCTGGTGGCCAAGGAGGACTCACCCTTCCACACAGTGTGCTGCTGTCACCAGCCAGTGCGGGGTGATGATGGAGCCCCCGCAGACGTGGGTGCCCTGCACGTGCAGGCTGACCTGCCACGGCCACTGCCCCAGCACGGCCCCGCTGCCCCCCACGATCCTGTTCATGATGCTCGGGCTCTTGCTGGACAGGCCACACGCTGAAAGGTCAGTCACACACAGAGGGTCATCAAAGAGTGAGCTGGGAGGTGGATTCTGCACCTCGGGATCCCCTGGCGTGGGGTGCACACACCGTGTTGGGCACACCACAGCTCAAACCCCTGCCCTGACACCAAACCCCAAGTCTGCCATTGCCCAGACCCCCATTAAATACAAACCCCACCTGGCAGCTGCTGCCCTTGGTTCACCATAAACTCTTGCTCTGTGCTGTGCAACAAAGCAGCCAACAGCCAGGAGACTCCTCGGGACAGGAATCACCACCAAGAAGGCACTGCCCACCCAATTGCTGAATCTTGGAGAGTAAATGTGCCAGAAACATCCCAACACAGCTGCTGGGGGACAGATATGGAGCTTCACCACAAGTCATTTACAGGAACCAGTGGCAGCAAAGACAAAAGCAACTGGGAATCCACTGTATTCCTTGTCTCCTCTCCCACCCTGCTCCTAAAGCTGATTATTTGGGAACCAGAGTTAAATCATTTGCCCATGCAAAAACAGCAATTAATGCGTCAGGCAGTCAGAGCATTTCAAAGCATGAAGAAGCAGAAGTTTGCAAAAGCCAGTGAGTTACCTATGCAGCGCAGAGAAACCACATTTCCTGAGGCACAGGAACCACTGCAGGAGAAATAAAAACACCAAACAGGATTTTAGGCACTCAGTGAAGGAAATGGTGAGCAAAGTCCACCCTCCAGTTGCTTTCTACCCTTTCCCTGCATGCCCTGCCTCCAGCCTCATCTTCCTGCAGAGGGTTCCCTCCTTTCTTCACCATCTGCCTCCACCATGCCTTGCATTCACCAAAACTGTCCTGTGGGAGACTGCAGGCACGAGCACAAAAGGTTTGAAAGCCTATTGAGAAGCAAGATGAAGAGAGAAAGCGGAGATGATTTAGGAAGTCATTGCAGAAGAACTGAACAAGGGAGCTGCAGGAAGTCTGCAGGCACAGCAGTCTACAGGTTTTGACACTGGACACTTTGGAGCTGCTTAATGATAATAAAAATGATGCATTCCACAGTGAAGACCCATTTTTTGCATGCTGTGTGTTCATGTGACTGAAAAAAAGGCTGTGCCAGCTGCTGTGAATGTGTTGCAGCTTGTAGCTCTTGTGACCATACACAAACTCTGCTGATGGTCAGAGAGCCTTAGGAAAACACCTTTGACAACCTTCTAGACAGCACAGAGGAGGGGATGTTTTTCCTTTTAGAAGAGGACAGGGAGGATGGAAAAATGACAGCTGTGCTTTTAAAAAGAGGGAAGAAGAGTTGCTGCAATCAGACTAAAAGCAAAGTCTCTTTCCCTCCAACAATCCCCACTGAAAGATGTGCTTGCACTGTGCTGCAGGCAGAAGCTGAACCTCTTCCAGCATCTGGAGAGAGCCTGGATGAAAGGAGAGAGGCTTTTATTAAACAAAGATACCTGCTGTAGAGCTTTTTGTACAAGTCTATATTCCCAGCACTTGTGTTCAGCTTCATGTAGCTCTTAAAGCTGACTTCATGTTCCACCCCACGGCTGGAGAAATATGTATCCCTGCAAAACAGAAAGTCCACCATAAAACCATAAAACCCAACAGTGGTTTCAGTTTTCAAGCAAGTGATAACAATGTGCCAAGCCAGAGCTTCTGACATGACAGCACTAGAAGTCTTTATTTTTGTTTATTGTATTTATTTTTATTGTTGTGAACCTGGAACTCTGGTGGGGCAGCCCAGCCAGAGTCTGAGATTCTTCAAACATCTGTCAAGTTCCACTTCAGTCAGTGGGTCAAAATAATATTTTTATCTGATATGCATGCCTCTCATGTAACAGGGCAAAATGAAGAGATGCCTTTGCCAGTACATTTTCACAGCAAAGTCATTAAAAATGACACAATTAAATGACACACTAAAAATGGCAAGAGGGAAATTTCAACCTTTCTTTTTCTGAGCAGAGGCTGACAGAGGTTGCACTTACACGCTGTAGCCCATGTCTTTGCATGCAATCTTCCCATAATCATCATTCCAGTCATCTTGGCAAACAGGATGCCAGGATTTGCTGACAGGTGAGTAAACTTCCAGAATAAAATTTGGTCCAAAAAGTCTAACTGCCAGAAAAGGAAGAAAGGGAAAAAGGAAAAAAAAAAGGAAACTAAGAACACCACATGCTATTATTACTGCTCTCTCTGCTTGGAAGTAGTTACAAATAATATCCACTTCATGTAGGAACTGATGTTAATTTAATGCTCTCTTCTCCAATTCTGAGTAAATAGCCAGTAGACAGAAATATGGCAATGACTTAACTTCTTTACATGTAGGGCAATTTATAAGAACTACCAGTTTTAAAATGAAAATGCACAAGATAGGGTTCATCCTTTCATTTCAGCTTTTATGCTAAAATTTCTGTTATATTCTACCACTAAGAAAGATTGCAATAATGAAAATTTCCTGATCCTTTCTTTGTGCCATATTTTTCTTAATATATTATGTGTATAAATAAAATGATCTACTGAAAAAGAAATCATATTATCTTATTAATATCTCTTATTATTAAGAGATTGTCTCTTAATATACCAAATTTCTTCAGAGAAGTGCTTTGTAAAGCAAGAATGTAACCAGGAGCAATTAGCTCTGAGATTCCACGTCCCATTACGTATTTGCTTGCACAATAATTTAATAAAAAAATAGTTCAAGCAAAATAACAGATTGAAACAGGCTTCTCCAAGAAGCCATTATTCAACCAAATGGAGTGGAACACTGCCAGCAAATGCTAACCCTGCATGAGAATGTGCTGAATAAAAGTTTGTAGAGGGAATCTAAAGCACAGCTGGAGTTTCCAGTGTGGCCCTGGCACGACACAAGATGCCAAACCTCTGGAATGGACAAATCCATGTTTTCACCTTCTACCTTCAGCTCTAAAGCTTCCCTTGGCATCTTTTCAGTTCAAAGCAATAATTAGGCCAGGCTTTCTTACACAAATGAGTAGTTGAAGAACTAAGGGGAGAACAAGGAATACAAAATACATGGATAAACACAAGCCTGACTGAACACCGCCAGGTTTGTTATCACCTGAAACTTACTGAGAAGTCACCACTGACTGTTCCATCCAGAGACAATTCTAGATCCAGTTCTGCACAAACACCACTCAAATTAAAAGGTGAGATTTGAAAAACCGACTCAAAGTCAAGGCAGCTCAACCCCCTGAGCATTTTATTTCAGCTTCTCAATCGGGCTGGAAACAAACCGAATATCTGTACATAACACACATCCTAAACCACTTTAAAGACAGAGCACAGGCTAAAACAGCCTTGCTGCAGCTTAGGCAAGCTCTGTACAGGGCAGTCTGCTCCCAGGCTCCTGCAGCTGACTCAGTTTCCCCCCAGCCCTTGGCTGCTGTCACTCACCACAGCGGGTCTCGTCCTCCCCGTTGGGGCAGTCGCTCACTCCGTCACACCACTGCGAGGCGGACATGCACACCCCTGAGGATCCACACTCAATCAGGGAGCTGAGACAGTGATTCTCTACTGCAGGGAGACAGAAGCACAGCCACGAGGCTTCACATCAGCCCAGCTCTCCAAAAGTTTCCCACTTTGATGGAGCAAAACGCTGGAAGCGGCTCTTAATCCTGGAGGAGGGAGGGACCCAGCCTGCCACAGCAGAGATGGATTGCTCTGTCCTTTGCACAGATCAGGTCTCTGATGCTGCTCTGACTGGGTTTTGGCCACTGGCTTCCCCTGAATAATCAGGCACCATTAAGTTGTCAGAAAGGAGTCAGCTTTGCACTGGCAAAGCGTTAGCACGTGGAAAAGGAGGAAAAGAGCGAGTGCCTCAATTATGTACTTTTGCTCTCATTTAAATCAAGATTACACTCACCCTGGTGAAATCAAAATGAGTCAAAAAAAAAAAATGCCCCTAAGGACACAAAGTGCCATCCTAATAGTTCTAAATGAATGCCCTTAAAATGACAGAATAGTTTGGAAGGGGTCTTTAAACGTCATTTTAGTCCAAGCCAATGCAATGAGCAGGGACACCTTCCACTAGCTCTCTCCTTGTCTTCTCCTGAGCAGAATGGAAAGGAGAGGCTCCTAAAACCACCAGATTTTTAGATTCCTGCTTTTTCAGCAAAGCAGCTTTCATTGAAAAGGAAAATAAGACAGCACGAGGCAAACTTCACCTGAGCTGAACAGAATTGGTCCAGCCCTGCTTCAGAGCTCAGTCACCCCAGCTGGGGATGATTTCTAAAGCAAACATCCATGGTACAACTTAGAGTGCTGAGACAGGCTGGGCTCAAGCAATGTTTATACAGAAGCCCCACAGAAACAAATAAATGGATGTAAATGACTTCTGCTCCAAGGGAGATCCCATTTTAGCAAAACAAAACATATCTTGACCATTTACACTCCTGCAGTTAAGGTTTGCACACTTAATGCAATCCCCTCCCTTCACCTGAAATTAAGTGAAGCTCAAATTTGGAAAGTAACAGCAGCATTAAAAAGAAAGAAGGGGAAAAAAAAGCTCAACCCACAAACAAAACTGAACCATTAAGAAGCAACATTAGTTCATCTCTTAGGAGAAAGGGAACAAAGACTTTTTTGTCCTCTAATTCAGAATTATGTATAAAATGAGAATGGCTATATCTAACTTGAAAAGTTTAATACATCTTTTCTTAAAAAAAAATAAAAAAGGAAAAGAAAAAAAAACTTACCAAAATACCAGATGAAGAAAGCAGCAATTGCACAACAAATGACTATTAATATAGATAATATTATTATTATGGTTTTCCTTAGACCTGAAGTGAAAACAAGGAGGAGAAGAGAAATTAGGTTCAGAAGTAAAGTTATTTCCACCCACCAGTCATTTCCACCCACCAGCACTATTTATTTAACACGAAAATCAGTCGTTTTTAGCCAGACTTTTCCCCATTCCACCACCCTTCCTCCCAAAGCCCCCATCTTCACCAGCACCCCTGCCAGCCATCACTTCTTCATGACAGGAAGAAAGGCATGAAGGAAGTGGCTCCTTCAAGGCACAACTTGGAAGGGAAGGTCCCTTTCCTTCATTATCTCACTCTGACAGATCTCAGCTCCGAAACCAGGAGAAAAACCCCCCCAGAACTTACTGGCCGCACAGGTTCTCCTGGGCGGGGGCGCCGCTGGCCTGGTGGACTGGTGGGTGGCAACCTTTGGGATGTAGCTTGGCACGGAGGGAGGGTTGGTGGAGAAGAGCTGGTGTGGGTAAGGGGGAGCACCTGCTGCCTGCCCGGCAGCGTAGGGGGGCTCCGGCTGGAAGCCCCGGTTCTCGTAGTACGGCGGTGGCGGACCCTGCGGCGTGGCGTGGCGAGGGAGGGGGACAGCAGAGAGTGAGAAACAAGGCTGGCAGCAGGACAAAATCTCACGGTCCTACGCCAAGATACGCCCCCCCCAGCACGCAGAACACTTACTGGGGGCTCCAGTGAACACAGAGAGAGAGGTTGACAGAACGTGCCCAAAACCTCACTGTTTTAACAATAGAACTGACACAGAGTGAGGCTGGCAATCCTCTGACAAGATCAGCCTCCTGATCTTGCTTTCCATAGTAGCCCAGCCTAAGAAGGATCCTTGAGCCCAGCCCTTCCAAGCTGTTTGCACAAATGCTTGCCCTGGGATGTCTGACAGGGTAGAAATAAACAGCAAGGGCAGCACCAGCACAGAAAGAAATGCTGACAAGGAACAGCCTTTGTCCAGGCCCAGGATAAATGCTTACTGCCCCATTTCGTGCTGTGACAACACCAGGTACACCTAAGCTATTTCTGACACACACTGGCCTGCAACAGGAATATTTATCCTGGAAGAGCTTTAAGAACTAGTTAGAAGCCATCCTAACCTATCCCACCAAAACAAGCTTAAATAGATCAGAAGTATGTGCTCAAAAGCATAAATCTCCCCTAAAAGTATCTGAGCACTTGAAATGTTGGTTAATTCGAGGCTCTCACACCTGCCTCACAGCACCTTTTCCCCTTTTTGCAAAAAAGGAAATACAACAAATAGTCCATGTTCCAAAAGGCTTGTTAGTCAGGACATCACTCAATGGATTGTTACGTGTAAAGAAATAAAACCAAAAATCAAAGAGGAATATTGTGAATATTTTGTTTACTTACTAGAGTAGAGGTCATTTTTCCTTTGTCAACAGTACAGAAACAATTCAAGTGTTGGGGAGTAAAGTGTGAACCTATACAAACAAACAAAAAAAGAAAACAATCACAACTGGAGGCTTTGTCCAGCTTTCTTGTCAGTTTTCCCTTTGGAAAAGGGCCAGGTTTGCAGAGAGGGGGGAAATAAAACAAATTAAAAAAAAAAAAAAAAAAAACAAAAAAAAAAAAAAAAAAAAACAAAAAAAAAAAAAAAAAAAAACAAAAAAAAAAAAAAAAAAAAACAAAAAAAAAAAAAACAACCAAAAATCAACCAACAACCAACAAGCGGAAGTATTTGAAGAGAGGGTACAAATTAAGGTGCAGCATGAAATCAGATCTCAGCAGCCTCTCAATCCAAGCCTGAGGATTATACAGTGGCAACTATTCATTAGCACGAGGGCAGCACAAACTGAGAAGGTCAAGTCAGTGCTCACTGTCGCTGGCAGGAGCAGAGTCAGAGAATATCCTGGCAGAGACCCACATGGTGTCAGTGCCATGCTCAGGCCCTCTCTCAACACTTACTCAAGTGTCTCTCTGAGGTTTATGACACAGAAACCAGCAAAGCATCAGGAAATACAAATTCAACCAATTCACGATACTTGCAGCCCCCACAGGCCACGTTTTTTTCGCTCTTACGTGTTCTAAAGAGTTGTTTTCTTGGCTGTGTGTGGTAGTCACTGAACCAAAGACAGGGAGAGAAGCACAGCAGGGGAACTGTGCCACAGCAATGCTGACAGTTTTGCAAACAGGGTAAAAGAGAGGTTCTGCACTGAATGTTTCCAGCATCCAGCAGTTTATTTAAAGTTAAACGTTAACGCTGAGCAAAACCACTGATTGCCACAACACTAGAAATACAAAAATGTTTGCTGGTGCAGATCTGAAACAGGCAGGTCTACAGCTCCACAAGCAATCATTCCAATAAATGCTGCTGTCTACTGAGTCCTCTCATGTTGCTCTACAAGTAAAAAAAGCCTAGAAAGTGCCTCAGTCCTGCCCTGAGAAATACCTTTTCTCTACCTTGCAGAGCAAAACCCTGCACATTGCAGCTGTGTAAAGACACGACATAAATTCATCCCAAAGCAGTATGTTATTTTTTAGAACCTCTGTCAAGGCATCATCCCACCCAAAACTGAACTGCAGATGTCACTGGAGCAGATTTCAACAGCTGCTCAGCCCCTCAAGCGTGCCAATTCTTTGTGACACTTCAGGAAGGCTGATGCTGGTATTTGCTTATCAGTGCTAGCATGTAAATAAAGCACCACTGCACTTATTTGTGTGGCAGGCAGGTGAGAAATGAGCCTTACTCATACTTACTGAAAGTCCATCAGACTGGTGACTAAGGCTCCAGGATTTCTGCTTTGCTTTATGTCCCATCCATCCTTGCCCAGCTCTTCACAGCAGCGGGGAAGTGCAGCTCTGCCCAGACTTAGGGGCAAATAAATCACAGGTGGGTATTTCTGCTCCTTGTTCTCTGAAAAGGAGAAGGAAGAAAAAGGTTAGGGAGTTTAGTGATACCAGAGAGAAGTGGTGATTCTGAGGGAAGCCAACGGGTACTATGACCAAAAAAACCCCCCAAATTTTGTCATATTACCATTTGAAAGGCTTTGCAAATTAACAGAGAAGAGTGTTCTTCACTCTTTTTTGGGAGTTTCTGGGAGTGGTTTTGGGTTTGTGGTTTTTTGGGTTTTTTTTAATGAGCTGAGGAAAAAATATCTCTCTTGCTTAGCTGGTTTTCCACCATCACTCCCAATTTAATGCTTGTTAATCTATTTCCTATCCAGCTTCTGATTAATAACACTTTCCCTGTTATAAAATACAGGAGGAACTCAAACTCTGTAAATACAGACTTCCATAGTATTACATTACATTTGCCAGTGTTTTAAAACTACAGGAAACCAAAATCACTGAACTCCTGCCACCTTTGCAAATGTTCCACGCAAAAATCAATCTGTAGCATCCAATAATGACATAACCTGGTTTTCCTAAGCTCACATCACTCCCACACTTCAAAACGTTTTATAAACACATCAAGGGGACTGTGACAACTTCTCAGATAAGGAAGCTGGGTCATGGAGAAGCAAAGTGACCAAACACTCCCCAACAACGAGAGAGCTAGAAGGGACTGGTCTGCCTTATCTCAGTCCAATTCTTTGGCTTCTAACTCACCTCACACATCAGACAAATTTAAAGAGAGCATTTTAAAGTGTCATAAACCCACTCTGATGGTGCAGACCAGCTCAGTGGGAATGTACAACTGTCCCTCCCTCTCACTGCCCTCATTCCTCCTGAGGTCTGCCGAGCTGTGGTAACACTTTACTGGGTGCAACTGGAAAAAACAAACTTCTTCCTTTAAAGGGAGCTGGAGAGAGGTCCCAAGCAAGGGAACTGGGATGGAGTTCCCCACCAGAGCAGGCTTCAAGGGATCACAGGGTACACCAGAGGCTTGAGGGTTGTCTCCACACACTCCAGCTCTGGAAAAAGTGCACCCAAATAATGAAAGGGACCCATCAGTCCTGCCCCTAAATTTCAAAAACTCCATTATGAATGGAGCAGAACAAGCATTCAGACCTCCAGCAACACGGAAGGTCCAAAAGTGAGTGTGTTTTTCTTTCATAACTCCAAGTACAAGAAAGAAGACACTGTTTCTAATGACAGAAGAGACATAGAGTAAAAAGCCACCACTAACAACACAGTTCACTGATGAATAAAGCAAAATATGCTGCCTCACAGCTGGCAGCTGCTATTTGAAGCATCCAAGCTTCTTACATACGCCTTAGGAGTGTTAACGTTATGTTATCTTAATCATGGGTCATTAAGATTAAAGAAATGCTTCACTATTTCTAGTAAATTTGTCAAAAATTAAGCCAAAAAAAGGAACACAGCCAAACAACAATACAAAAAAATAAAAATATTAAGATTGATTCAAAACAAATTCAATCCAATAGCTTTTTGGATTTTTTTTATGTTTTTCTACAGATTTCTGCAAACCATGTCTTTAAGTAAAAGCTGAAGCACAGTTGGTCTGTATTTCATTTGAAACATCCTATTTAATCAAAAAATGGACTGTTCAGACTCTCAGCCCTCCAGAGGCTGGGCCTCCTCCCTACCACAGTGACAGTCCCTCTGTGCCCTGGACAGTTGTGCTGCTCAGCTGCACATGGCCCTCACCACCACGTGCTCCTAAACCCCTCACTGAATTTTGGTGAATTTTGGGTAAAAATGAGACCCTGATTTTGCCTCATTACAGCAGCATCAGCTCACTGCCACCTCACACCTCCTGTGTCCTTTGCTGGCCAGGAGCCAACATCCCAAAAAGGCAACAGACAGAATGAAAGGCAAAGAAACCCTAAAGCTCTAAGCAGGATTTTGTAATGACACCAGACCTGCTGCCTTTTGCCTGGCCGTCCGTGCAAGAAATAACAGGACTTCCTCAGCACACACCAAGTCATGATTGTTTATTGGTTTCCAAAGCTTTTACACAGAGATCCCTATAGGCTGTTTCCATGCCCAAGTCAATAGGATGGAATAATTACCTCCAGATATCCTAATTCAACACTGTGAATTCAACTGGCCAAAGAAGGCAGAGTTACACTGGCAACAGCTTGCTTCCTGCATTTACATATTGCTCCAATAGGTGTTTCGTGCTATTTCCTGAAACAGAAACAACATCAGCTGTTTGCTGAGCCCTGTGATGGTTATCAACAATTGAAAAAGAAACCCCAGAACATAAAAAAAAACCCAATAAACTAGTTCTTCACAGTTAGACTTGCATAAAAGCAAGCACATGTAAACAGAGACGTAAGAGGACAGAAGAGTCAAAACCCAAAGGAACAAAGTCGAGTTCATCTTCTAAAAGGAGGAAGCATAAAAGCATCCAAACATTCTACAAGAACCTAACACACTGCAACCCATCCAAAAAATTCCCTGTACCAAGCAAACCAACAGAACTCACTGAGACAGCAAAGGAATAATTTCAGTGCAAAGCTCAACCTTAAAGAAGGGCAAGCCAACATATTATGGCATTGATGACACTGGAAAGGAAATATTATTTCTTTTTTTTTTTCATTTCTGGCTGTTTTATGACCACCTAAAAGTTTCAGCAACGTAACACTGAACACAATAACACCACGATATGATGGTGTGGAGGAAAGGCTAGTGGGGAAATAAAATTTTTAAAAAAGAGGGAAAACAAGCAAAGAGGTGATTCCAGATTCATTTTCATGATCTCTTCACAGAGCAATTTCACAGGACAGTTCCTGCTTTGTCTCCTGGACAAGAGGAAAGAAACATGGTGAAGATTGCTATTTAAGAATCAGTACTAAAAATTATGATGAGTTGGAAATTAAGTATAGAAAGGTTAAAAAAACATCCAGTTATGAACAAAGAAGGAAAGGAGCTAAATAAGATTTTTCATCCCATTTCATTAATAAGATTTCCTTGACACTTCTTCAGGAAGTGGCACTGAGTATTTTTATTGAGATGATTTTTAAAAAGTGATTTTAATTTACTCAATTTATCCTCTGGCAGGGATCAAAGATGAATTGACTGAATGTCTCAAAGTCATCAAAATCAGGGTTCTGGCCTTTCAACAAACCTTCTCAACAGAGGTGAGCTCTACTCAGCATGCCTGTGCAGTAACATCACCAGTATTTCAGTATGCAAATATTTACCTGAAAGACTGCCACAAATAAAACCTCGTCCTTCTCACAGCTCCTAAGAAATAGTTTCGAAGCTATTCTGGATTAGCTCCTAAAAAGCCATTATAATGTACAACTACTTATCAAGAGGTGTTAAAAAACAGTGCCTCCTGATAAGCACAATCAGCAGCGGCTCACTGAAGTCCACAGCAATATTCCCCAGGCCAGGAAACCAAGATTAACTCTACTTCCATGTGCAAAAAAAAAAAGGAGGCATTGAAAATCTCTGAGCGTAGCAGTCATATTTTAAAAAGTTACAGGATGCCATACTCACACTACAAATAATTGTCTTATTATTATAATCTGTCTGAAAACAGATATTGACTTCAAACTCGGCCTTGGTCACAGGTACATCATGTGCTTTGTTAGGAACAGTGGGGCGAGGAAGGAGGCTGAAATGCTCTTTTCTTTTTTGTCATTTCACTGAGTGGGTGGTGAGTGGCACAAGACCCTGCGAAACCAGCCATTTCTGAATGAGAAAGGACCGAGAGCCCAGGAAAACCAGAGGCTCTGGCATGGTAGGAGATGGACCCGTTGTTCAGGCTGCAGCTGCAAACTACAGCACCCAAAACCAGATCACAGGAGGAGCTGCAGGATGCAGCAACAGCCAGCCTGGCCTTTGCATCCTTATTTCCCCTGCACTACATCCCAGGTTCTGCCCTTGCCCTTCTTCCAAGGTGTAAGTAAATAACTTTCCAGCAGAAGCGTGTTTGCTAATCTTTTTCGTATTTGATTATTACCCTCTGGCTAAATTCAAGTGTCTGTCTGCGTCACTGGAAGTCACTGGCAAGGAAATAAACCTCTCAGGCACGCTTGTTCACCATATTTGAGCTGCAAATAATGTGATGTGAATAAGGTAGCACTAGGTACCCACACTGCAGGAAAATAAAACCCAGCAATGTTAACAGACCAGATTTATTCAGATACCTGTCCAGGTCAGAGATTTTTAACCTGTGACCTACAGGTCCTGAGGAGCTGCAAACCACTTCCAAGAGGTCTGTGGCAGATAAGAGTGAAAAGCAAATCTTGCTGGCAGGAGGTTTGAATTCACTCCACGGGAGTCTCATGGAGTTTCCAGAAATGGGTTTCAGGATGCACACATCAAAGTCTGGGGGAAGCACTGCTGCAGGGCACAGGCACCCCTGAGCCACTGGAGCTACTCAGTGTGGACCAGCTCTGGACTGGCACAGGAGGAAAAGCCTGCATCTTCAGGACTGGCAACTCCAAGACAAATATTTTGACCAGCATCCCACAATAATGTGTTGCTTTGTTTTCCCATCAACATCCAGGAACGTAGTTCCAACTTATTTCCAAGTTCAGGCTAGGCTACCGTGATAGATTTGCTCTAGGTTGACTGTCCTGTGAGCCAGAATAAATTCTAACAGTTTAAGAATGAAAGGAAGAAAGACAAAAAGACACACGAAGTCCTACTTCGACATCAACATTTATCTTAGCCCACCTGTCTTTTGGCTTTACATCTACACCTGTAGGTAAAAGCCACAACTTGCCATTTTCCCAGGTCACTGATCTATGTCACACACAACATCCACCTCTTTCCCCACCTAATATTTACCTAGATGATGCAAATAATCCAATCTGCTTCCTTGGGCTCTTTCAAAAGCACTGGAGACATTAGTGTCACTTAACTCAGGACAAACAGGGCCACTCAGGACAAAGGCTCAGCGTGACAATGCTCCCTTAAATTCACAGACACCCAGGAAGTTGAGGCTGAGTTTCGAGGTCCAGGTAAGCAATGAACACAAAGCCACCTGCAAGGAGGTGTGGACTAGATTCACCTCAGCGTGCAAAGTTTTGGCACAGAAGTTTCAACAGCACAGCTCTTCTAAAAGTTACTTTTCCAACATCACTTGAGGAGCTGTGCCAGCTTTGACCCGAAATCAGCGCTTTTCCTAAAACCCAGAGCATCAACACGCACTGAAGAGGCCCCAGAGCTAAACATTGTTCTGCTTTACTCTCTCTGTGACCTTGAGGAAGTTGCCCAATC
Source organism: Onychostruthus taczanowskii (assembly GCF_017590055.1). NCBI lineage: Eukaryota > Metazoa > Chordata > Aves > Passeriformes > Passeridae > Onychostruthus > Onychostruthus taczanowskii. Next base: position 14,139,383 of record NW_024498906.1, read on the forward strand.
TTTCACCCTTCCTCACCAGGGCAAGAGATGGACAAGCTCCACCTGGAGCGGTGCGGGGTGGGCCGGCTCTGGCCGAACCTTCCCGGCTGCGCCTCCTCGGACCGAACCCACAGCGCCCATCCAGATTATCCCGGCTCTCCCGTCCACATCCTCCGTGTGCCTTTGGCTCCCGGTTATCCCCATCCACCTCCTCCCTGCTCCTCTGGCTCCCGGCTATCCCAGCTCTCCCGTCCACCTCCTCCCTGCTCCTTTGGCTCCCGGTTATCCCCATCCACCTCCTCTCTGCTCCTCTGGCTCCCGGCTATCTCAGCTTCCCCATCCACCTCCTCTGGCTCCCGGTTATCCCGGCTATCCCCATCCACCTCCTCCCTGCGCCTTTGGCTCCCGGTTATCCCGGCTATCCCCATCCACCTCCTCCCTGCTCCTTTGGCTCCCGGCTCTCCCATCCACCTCCTCCGTGCACCTTTGCTCCCGGCTTCCCTTACACCCGGCCCGCGGGACAGCGCGACTCCATCGCTCTGCATCTCCCGCTGGAGAGCCCGGCCGCGGCCCGGGGACACCGGGGGAAGCAGGGGGGAGCGGGGAGAGCCGCCTCTCGCTTTTCCCTCATCCGGCGCCTCCTACCCCGCGGGACGGCAGTTCCCAACCTCCGCCGCGGTCTCTCCTCATCCCCCCACAAGCGCACAGCCAAAGTTTCTTCGTTAAAACCCAAAAATCCAGCAAGGCGCGGCTCGCAACCACCGGGACGGCGATTCCCCGCCGAAGGAGCCGCGGGCGGAGCGGGGGGGAAGCAGCGCTTACCTGGGGCAGAGAGAGCGGCGGGGCTCGGGAGGGGATGGAAGGCGGCGGAGGGAGCCGGGAGCGGGCGGTGCGGCCGGGGAGGAGCCACGGTGCGGGGCAGGGGCAGGGGCAGGTGCCCGCAGGTGGATGCGCCGCCCGGGCCCTTCCTCCCGCGGCGGGCGGGACCCGGCGCTGCTCGGGCCACCGCAGCCCAGCGGGCCCGCAGGGACACGGGCTGCCCTTCTTTTCCCTTTTCCCTCTCCTGTCCCCATGCCCCAGCCCTCCTCCTCCTCCTCCCGCGGGTGTTTGCGGAGCCGCACGGGAGCGAAGGGGAAGGGGAGGCGGAGGCTGCGCCCCCTCCCCCGTGTAGGACCCCCGGGTTTGGCTCCAGCCCAGCCTGCTTGGGCTGTGCCCCGTTTTTTGAACTCGCCCATGTGTCCCTGCTCGCCTCCGTTTCAGGGTGTTGCAGGCAAATAAGGGCTCGCACCACTTCCCTGAACAGGGCAGGTCAGAACCTGATAAAGGTTGCTCGTAAAACACCGGTCGGGGCAAATGACTTCCGTTTTCTTTGGATTTTTTTAGGGTCATTTAATAACGGGGCGCTCCGGGAAATTACTGCCGTCTCAATGGTCGCGTTACTCACAACGCTCGGGTGACTTGTGGTGCCACCTGCAAGGCAGACCTGCAGATAGGGAGGGTTTTTCTCTGCCAAAGCTGAGCTCCACAGCAAAAGAAAATGGGGGGGAAAAAGAATTCCACTCACATCGCAAAACTTCAGAGTAGTACTGGAAAAGTAAGTTCTCAAGTGAAGAAATTCCACTCGCTGTTAATAACAGCTCTGATTTAGCTGCAATATTGCTGCATGCTATGCTTAATATCTCTGTAGGGGGACTGCAGATAAGGCAAAGTACACAAGTTTGGCATGCAAGTGTCTGGGGATTGTTTATATTTCCAAATGCATATCAAGGAATTCTATCAAGCGCACCAAGATCGTACCTTCAGTATTTTTCCAGAGATAACTATGAATCTGCAGACCCTAGGTACAAAAACATGGGGAGTATTGTCTATAACACCTTTCAACTTTAGCTTTGGTTTTTGAGTTGCACCATTTTGGGGGCTAATTCTGCTCCTGAGCTCCCAAAAGGAATCAGTGAGATTCAGTCATTTTCCAGTATGGATTCAGTTGCAGCAATTTGATCTCAAATTTCACCTGAAGCAAAAAAACAAATCATCCCAGACAAACCAAAACACTGCAGTGTCACCTTCTGTGGTTCTCTAACATGCCCACCTGTGTGGCATGTCCTTGTCTTTAATTTACAGCAAGGTCTTCAAACCTTAGAGATGTTTTAGGTTTGAAGCAGGGTGCCTGGTCATAAGATTTCCCTGTTAAGTTTCCTTACCAAAATGGAGGGAAATAGTCCCACAAATTGTTACTTGGCATCATGGGGGGGAAAAAAATCCCTCAAGATTTGTTCAGTTCTACTAGAGAAGCTGCACGCTTATTTTCTTTGGAAATTCATGTATTTTTTTCTTTGTGAGTCGTTTGTACTGATGGTGTCTCGTTTCCCTCTCAAGACATCACCTAATAACTTACAATTCAAATCTGTCTTTCTTTTGAGTTTAGAATATCCTGGAGCTCGGTTTGGATTTGTCCAAATGTCTTGCACGATGGCTACGGATAAGGAGAGAGATTTGAAAAACATGCCTGGTTCCTGTCTGTATGAAGCCACTTTGTAGGTATGACATCAATTCAGGCGTCACAAGAAGAACTGGGCAGAAGGACAGGGCAGGAGGTAAAAAAATACTCTGCGCTGCTCTGCCAGGGGAGTTTAAACCCTTTAGGAGGCTAGGAAACAACAGCAGAGCAGCTCGGTTCGAATGAATGGAGCTCTGCCTAGTTACAGCCTTGAAGGTCTGGGCGCTCGCCAGCAGCTCGTTGATTATCCCTGTTAACACCTTTTCTTCTCGGAGAGAGCTGAGCTGGTCAGCGCACAGGCATTCCCACCCTCTTTCCCCCAGTTATTCCCTCCCTCCTGGTTGGTAGCTGGCTCACTAAAGGGCTCTAGAGTAGTAAAAGCTTTTTTTTCTTTTTTTTTTCCCCCCCCAGCCCGGGTTAATATTCCCGGAGGTTAACTCAGCTCGCTGACAAAGGTCAGGGGAACAGCCTGGCAGCTCTGGGGAGGGGGTCACAGCCTCCCCTTGGCACCAGAAGCTGCCTGCTCTGTCCTGCTTGTCCTCCCCGGTGGAGGGCTGAGCTCCTGTCCCTGTCACCTCAGCCGAAATTGCTCCCTGCTCGTGTAATTGTGTTTTAAACCGTGCGGAGCATTCGTTTATTAATGGATTATAAACAAGCTCTAAAGGACAGAGCAGGGTTTGGTTTTTCCGAGTGGCTGCGTGGTTTGGGAGGAGCAGGCAGTGTCTGCTGGAGAGGGGTGAGCTCTTGCTGGGCAGCCCAGAGGTTACTGCTGAGAATTCAGGGTGTGGAGACCTTCAGCATGACCCAGCAATCGCTCCAAACACCTTTATCGCACTTAAACATGAATAAGTTCAATGGTATTGATCATAAAAGTTATTAATAAGTTAAATGTTTAGCAAGCCACTTCCTCCTCTGTATTTCTGCAGCAGAACGACGTTTGGATGTGTTTTTTGGTTCTTCACAGGAATGCAAGCTAACCCTTCCACAGACTGGTGCTAAGCATCTGAATAAATAAATAAACTGATGAATAAACTGATGGATAAACTGCTCTTTTTGGTGTCTGGCATCACTTACATTGTACATCCCAGTTTCTTTTGGCTTCCTATGGCACCTCCTCAAGGTTCCATAAGGTAGCTCTGCCCACCCATTTATAGAATCATGGAATATTCTGGGTCGGAAGAGACCCATCAGGATCACCCAGTCCAGCTCCTGTCCCTGCCCAGACCCCCCAAAATCCCAGCCTGGGCATCCCTGGCAGCGCTGGCCAAAGGCTCCTGGAGCTCTGGCAGCCTCGGGGCCGTGCCCATTCCCTGGGCAGCCTGGGCAGTGCCAGCAACCTCTGGGGAAGAACCTTTCCCTAAAATCCACCCCAAAGTCCAGACTCAGCCCCATGATGTTTCACTGGTCACGAGAGTGGAGATTGGGTACCTGCCCCTGTGTTTGCCAAAACCACAATGAGGTAATTTGTCACAACTCCCTTTGTTTCTGCTAGCGCCTTGTCAAAGTTCATTTCCCACTCAGTTAATGCCCAGCTTGCCAAATGCTCCCTTGTATTCTGATTTCTGCCTGTGTTTCAGGTGTCTAATCACAGCCCCAGGGCAGTGGGAGATAAAGTCTCCCTAAATCCAAACATCCAGTACTTACTCCAAGCACTCAGGGTGAGCTTGCCCTTGACACTTTGGGATTACAGCACAAAATTTCCTTTTACCATTCCAATAGAACTACAATTAGAGCCATCTCCAGGGAAGTGCTAAAACCCACAACTGGGAAAAAAACCCATCAATATTCAAATGGTGGTGTCCTCTCTGATTTTTTTTTTCTTCCCTTGGTACCATGAAAGATCTCTGTGGCTGACAGAAACTACAGGTACCCACTCACCCATAAAACTACACCAAACCTGGGAACATAATTAGTCATTTAATAACTAAGCTTAAACTTGAATGTATGTTGACTTTGGAAGTACATTTGCATCTGGCTGGTATTACCATGAATACACACACATAAATTTACCTGCTGCAGGTATCGTTGAAAATCAAGATAAATGGGCCAATATATTTTTTAAATTTATTATTATTAATATAATTATTAATATTATTATTATTATTATTACTACTTTATTATTATTCCGGCTGCTGAATGAAGCAGAAGGTGGTCCTTTGTTAGGGTATTAACTAAACATGCTGATAACACACAACTCCTTAAACCAATTTCCCTGTTATCTGGGAAGCAGGAGAGGGTCTCATGGACCTGCAGATTAGAAAGGTGTGTCCTCGTGAACATTCTCACTTCTAATTCTCACTCCTCTCCCTGCCTTTCAGAAAATATTTTGCCTTTCAGAAAATATTGTAAGACTTTGAAGCCCCACACAGATGGAGACCCATAAAATTGCTCAGAATTTTTTAGTTCTCAAATTTTTTTTTCTTTTCTTTTTCCTCCCAATTCGGTTTTCTGGTACAGAGGCAAAGTTTTAGAGTTACAAAATGAAATTCTTTGCTGTCTCTCCGAGGGAAGGCAGGAGTAATAAGTGACCTTCACTTTAGTTCAGGTGCATGTTGTTTCAATGGGTTTCTCCTCTGTTACTGTATAACAAGAGAGAATGAAAATTCAAATCCTTGCTCTTTGTTGGATTTTTCTGGGTGTATCATGTAAATACAGCTGCATTTTCCCATATCAGAAGAGAATCTGACCTACAAATTTGACCTCCTATTCACATTAAAATAATCCTACTCTCGTGGCACAGAAATTGAATGCCAATTTTCATTTATTGTGTGATTTTTTCCCTGAAACTTTTTTTTTTTTCCCCACTGATCTGGTAGTTTAGTTTTGTCTTGCACTTGTAGCACAAAGCAGCAATAAATCCAAACTGCTCGGCCAATTAAGCCAGGTTTTAGTTACTCATATGCCAGCCTGGTCTGAAGCAGCTACAATGCATCAGTAAATTTGAGTTTCGATGCAGAATGATCTCACTGTTCTCATAAAAATAAACGTCAAAAGTGCACTTTAACTTAACATTTTAATTTTTTTTTTTTTTTATTTGCAAAAGAAAACCTACTCAGTTCTTATGTGACTGGCTTCAGAAAACTAGAGAAAGAACTGGTTTTCAGTACAAATTAGAATCAGATACATTTAGTCTTCCTGATGCATACAGGAAAAAATACAAATTAGTAAAATAAAAAGAATCAAAGCACAATAAATCTTAAATTAAGATTTTTTTTTCTTAATTATCAACTAAAAATTTATATTTTGGATGTAATCTTGGACAAAATTAACATTGATTTAATGAAGCCAGATTTTCTCAACTGATCATTTAATCATAAGAAGTTTTTAAAATGTTGACTGTTAACCATGCCATCTCATAATAAAAATAACCCCTTATTTTCTATAGCTCCCAAAAGATCAGTGGTTTTTCATTTATTTGGTAATAATTCTATGCTAGACAGATTTTTAAAAAATGAACAAGACCTTTTGAACAGCTGAATTTTCTGAATACCTGCATGAGATAACCAGAGATAAATCTCATCTGAAAAGAATTGCCTTTTGTTTCTCCGAATAAAGACAGGGGATTTTTTTTTTCTACTTTCCATACTAGTTCAGCTCTAGATTTGCTGGATAACCAGTGAATTTTTTTCTGTTTCTTCTGCCTGCCTGCATTTCCTGCTCTGCAAAAGGGAATTAATGGTATTCAATGTCAGGAGGAGAACAGCTATATTCACATTTAACCAAATATTTGTAAAATGCTTGGAGACTTGTTGATTGACCTGTTATAAAAGGGTAACAATAAAGTGTCCTCTTTATATTTACCTGCAGCTAGACAAGCTTTTATGGCCTGTTCCTGCATCGGGTATAAAAGTACTTGATTATTATCAACAATTGGACATTGTTTTAATTCCATGATAAATGGAGCAGATGAAGTCAGAAAACTGTAAATCACTGATTGGTCACCAACAAAGCACTGATCCACTTCATTGGATCAGGCAGGTTACAAAGGAGGAAAAATGCGGCTCAGTTTTACCTGTTGATATTCTTCAGCAAGCCAGTAATTCACTTAGGGCCAAATACATTAAATTGTGATCATGAGAAAGTGCTGTTTGCTCATGCAGTTTTCAGGGAGCTGTGCTTTCCATGGAAGCAGCCAAATGTTTTGTCCATAACTTTTGACAAGACAGCTTCGTTTGTGACTAAGGCAGGATTTTTCACCTTGATTCCAATATTTTCAATTATTTTACTTTACCTTTCTTTTTCATTTCAGCCGAAGTGGCTCAATGAAACACTATTTGCATTATGAATATAATTTTAAGTGGAGGAAAAATGATGATTTCAGGAATTATTTCTGAATCACAGCTGTCACTCTTCCATGTCTTGGTATAAAAATGATTAACTTGTAGTAGGATGTCACACACTTGTCACTCTTGCTGCATTTTCTTCGTTAATGACTAAAATACGTCTTACTTCGTCAGTCTTAATTTAGATCTGACTCTCTCTTTATTCTGCTTCAGTGGCTCCTTGAATTGCTTAGAAAGAATTTGTTTGCTTGCCTGCTGCCTGTGGAAAGAAGCCTTGTATTTGAAGGCACAAATAAAGCCAAAATACTTCTTATCTTTAGAGCAGGTTACACAAGGGAAGAGATCCTTTCTGGTCAACAACAAGAGCTGTGGCATTAGAGTTTTCCTCTAAGAGGTGAAAGACTGATGCTTTAGTTCAACCTTTACCTCATTTCCAACACTTTGTCGTTAAGCAAGTAAATTTTCCAAGAGGAAATTCCCATGCTAGGTTAACCAAATGGATTTCTAGATTTTTAGTTCATACATCTCTTTTGTTATCAAAACTCAACCACACTGAAAGACATCAAAGCTCTATGTGAAGCTAGAAGCAGTTAGCTGGAAGTGTTTGTTTTCTCTGGGGTTGGTTGGACATTGGTCATCAGACTCCTGTACAAGCAGCAGGTGAGTAATTTTCAGAAGGTAATATGAACCCATCCTGGGAAAGGAGCTGGCTGAGACGAGTTTCTGCTGGTGATGGACCTGTCTTCTTAAATATTGCTGTGTGCACAACAGCAACAGTCTCATAAATACCAGGCAGGGCTGGCACCTGCACTGCTGCTGCGCATGAAACTGCTCAAAGTGCAGGTGCAATAAAAACCACTTGACAACGTTGCATGGGCACTGGGGAAAACGGCCCTAAGGAATGAGTATTTTCACAAATACCCAAAGCTGACAAAGCCTCTGCTTTAGATCTTAACATTTTACCCCTATCACTAATTGGTCAGGTCAGTCATTGCAAAATACTGATTATCTTGCTGTCTGTGTGGGCAGGTTTTGAAGGAAAAAATAAAGAATGGATGGCATAAATGGAAGTCAGGTAAGTGAAGCTGACCAACTGATAGTTCATTTTATGAACATATATTAATAGTCAGGGATTTTATTTTATTTTGCCACTTTATTTTGCTGTTACCTGCTGCCTAATACACAACGAGCTGTGTTTGTTGTGGGGCAGTTGTATTTCCATTCCCTGCATTATTTTTTAAAGTCTACTTCAAGATCATCCTCCCCTATCTGATTTTGAGGAAGGCACATTACGATTTGTTTTCAAAATTTTCCTTTCTTTTGTCCCTTTATTTATGGCTCTGGTTTTGTAATTTCTGCTCATGCCTATGTACATGTGACAGCTGTTAATATTAACTACACAGCAATGAAATCTTTACTGTGTTTTATCTTTCTCTGCCCTTCTTGTATCTTCAAAACAAAACAATCCTCTGCCCCTGCTCCCTGTGAATTTAGTTCTACCGAACTACTCCAGCCGGATAAAGAGGATTTCCACACCTTTGAGCACAGCTGCAAGGTGCCTGTGGTACAAAAACAAGGAGTTCACCTCTTCTTGAACCGGCTGAAGTGGCAGAGAGAGTTTGTAACTCCAGATTCCTGCCCAGGAATGATGCAAGAGCTCGGTGCTTGCGTCCCCTGCCCCTTCCCCGGGGAGCCTGGCTTATCAGGAGTGCCAGTGGCAAAGCTGGGAGGGTCAGCTGGTAAACACAAGAAGTAATTAATAATTCCCAAGCTGTGGGCTGGATAATTCCTCAAAGAGCAGCAGGACAGCCAAGGTGGACACCTCTGCATGTCGTAGATGTTGGCAGCATTTGGGTGGGTTTTAATGTATTTTTTCCTACAGCATTTTAAATACAAAATAACCTTCTTATTTAAAGTTATCCTATAAGTGTTATCCTGTAAGTTGTTATCCTAAATTCGTGTATCTTGATACCAGTCCGGTTTGTTGGAAAAGCCTAGTCCATACACAGTCTTAATTGTGGACTACACTTTAAATAAGAACTGTGGGATTCCACACGAAAAATACAATTTTTAGGGTACCCTTGCAGAGATCAGAGCTGCGACTCAGAGAGGAAGTTACCCTTTAAGTGCTGGGAACTGTCAAAAGACCTTAAGGCAAAGAATTCACAAAACAGCCAGATTTTAGCATCTCATTACACGCCCCAGCAAGGCAGACTGAGAACTAACAATTCAGGAGTGTGTCTGTACTTCAGCACTTGTTTGATCCCTGTCCGAGAAGACTTGGAATTTCTTAGATATGCTAAAGATGACAAATCAGCCCAGATGCCCATGAGTCATTTCATCAGCACAAACCTTGACCTTCAGGCACTCAGAGTTAGTCACTTATGAAAGGATTTAAAGGAGGCCACTGGGTCTCCTGCATCCTGTGCACCCGGAGAAGATAAATTTTATATAATCTGAAATTGTAGCACGTGTGGTGGGGCTGCAAAAGCTGCAGCCTTGACTCTTACCTAGCTGGGAGGTTCAGGCTGTTTGTCAGGCTCGGCATGGGGCCAGAACAGCAGGTTTTGACTGTGGTGGGATTTCACCTATTTGCATGAGTACAGGGAATCCTAATGCCGGTGTTCCTGCATGGATTCATCCTCAAAGGGCTCCCGGGAGCAGCAGCAATAATCCCTTAACAACTGCTTCAGGTGCTCCCTTCTGCAGGAGGAAACCAGGCGAGCAGAAATTATTTCAGCTGAGCTTAGCCAGCTTGTTCTGTGAGAGAGGGACAATCCTCTTGCCCTGGGGACATCCAGTGACCCAGGGCAGAAGGTGAGCAGTCCTGTGAGGCACCCCTGAAGTTGTGTGTCCGTTCTTGTGGATGCTGCTGCACACAAAATGCACCCAAAGCTAAAACTGAAAAGAGAAAGCAGTGGGGTTACACCCACAACACTGCTGTCTTGCTCGGAGAGATGTCCCAATTGCTCTCCCATCGCCTGAGCAAAAGGAAAGTGAACATAATAAAAGGCTAAAAAGGAAACCTGCATCCTTCTCAGAGCTGCCTGAAAGATTGAGTCTTCCTTAACAGCAGGAGCTTGGACACTTACCTGGGCACAGATTGGTTTAAAAGCTGCAAGAAGGCAATTTTTTTGGTGTGGCTTTCAGAAAAAGGGTTGCTGTGACACATAAAGAAGGGGCTGGCTGGGCTTCAGAGAAAAGGGGTTACAGGGCATGAAATCGCAGAGCAGAGGAGCAGTTTGGGTCTTTAGGGACAAAAAAAAAATACATTGAGGCACTCTGGTTTCACTCTGATGCTTTTAAGGTTCTCTCTGTTTTTCTCTCTGGTCAAGTGCCCACAAGAACATTGGTGCTTTTTTTAGGCTGTCTGGAGCTACCTCCTAAAAGTGGGCATCCCTTGAAGTCCCTGGAAGGGACAATATTCCAGCCAGGGTGGGAAATGCACTTTTTATGCATAACACTCCAGTCTTCACAGCACATACTGTTCCCAGGCCACTATTTCTGTCCCCTAGGAGTTGCAAATCACCTTCCATTGAGACTATTGTGTAGTGGAGTTATGGATCAGAAGCTTGATTTTCCCTCCTGGGCTCTGCATGGAACACACAAAAGCCTCCTGGCTGAGGCACCCACAAGTTCTGGGTCAGCAGGGTGTTTTGATTGAACCATAAAATATATGCTGAGAGGAGTTTGAGGGGCACAGTGTACAGCTGTGGCATTACTGCTGCAAATGATGCTAGGAAATGGCACAGGCTTCCATGGGATTCCACCCCCAGGAGGATTTGTCATCACAAAAACAGACCTGTGGTAGAAGTTTGCACCAAAGGGGAGTCAGAGATGCTCAGAAGCTGGTGGGAGGCCTGGTAGATCTGTAAAATCCTGGTTTAACCAGTGGAAGTGCTGTGGAAGAGCTCAGAGTCAGGTGGATGTTAAACCTGAAATCCAGAGCTGTCCCCTAGCCTGGCAGGGTGCAGGCTTCTGTCAGCTCGGGGGGTGTGAGTGTGTCAGCACAGGCAGGCAGCCAGGACAACCACAAAAAACCACGAATTTATGACTAAAACACAAATAATAAACTGGTCTCCATTGCCTCTGTCACCAGGGGATCCCCAAAGGGATGGCACACAAGAGGAGACACTGACATTTTTTAACTCATGCCCATGCCAGGGGATCTCTGGCCCTGCTCTTTGCACAGGCTTATCAAGGGTTATTCCAGCTGCAAGGTCACCTGGGCTGATTTACAACCCTCCTCCAGTCTTCTGCTTTTTAACCCATTCCTCCCAAGGCCGAGCATGAAAGAACTCCGCCAAATATCTGATGTGTCCTATTGAAACCTTGCCTGGAAAAAGAAAACAGACGAGCTATTCAGGAGTAAAAATCCACGGCAAATCAAGAAGGAGCTGGTTTTCCTTCCTGGTGCACACAGAGCACTCTCTGTGCTTGTGTGAAACCTTTGCCAATGCTTTTATGGCTGCACCCAGGAAAGTGCAGACTGTAAAGCCCCTGGAGCTTTTTAAGAAGTTTGTCCAGAAATTAAGAGCTGTGTTCAGTCTGAGAACAATTGTGGAGCTGGCATGCTCCTCCATCCTTGGCCTTGCTTTTCCATGTTCTTCAGGAATGTCAGTACCTCGTGCCAGCCTGACATTTACTCAGGCCTGACTTCAGAAGTTACTGAAATGCCTGGGAAAGCTCAGGTACATCATGATCCTTGTTTTAATTAAGAGATTGTCTGATCTTCTTCTCCTCACAGCTGCTGTTCAGTGTGTAGAGACCCACAGCTGAATCTGAGATCTCCTGAAGGGAACACTCAAGCACAGCCTGCGTTTTTTCAAGGACTTGTCTGGTTTAAAGCCCAGTTCCCCAGGATAAAGAGGAGCTAAATTCCTCTTTTTCCCCATGGACATTCATGGATGGTCCATCTCATGTCGTGCTGCCTTTCACAGCTGCAGTGACAGGCTCCATGGAAGGTACCACTGCAAAAAACCACAACTTTCAGGATCTTGGAAGGAAAAATTAATTTTTTTTTCAGGAAAGAGATCTGCTGACTGACACTTCCTGCATCAAATGTGCTCTCTGTTTAGTTTTGTCCCAGAGCATCTGACCTCAAAGCAACATACAAGAGTGAAATTAGGACCTCAAAGCAATACACAAGGGTGAAATTAGGGAACGGGCTCCTGCAGGATGGTTTGAGACATGGAAGACATAAAGAGTTGACTACAAAAAATCTTCCACATTTTCCAGAGACTGACTGATGGACAGATACACTCCTGGGGAGGCAGCCTAGCTCTATCAGCATCAAAGGGGCAGGCAGTTGCAACAGGATTTTCATACTGGCAGTGCAGCAACTAAGGAAAAAAACAAGATGAAAAACATTTAATGGGGTATTGCATAAAACAGGCTGCCTCAAGACGACTTGAAAAACTTGTTTCAGTAAAGCTACGTGAGAAACTAACAGAAAAGCAGTTATTTTGTGTCCTGGGATAGATTTTTTTTTTTTTTTTGGCTGGGGCTTTTTATTTGGTTTTTGTTTTTTGGGTTTTTTATCTGGATTATTGAGGCTAAAGCTAGTGTGAGATTTTTGTGCATTTCTTGCCTATTCTGCTAAACATAAGGTTGCAGAACACCCTCTTGCACAGGTTTTCCTCAGACAGTTTTGCCTGGGGTGTGAGATACCAGGACAGCATGGTACCACTGGTGCCTGCATCACTTTGGTTCTTTGGGGTTTTTAGTGTCATTTATCCCTTAGAAAGGAGTTTTTTTGGTCATGCTAACAGAGGTTGAGAGGTGCTGGCAGGATGTGGACATGAGCTGCTTGCTGACCTGAACACCTCCCTCATTTCTGTGTGACCCACATCCACCTTTTGCTTTTCCAGCAAAACCAGCACGGAACTGTCCAGTTTCCTCCTCTTTTGACACACCTCTTTCTCTTCCTGACATGTTTTCCTGATCTTAAATTTACGAGACCATTGCTCCATTCTGGCCGCCCTAAAAATGTAATTCAATAAAAAAAAACAAAAAACCACAAACAAACACCTATCAACACAGGAGAAAGGGGAAATTTCTCTCTGAGTGTGATGTCCATAGGAGAGGGGGTTTCAGAACCCTCTTCACTTGCAATTTGTTGTGAACTTCTGCCAAGTCCTTTTTGCTTATTACATAACAACATTTTAATATTAAATCTTAGAGATTATTCATCAGGATGTGGACATGAGCTGCTTGCTGACCTGAACACCTCCCTCATTTCTGTGTGACCCACATCCACCTTTTGCTTTTCCAGCAAAACCAGCACGGAACTGTCCAGTTTCCTCCTCTTTTGACACACCTCTTTCTCTTCCTGACATGTTTTCCTGATCTTAAATTTACGAGACCATTGCTCCATTCTGGCCGCCCTAAAAATGTAATTCCATTAAAAAAAAACAAAACAAAAAACAAACCTATCAACACAAGAGAAAGGGGAAGCCTTCTCTCTGAGTGTGATGTCCATAGGAGAGGGGGTTTCAGAACCCTTTTCACTTGCAATTTGTTGTGAACTTCTGCCAAGTCCATTTTGCTTATTACATAACAACATTTTAATATTAAATCTTAGAGATTATTCATATGATCAGCTGTATAACTGCAGTGGGCACTCAGCTCCTCACAGACTGTGCTGAAATGACAGCAATAAATGCTCTGAAAAATAAATGGCAGCGGCCAGTTCCTTCGAAATCCAGTTTATTTCTTCATAAGGCACCCCATTTTTAAAGGAATACAGTGCATCTTCATCCTTATCAGCAAAGGCTGACCTTACATAGCTCAGTGAGGACAAGCATGCATAGTTTATACCTGACCCTTTCCTCCTGCAGTTAATCTGGTGGAACATCTTGCCTAAAAGCACAAGTTTAGGATTGCAAAGGCGCATTTTTGCCCTTGATTGCAACACAGGTGAGGTACAGTTAATACCTGCAGTGTTGGCTCTGAGAACTGAAATTTCTCAGGGCAAATCCTGGCCCCTGGCTGGGGCTCCACTGGGAATGGTGGGGAATGCAGGGGGCAGACGAGTGAGCCTGCAGAGACCTCTGCTTTCCAGCCTGGGGAATTTTTTCATGGCACAGATAAGGAGCCAGACATTCCTCTGACGGGAACTGGGAGGTGGGATCTAGCTGGCACAGCTCGTGTGGAGCTTGGGATGAGGGCTGTGCTGGGGCATTGCCTTTCAGATGTGGAAAATACCCAAAAACCCCAAGGTGCTCCGAGCAAAATCCCTGTGAAGGACACAGTGAATCACTGCTGGAATGTTCAGGGGGATGTGGCACGCTGGGACATGTTTTGGCTGTGATTATGGGGTTGATGGTGGGACTGGGTGGTCTTGGAAAGTGCCTTCCAACCTCGAGGATCCTGTGATTCCATGATTCCCAAATGCCCAGGCCAGGTGCAGCATTGGCCTTGTTGAACCCCATGAGGTTCTTGTGGTCCCTCTTCCTTCCCAAACTTATCCAGACCTCCCTGGGCTGGCAGTGGGACTGGAAAATCTCACTGCTGTCTCCCAGCCTTGATGATTCTGAGACTCTGTGACTAATGAGCTGGGGCAGACACAGCTTAATTAAAGCCATAATAAAAAAAAAAAAAAAAATTAAAAAAAAAATCAGGCTACTTGTGAGTCTTAAGTACTCTCAGAAAAGTGCCTTAAGTGTTACAAGGTAGAACATAATTTACAAAGTTAAGAACTTCAGTTTCATGTATCTTTTCCCTTCTCCCTTTCATTTGCTGGTCAAAATCCTTAAGATTGATTCAGCTCTCAGAAAAGGGACTTCAGAAAGTCAAATTTAATTCAAAACCCAATTAAGATATTTGGGAAATGTAATTTTTTAATACCATTCAGTTAATTCCTAAATATTGAAATAAACTCTGTGGGATTTTCTCCATTTTTTCTCACTAAAATTTATTTCTTGTTTGTTTGACTTACCAGTACTAAGATTTACTTAAGGTACAAAAGGTTTTAAAAACTGAAGCTGGAAAGCTATTTAGAAAAAAGTTAAGTCAGTTGTTTTACTGAATATGAAAGGGCTGTAGAGAGGACAAAATACTTGCATGTCTGAATCCTAGATAGATACTGCAGTAGACACATAGATCCAGATTTCTGAAGGGAAAACAAAGTGTGTGGGTGCAGTGTAAAAGTTTTTGCTATTCTAATTGCTCAATACTATTTAGTGAAAGAGCTTTTCTGCATAAATATACATGAATATATTTAACACCAGAAAGAAAATTGAAAGGATGAAAGTATGTGGGTTTGCCTCCACCTAACTCCTGATAGCAAATAAAAATTAATGATCAAAATGACAGCAAGAGGTGTGAATGTTCTCATTCATCATTCAGTTTTTCTTTTGTTGCTACATACACTATTTATGGTTCTTTGAAAATGCAGCTGTATGCACAAAGTACAGTGCCTATTACCACTCCTATTATTGTAGGTCCTTTCTTTGGCCATAAGTCCTTAAATTATCAAGCAATAGTTTTTATAAGATTAATACATTTCCATCTCAAATGCTTGTGCATGCTGTTGCATGAGTAAACTGAATGAATCACAGGCGTCAGAATAATAACTGCAGGCCATAGTGGAAGGAGAGACTTTGATTTATTTTATGGGTGTGTGTGAGAGAACAGTGAAGTGAGATTTTGGGAAGAGGAGGTTGGACTTTATTTTCCTGCTTCCTCCAAAACCTGCATCCAGTAGCACATTCAGAAACTCTGAAATAATAAGGCCAAAATGCAAAGGTTACACAAGTAACTATGCTGAAGAATAATAATTATATAGTAAGAAAACAGCTGGTAGAGACTTATCAGACTGGATAGCACCACAAGCTTTAAAAAAATTATGTTTATTAATAAAAAATTGTGTTTATTAATATTAATTATGTATGCAGTTAAACGTAGTAAATTCATATTGTTGAAAACCAGATGAAATGAACCCCAGGGGTAACCAATTAGAGGCAATGCAATTATACAAGGATTTATTTGCAGCAAAACATTAGGGGGAAAGGTGATATTAGCAGGCTTAGAGAAAATGAAGACATGAACTAAAAATAATATAATTAAATTAAGATGGGAGGTAATCAGAAACAGAATGGGGGAAAAAATCAGGAAATTTTATTTCTGCTGGAAACCTGGGATGAAAAGGTTCTATCGACGGTGTGATTTTGCAGTGGGGTGCTGGTGTAAAATATTTTAAAGATGGAATTTTTAGTATGGTGATCTTAATTCAAAGAGATGCCAAAAAAAAAAAGGGAGTACACAGAAGGAGAAAGGGACAGGCCACCTGGTTGGTGCCCCAAGGCATTGCAGAGCATGCAGGGATATGTTTGGGAAAACCAAAGCTCAGCTGGAGTTGAATCTAGCAAAGGATGAGAGGGACAAGAGCTCTTCCTTTAAGTACATTTTGCAGTGAAATGAAGGCTGGGGAAGATGTTGGCCTGGGGCCTGGGCCCCGTGAGGGCTCAGGTGCTCAGTGAAGGCATTGCAGAGCATGCAGGGATATGTTTGGGAAAACCAAAGCTCAGCTGGAGTTGAATCTAGCAAAGGATGAGAGGGACAAGAGCTCTTCCTTTAAGTAGATTTTGCAGTGAAATGAAGGCTAGGGAAGATGTTGGCCTGGGGTTTGGGGCCCCGTGAGGGTTGAGGTGCTCAGTGCCATTTTTTGCCTGGTTCATCACTGCTCAGGTTGGTTCTCTGGCCCTTCAGGAGTCTGAGCCTCTTATCAGAGCCTGTAGGAGCAAAACCACAGGCAAGGAACACAGAATTAGTCAGGGCTTGGGCTAATCAGCCACAGACAAGTCCATGGGAGGCATCTATGGAGCTGGGGAAGTGGCCTCTGTCACTGCAAGGCCACTCTGTCACTCACAGTGAGGCTCCTGATGACTGGAAAAAGCCAAATAAAACACCCAGCCTGAGGAAGGACAAGGAGCAGCTGGGGTGTTAGAGGATGGTCAGCCCCAGAGCAGTCCCTGGGGATGTCACACAACAAATCCTCTTAAGAAACCACTTCCAGACACAGGAAGGACAAGAAGCTGATGGATGTACCCAGGCGTGACTGTGCAATTCCAGCCCAAACACTTTGAGAGATGGCACTACAAGCTCTGTGTATGAAAGGAGAGAACCGGACACCATATCCTAAACTCCAGCAAGGCCTTTCACAGTGTTTCCTTCCATATCTTTATTGCCAAACTAGTGAGATGTGGACTGGATAAATGGATGATAAGGTGGATGGGAAGCTGGCCAGGCTGCTGGGCTCAGAGCATTGTTTGTAATCCGTCAGCGATCCAAAGTCCAAAGGTGACCAGTTACCAGCAACGTGCCTGAGGGATCAATACTCAGATCAGGAATGGTTTAAGCTTTATTAATGACCAGGACAGCAGGACAGGGAGCAATAAAAGTTCCCACTGTGGAAGCAGTCGACCCCTGGCCTGCCCTGGGCCCATGGCAAATGGCTCAGCACTAGTGAGGCCATGGGTCCAGTCTGGGCCTCCCAGGTCAAGATACGGATTTTTAGGAGAAAGTCCAACACAGGGCCACCAAAACAGGATGTACAAGAAGAGTCAGGGTGAGCTGTGACTGCTCAAACTGCAGAAGAGAATTTAAATTCTCAGCACAAGGGGATTTATCACTGCCTGGGCCTAGCCCACAGGGGGTTGCAGAGGATGGAGCCAGGCTCTCCTCAGAAGGGCAGGGTGACAGGGCAAGAGGCAATATGCACAGGTTGAAACATTGGAATCTCTGAGTAGGTACCAGAAGAAGGAAATACCAGCATGAGTCTGGTCAGATTGGGACCCAGAGAGGTTGTGGGGTGGAGATTCTGAAAACTCAGTTGCACAAGCCCTGAGCAGCCAGGGCTGCCTGACCCTCCCATGAGCCATGGGCAATACTCAGTGACCTGCCTTTCACAGAATCACAGAATATTCTGAGCTGGAAGGGACCCACAAGGTTCATCAAGTCCAACTCCTGGCCCTGCACAGAACAACCCAAGAATTAATGCATTCAAGTGAGCATAAATTTGAAGACAAGACAGTACCAAAGGCATAGACAGGAGCTCCTTGCAGAGCTTGGTGCAAGGGCATGTCTGTGGAATGTAATAGGAGGAAAACCTAATCTGAGTTTCAGGGAAAATAGCAAATCCCTTTCTCCATGCTTCCTTTATCTATTATATTTTTAGGACCTAAGCAGATCTTTCTTGTTTTAGCCTACAATCTCTCCAGAGCTTTTCTTTCTGATCATTTTCTCTCTGAATTCATTTGATTAAGAAGGCAAAGCACCTAACAGCCCAGTTTAGGCACAAAGTTAAGCAAAAACCTCATTATAATAAAATAATTTTGAATATTATCTTACACATTCAATACAGTAATTTTGTTTGTGGGCTGCTGTTAGAGAACAAAAATTCACCATCAGCCATAAGGAAGGCAACATGTTTTTCATATCTGTCTGGTTGCCTAAGGAATTACCATAACATGATAAAGGACATTAACAGTTAAACAAAAAACTGAGTTGAAGGTGCCCTTTCATGCCTCATTATATGAATAAATCAAAAGTTTGAACAGTGACATTTCCGTTGGGCTGTTTTGCTACTGAAGGGCTTTTATTTTATAATCTTATAATTAGTACTTGCACAATAACTCTGTTCCTCTCAGGCATGTTGCCAGCCAACTGTGCCCATCACGTGCTGGGTTTTGGGGCTGTTCAAGTTACAGGGAACAAATTTAATGCACATTTCAAACAAAGTGAAGTCCTTACTAGGATATGTCTTAAATATGTCCAGCCTATGACCTCGTGTGTGCAAGTGGGCTGTACAAATTTCAGTGCAAAACATGGGATTGTGTGTTTGGAGACATCTCTAGGAGTGGGTGTGAGTGCCAAGGTGCTCCCATGCAGGGGGGTAAGGTATGGCCTAAGATTCCTCTTCTCCTCTCTGCTTGTCTTTATTTTCCCAGGAAAGCAGGATGGAAGGGGGCTGGAATCTTCTATATTCTGCAAGAATCTAAAGGAAAGAAACATGGCACATGAGGATGAAGACGTCCCAAGGAAGGTCACTGATAAGAGAATGAGCAACTCTTTATACCTGTGGAGTAACCACAGGGAAAATCCACACTCAAGGCCACAAATCACACAGCAGGTGGGCTGAAGTCTTTGTCCCCGTCCACGTCCCAGCCAGCATTTCCCACCTCACTGATGTTATATTTGCCCAGTTATCCCATCATAAAAGAAAACCCAACGAAATTAAATGCAGCAGCAATTTTAATTAAGTAGCTTAAAATATATAAAATTGAATACACTCAAAATATTGACAATATAATTTGGTAGGGATAATTTTGGTTCTGATAACAGCACATAAGCAAAAATAACCACACGGGGTACACAGGGCAGGGCTTGACCCCTGTCTCCTCATGTGCAAGCTTACCAAGCCAAAATTCCCTCTTTTATACTGTACATCATCACCATCTCCTCCCATTTTTGATTCATCACACTTGTATCTCCACCCTCATCATCACCTTCATCATGCGTGCTCCACCATTTTTAGGTGGTTGCACCCTCTTGCTTCTTCCTGTTCTGAACATCTGCAGGAGAAGGGTGGGGGGAGACGCTCTTCTCCCTTTCTTTCTTGGCATTACAGTTTTAACTGTTTTATTATTTCCAAATATTAATTACTGTATCGATATTGATTACTGTTTCAATTTTATCAGCACGAATCACACCTATTTATTACACTGACCTTCTGGATCAGATGATCTGCAAAAACTCAGTCTGGCCCAGGAAGAAGGTTCTGGAATGCATGGAACTGGCAGGGGACCTCTGCCCTTCCTCATGACCAAGGGCTCCAGGTGACACAGCAAAGAGCTACAGAGGCAGGGATGGCAGCTGATGGGGGCTTGGTGGGGGGCTTCAGTGGTGCTAAAAATTTGGATTTGGGTTTGGTTCCACAAGGCTTGACCTCATTCTTATTTGGTTTCCTCCTCTCAGCTATTAAATGGGGAGCAGACAGTAGTTACCCGCCTGGCTGTGTGAGGATAAGCACAATAAACAGGATCCAGACACAAAGGTGTGAAAGGTAGATTATCTTTTATACAAATAAGGAACTGCTAGGCCTTCTAATAAAAAAAAAAAAAAAAAAAAAAAAAAAAGGGAAAGATAAGGGCTGAAGAAATTTGGCCACACTTGGCCTGAAACATGTGTTATACACAGCAGTTCTGTGGTTTTTCATCTCTCCAATGTGCACCAACGAGCAGTTATTGATCAGCAGGACTTATATCAGCACCTCCCATCCAGAAATGCTGCGCAGGCAGTGCTCTCTCTCCAGAAGCTGGGAAATCCATCAAGTGTTGCTTGCTTTCCCTTGTATTTTAATCTAAATTGATGCGTGGGAGAATGGGTAAGAAAAAAGCTTGGAGATATCTTGCTGTGTTTTATCACATGCATTTGGACTGTTGGCACTGGGGTTTTGGAGCTGCTCCATTTTTCTTCCTCTCCTTCAGTGTTGCTCAACCTTCTGGTCACAACTGGGAGAACAAATAGCATAGTTTATAATCTCTGAAGCATGAGTAAAACATGTTATCTTAAACTGCAGGCTAGCTATAAAAATAGCTGCAAATATTAACTGTAAATACAGAATAACATAGAAATATTAGGGGAAGAAAAAAGCTACAAAATTTTCAAAATGCCATTCATTTCCTCAGCTCTGCCCAGCCCTGTGTGGAGCCATATCCATGCCCTTTGGAGGATAACTGTGTTGGGGCCTATGTTTTCCCTCTTTTTGTGACTCTGGAGAGCCCCCATAGCCTGGATTCTCCCCTGAGTTAATGGTTAATGGAATTTTAGCTGAGGTGATAAATCCTGCTTCCTGCTTCAACCTGCACAGACCCTTCCCTCCCCCTCCCAAAAGAGGGTTAAGGGGGGATTTACATTTCTCCACCTCCTCCCCTGCCTCCACACTGGTGCCCTTTGCATCTCCATTGGGGATTGCTCCAGATGTGAACAAAGGCAAGGGTCTCCAGCCAGAAGAATGGGGGTGCTGTGTGTCTAAATAAAAACACATCAGCTCCCGGTGTTTCTGTTGCTGGTTTTGTGATTCCTTCTGGCTCAGTACTGGTTTAGTTTGTCTGGCATTTTTAGGGAATGGGATTGGGTTTTAGGAAAGAGAATTCCACCTTTCAACCTAGCAATTGTGAGATCTGCATGGCGACTCTCATGACAGGTTTTTTTGGAGAGGACATTGACAGACAGACAGAATGGCAGGGCTTGGACATGGTTCCAGACACAGATGCCTAAATTTAGTTTCCTGAAATGTAGGTGACTTCATGTGAGCTAAGCTGAATTGCCCTCCCAATACTGCACATTGTACAGTGGAGTCTTAGCCAATAAAAATAAAAATTATTTTCCAATTAGGAAAATAATTCCCCTTTTTAGTATTCTATCCTGAGTCAGGCTTTTGAAACATTTTTTGGATGCTACACTTTTCATATTTTCTTCTTTTAAGATTAATATCCTGCTTTAGGGCACAGGCAGAGAAACAACACTGCTTTATCGTGGCAATTCCATATTTGCATTATTGTTAACCATTTATTTGATTACATTTCCAAAGGGAATCCATTCAAATATTTTAATCTTGCTAAATTACTGCTGCTGAGTGGAAGTAAAAGCTTGCTTGGACAGCTATGCCATGAGCAGTTTGCAGTGGTTCACTGTCAAAACAGTGCCAAATTCTGTAGAAAAGACTTCTAGGTCTAGAGGAGGTCAAAAGTGGAGCATCAGTCAGCAATGCCATGGTTTTATGAAAATAAAATAAACATAAAATAAGTAAGTCTGGGAGTATAAATGAGAGCAGTGCCTGCAAATGGGGGAAGGAATCTTTCTTCCCTGCTCCATCACTGGACTTTTGTATTCAGGAACTGAGTACAATTCAAGAAAGCCCCAAGGAGAGTGCTGGGAAAGATCAGGAGCAAAACCTCCCTCCCAGGACTTCCAGGGAAATACTGTAGCCTTGTTTAGCTTAAAGCTAACAGAAGCCAAAGTGGAGTGTAAACCCTGGTAATTCTTCTCCTGTGTGGAAGCTGGAAGGTGTAATCATTTCTGCATCACTTCAGGATTTTGCATCCAAACCGTGTTCATTTTTACTCCTTTGATGTACCTACCCTGGACACAATCTGCAGACCAAACAGAATTCAATCAATAATTCTGCTTTTGAAAGCACACCAGCTGCATAAATGTTTATAAACCCCAAATCATGTCACTGTGCACATGAGCAGTGGGCTCAGGGCTGCCCTCCCTGAGCTATGGAGTTGTTCCTTAGCAACTGCCAAGGTGGCCTTTGGGGACCACCTGGCAAATGATGGAGAAATAACCTCAAATCAATATTTCATGGAGGAGATACTGTTAATAGATTGCCTCTGTGTATTTTACAGACACAACTTTCTGCCTGTGAGTAAACTGTTAGGTAAAAATTCCTCTGATTAACAGCCACATTGTTATTTCATTTCTTATTTGTGTTAATATTAATCCTATCCATTTTATATGTTGAGTATTTGAATTCCAGCATTTGATAGCTGCTTTCATGGAAGAAAAATCATGCTGAGATGAAGTTTGACATTAAAATGAGGTGATCAAGCAACTGTCAAAAAATCAAGCACTGTTTGCTTCCCTGGCTTGGAACTGAATTTGGAAGCATGGCTCTGGGTGTAGAGGAAAGAGGGAGAAAGAGGAAGAAAGTGATTTTGCTCAATTACTGAATTAAATTCATGTCCGTGGAAACTGTGATCAGGGGTTTCTGGTACAGTCCAGCCTATAACCTCAGCCTAAACACCAGATCATCCGTGTCATCCTCATGGATGGACCCTGCTAATCCAACTTGTAGTCCATTGCAGGAGTGCTAGATGAGTTTTACCATTCTCCTTAGTTTGTGTTCCAGTTACCCCCTGCTTCTAGGGCCGCTTCTTAGTATTTTTCAGTTCCTTCTCTGTAGAATAAGCCACTTGAGGACTAGACTGGCAGAATTAAATATCCTCAGCCTGAATTAACCTGGGAAATAAGAATGTTCCCTGTGAAATTAGCTGCAATTTTTATATTACTACCAATGGCAATTCTCAGAGTACTGCACTGAAAATGAACTATTAGCCATAAATGAGCTTTTCCAAAAGTTAAATATCCTGAATATACACAACTTCCCTTCTATGTTGGCAAAGATTGCTCTGTTAGATTTGACCAAATCACTCTCTTCTCCAAGGAAGTTCACCAAATATGTTACATTTATCATGTGCTAGAGATTGGCTTCCACCACTACATTGAGGCAGGAATTGTCATCTTTGTCACTTGCATATTCAAAGAAAGAAATTACTGCTCCAAGGACTTGTGGTAACCACTTTCAAAGGACTCAGAGGAAGGGGGTAGAGATTTAAATGAAAGAGTGATGTACACACAAAGAAATTCTAATTTGCAGTAGGTCCCAGATCAATCCAATTTCAAATTTCAGCCCTAAAAGCAAAAACACAAATTTTGTGCTGCAGGAACGTGTTGGCTGTGGCAGAGAAGTTCTGCCTCAGAAATCCTCCTCGTCCTTGGCTGGTCTCTCCCTGGCCACAGCATCCCTGCAGATGTGCCAGGGTGGCCTTGATGTAAACTCTGCTATGTGTTGGCATAGATCTCCTCCTCCTTCCCCTTTCCCTTTTTATTTTTTAGCTTATTTACTTCCATCCCAGGTAATTTCAGACCCAACAGCTGCGCAGGGAGGAGGAGCAGGGAAGGGCAGCTCTGGGAACCGACCTGTTTTGTAACACTGCCCTCGTCTGACTGAAAACGCCTTGAGCTGTGGAGGGCCCTTCATATCGCAATTATCTCAATGAAATATCAAATATTTCAGCTCCACGGGCACTGCAGAGTGACTGGGGGAGGATGAGAGCTGGATGCTGAAGGGGGTTGAAGCAGCAGAGGTGATAGATGCAAACGAAGTAACAAAATTTTGCCTTGAAAGAGGTGCGAGTTTCCAGGGGAGCAAGGTTGTGTGGAAGGTGGCTGTGTGGAGGAGCAGCAGGGGAGTAGAAAGGAAGATGCTCTAAAGGAGACAGAATTTGGGAAAGGATGTGGAAGCATAAAGGGTGGCTGTGAAGCAAAGCAGAGAAGGAAGAATAGAAAAAGAGAGTGAAACAGCTCCCTCTGGAGCAGACCTGGAACAGAGAATTTAAACCATTGCTGGAGCCACAGCAGGGCTTTAACTTCTCACACAAGGGAGTGATTTCCCCTGCCAGTACTGAAAAGTTACAGAACCAAATACTTCATCAAGCACAACCAACTCTGCTCTTCAGCAGGGCAAAATACCCCAAACTTCTGTAAGTGACGTTGGATGGACCATTATGATAGAAACAAGGACACATGGGATGGTTTGGGTTGGAAGGGACCTTAAAGATCATCCAGTTGCAGTTCCAACCCCTACCTGCCATGGGCAGGGACACCTTCCACTATCCCAGGCTGCTCAGAGCTCCATCCAACCTGGCCTTGGACACTTCCAGGGATGGGGCATCCCCTTCTCAATTTGCCTGGAAGCAGGAGGGAGGCTGCAGTGCCACCTCAAATCAGTCACTTGCCACAGAAAATTCCCAGCTGCTCCTTTGTCTTTATTAATTGTAATCTAATTAATTGTCTCATTAATTGTATCAAGAGAGATAGAGCACTGGAGCAGTGGGTGTGGAGGGGACACACGCTGAAATGCCACGTGCTAATTTGGACAAATCCTGAAAGATGTTTGAACTTGTTCCTCTACTGCAAGAAGCCCATCCTGTTCACCACAGAAAAAATAAAATTGCCATGCAGCAACAACCCCTGTTCAAGTTTGTGACTTGCCTTAAAGCACAGCTGAAACCACTTTTGTTTTTCTGCAGAGTCAGACCTTTATAGATCAATCATGCGAGGAGGATTCCTGCAGCTGTGATTTTTAAAAACTTCCCAGGTGCTTTTTGTTTCCCTTTCAGTGCTCTCAGAATCTAATAAACTGGGGAGGTAATAGGAAGCTTCTCTTTTGCTGTTTTTGATTGTGTGTGTTGCTGTTTTCTTAAGAGGCAATGTACATTTTGGGCTAAGAGATGCAATTATTGTAACTTCCCTGTGCCAGGACAGGCCTCACCTGGGAAGATTATTCCATGAGACAGCAGGTGAGAATGAAAGCAGCTCAGTGTTATTCTCCTTTTTATTTGCTTGGTTTTGCTTTCTGTCTTTTCTCTGTGAACCTGCGTGTGGGCACCTTTCAAAACAAGGTGGGGGATGAAAAGGTTGACTTTTGCTTTAGCAAAAGGAAATTGTTGGATTTTGGAGGGATCAAAGTGCGGCTGGTGATTTTGCCTGGCTGTTGGGAGCTGCAGGAAGAGGGGATGCAGCCAGAGGAAGGCAGGTGGATATGGGACACTCTGACATTGGTTAACAGGATTTGAGAGCCACAGGTGCCCTCAGCTCACCCCAGTGGGGTCCAGACTCATCAACTCAAGCTTTGGCCTTTCACTTTTTCACTCTACACAGATTGGAAGAGATTAAAGACAAAGTTGCAACAGCTGTCCTGGGAATGTTGGATTTCACATGCTTCCAGTGTTCCTTTGTCATTAAAAGTCTGTCATTCACACATTAGTGCATAACTGCTTAACAGGCAAATGGAATATTGTAAACACTTCGTCCTCAGTAAATACCACACTGAGGCTGTAATTGTGCCTTATTCAGGCATCTCCTGGATGAGAATTCCTTTGACTTGAGTCTCACTTTGAGAGCCTGATTCTGTGCCCTGAGCAGTTTTGTGTGCTCTCCTCTGGATGTTGTGCACTGAAATAGTGAATGGCAGAGCTGAAGGGGTTCAGGACTTGTGGTGGTTTGTAAATGCACCTCTTCAGTGGACCTCCGTAGCTAAACACATAAATAAATAAAATTCCAAACTCCTTAGTGGCTGCTGTGTGTGAACTTGCTCTCTCCACCTAGTCCTGTTTGTCATTCCTCACTTTGGGCTATCACTGCCTGAACTTGAGGCTGTGAGCGTTGTGTCCCCTCTGCAAGGTCCTGTCTTTGTGCTGCCGCTTTAGGTGGTAAAAGGTACAATGGTGTGCCCTCACCTGAAGGTTCACGGTGCCTTTGTGGGGCTGCAGTGAATCAACTCTTTGAAGGAGTCCCTGGGGCGAGGTGATGTGAGTGATGCGTTTGTGTGAGACACACACTCGAGGAACTGATGGCATTTGAGCATTTTGCTGGTGAAGACACCAGCTGTCCTGGAGCAACAGGAAAGCTATTGTGGGCCTGGACCTGCCTGCCTTCCTCTGGTGCCAGTGCTGCACAAAGCAACTTTTTGTACTTCTAATGCTATTCAGCTTAGCAAAAGGTGCAGCCTGGGACCAGTCAGAGACCATAATTAAAGAATTCTCGGCTTCCACCCCTCATATAAAGGTCATGTGTTCGTATTTCAGTTGTTTAAGTCAGCCTCCAGCGTTTGTCAAGTGTCTGGTGCTCTCCTGGTGCTGTGCAAACAATAGCAAAAACAAGGCAGAATTAATGTTCAGTTAAACTGTGGCCTTTGTAACAGGGATTAGAGCAATAAACAAGTTTTGGAACCATCCCTCCTCCTTATATGAGAGGATTTGACTTTGTTAGACTGATCATATTTTATTTGTAAAATTAACTGTAAAATTCAGTATTAGTAATCCCAGCCAGTCAACACTGACTCAAGCTTCATCCTCTTTTATTCCCTCTGGGTGGGGGAAAACAATTGTGTTTGAGAAAAAAAAAAGTTTGGGATATGAACAATCTCATTCTCTTTTTAAAATGTTTGGTTTTCTGTGTCTTATGCTACACTGTTAATCCTCAGAATATTTTTTAGTATTTCTGACATCTGGA
This sequence comes from Onychostruthus taczanowskii, assembly GCF_017590055.1. Lineage (NCBI taxonomy): Eukaryota > Metazoa > Chordata > Aves > Passeriformes > Passeridae > Onychostruthus > Onychostruthus taczanowskii. The sequence continues at coordinate 14,166,008 of NW_024498906.1, forward strand.
AATATTTACATATTATTGTTGCTGTTAAATGAAACCTGAGATTCCTGCATAACAGCTTGCCTTTGGGAGTTTATATTTGAGTTTTAAAAAAAACCAAGATGGGACTACTGTGATAAAAGCAAAAGAACTGGCACATCTTTTAAGTTTTGAAGCCAGGTAGGGAAGCATTGTAAAAGAGAAGAAAACAGCCTGGCAGGAGACATTTTCCTGATGACAAAACCCCATGGAATAATGAGTGGCCAGAGGATGCAGAGGGGGATTCTGGGGTTACTCTACCCACTGCAGGCACAGGAAAAAATCTTCAACCATTGAGTCTGCCTTGTGTTCATGGCCTTTGCAGGCTAATCCTCCTGTGGAAGCCCAGGACAGTGGGAATATTTCTGTCTGCTCTGGGGTGCCCTGACCCCCAGGGGAGCTCTGACTTTGCCCCTCATTCATGGAGAAAGTTTCCCAGACTTTGAGACAGCCTGGAATCCACAGAAGTGTGAAATAGATTATGGAGTGTAGTGCAGATGTGTCACTTGGTGAGAAATTCAGGTTTTGGGATTTGTTTTTTATTTTTAGTATGTTGTGGATGGAAGCATAGGGTGTTGTCCTGGATTTCTTCTTCATGCTTCTTCTTCCTCTTTCTTCCTGGGTTTGGGTGGAATTTTGTAATTGGGCAGAACAGTCTGCATTGCAGCTCTGTGGGATCAGTTATTGGGTTAAAAGGGAAAATAATCCAGGTGTCAGTTCTTAACTGGACAGTTTAGTCTTAAAAAAATCTTGTACCAAGAGATTGTTGGCCATTTTGTGCCTTCTAATGAAAAGCTGCTGAACTTATGGTTATGAGGCTTACTGATAAGAAATAATAAACACCTGAGTCCAAACATGAAACTCGAGTGCCTTCAGTCCCAACTCAGAGAAACTGACAACTGAAACCCCCACATCCTCCCCTTCCCATCTTATCTGTTGATAATCTTTCTTTCTCTTGGTAAATGTTTGAAATGCAGGCAAACATGAAACTCGAGTGCCTTCAGTCCCAACTCAGAGAAACTGACAACTGAAACCCCCACATGCTCCCCTCCCCATCTTATCTGTTGATAATCTTTCTCCTGGTAAATGTTTGAAATGCAGAAACTTTTTGGCACAGTCTCTGCCCTTTGCCAGGGGGTGTTTGGGGAGGATCCCCAAGGTTCAGGACCGAAGCAGAGGCTGTGACAGTTTATCTGTCAGTAGGGTTTCAATGATGGTTCATGACTTGCTCAAAATGAGGAACTGAGCAAAGCTTGCTCACTTTCCCTGAAGAACCCTTATCCCCAACACCAAGAGTCTGGAAAAGTCCTGGCCTTCAAAGAGGGAGATTGAACACGTGGGTCAGTGGTGTTTTAGCACTGAACAAAGGCTTAGAGAGCACTGAGAAGGAGCTGACCCAGCAGATCTCTGGTTTTCCATTGGGATGTAATTACAGGGGAGCTTTCCTGTCACACAGCTGAGGGTGTCCCTGGCTAAAGAGAAAACCCTGGTGATGCCACCTGTAGTGGTTTTGGTTCACCAATTTGAGATTTCCCAGCCAACACGCCAGTTGGTGTGGTGGGCTCAGTGCTGCCCAATCACCAGTGCACTCACTAAAATATGTTTACTCACTTCTTGCTGTGAGATAGGATTAGGAGAAAGGCAAAGCAGGCTCAGAACTTTAAATGGGTGTAAAGAAAAATGTATTAACCATAACTAAAAGAAAGGGTAATAAGAACTCAGAACAAAACCTTCAGGACACTTCTCCCCTTACAACCTTTCCTTTCCCACTGACAATGTAAAGAAACAAAACCTAAAATTTCAGTCAGTTTACCACCTCTAAAATAGTCTTTCTTCAGCTCACTTAGGGAGAGGAGTCCCTCTTGTTAATGTTATGAAGACTTCTCCACAAAAAACCAGTTCTTTGGTGGCTCTGCTGTGACTCCTCTTTCAGCACAGAGCACGTCAAGTCTGCTCAGAGGAACAGCACCAGGGCTCAGCAGTGTATTAGGAGAGGCATTAATTCATGCTCTGACAGCTCACCCTACCTCTGCTTTCCTCTCAAAGCTCTGAATTTCATAGCCTGTCATCCTGGAGGGATGGCCAGAGAGTGTCCTAGCATGAACTGCACACTGGGTGTAACACAAACCCCTCGATAAGAACCGGGGAACAAAGGAGCCTCTGTGCAGCTTTTATCTGACAATGGGAGCTCAGTCAGCAAGAGCACTGAGCAGTGTGGGCAGGAGGGAAATCTCCTTCAGCAAGGCTGAGCTGGCACCCAGGTGATGGGAAGTGTGTCATCCCGAACTCCCCGAAGGAGCAGCGTCCTTATCTCCAGCTTGCTTGGCAGTCAGGGACAGGACTGGGCTGGGTGGTGGCTCTGTCACCTCCGTCTGTCCCTTGTCCTGCTGTGCTCTGTGTGCTCCTATACCCTCTCTTCACTCAGATATTAAACTTAAAATGGAGGCAGTTTGATTTCACACAATTAAAAAAAAAAAAAAATTATCAGTTGTACCAGGGAATTGTCCTGCCCATTTTGGTGAATCCACCCAGAGAGACCCTAAACAGTGGTTCAGTTACCAGTTTCACACTGGTGTCTTCCTAGTATGAAAACCTGAAATTCCCTTGGTTAGTTTAGACTATGTTGGTGCTGCTTCTCCATTCATCTTCCCCTCCCCACATTCTCTGACCTGCTTCAGGCTTGTGCTGCTTTTTTGGGAAGTTTTTGGCTTTGTGTTACCATCAGAGAGAGCAGGAGAAATGGCCCTCCCCAGTCAATCCCCTCTTAAATTATGTTTAGCTTTGATTGGGAGGGGTGGGAAGAGCTGTTCCCGTCTCTGTTTGACTCTGTTTTACTTTGAAGCCATCAAACATCATTCCCCTGGCTTTGTCTGCCTCTCAAATTTGGGAGCCAGCAGAGGGAATATGATGAAACAGGTATTTAAGGCAATTAAGGAGCAGGCTGGAGCAGAGGCTGAGTTATCAATCACAGCAAGATCTACCTGGAGACATGAAAGAGCTGTGCAGGTACTCAGCACATTCAGTACTGCAGAAGAGTCTGGGCATTTCTCTGAGTTTCTCTTTTAGCTCCATCTGCAATTAAATGGATAAAATTGTTACTTTACTTGCTCAATGTCTTATGGTTTCAGGTAGCGCTCCAAATCAATGCTCTGGAAGAGATAAAAATAGGAAATAACCTTTCCAGAGTTCTGGTCTAATAAAAGTTTTGGACTAAGGCAGAAGATGGACTGAGAATCCCAAAGTGACATAAAGCACTTAGCTATGGCTCTTTTTTAAAAAAACCTTCTCATGCAGCTGCAGAAACCCAGAACAGCAGTGCTCAGCTTAGAGAAATCCAGAGGATAAAAGTGTTTTAGCCCACGAAAAAAATAAAAAAAGTCAAGGATCAGGCTACATCCTACAGTGTCTTCATGTTGTTACTCCTCTTTATTAAAATAGAAATTGTGTGCTGATATTTACAGTGCCCACTGTAAAAACCCTGCCAACAGCACCAATGATGTAGTAGTGACTCAACAACAAGATTTTAGGCAAGTATTTGTTTTTCTGTTGACAGGATAATATTCTAGCCATTACAAGTGGAAAAAAATGAAAAGTTGTGCCTGTCTGCAGTTTAAATTATTGGTTGCAGTCCTGGAGTTTGGACCACGGAGCCGTTCTAGCCAGTAATGCTGATGAGCTTGTTAATGCCAATGGATTCTGGCTTTAGGGCACGAAACACTTTCAAAATGTGGCACAGGTCTCTTGACTCCAAACCCTGAGAAAGAGCAGGTGGAAAGGGAAAGAAACTAAAGCAGTGTGTTTGTGCTGTGACCAAGCTTAGAAAACTTTTGGAGAAATGTACTGGGTTTTTTGGTTTTTTTTGTTTTTTTTGGTTTTTTTTTTCTGTAGCATCAGCAACTGAATTTAAAAAAAATCAGTGTGATAATATTTTTTTAACTGTGAAAAACAAGGTTTATTTTTTTGGCAAAATTTAAAAAGTTTAATAAAAGACAGTAGGAGACAGAAATAAAGGGTTAAAAACAGTTGGGTGTTTGGTATTTAGTAAAGAGCACACTGTTATTTTCAGAAATACTCTTTAAATACTTTTTTATTACATCAGCTTGTATATTTATAGACTTTTATGCATATTAATATTTTTTACAAATTATTGTATATATTTTAGGAACTATTTTGTTTTGTTCTTTTTGGGGTGTGCTTTTTTAGAGTATGTGTGGTTTTTGGCTGTGGTTTTGGTCTGTTTTCTTTATTACTTTGGGCTTTGGTCTACATTACTTCAGATGGTAGATGCTAACAGCTGGCATATCAATAGCAGTGTCTTTATTACATGTTTACTGGATGTTATCCTGACAAAACAGGATAAATAATAAAAAATGAATATAATAATAAAATAATAAATAAAAGCAAAGTTATTTTAACATTATACATATTGCATTCATCTTCATATTTGTGAAAAGCCAACAATATAACATATATTTATAACATAAAGAATCATTTTCTGCTAGAAGAGGTTTTGTGGTGTTGGCACTCGAGCAAAGCCCCACTAGGTGTCCCTCGTCTGTCAGAGTTCCTCGGAGGAGAGCTGGAGCCCGAGGTGTCTGAAGGAACCAGATTTTTAAATGAGTGTTCCTCTGGAGTGTTCCTTTTTCTGTAGCATCAGCAACTGTATTAAAAAAAAAAAAAAAAAAAAAAAAAAAAAAAAAGTGTGATAATATTTGACACATGCACTGTAGATTTGCTGTGTGCTCAGAAGAGGACCAGACATTGAATTGGAACAATTTAAAATCAATAATGGATTTATTTAGAATATTTAGACTCAAAATGGAATCAATATTTATCAGCATCAGTGTGGAAACACCCAAGTGTAAGTGCAGGCAACCAGATTTCACCTGAGCTTGCCACTCTCCAATCACTGAAGGTCACCTGGCAATCAGAAACCTTTTTTTGAGTTTTTTGGTGCTTTTTTTTTGCTGTGGGGTTAGGAATATTCCCAGCACTGCTGTGCTACTACTGCCTCAGATCTCAGCTTTTGCTTTGCTGGAGGTGGTGGGAAGGGTAAGGAAGGCTCCAAACCACAAAAAACCAAACCACCTAAAAATCCTACTGTTTTGGTTGGGTTTTTTGGTTTTTTTTTTTTTTTCCCCCCCCCCCTCTGTGTAGTCCTGGAATTTTTGTGTTAGTATTCCTAATGAGCTTTGTAAATAATCTTTAAAAGTAATCAAAATCTGGACTGAAGCTCTGTGAGGGGCACAGTGACCTCATGGTAAACTTGTAATTACAAATCTGTGCTCGGTGTTGTTTATGGTCTACTACACATCACTGCCAAAGGTGGCTGGATTTTGGATTTTAAAGGGGATGAGAGGGAAGGCAAAACCATCAGAAGGCACAAACCCAGGCACCCTTAGGTATCTATCCCAGTGCTATATTTGTTTTTAATATTGAATTCTGCTTCTGAAACCTAACAGAAAACAATCTTTTTAATTTGAATGTTTCAGTAATCTTTTTAATTTGAATGTTTCAGTAATCTTTTTAATATGCCTGAACACTAGCTCTCCATGGGACCTCACATGTTGCTGTTTCAAAATATTGAAACTATCCTATATTTCTACAAGAAATTTGTTTTTAATGAACAGAGACTGCAAGCTCAAAATACACATTAGCAAAAACCAGATTATTAAGCGAGCTGAGCGCTCATGAGACTTGCAAATTGATAACTGGAGAGAAGAAAGTTCCCCAAATAGCCGCGGGGCAAATAAAGCGAGGGCAGAACAAACACGGGCCTGTGCTGCAACACTGGCCCCAGGTCACCCCATTTCCAGCCTGGATGAAGCTCAGCCTCTCTTCCCGAGGGCTGCTGCTCTTTCTCCTTGTTTTGAGTCCTTCAGGGCACATCTGTGGCCCTGCAGCTCCTTTGGGTAATTTTTTTTCCCTCTGTCCTGGTGCTGGTGTTCCTCACAGAACTCTGGAACAGCCAGCGGGCGGCTCTGGCGCCTTCCAGCTTATCTTGCTCTGAGATGGGAGGGGACAGAGTGACCTCCCTGCTCCTGCTGGCCACAGGAGCTCCTGTGCACCTCCTTTCCTCCATTGTTGGACCTCCCTTGAGCAGTCCCAAGAATTCCCTGAAGGAAACCTGCCCCTCCATGAGGACATCCAAGAGGGGAACTTGACCTCCTCAGCAAGGCAGACCTCATGTCCTAAAAGGCAGCAGTCAGGGCAGGAGCTGCTGTGACTCACCCTAGGTTTGAGTGACATGTTTCCTGATCCAACACTTCTCCCAGAGCATTTCTCATCTCATTCTGATCTTAGTCATAAAGTTTTATGGGTGCTTTTCTTCCTGGCCTTTTTACCCTAGCTCAACGCTGCTAAGCAGCCCTTTGTTCCTTTTAGTCATCCACCCACAGCTTTCCCAGTTTTATTACTGCCAAGATGAATGCTCCTATTTCTCTAGGCCATTCAGCACATATTGATTCACCCAACTTCTAATCAGCTTTTTATTATTCTCCCGTGTGGCACTGGGAATCACCTGAAATTTAAATAGAATCCTGCAGATTAGGATGTCTTCAGAAGCAGATCCTCTTTTGTATGGGGCAGAAGATAAGCTTTAGGTTTCTAAATGCTCCAGCAATCTCTTTGACAAGATTAGCACTCCAGGGAGTGCTCCCTTTATCCAGAAGGGCTTTAATTGTACCCTTGGGGTATTGTGAGGTGGGAGGGGAGCCGACCTGTGCTGGGATAAAGATAAATCATTTATCACATATCTGGGTGTTCTGAAAGCCCCAGCAAGCATCAGGTTGGAGCAGGAAGCTCAGCCACCATTCCTGCTGGGGGGAATTAGCTCAGGGATAATTCCCCTGGCAGGGGAGGTTGGCACATCCCTTGTCTCCAGGAAATCTGCTGTGTCCAAGGCACTCTTTGGGAAGACATGGCAGCTTTTAGGGCAGACCAGGTGTGCTGTGGCTGCTCCCCATCACTTACAGTGCTGGCAGTTCAGGGTGATCTCAGCCCAAGGACTCCTCTCTGGCCTCATGGGCAGCAGATTTTGTTATTTTTTTTAATTTTCATTTGTAGCTCCTTTATAGGAATAGCTATCTCTAAGGTCAGGGCTTCATCTGGTAGAAGAAACCTTGTTATCAAGAAGCACAGAGGGAGCAAGGATATAATTTTTCTCTGGTCTTTAATTAGTGGGATTTTTGAATGGTTCCTTCACAGGCTAGCCCTTAAGGTTGCTGCTGTTTCTGACTTGTCTGACTCTGCTGCCTCCTCTCTCTCCCTCCATGTTCCAACCCTCTCAGTCCCACTTTTGGGTCTTTCCTTCCCCTTTTGTTGCCTTTTCCTTCCTGCAGAGTTTATGATCCTCACACCTACTGCTCAGCCTGCAGCAAAGACCAAGTGTGGGGAGCCCGTGCTGACACTGTCCTGTCACTGCTGCTGCTCAGTGCCAGGTGCCCAAGAGAGCTCGGGCTGCCGAGTCATTGTTTGGAGACCTCTGCAAGCTCGGGCCTGTGGGACTGTCTCTGCTTGGTTCTTTTTGTTTTGGCAGGGCTCCCCTGTGACAAACAAGACTTGTCCACTAAAAACCATGAAAAGGAAAAACAACCCTCAACTCACACTTGGTGTCTGGGTTTCTACCAGGCTTACAAACAATGTGCTCTGCTGTCTTGCTGCACAGACATGTCCTGATCTTTGTGGAGCTTAGCTTTTGCTGTAGGAGTAGCACTGAGACTGATATTTAGTTTCCCCCTTAAGCCTTAATATCCATGGAAATAGATATAGAAAAATATCTATGTTTCATGAAGTTTGGGATTGCTTGCATGCCAGGTGGATTCCAGAAAAAAAAACAAAAAACCACAAGTCCAGTTACAGGTGTAGTTATAGCAAGTGGGCAGCATGAATAAGAAGCTGAAGAATATTTGGTTTGAGGATATTTTAATATAGAATTAAACTTATTTAAGTGAACAGCACATTTGAGTCGACTCCCACCTGAGCCAGCAGCAAGATCAGGTCCACAAAAATGAAAATTATGTTTAAATACAAGAAGCCAGATGTGACCATCAGGCTTCTCATGCAAAAAAAAAAAAAAAAAAAAAAAAAAAAAAAAAGAGCAGATAATAGACCAGGTGTGCATTAAGCAGAGAAGAGGTGACTGCTCAGAGGCCAAAGCCTGGTTGCCCTCTCCCTGCACACCCCAATGTCCTCACCTGGCTCCCTGCCGTGGTGTGGGTGGAGGGAGGAGGAGGAAGGAAGGAAGGAGAGCAGGAGCTTCCACCTGTGGAGCTGAGCCTTGCCTTGAACTCCTGCCTGGGAGCACGAGGGGCAGAGCAGGGGCAGCAGCCACCCTGCCAGGGCTGGTGAGGATGGAGCCTGACCTGAGCTGCACAGCAAGGGCTGGGAGGAGATCCAGCCTGTGCCCAGAAAAAGGATCTGTTTCCTTCCTGTGGCTGTCTTCCTTTGTTTTCTTGGTATTATTGGAAATGCCTTCACTCAAAGAAATAATTTTCCCAACACCAGGTTTCTTGGGAGGACAGGACAATTATTTCAGAAAGGTTTTTTTTGGGGGGGGGAAGTGCACACACACAAAGTCTGTCAGGGACAGCCTTTCATGAAATATGGTGCTAAAATCTGTGCATCTTTCAACACAGGAATCTAATTAAAACACTCAGATTTTTCTTCACAAGTGAAGCAATGCTCTCTAAGGCTGTTGTGCCAGCTGTGTGCTGGGGCTGAGAATTCAGGTGTTTGCAGACAGGTCACTCCTGGGATGCTGAAAGAAATTATCTGTTATTTCTTGTAACCAGGGGTGACTTGGTAATGAGTGTCTGTCCCAATGCCACGAGGCAGAGCCTGGCACAGACAGATTTGCCTTGTAATGATGATACATTATTGATACAAGAATATTTCACCCAGTTACCCTGCAGACCTCTCCCACAATATCATCTTGTGCAAGTGCACTGAAATCTCTGTTGACATTGAGTGTGCCCGGCTGTGTCATTATGTTTCCAAACAAGCCACTCCTCCTCCTCTTTGTTTCCTAAACCTCTCACTGAAAAAATTATTTACTTCAGTGCTGAGCCACAATGAGGAAAAAAAATAGATATTTACAAAGCAAGCCCAAAAAAATCTGTAGGAGGGCATTTTTCAACTAGTAAAGGAAGGAAATGCTTTTTTGGGGAGTTGTTTTAGGGGTGATTCTTTCATTACATTTTTTTTTTCTTCTTCATGCTGAAATTTTTTGGGGAGAGAGAGATGACTTGGACTAAGCAAATTCATTGACTGACAAGTGTCTCATCTGAATTTCAAGAATTAATTGCCCTCAAAAGAGCCATTATTGCCTCATCTGTTTTTCTGTGCTAAACATGAATGCTTTAGGACGGGAACTTGCCTGTTGACACCTTGTTTTCCTGCTTCCCCAAGCACTCATCCACACTTAAAATACTTGGGATTTTTTGAGGGGAGGAGAGACTCTTGGGGCTTTTTTGTGTTTTGTTCTTTTTTCGTTGTAGGTTTTTGTTTTTTTGGTTTTTTTATCATAGTGTTTGATTATCAGCAGTACTGGGTTGTATAAAGGTGTGGAACAAAGGGATCCTTTCATATAAGCACAAGTTTATTGACAGCACAGGAATATCTTGAAAAATGTACAGAGGTCAGAGCTTAGGACAGGTGATATTCTGTATCTCTACAGATAGGAGTAGATAAGGAGATATTTATAGGCAAATGAAACCTGGAATTCCTGTCAGTTGAAAAGTTTAAATGTTTTTATGCCAACTATAAAACTGTCTTTAAAAAAAAAAAGGTCCATAAAGTATTCAGATTAGAACCTGTCAGTTGCTGCCACTGGATTTTCAGGTGTCCAGTTAGAGGTGGAATTAGGGCTTGTCATGTCCTCTCTTCTTTTAGGATCAAGTTTATATGTTGAAAATCATCCCCACTGAGGAAATATGATATGGCTTGGATGAGTAGAAAATATACCATAAAAGCTAAGAAATCCAGCTCATTAGGAAGCAATAAGGATGTTTCTGTCCTGCCTGAGTGATTTTAGAAAGGTGGTGTGAAGCTGCCCAGATAAACCTGAAACTGCACCAAAAAAAAAAATAAATTAAATTCTGAGGTCAGAGTAATTTTTCATTCAAAAATATTTTTGTCAGGAAACTCAAGTTTGTGTATGAAAATGTATGAAAATGGCAGAGGTTATTTTTGTGTAACTCTGCACGTACGCTTGTTGCCTCTTGTATGCAGTCTGCAAAGCAGTCACACAATGACAAAGTTCAAGTGAGTAATGGGGTTTTTTCTTAAGGGTTTATGTGTGCAGGGATTTATAGATCCTGTTGCAATGAGTTATCCTGTGTGGTAACTTCAGAAATAGATTCAGCGTGCACTTCCTTGACAGTTAAGGAAAGTTATATATGCCAACACACTTATTCAGTAAAATGCCAGATTACAGAGCAAGCTCTATATGACAAATGGTAGTGGGCAAAAAAAAAAATAAATCTGGTGATTCTGTAGTCATCCTGCACTCGAGATGGATACCAAATGTGGCCACTGCTCAAAATGAGCAGGAGCCTTATGTCAACTCATCTGCTCAGTTTTGAAATCTGAATTTCTTCATGTTTTGGAAAGGAACCCGTCAGGCGCTGTACACCAGTCTGCTTTTGGGTTCTTACCCAATTTCCTTACTTGAGCACACTTCTAATTGTGCCACTTAAAGGAGGTTAAAAAACTCACTTGGACCAGAAATACCCACGGTGGTTTAAGGTCAGTGTGACTTTTGGCAGCAGCAGCAGCAGCGTCCCTTCAGTGGCAGAGGTTGTGCACCCGTGCTTTGGCTGTTTTGGTGCCGAGGGATTGCCCACAAAAGGGTCTGAGCCAGCCTGAGCTCAGCCCTGATCTGTTTTACAGCCTTGCTGGTGGCTGGCCCTGCAGTGCAATGGCCTGGGTTGCAAACACCTCAGCAGGCAGCAGCATCCTAAATTGCAGCTATTAAACTTGGCACTGCCTGCCTGACCCATGCCCTGCAAAGCTTTGCTGGAACTGTTCTGCTTTAAGATGGTAACCGGCCCTTTGCAATCTCTGTGCTTGTTTTAGTAAACTGATCTTATCTGCAGATCAAAATAGATTTTTAAAGGTGCTAAATGCTGGCAGTATATCTCCTATAGCAACACATTTGTTGCAACAGGTGAAGGTTTAAGACTGAACAGAATGTTGGGCTTGGCTGCTCTTTGCACTCCCTCCAGCTTCAGGGAGGCTGTGGGAGGGATGTGAACCCCTCCACTGTACAGAAATGTGACTTTTGGGGCTCTTTGCAGTGTGCATTGCACTCTGGGCTCTGATTTGGGCTGTTACCACTACGTTTCACAAGGACAATATTTACTTTGACACACGTGGTGTTTTTCTTTCCCGTGCCTTGCTATTAAATCCACAGCTAAAAGCACGTTGCTGTGTAATTACACACACATGTCTTGCTTTGGGTTTAGAAATAAAATTGCAGGCGTTTGCAAGGGTCAACACTATCAATTCAAACAAATCAGAGCCCTCTTGTTGAACTTGCCTCGTTTCTCCTTTCAGCCTCAGCTGGAATGAATTCTGCAATTACCTTGGGTGGCAGAGGTCTGTGAAGGTGCCGGGGTTTTCTTTCTCATCTTCAGAAATGATGTTGTGATGATGCTGAAACACATTACAGCACTTAGAGGGTGTTATATAACAAGTTAAGTGTGTGCTCGGAGGAGCTGGAGCACTTTGGCCAGGAAATTGGGCTGGGGAGAAGAGTCATCATGGGTCAGGGTGTGCAGTGGGCAGGAGGTCAGGCAGCCTGGGGATTTTGGAACAGAGCCAGATTGGAGGCGCTGCTGCTTTGGGATTTCTTCCTAAACACTCTGATTGTGGAGAAGCATTAACCACAAATGGGATGAGGCATCTGTCAATCCATGGGCAGTGCTGGACAGAGAGGTGTTTCATGACCTGTGCCCTAGGTGGTGAATGTCTGCTTGTGGGCAGAGCTGAAATCGGGAGGGCAGTGGATATTCAAGGGTTTTCCTTGCCCTGTGAACCCCGGCTGCCCCACAGCCTTCAGCACAAGGGCACATCTTTGCAGTCACAGCAACTTATGGGACAGGAGATGGGGGATGAAACCCAGCCACGAACAACACTGCCTGTGCCTGGTGGAAGTCCCTGTCCATCCTGTAGCCCAGCAGCAGAGCTGGATTTCCCTGCCACCGTCCCTGGAGCACGCCCAAAGCCTGCAGTGAGTTTGCACTTGTGCCACCTCCCAGCTGTGCTCTGGCTGCAGCAGGGAGCTGGACCCCCCAGATGCTTCCCAGGTGCATCACAGGTGCTATTAAACACAGGAGGGGAAAGAAGAAAATAGACCTGTCTAGTGCTGTTTTGTCAAAATACAACCAGGACAAGCACAAACTAATTAGAAATCGAGACAACTCCCATATAAAACGCAATGGTGTGTCATGTGTGTGCCAACAGGCAAAGTGATTACTCAGTTGTTGTTCAGGCAAAAATTCCCACTGAGTAAGGTCAGAGTAATCAGCTCAGGATCTGTCCCTGCTGTGCTTGCCCCCAGTTGCCACCGTGCTCTCCATGTGAGGAGCTCCAGGCGTTCTCTGCTCCCGACAGGGTCAGGGCTTTGCTGACTCAAGGCAAGGCTTGGCACGACACCTGGACATCACCCCATCCCCTGGGAGAGGAAACACAACCTTGTGGGCTCCTGCCAGCCCCTCCATCCCTGTGCCTACCAAAATTGCCACGGGGATTAGGCAATGCTGCCTGTGGGAGTGATCACAGCCAGTTGATTGCCCTCCCCTGCCTTTCCATACCATGCCCTTCATCCACTCTTCCCCAAAAGCTGTGCTGGTCTCTTCCCCACTGCAGGGTGTTGAGGGGGGATTGCTGGTGCCTGGGCTCCTGCTATATCCCCTGAGCCTCCCAGTGTCCTGAGGCAGGTGTATGTTTTGCTCCATTTGTACATTTTTTGGGGTCTGTATGCACTGGGGGTTTCTCCTGTATTCTCTTGAGATCTGTAAAGGTAGAGCTGTGGTATTTTTGGGCAAAATCCTGGCTGTGTCAAACCCTTCACACTTCTCCCTGAATTGGTGTTACTTGTCAAAGCCCATCTCCAGGGCCTGTCTTTACCCTGGAGGTCCATGGCTTGGTCAGCTTTCAGGATCTGGACCAAAGCTTTTGATCTCCACAGGGCAGGAGAGGGTGGCTGTGCTTTTTTTGAGGGGGAGGTCTCCGGTGGCTGCAGTTTTAGTGCCTTGGGTAGTCCTTAATGCCAGCGTAACAAGCACTGCTAGACATTAAACTGTGTCCCCATCCTTCTATTTCAGGGATTTTCAGCTCCTTTTCCTCCTCCCCGGCCATCTCCCTGCAGGAATTGCATTCCTCACTTAAAAACCATGGGCTCTCATCACCTCCCACTGCTCCCCATTCACTGTCCTGGGCAAGGAGCTGCACCTGCCCCTCTCTTGAGCTGTGGGTTCCCCTCCTGGGTCCTTCCCACCTGCCCCAGGCCAGCTCCCCTCTGCTCTCCTTTCCTGCCTGGGCCCCACCCAGCTTTATCTCAGAGACACACAGAGATATGACACACAGCTGTGCTCACCTGCCTGCTGATCTGTCCCCAATTAGCCCAAATGCAAGCTGGCACAGCAAGGAGGGGAGGAAGTGATAGGAAGGGCTTGAGAGAAAATGTCCTGCTCTGTGGCAACAGCTAGGGAAAAAGAAGAAGGGTTGGATGTACAGAAAAAAGGAGGCTGCAAGGTGGACTTCTGGGCCAGCTGGCAGGACTCATCCACATACAGAACAGTTCCCACTTTGACTTCATTTTCTTGTGCTCAGTAGTGGTTTTGTCTTTATATTTCACTTTATATGCCCCTGGCTTGATGGACCATAAAATGGGGTAGGTTTGAACCAGCACAGCCTAGAATTTTCCAGAAGAATTGTCTTTTTTTTTCCCAAAGCTGTTACCCAGCAATCAACTCACAGTCAGTTTTCTTTCTCAGGAGTCAACAGTTCAAATTCAGGATTTCTACTCAAGAACGTATTCCGACATGTACCTAAGGAAGACTTTTAAGTGTTTTACCAGAACAATGGGTACTTAAAAATCACAGAATGGTTTGTCTTGGAAGGGATAAAGATCAACTCCTTCCAGCCCCTTGTCATGGGCAGGGAATCTTCCACTGGAAAAGATGGAGATGTAGCTTTTGACATTGTGCAACAGCAATGCTCTGGGAGGAAATGTCTCCCTTTCTGCAGCTGTGGGTATTAAAGTGTGGCTGCTGGGAAGGAAAAGGCCTGTCCTTTGGGAGAGTCTGATTAAGGGAAACCAGCTATTAACAGGTATATATGGAAAGGGTGGGGTTCCTTATTACTGCACTCATTTCAGCATCTGCTATCTGCCTCAGGAGTGCATCACGGTGATATCAGCCTTTATTAATATAAAACTCAGTATTACACATCCCTGATTACACCACAGGTGTAATTCAGGGGCTCTCTGACACTGCAGCCTATCTGATTGAAGTGGCAGTGGAGTGATCAGCGACACCAAATTAAGCTGTCAGTGTCAAGGATCTTTTTGGTGTAAAGTTAAATTATATGCAAGGATTAAAACCTGGGAGACTGTGATCTAATTAGCTGAAGTTTATCCTGTGAGTGGTTGGGGTGTAATAACTTGGTGATGCAGAAATGAAAATGCCCAATGGCCAATTTTCTCTGTGGGAAAGTGAGAAGTTACTTGGGTTTGGTATGTGCTGCATGACTCTTCTGTGTGGTTTTTTGACTTTTTTTTTTCCAGTCTACCATTGTGGAAAGATGTAGTCATTTAATTCTTTTCCAAGCACGTATGGATTACAGAATTTTCCCTCTCTCTTTGAGGAAAAGTATCTTTATCTCGTTCCTGTCTTTATTACAGAGTTACCACAAAACTCTAATTAGGGGAAGCATGTTTTTAGTGGTGAGGCTGCTAAGAAATTAGTGCTTCTGTTCTGAAGTTCAGTGTTGACACTTAAATGCTGTGTGGGAATAAAAAAGCCTGCTTTTCTTGCAAAACAGAACTCAATTACTCCTAATGAAAATTTCCCAGAAACCTTTCATTTTTATTGTACAAGTGTCTTATACTCTACTTTCATAGAGATTTTAATAGTGAGATCATAGTTTTTAAAAAAATCACCCTATCAAAACAATTTTCTCATTAATTTTGTTAATATAAAAAACTCTTTGGTTTCTTGCCTTCTCGTTAACACTTATATCAAACCAATTCTAAAATACATTTAATTCTGTTTAAAATTCCTTTTGTTGTTGTTGTTGTTGTTTTAGTAGAAAACTCTTCCCCCAGATGTTGTGATCACCTTTGTGCAGCACACGAGTTCCCAGTGTTCCACCTGGGAGCTGCAGGCTGACTTCAGATGGGTTTTATGGGACTCAGCACAGCTGAGCATGAGTCCCACAATATTTACCCAGCCATGAGACAAGCAGGTGTAATTATATTGGCCTTTATCATTTTCCCATGGCTGATAAGCTGCCCTTGGTGAGGAACCTGCGTGCTCCTGTGGCTGGGAGTTCTCTCAGAGACACCAGGGCTCCCCATGGACCATGCCAGCCCCAAAGGGAGGGGAAACTCGGCTCTCTTTGTCAGAATTGAAGCTTTTCTTGTCCTGCTGTTGGTAGTGGGGACTCTGATGTGCTTCAGTCCTGTCTCAGCATTCCCATTCCCATTCTACCCTTCTCACTCCTCCATGCTTTGCTCTGTGAAATCAGATCCCTCACACTGACCCTTCTTCAGAGAGCTTGCTGCCCAAACTGGCCTCCTTCTGCACAACTTGGAAATAAAGAACCTTCTCCAAGTGCCATTATGCCGTGTTCTTGTAATAGTTCTTGCTTTCTTTTCTTTTTCCTCCTCTAAACTCAGGCTGTCGATGTGCAGAGGAGCCTGGTTGTCCTGCCCTGTCAGTGAGCAGAGGTGGAATAAAGGTTTTTATCATCTGCCAGTCAGTGGATGCATGTGAACAGGCAGGAGAAGTCAAGCTGGCCTTTGAGGTAAAAGATGAGCTGAAAAAAAAAAAGTATATTTCAATGACAGTGAGAAAGTGGTATAAGGGATGAAAAGAACTGTGTGCGACTTAAGGAATGAAAGATGTCCCAGATTCAGCTTCTTTTTCTAGATGTCAATATTTAACTGCACAGTTTTAGGGAGGGGAAAGATGGGAATCAATACTTGTGTTTCTAGTAGTGCCTTTGACCCACGCACATGACAAGCTTGTTACTCGGTGTCTAAATAAAAGCTCTGGTGATAAATAAGCAGTGCTGCTCCCCAGTGAACTGTACAGGAAATGTGCTGGATTTTTACTCACTCAGTTTCCAGCTGGGGAGACAGACACTGGAGTGAAAGCTGAGCCTGAACTCGTGACTGGGAATGTCAGGCACTGGAAATGGTCATCATTGCTCACAGCTTAAGTCAGCTTCCCATTCCCCAGCTCCTTTTTGTTGTTACTTGGTCAGGTTTCTCTCTTGAGGGATGAATTTTCCAGTCTTCTCACCTCTCTCATTTCTCTTTCCCTCAGTATTGCAATTCCTGTGGAGCCTCTTCATACCTTTGAAACACTTCCCACACCTCTTGTGGCCAGAAAATTCCCCATTCACCTCCAAATCATCTCTGGGGAGAAAGAGCAGAGGATGGTGTGAGGAGCTGGGGTTACATTTCTACAGTGGGTTTGGGATGGTTATTCTGCAATTTTCTCAGAATTTATATTAGTTTCATGAAGACAAAGTTCTTCTTCCTGTTCCACTTTTAACTGGCACTTTTAATGTATCCTACTGTGTGCTAGCAAAAAGAAACATGTTCTCTTTATGCTTCCTCCCACTTTTTCATTCTTTTCCATTCACTCTGTTCACTTGAACACCTGATCAGCCAATTTGTCTACCTAAGGTTTCTCAAGATAAATATATGATTTGCCATGTGCACCAAAACACGATAAATGGATAAAAATAAGGAATGTTAAGGTTCTTTAAGTCCTCAAATCTATATATATTATATTAACTTTCACAATAAAAGTTTCATTAATTATTTTGGAGATGTTTCACATGGTGAGGACTCTTTCAGTCTTCCTCTCTTGATGCCTTTTTTTTCCCTTAACCAGAAATACATGTTCTTTTGCCTGATGCCATTTTTATACTGCTACCATCATCTCCCATGCACACTTTTTCCTTTAAGTATTTAATTGATGCTGGAGACTGTGCCCTGTTCAAAAACAATTACATTAATTCCTGTATTTTTCACGTAATGTGCTGTGTGTCTGCTGCAGCCTCCAAAGGCTTAATAACAAGGCTAAATGCTCTCTGTGGGTGCAGCGAAGATTAGGCTGGTCTGAGTATGGAAAGTGCAGAAAGAAAAGTGGAAGGGAAAGGCTTTTGTTCAGCTGAAGTGGGGTGAGAAAGCTTTTCCTCACCTGGGGCCACACAGGGTTCCCAGCACCGGTGTCTCTGCCTGCAGCACGCACCAGTCTGTGTTTCCTTATCCCCAGATTTGGGATGAGAACAAGGCTGCAGCCAGTGGGATCTGTGCTCCTTCCTGCCCCACAGCAGCAGGACCCCTCAGCCTGCAGAGCCTGGGGTGACACAGCCCCAGGTGGCACCTGTGTGGATGGAGTGACCCGGCTCTGGAGCCCCAGCACGAGAGGAGCTCTGGGAACGAGCCCAGAGGAGGCACGAGGGTGATCACAGGGCTGGGGAACCTTTCCTCTGCAGCCAGGCTGGGGGAGCTGGGGCTGTTCAGGTTGGGAGAAGGCTCCAGAGAGACCCTGGAGCACGTCCCAGTGCCTAAAGGGGTTGTGAGAGAGCTGGAGGAGGACTTTTCACAAGGGCATATAGTGATGGCACAAAGGGGACTGGCCTTAAGCTGAAGGAAGGCAGATTTAGGTTTGATATTAGGCAGAAATTCTTCCCTGTGAGGATGGTGAGGCCCTGGAATAGGTTGCCCATAGAGGTTGTGGACTCCTCATCCATGGAAGTGCCCAAGGCCAGGTTGGATGGGCTTGGAGCAACCTAGGACAGTGAGAGGTGTCCCTGCCCAGGCAGGGAGTTGGAACAAAATTATATTTCAGGTCCTTTCCAACCCAAATCATTCTATGATTCTATGAGTGGGGAAATGGGAGTCCAGAAGCATCCTTTGGGGCCAAAGAGTGGAAATAGAGACTGGACAAAGACCAGCAGAGAGGATGAGGAACAGGGATGGGACTTTGCAGGGCACCACGCTGGGGAATCTGCCATCAGGGTGGAGGTTTCACAGCTCTGTGCTCAAGAGTCAGCTTTCAAGTTCAACCAAGCAGGGAAAGAGCTCAGCCCTAGCCCTGTGCAATGAGAGCTGTGTGTGCACAGGGATATTCCCTGGTGGAAAGCAGCACTTGTGGTTGCAGTAGAGGGAGAAGCTCCAGATTTTGGGGAGGCTAATGGCAGGAGAGGAGGGAGGCCCACACTGGTGTGTGCACAGGTAAGGTGTTGCAAAATTCTAGTTGTGTCAGCAGCTGGCTAAGCCACGTGGACGTAGTGAGGCAGAACTTGTTGCCTTTAGCCTCATTCTAGGGAGCCAGATTGGGTAAAGCAAATTTATTAACACAGGACTCAATTTACAATTTCTCCTGGAGGAGAAAATTCAGGACTCATCTCGTTCTTTTCTCCCCCCTCTACTCTTGCCATGCCTGAAAGGAAAAGTAACCAGCTGAGGTTGAAGGTGTCTGACAGCAGTCCTGATGCAATGGCAGTGCAGGCTGAAATAACCAGTTGCAAACCCTGCCTGGGAGCGTGGAAGATTTGCTGGTGCCGTGCTGAGGGACAAAGCTGCCCCTGGTGCCCCAGCTGTGGCTTCCCAGGCACAGTCCCACCCTTTTAGCCTCTGGTGTGGGCACTGCCCTCGGTGTTACTGCCTCAGCAGGCAGAAGTGCTGAGCCAGGTGCTGTTAGGTAGGGTTCCCATCCTGAGTCCCAGAGAAATCAGGGTTGTGTAAGGGTGCAGATTCACAGAATTCACAGAGTCACAGGTTGGAAGAGACCTTAAAGATCACTGAGTCCAACCCATGCCCTAACACCTCAACTAAACCATGGCACCAGATTGGAAAGTCTTGCTGGGGCATGGGGGAAAGGGAAGTTGTAATGGATAAATGTATGCAAGGCAAGATCCTGTGGGAGAAGAGAGGGTGACAGCCAGGTTTCTGTCTGCTGGTTGTTTTTCATTCTCAATCTGCTTGTCATTCCTGGTGTTTGACCTGATGTAAATTCCTGTTATCTGTTCATATATCCATGCTCTTGTGCACAGCGGGTCCCTGTGCCATCACCAGCAGCTGCTGGAAGTGTCAGCCCTGCTCTTCAAAACTGGGTTCAATTTCTCCTGGAGATGTGTACAAATGTGCCCTTCACACACACCTGGACTTGGGTGGCTTGACAAAATTCCTTACAAGTCAGGCACACAAACCCTTCAGTTATAAAAGGGAAAATCCAGGTACATGATGTGAGGGTCTGTAAACAGATCCCTACAGTATGGAAAGGGATGCATGGTGATTTAAAAAAAAAAAAAATCCCTGTCATGACTGTCTGAGAGTGGGACCATGTGGTAAACAGACATCTCACTCTCCCAAAGGTCAAGAGGAAAAGGTCAACAGGGGAAGGAGTTGTGTGGCCAGGTTCCTCCAGCATGGGGGAGACAACTCATCTCAGAAATGGGAGGCAGCTAATAATAGATTGGCTATTTCAGTATCCTTCCTGGTTAACAGAAATGGATTGAACCATCCCAAAGGTGGGAGTGAACTAAGTGGTCATAAAAAAAGCTGGGTCACCACGATAAGAATCGTGGATTTCAGGAAAGGTGCGGAGCTGTTTGGGTGTTATCTGGGACAAAAGTCTAAAGGCTAAAGGATGACTGGCATTAAGAGACTTCATACAAAACATGCTGGTAAACTTTCCTGAAGCAGCAGCCAGCTGGAAAGCTTTGTCTGAAATGCCCTGCAGCCCCTGGAGACGAGTTCGGTACAGACAGACACAGCCCCACTTCAGATGTGGCACAAACTCAAGTGTGGGCAGCAGTTCCTTGGCAGCAGCAGACCAGCAGGACCCAGCTGTGAACAGGGTCCAGAGGGTGCCCAGTGGCAAATTTGGCCTTCAGCAAGAATGGCCAAACTCTCAACAGATTTGTGCTACGTTATGGGCTCTCTGGATTTGCTTGTGTTTTGGGATTCCAGCACGTTGTACCTCGAGTGTTTTGTGTCCACAGGAATGTGAACAGCATTGAAATCAAGATGAGGGTGATTGATATCGTGCTGTTTGTTTGCTAACCTGGTTCCAAAAGGTTATTCCGCTTTGCAGTGTGCTCTGGGTTATAAATGGAGGTATCCTGGTGTCTGGGTCTGCTCTGAAACGTGCACAGTGGAGCCAAAGGTTCACAGTGCCCTGAGCAGAGCTGACGTGGTGGCCCTCGTGCAGTCTGGGGATGCAAGGGACACAGCTCTTGCCATAATAATATTAACAATAATACAGGTGAAGAACAACAGATTTGCAAGAAGTCTCATGTAATTACCAAAGCCCTGTGAATCAGCCAGCTTTGTTGTCTTGCAACCCTCTTGCACACTAAATATGTTCTGTTAGCTGCTGCTAGAGGTTCCTTTTACTGTTACAAAGCTGGAGCATGAAGAGAAATATGTGCCATGTCCAGCTTTTCCTGTTCAGGGAGTAATTTTTTCCATGACGTCTAATCTTTTTCTTTTGCTGAACTGTCAGCAAAGCCAGACCACTTTGGCTTGGCATTTCGCCCACATCCACCTACATATTTTTCTTAACAGCAAACAAACTAATTAAATGCCTTTATCTTATGAGGCATTCCTTTCTCTGGTAGTTACTGATTAAAAAAAAAAATAAAACTTCTCACTATTTTGAGAAAACAAGAGATGAGTCAATGTGTTCACAGCCTGGTTTATTATTAAATAAGAAGGCAGGATCAAAAAAAAATGAACATGGTGGAAAAAAATGTTAGTGCTTGTCATATTGTGTTTGTGGCCAGTGAAAAAAGACTGTTCCCACTCCAGTGAGCATTTCCAATATCTATTAAAATTCATGAGCAATACATTTGCACATGAAGGTGGACAGGGGTACATAAAAGAGGAAGAAGTACCTCTCATGTGAAAGATGAGTGTAATAAAATGTAAATTTTAGAAACCAAAGTTCATATTACTTCGTGTTCAATAGCCCTTTCCATAATGCCAGCTGGAAGTAGAAAGGCAATTATTCAGAGTCAACAGAGGCTGTCCAACTCTAAAAGATAACAATGACCTTTAAAAGAAGATAAAACTTCAATTAGAAACTCTAAAAAATGGTACATTTTTAAAGTGAATTAATTGGGAATAGAAAAATTCAGATAAGTTGACTAACCCAACATCTGCAGTTGGGGGAGCAGGGTGTGGGGGGATAGCAGGATGTGTTCTCTGGAATTTGTAGCTCCCAAACAATTCCCCTGATGATCTGGATAAATTCCCTGGATACATCTCGTCTAGAGGGAGTCAGGACACAGCTGTGTGCAGAATAGCACAGACAGCAAGGGAGCAGGAGCAAGGGACACAAGGCCTGGCTTTTGGGTGGTGCCACGAGAGCAGTGGGGCTGGTTCTGAGATGGCTTCCCGTGCCAGGACTGAGGAGCAAAGCTGGTGCAGGTGGCTCTGGTGCTAACCTGAGCTGATCCCTGTGGAGCTCCTGGGCCTGGGCAAAAAGGTGCCACAGTCTGAGTGCTGCCTGCAGCACCCTGACCAACCCCAGGCACCAGCCAGGCAGCGAGCACTGAGCGCGTTGATAATCTCTTGCCAGGACAGCAGCCACTGTAATGCTCTAAGCTAAAGTGAAAACAACAATAAAGAGGTCTTCAGTTGTCTCCTTCCCTAATATTAAACCCAGTTCTAGGCTTGCCTGTGTTTGTCTAGAGAACAATTTGTGCCCCAAGACAAACCAGGAGACGCTTGCTGCTATTACCAGCAGCCCTCATTCTACTTTGGGAGGTGTTGCAAAATGTGTAAATCAGCTTAGCTTTTCATCCCTCGGTTTTCTTAATCAGAACTTCAACTCCAGCCTTTGATGCAGGCTTTACTCACAACAGACCTATTAAGTTATTTGCTCCTGCTATTGTATACCCAGGAGATCCACACATGCCCCACAGTTACTCAGAAGCCATCCAGACTGACACCAGTGTTTATGCAAATCTCCAGGATTTATCGTTTGGCCTAGACTTTTGGGGTAAAGTGCCAACCCTGTATTTAAAAACTACCATGCCGGGGAGCAGCATCCCAGCCCCAGAAAAGGGAAAAAAAAAAGCAGGAGCTCTTGGCTTCCAGTGGCACCATCTCTAATCCCAGCCTCCCAGCCCTGAATGATTCAGAAGCAGGCTGACATCTCCCAGGCATTGTTCTGATCCCTAATCCTGCCGGGTCCTCCTCCTTTGATATGCAACAGAGGGCTGCTGTTTGCCAAGGGGTGATTAGGAGACACCAGATGCTGGAGGTTTGGTGGCACTGGGCAAAGTGGAGTCAGTGTGGCCTCAAAAAGGAGCTGGGAAGGCTCCATGGGTGGAGCTGATGGTGAGTTTGGCCAGACAGTGATGGTGAGGAGGGCTAAATAACCCTGACACCAGCTCCCACCCTGTCCAATCATGGCAGGAAAACAGGCTGTGCCAAGCCAAGCATTGTGTGCCTGTAGACACAAATGTGGGAGTCCCTGCCTCATCCCAAAACAGCCCAAAAGTCATTGGCTTCTTTTAATGCCAGCCCTCCTCCTGCTTGGGAGCTCTGTGGATCACTTGGGCTCCACCAACCCTGCTGTTCCTAATCTTGGCCCTCATCTTAGCACAGGACCTCTGGCAGCTCATCCTTATGAAAACCACGAATCCCTTCGGGACGCTGCGCAGGCTCTCATCCCAGGCTCCTGGATTTACCACGTGGTAAAGCAGGAAACTCCTCAGCTCCTGCTGAATGAAGGCCTGGCCCTGCCCTGAGCTTTCTGGGGCGTTTCCACTGCCTTTGGGTTTAGATTAGAGCTGGTGCCATGTGGGTAGGGGGTTGAGGCTCCTGTGTCTGGGGGACCATGTGGAAAACTAAGGGAATAAAGAGTTGCATGGATCAATATGTCTGTGTGCCTGCAAGGCCAAACAAGCAACAGTGAGGGTGTCATCCTCAGTTATCTGTCATTTCTGCAGGTTTAAAAATTCTGAAGGTTTTTTTTTGTTTTGTTTTGTTTTGTTTTGTTTTGTTTTTTTTTAAAGAAAAACAATGGCAGGAAGCAGGATGGTCAGGGGTTGGTTTATCACGGACTGAAGATCTCTTGGGCTTTATGTCCTCTTCTGCTGTGTCCTGATGGACATTTAAAAATAGGATGACTACCCTGTGGATGAAGAATCCTTATTCATTCTGTGCCAGCTCAGGGCCTGTAAGCAAGGATATCACCCCATCATTAGGGCTCAGGCTGCTCACAAAGCTGTAATTTCTGTTCAGTTCTTGTAATCCCATAAAACTGAAGAGTCAGCATCACCTGGGGCAAAAGGGTCATAATTCACTTAGGTTCAGCTCAACATCACTGGATTAGAGTGTTGAGAGCAGAAGCTGAAGGGTTTGATATAACATGAGCATCTGCAGGGCCTGTCTGGCTAAGATAAGGGCTGATTTATGTGGAGGGAAATAGTCTTTGATTGGCTTAGAAGGCAGATGAGATTTTACTGTAAGGCTAAGTGCTTCCTGGTGTCATTCAGTGTTGATTATTCTGGGCCAGGTTCAACTAATTGTATATATATATCTATATATATATGTAAGTAGTAATATATATATGTAAGTAGTATAGTCTATATACTGACAGCTATTTTGCAGCCCTGAACAGAAAACTACAGTGTAAAAGCAGATGGGGTTATGGTCTAGGCTTAAGACAAGGGCAAGATGGGTGTTAGGTCTCAGAAAAGCAGTTTTCCTCATTGTGAAGAGAAGTGAGAACTTGGCTGACCACTGCTGCCAGGAATGCTGGATCAGGTACCCTTGTTTAGGACAAATGGATGTTAAGTGTTGCTGGCATAAGTTGATTGCTCCTGTGATGACCACTGGCTTGCATCCATCTTCTAGCTAACATTGCTCATGATGATAATTTCTTTTGATCACAAAAGAAGCTCCAAGCAGCTTCTCACAGAAGCCACCCCTATAGCCCAGCCCCCAGAATGTTGCCATGCAAACCCATACACCCAAAAAGATCCCCTGACATATGCCTCCAGCTCTGAGCCTTCCCTACACTCAGGAATCCTCAGCCAGTATCTCCAACCTTCCAGAAACTTCCTCCATGCCTCAGTTTCACAGGTCATCTTCTGCTGAGGCAGAACCCTAACACAGGAGACTAAAGAAGCTCTGTTAGCTCAGGGATTACACAATTACCCCCAGAGACAGCAGCACTCACTGGAGGCCTTTAGTCCCTGCTTAAAGCAGAATGTTAGACTCAGCTCTTTGGTTCCTTCTGGACTCGTGTCCACAGGCACAACCCAACCCCAGGGTTAGCCCAGGAGCCTGGGCAGCTCAACCCACAATCCCAACCCCAGGGTTAGCCCAGGAGCCTGGGCAGCTCAACCCACAAGGCTGGACAATCAGCTTTGCCAGCAATCTCTCACAAGCAGCCTGGAGGACCCATCAGAGGAGACACCTGGCTCTGCTGCTCCTGCACTCCTCTGCCTCCCTCTAAACTCAGAGCCCAGTGCTCCATCTCCCACACCAAAACCCTCTTGTAGCTCCAGTGATGCCCTGAGGTGTGTCCCGGGAGCTTCTCAGTGCTGGGCTTGCCTGTGGCTGTTGAACAACAAAGTGGAGGCAGCCCAGATGGGCCCTTCCCTTCCCTTCCCACTGCATTTTCCTCATTTTCTCTCCATGGCTGCTGGGGGAGCTTTGGCACACTTGCAGGGATATCTGAAGTTTAATTTAATTAATGAACAACCTAAACAACTGTGATTGTGTGACTGAGTAGCTCTATTCACCCTTTAATAGTTTAATAGTCTCTGGCTTGGTTAGGTATTTCTAGCCCTTGCAAATGTGTTCTTTTGGTCCTCTCTTGGTGCTCTCAATAATTAACTGGTGAGAATGTTACCTGCTGTGGGCTGAGTACAGCCCCTCACCTGGGATGTGTGGGAGATCCTGCACTGCTGCTGATGCTGCCCTGAGTCCTGGGTGATGCTTAGACCCTCGGGGCTGTGGATTTCAGCTCTGAGAGGCTGGCATGCTGTGCTGGGCCAGCGGGCTGAGCCCTTCCCTGGGATCCCTGTCACTCCTGGAACAGCCTCTGAGACACACATCCGTCTTCATCCAGCATGTTCCCAGCAGGAATGGGTGGTAGGAGGAGGCCAGGGAGAGATGCAGCACTCAGAGGAAAACAAAACAGACCAACAGCCTCCTTTTTGTCAGAAAAACACCTGGTGGAGAGCTGATTTCAGCTGTTACCTGACACCAGGTGATATCATGGTGCTGTCTTGGGTGGGGTCTGCAGAGGAGAACAACTTTGGTACAGCAACATTAAAGATGTAATGGCTGGCTCAGACAATGGGAGTCAAAGGAAATAAAAGAGGAGGATAAGAAAGTAATTGTCATAATTAGGTAGGAGGAGAAAACTGAATAGGCTGTGTTGGAAGGCAGAAAAGCGCTGCTGGGTTACCTGCTGCAGGTGTTGAGCTCTAATGGCAAAGTCTCAAAAGGAAAAATTAAGAGCTGTGTAATTAATACCTCATGAATAATGCAAATAGGTGCCCTCACAAGCAGTTGTATAACTGATTTTGTTACAGGGATGCTGCATAATTCCACAATGTGCTTTTTATTTCCAGCTCTCTTGATGTTCTTCCTCCACATTTCTGTTACAGGAGTTGCCTTTCTTTTCACTGAACTCTTAAGTTTGTTATGTCTGTCCCCATTTTACTGCTCCTAGAGAGAGAGAGACTTAATAACTCAGCTAAGGTAGCAGGAAGTGAAAGGTGGGTCCCTGGGGACCTCCACTGTAGGTGGCAGGGAGAAAAACACTGCAGTGACTGTGATGGGTCAGAGACTGAGTTACAGAGGATGTTGGCAGCTGTACTCCCACAAAACACTGGAACAGCTTCTCCAGGGAAGCAGACACCTCCAGCCTCTGGAGATCACAGTGCAGCCCTGCAGGATACAGAGGGGAGAGGAAATCTCCAGTGGACAGGGCTGAAACACACGGGCTGTCCTTTGTGTTCATTTCCCTCCCTGCCCTGTGAGTCACTGAGGATTCACCTTTCAGCTCTGGGTGCGTGAATCCACCACGACTCAAAGGGCAGGACCCAGAAGAGGAGCAGGGGATGAAGAGAGGCTTAAGCAGCCTTCCAGTGGCAACTGGCACACCTGGAAGGGCAGGCTGGACCCCTGGCATGTGTCACTGCTGGGTCACCCTGCAGCGACAACACCCCTGCAAGTGCTGCTTCAAGAGACACCAAATGTGGGCATTTAGGAGCTGCCTTAAAGTCTGGTGGGTGAAGTTTGCAGCTAAGACTGAGTTGAAAGAAAGACAGGACAGATTTGCAGCTTAATGACCTTTTCTCAGACAAGAAATCAGCATTTAATGCAGCCTAGGCACAAAGCAGGCACCAGATTGGAGCAGCCATTCCTCAGAGAGCCTCATAACTTCTTGTTTGCATGTATGCTAGAAAATATCTCACCCAGATGTGAGTTTTTCTGGTGAGGAAATCTTCCTGTCCCAGGTTCTCTTAATGGCTTGACTGAAGGATGGGATGTCAAATAGCACTAAATTTAATCCATGGTTAAAGGATTATTTCTTGGCTCCTCAACAACAACATATTCTGTGGAAACCTGATGATCTTATGTGTGTCACAATATAATATTTATATCCTCATTAGTTATTAATTGTGTCACAAGTCGGATCTGCAGCCAAACTCTGCTGGCATCAGATGTGTTTGTACTGACATCCTAACTTCCCTGCTGTGGGCCAAATGCCTTTTGGGCAAAACTTGAGGATTGGATTGGTTGTTCAGGAAGAGCTTTAAGGAGTTAAAAGCATTGGAGGGGGAGCCAAACCCAAAAACTGAGGCTGGCTCTGGCCTTCTGGCAGGTTTCTCCAGCAGCACCAATGATTTCCCTCTTCCATTTCACTCAGCTCTCATGGTCTCTGGGGCAGCAGCAAAGCTGCCCCCAAAGCCCCAGTGCTGTATTTGCAGGGATGCCCCAACGAAGGCAGGAATGATGCATCTGACTCCACGTTCTCAGAAGGCTAATTTGTTACTTTATTATACTATATTATATTAAAGAATGCTATACTATACTAAAGAATACAGAAAGGATACTTACAGAATGCTAAAAAGATAATAATGAAAACTTGTGACTTTCCAGAGTCCCGACACAGCTTGGCTGCAACTGGCCATTGAGTCAAAATAATTCACACCAGAATCCAATGAAACAATCACCTGTGGGTAAACAATCTCCAAACACATTCCACATGAGCACAACACAGGAGAAGCAAATGAGATAAGAATTGTTTCCCTTTTCTCTGAGGCCCCTCGCTGCCTTTCAGCTTCCCAGGAGAAAAACCCTGGGCAGAAGGATTTTTTCAGAGATGTGAATGCCACACTCCAGCATCTCTCAAGAGCTGGGCTGTGCTTCTCCCAGAAGAGACCTCTCAAGAAATTGAACTTTCTGTGTAGCTGAGCTGAGGGGCTGGCTGTCCCTGCAGGACACCCGGCGCCTTGCTCAGGAGCGACTCTTCCTGCGGCTGGGTCTGCTCCCGGCACTCGCTGCTGGCACAGGAGCTTTGATATCTGATCAAGGAAGATAATTGAAGCCTCTCAGGAGGCCTTCGAGGAAGCCATAATCCTCTGGCATGACAAGTGGCTGGTGAGGAGTGGCCAGGGCTTGGCACAGAGCCCCTGGCACTCACCAGGGACAAGGGGACAATTTTAGCTGAGATATACAAACCTGACTTTGCTGGGAGATTTCATCCACCTGGCTGGAAGTTTTTGCCCCTTGCATCTTGGGCTCTGGTGAATTTTGTTAATCTGGGATACATGCAGGGCCTTAGAATAAACCTGGGGAAACAAGCAGAGCTTGGGAAAACAGCAGAAGGGCAGGAAGAGACTTGATAAAAAGCAGTGTAGCTCTGTAACTGCTCACTCTGTGTGTGCACATGTCTGCAGTGGAAGAAATACATGGTAAATCCCTTCTTTGTGGGCCAAAGAATGACCTTAGAGGAGCAACAGTTATTAAAATACGGTGAAGAAGGCAGCTGGGGGACAAGGGGAGGAGTCATAGAATGGTTTGGGTTGGAAGAAACCTTAAAGCTCATCCAGCTCCAACCCCACTGCCATGGGCAGGGACACCTTCCACTGGACCAGATTGCTCAGAGCCCCATCCAGCCTGGCACAAATAAACCACAATAAACCCCTGGAAAGAGGTGAGGCCAGAAGTAAGTAAGGTACTTGCAGCTCCTTTATTTTTTGGCGATGCAGGAGCAGCAGCCTCATGTACTGTTTTGGACCCAAATCCTTGGAGGGTTTGGATTTGGGTTGTTGGGATGGGATAGGGGTGAAGCTGTTGTCAACAAGTAGCATTGTAGGGGAATCAGTAGGAGTTTGTATCCTGTCTCATGTGACTGCTAAAAAGAAGGTAAATATGACTTATTGAATATTATTAAATATGACAAGAGGATATCTTGTCATATTATTAAATGTCTTGAGATATTTAATATTATTAAATATGACAAGAGGAGGTAGAAGCAGAATCCAAAGTCAGGATGCTTTTAGACTTGTCAAATAAATGCTTTCAAGGGTTTTTAAAATGTGTTTGAATATATATATATATATATATATATATATGCACATTTATGTGTCTGAAGATGTATAACAATACATATGTATCTATTAATAACTTTTAAAAAGGTGACTGAAGAGCAGTATAGGATTCTGGCAATATTTAAATATTTGCTATAGATAAAGTGGACACTGTGATAAGTGACTGGGATGTGGAAGGCATTTTCCCTATGAGCACTGGGGTTTCCTAACTTCTTAGAGAGGAATTATGATTTGACTTTTCCTTGGGCTTTTAACACAGCAAACTCTTGAGGCAAAACCGAATTTGAGGAATGCTGGTCTCACCCAGATTGTGCTTTCTGAGCTGGGAACAACCATACCAATGTTCATGGCTGAGGAAGTGGGTGTTTTTTCCTCTTTGCAGATGGGATTTGACTCCTCTCTGACAGCAGCAGTGTCCCACAGGAGTGGATTATGGGGTTGTGATGTGTCTAACTCCTGACTTTGTCAGCCTCCAGGGACACACCTTGTGGCAGCTTTTAGCCATGTGGATGCTCGGATAGACCTCAAGGAGCTGGGATGGAGTAGCCAAAGGGGAGAGCTGCAGACTGCTGTGGGCCCATGCATTGCACAAGCAGAGATGAGCCACTGCCATCCCCATCCTCGTGTTTTAGTCTGCCCTGGAAGCAGAGGGTGATGGCTCTGTCTGTGAGCAGCCTGTGCTGGGGGGAGTTTGGTGGATGTAGTGCTCTGAGAGCTCCGTGCCCTGAGAAGTGGAGAATTTTCAGTGCAAAAACAACAAGTGTTGCATGAGTGAGCATAAGTGTGTGCCTGTGCAGGGAGGGGCACGGCCACCCAGCTGTCCCTGTCAGGGCAGTGAGGAAAAAGCCACTCCAAAAAGCTGGAATGGCTCGAGATCCCATCCCTATTGCTTCCTCCCTCACCCAGCCCCACCCTGCCCCGTTGGTTCCTCGGAAAGAGCCCAGATGGGGTTGATCAGGGGGCTGGGTCCTTCCCTGCAGGTCCCACCGCCTGGTTGTGAGCCCTGTGCCAGCTTGTGACACTGGGAGAGCCCTGCCTGCCAGCTCACAGAGGGGACAAAGTAGTGGCACGCACTGGGGGGGGCCTTTGTGGCACACCTCAGAGCAGTTCTGGGAATTTCACATGGAAACAACCTGACTTGACACGTTTTTCTGGATGCTGTAGAGCACTGGCTGGAGCAGGGTGCTGCAGGAGGGAGCAGAGGAGGTGGCATTTGAAGGAGCAGATCCAGAGGTCTGCAGGCATCAGGCACAACGCTGGCCAAGTCCCATAGGTCGGCATCCCTCTGGTTTTAATGAGAGTCAGATGCATAAAATCCTCTTTCCAGCCTTGGAAACAGGCTGCTGTTGTTAAAGGAATGACAACCTCCCCTGGAGCACCTTTTCTTGGCTTGCTTCAGGCTGGAGAGTCTGTCAGCATAGTCCTGAAATGCTGTGGAGAAGAGCAGTCCCTTTGCAAGGGTGAGCTTGGCCAGCTGTGCCAGAGGACTGCACCCTCTGCCTGACCCCAAGCCAGCCCTGCTTCCCCCCTGCCCTTCACCTGCCAGCACCCACACACTGGGGGGAAAAAGGGAACCCCCTCTAGGCATAAACCTCTGCCAGCAGGGCAAGGCTGGTGTATTCCTCCACATTTTAGTTTATTTTTTCTTTTAACTCCTCCAGGAAGGAGGAGTTGAGTTACCTCTCAGCTAATTGAGAGGGAAGGGAAGTTCAGAGGGAGGAGGGGGAGGATCAGGTATGCCTCAGCTTCCCCAGTGGCACAGGCTGGTTCTGAGCCACGATGACTCCCCAGCCCTTTCTCTCTGCTGGGTGTGCTTGCCAGCACAGCTCATTAACAACACCCTTCACCATCGGGCTTCACCCTGGCTCCAGTGGCTGTTTTGGTTACTAATGAGGAGAAATGAATGGATAAAGTCCAGTGGCATCTTCAACATCACCTCCCTGCCAAAAACTGGCTGGCAAAGCCCAGCCAGCCCCGTGAGCTGGAGCCAGCTGTAGCGTGGTGCTTGCTGGCACACGCTGAGCCAGCTGCCACCCGGGGCAAAGGGCTGCTGCAGGGCTGCTGCAGGGCTGCTGCAGGGCTGCCTCATCCTGGCAGGCCTTTGGGAAGGAAACACAGGGTGCTGTGCTGAAAGCAGGTCTGGGGCTGTGTCCTTGGCACGGCCATGGGGATGCCAGGAGCAGTCCTGCAGTTCTCTCATTCTCCGAGCTGGCAGAGACAAGGATGGGAAGTGAGACCCTCGGTTTGCAACTCTGCAAAGATTTTTGCTTTTGGAAATGACCCTTTTTGGCAGAGAAAACACTGGTGAAAGGGAAGGAGGTGCAGACTGTGGGTTGTACCTGTGACCAGAACTTGTCTGCATCTGCACTGGCTGCCCTGGTTTGCTGCACTAAAGCAAAATTCTTCCCTGGGAATTGGTGCAGTGGGAAATGTGTCAGGAGCCCAGAGGATAAGGGGAGAACAGAGATGATCCTGACAGCAGTTTGGCTTGGTGCACAATGGAGCAGTAACACCTTTCTTTAATAAATAACCATCAGAATGTGAATTTATGTTGAGACCTGGGGAATAAAGGCTTTTCTGCTTTGGAAAGTCAGTGGTCAGGCTGAGTTAATCTCAGGGCATCTAGTATCTTCTTCAAGTTGGGATGGCCTGGTCTGCTGAATAGATTTTAAATCTTACCTTTTTTAAAAGGAAGATGTAGTGTTTTGTGAGCTGTAGAGACTGCCAGAGGTTAGGCTGAAGTCAGCCTTTATATTCACCACAAATGTCTAGACTTTGATTTTGCAAATGCCTAAACCCCACTGCACGTGTGCTTTTGGACGGAGCTACTGTGATAGAAGTTTCCAATGTCAGTTATAATTGTGCCCTGCTAAACCTCCTACAATGCCCCTAGCTAAGCATCTTTGCAAAAGCAAGGCAGCGCTGGGGCA
This sequence comes from Onychostruthus taczanowskii, assembly GCF_017590055.1. NCBI lineage: Eukaryota > Metazoa > Chordata > Aves > Passeriformes > Passeridae > Onychostruthus > Onychostruthus taczanowskii. The sequence continues at coordinate 14,197,795 of NW_024498906.1, forward strand.
AAGCCAGACTCACTGGGGGTTTTAAAACACAGCAGACATCAGTAATTCAGCACAGGACTTGGCATGTTTTGCCTGTTAGTGGACTAAGACAAGCAATCCTATTTAAATAGATAAAAGGGAAACGTATTGGACCCGGTCCCTGTTGAGGCAGGGTCAGGGCATGAACTCCTGTGAAAACTGGCTCTGCCAGGATTTATTTCCTCTCATCTGATCAGGCAGCGGAGACTGGGGTGGGGGAGACTCGTCAGGCAGATTTCTCTCCTTGTGCATGTTCTGAGTTGGCCCACGGCCCTTGCTCCTGTCACGGTCAAGGGTTACTCTGTGCCTCTGGGGCAGAGCAAACGGGCTCCTGCCTGCTCTTCCAGGGGAGAGTGCAGAACATCTTCCCCCTTCTCATTGCCACAGCTGTAGTGTTTGCCTTACACTCCTGCATGTTTCTACTCGAGTCTCTCACACGAGGTGTTTTTGTGCAGATCACAAGTTGCTCTTTATTAGCTATTAAATGGTCTTAGCTCTACATCACTGCACAGCAAAGCCTGAAAGCCTCTCCCACAGCATTTCAAAAAACACCAGGTAAAGAACGGGATTTTAAATCCCATTCTTCCTCAAGTGCCTGCTGAGTGTTTCTCTTTAAGCTCAGGACTTCTCTGGTGCAGCAGTGAGAGTTTTCCAGCCCAGCTGGGTGTCGTGCCAGCCTCTGCAGGGTGTCCCCAGGGCACAGCTTCCCCACCCTCCTCTCCATCACAGCTCACTGCCCTCCCGGCCCCGCGTCTCGCTGCCGACAGCCCCTGACGCTCAGTTGGACGTGTTGGGATCTGCCTGTGCCACCTCCCCTGGAAAGGGTTTCCTGTGCTCTCACCCTGCCCTGCTTAATCAGCGCTCCCTTTGGGGTGTGAGTCTCTCCCTGGCTCAGGTGGCAGTAGTAGTGGACATGGCAGTGCTGGTAAGTGGTTGGACTCGATGGTCTTGGAGGTCTTTTCCGACCTGAACGGTTCTGTGATTCCTGGGTTTGGTGTTTTATCACAGCCCTGGATGAAAGAACGTCCCAGAAGAGGGAGAGGGGAGGCAGTGGAGCAGTGCTGTGAATGATCCATCCCTCTCCAATACCAAAGTGGTGTGGCCAAAGCTGTTACAGAGACCTGGGTGTGCTTTCAGGTGGTTTTGGCCAAAGAACAGGACAGGCAAAGTGCAGCTGGGCATCTTCCCTCAACCCCCTGGCCCCAGGACTGGTGTCTGAAGAACCCATTGCTCTGTCTTCCATGCTTGTGTGGGTCTCTTCCAAAGAAACACATCAAAAGTCAAGGAAGGGGAAAGGCTGGTTCCTCCCTCCCCAAAACACAGGAACAATGGGATCTGATCAACAGCTGAGCCCAGAGACAGCCAGGGAGGTAACACAGCTTTGCACCCCATGAGCACTTCAGCACCTGGAGGCCTTGCCTGGGATTTTTGGAGACACCCATGAGCTGGTTTGCACCCCATGCCAGCCAGCTGGGGTTAAAGGAGTGTGGGGGAGAGGAGATATCCCCTCCTCCAGAGCTCTCTGCTAAGGGAGGCCTTGCAGAGCAGCTCCCACATGCCTTGTTTTTCTTGCAAGCCTGATGCTGAGTGGAGATCAGGTGGTGCAAGAGAGGAGAGGAGAGGAGGCAGGAATGAAAGGGCTGAGGTTTGCCTCGGGGCCTCTTTGCAATCAGCCAGCAATTCTCTCCCCTCTCCACCACCTCCAGCAGCAGCAGCAGCGTGTTTGAACCGCAGGCTTGTCGAGTCCTCTCGAGGCCTGTACAAACACAGCAGCGGGTAAATAAAGCTGCCTGGTGCTGGGAACAAACTGCTGCAAAGACAGGTAATGCAGCAGGGGCTGTGGCTGCCCCGGGGCTGGGATGGAGGAGTCAGGAATGGGGATGGTGTGAGGCACCTTCCCCGTGCTGGGGCTCCTGCACGGCACCAGCGGGTGCTGGCAGGAACCCAGACTGTGCCACCGGAGCCGTGCAGGCAGAAAAACCACATCTAGAGACGGAAAGGTGAAGGTTATGGTCATGAACATCACTTCACTGTATCGTTTTTTTCTTATGTTTCTCCCTGGGATGAAATAGCCACCCGGGGCCAAAGGAAGTGGATGAGCAGTGTCTGCAGAAACCCTGCAAGCAACCTCTGCCTGATCTTGGAGGCGAGCAGGAAGAGTTGATGTTCATCTCTCAGCCTTCTCACCTGCAAGGGAGCAGTTGGGGGACCTGGAGCAGGCTCAGCTCCATGGAGCCCTTCGTGTCACACACCACCTCAAACCCACCTCCCAAGCCTACAGGGTTTTTTTTAAAGAACGCACCTGAGATTGGAAAGAGACAAAGAAATGCCTGTAAGCTTTAGGTCAACAACCAGAGACTTCAGCACATACAGCTAGAAAAGTCACCCACAGGAGACCTTTACAAAACAGTAATTCCTAATTGTTGCATTAGTGCCAGTTTAGCACCCCCACTCACCCCTCCTGCCCCCAAGGAAGTCTGGTTCACAGGGAAAAATACCCTCCAATACTGGCAGCATGTCATTGCAATCCTTTGGGTTTTTTTTGTCTAGTGCCAGCTGTGTTGCCTTCCCTGTAATGCATAGCTGGTGCCTGTTATTGTGAAAGACAGCATGGAAATAAAGACTCATGAGTGTGGCCTCATGTTTAATTAGAAGCTAATGTACTATTATTATTAGGCACTGAAGGAATGCACTGGCGAAGCAGTGTTTGAGCTGTTTTAAAAGCATTTTATAAGTGTACTTTCCCCTTGCCTTGCTGGTGTGAACTGCCTTTATTAGGAGGTGCAAGACTGCTGTTACCTGGTCTTACAGCTCTTTTGCACTTCAGGCAAGGACTGGAATTTAAGTATCTTTAATCTCCCTGTTCAGGAGACTGTGAAATCGAAGGGAATGGTGTGTGCTAGGCTAAGCCAAGTGTTTAAGCTTGAGAGACCAAGTGGTCTGTGGTTGAATCTGCTATATTGAAACATGGCCACCTTACTGGTCTCCAAAGAAGTGGAAGGAAGCAGTAAAATTATAGTTTTGTTTGTTGAATGAGAAGTTTCATTGTCAGCACTTTCAGGAGCTTGCTGGGACTGCCATGCTCTGCTAAAAGTGGCATTGCTTTGTGACCTCCATGTAGTGGCATGAGTGTGGCTTCACCATCTACTTTTTAATACCATTTCATTCTCCACTAACAGCTACAGCATAAGAGGAAACCATCCCAGTTGTACATCAATGTGTTACATGCATAACGATTAGGTTATGTGAGGCTTTATTGTACAGCTTTGTGCTACAAATAACAAACATCTCCCATTCCTGAATTGCTTCTGAATTTCTTTAAAGCTGAGGGGAATGTAGAACTGAGGGCAGCCTTACATGTCAACAGTTTGGGCTTCAGCATCATTCAAGACAAGGTTGGATGGAGCTCTGAGCAGCCTGATCTAGTGGAAGGTGTCTCTGCTCAGATCAGGGGGTTGTTATGGTCCCTTCTAACCCATTCTATGATCACTAAACACATGATTAGTTGTGTTCTGCTGTTGTTGGTCAATGGGTTTTCAGTTGCTTTATCGACTCCAAAATACAGACAAGTTGTGGAACACAATCTTTTATTCATAACAGGCCACGTTTGTACTTTGAAAAGAGTGAAATTAAAAGGTGTATTAAAACATACCCACTCTAAGCAATCTATTTTCTTCAGTAGAAAAAAAGCGTACAACAGGTAGAAATCCTATATACACAGTATATCAGTTCTAGTCATCAGCCCCTCCAAACAGTGTTTTACAAATTGGTACAATGGTGTTAGAACAGACCATCCACTTCCAGTCCAGTATGAATTTCAGCTCCTGACTTGCTCATTTAAGTCAAACCACTAAGCACCTAGTCCAGTTTACTGATCTCAGGATACACACAAGGTAGTACTGTACATGAAGACAGCAGTATTAAGCTTTTACTTCTGCTTAATTTTTTTTGGAATCCTGCCTTGTTATTAAGTCTGCCTCATAAACTTTGAGTATGTGGAAATCTGTAATCAATGTCTCCATTAAAAAACTTAGCAGAAACGTGATTAACTGTACCTTAAACAGCCCTTTCCTCAACTCCTGCATTAATTTCAAGCAGACTGCTGCTGTGCTTATTCTACATTGGAGGCTTTCAGCCCAAAATATCAATTTGCTGCAATGAACCACAGATCTATGCCATCTTTTTTTTTTTCTTTCTGTTTGATGAAAATAAAAAAAAAGCATAATGTTAGTTCTTAAATTAGTTTGGCACATAAGGAAAAAAAAAAAAAAAGCAGGGAGAACACACAAGTTGCATCCTTCTCTCACAACATCCTTGGGGAGGGGAATGTCCAGATCCAGGCAGGGTGGGCAGGCATGGAATGAGTGACAAAGACCACAGCAGACTCCAGCTCTTGGCCTTGCACCTGGCCTCAGTCACACTCAAACACCTCAGTCCATCGGCTGCCACCGCCGTTGAGCGCGTCCCTGCGCGGCTGGAGAAGGCCCTGAGCGCCAGCAGCCTCCTCACACCAGGTAAAAAAGCACCACTGGGCACCTTTTGCTTAAGTGTCACTTAACAACACCGTCAGTGAGCTATTCCTGCTGTGCTGAGCAGGGGGCAGCGGGGTCTGACACTTGGGTCTCGGCATGTCAGTGTGGGCCCCGTGCTTCAGGAGAACCTCCACCGCCTTCGCGTGCCCCCCTCGCGCAGCCAGGTGGAGAGCTGTGAACCCCTCGCTGTCAGAAATATCGATATTTTCTGCACTGACAAGTTCTTCTACTACTTCAGAGTGCCCGTTTTCCGCAGCAAGGTGCAGCGCTGTCCTATTTAAAGGGCCTCTGGCTAGAACGCTGGCCCTTTCATCCATCAGCAGCTTTGTTGTGGCTAAGTGGCCGCTGCGCGATGCCAAGTGCAGGGCCGTGTATCCTTCTGCCGTGGCGGCCTCGATGTCCGCCCCGTGCTTGAGGAGCAGCCTGGAGGTGCTGGTGTGGCCGGTTTCGGCGGCGATGTGGAGAGCAGTCTGCAGGAGCCCATTCCGGACGTTGACGTCCGACTCCAGGTCGATGAGGAGGCGGGCGACGCGGTAGTGACCGCGCTGGGCGGCCAGGTGGAGCGAGGTCCTGCCGTCCACGGTCTGCACGTTGACGTCGGCGCCGCGCTGCTTGGCCAGCAGCTTCACGATGGGGAGGTGGCCCTGCCAGGCGGCGTAGTGAAGGGGCACCCAGTCGTCCTTGCCCTTGACGTTCACGTTGACGCCTCTTCTCAGCAGGATGCGCACGATGTTCTCCTGGCCATACTGGCAGGCTATGTGGATGGGGGCTCTGCCCTCAAAATCCACCTCGTTTAAGGACGCGTTCTTGTCAAGCAGCATTTTGGTGCTGAAATCATCCCCGTTCTGGGCAGCAAAGTGAAGAGCGGTCCACTGGTCCTCATCTTTGGCGTTGACGTTGATTTTCCTGGCCATAATCAGTTCCACGATGCTTTTAAATTTCTTCTCGATGGCTATGTGAAGAGGGGTGGAGCCTTTCTTGTTGGTGAGGTTAGGGTTAGCGTTGTACAGCAGGAGCCATTTGACACATTCTTCTTGACCTGCTTCAACAGCCAAGTGCAGAAGGCTGGAGTTCCCATCTAAAACAATATCAACATCTTGAGGCTGGAGGATCTTCATCAGCTTGCTGGTATCTCCGGATAAAATCGCCTCCGTTAGCTTCCTCTTCTGTATGTCTGTAGTACCAATATCTAAATGGATACAAGGAAGAAAATTTTTACCATGAAAAACGTTTTACCATGATTACTGTTTTTACCATGGTGGTGAAACACTGGCCCACGTTTCCCAGAGCCCAGAGAGGTGGTGGATGCCACGTCCCTGAAAACATTCAGCTTGATCTAGTTGAAGATGTCCCTGCTCATTAAAGGTCCATTCCAACCTAAACTGTTCTAAGATTCTAGCATCACAATTCTGATACCCATCAAACCCTATCTGCCCATGGTTTCAGTAATGAGCTTCCTGCACAGCAATTCACCTCCCCTTGCTCCACAGAAGTCCCTAAACATTTTCAGGCCAGATTTGGGCCCCCACTAACACTCTCTGTTGTGGCATGAAGACCAAAGGATGTTGTGGTTGATCTCTTTGCACTAACCATTGTTTACCTAACTGGAAAACAGTTGTCTGGGGTTTGCAGCACTGGAATGAAAAATGAGGGGTCTTTATCACAATGGCCCCAGGGGTTACTAAGAAGGTGGCTTGAGTCCTCTCAAAAACTACAGTCCTGAGGTTTAGGCTTGGTATAAATGAAAAAGCCACAAACTCAGCTGACCTGACTGGGCAGTGGCTTTAATCCCACGTCAAGTGGGATACTGGACTAGTAGTGACCTCCCTTCCAACCAACCTCTACATGACTGATTCTGTAATTGCTTTAATGGTAGTTTACTCCTCTACAAAAGTAAATGAGATTTATTATTTCTCATTAGATCATGTTTGGGAACCACATATTTTTTTTTTTGTTTTGTTTTTATTTTTTCCTTTTAAATAACTACCTCCAGTAAACAAATTTGTAGTGCTGACAGCAAGAGAAAGCAAGGCTAACAGTAATTTCCAGAATGTTATTCTACTCTCCAACCCATTGACTCCCATGCCCAATCCAAACAACTACAAAGGAAAACTTGACCATTACCTGAACTCTCCCGTTCAAAGGAAAGGGAAAGGGATCCTCTGGATGAAAAAGCTGAATCTACAGATGAAACTCCTGAAAGCCTCTTGTCACTGGAGGCAAGTTTGGACTCAGAAGAGCTGCGGCTGAGATCCTCAGGGCCTTCCATAGTCTGTGAAATCCCTGAATCCAACTGGGACAACAACTCTGAGAGACTGTAATCCTTAACTGATGGTAGAGCAGGCTCCTGTTTCTTCTGGGATAGAGCACAAATCCCCTTCAAGAGAGCACATAAGCATTTTAGAAAGGTCAGCAAACAAAACTGAGCACGAGGCCCTACAGAAGAAACATAAATTTGTTAGTTTGCAGGTAGCCTTCAAACACTGTTTGCATTAAATGAAACCTATGAATAAAGTCACTGATTTTTTTCAGAAGCAGGAGGGCAGTTTCCATCAGTTACTAAAGCCACGTGGCTCTTCTGTCTATGATGGTTTTTAAGATCAGTCACACCCACACAGTTCCAGCCTTTATTTCCTAACTGTCCTGCTATCCCTGCAGAGAATAAGATGCACTTGCATTTGGTTCTGCCCTGAGGTTTTCCTGAGCTTGTCCGCGCCCCTGCTGTCATTTGTGCACCCCAGTGCAAAGATGTGTGCACCAAGAAAAGAAGCTGTGCACCAAGACCCACTTCTGTCAGGCAAGGTGGTGCTCAAAAGCAGCAAAGAGAAGGTTGTTTGGAACTTTCCAGGTCATAAAGGATCCTGTTCCTCCCAAAACCCTGCAAGTTTGAACAAGAAGTGAAAGAGAAAATACCTCAGGCTGCTGCTCTGGGGCATTCTTGGTGTCCAGGTCCTGAGTTATCATCTCTTTTGTTTCATCTTCTGGTTTTTCACAAAGGGCCTCTGTTTCTGAAGTGATTTCTTTAAAGAAAACAAAGAAGCTTTTAGTGCTTGGGATTTTCAGAAGGAGAGTCTCTGAGATACCCTGCAGCCTTCCTCTATGAATTGAACTTAAAATCTCTGAGATACTGAGGGAGAAGGACTCCAGTGCTGACCATTCCATCCAGCACCTCCTCAGTGGGCACAAGTGTGCAGCCAAGCCAAGGGGACACAGGGCTGCCCAAACAATTAATTTTCAGTCACACCAGACTGCTGTTAACACAGGGGCCACACAGCAGGACTGTACTGCTGGCAGATTTAGATATGTTTTTTGAAAGATGGAATCCCTCATCCCTTCAGTCCTCCAGGAAGACAGCTCTCCCATTCTTGTAAATGAAGCTACATCCCTCTGCACACTTGAATTCATAACAGGTGCTCTGGACAAGTTCAACCTTTTACTGGCAGAGAAGTGACTGTACAAACTGTTTCAATACAAGAAAACAATTCAGTTTCTCAACGTACAACACTACAAATTTCAAGAGCCAGTCCCTTCAACGCTTTGGTACACTGCAAACCACATCAACTCCAGCTTGGCTTATGTCCTGACACTCACTATCAGAAATAAACATAATTTCTGGCTAAACGGACCAACTGGCTCAGTACAAGGCTTATTCCTGTCGTGTTTACATAACACCACCATGGTCAGACATGTCCTCAGATAATCCCTTCCTCCACAAATGAGTAAGTGGCCTGTATCATTGTCTCCACCACACAATGTGCTCTATTTACTCTGTCACAGAGCTCCTCAGCGTTTACCCCAGGGATTAGCAGAGTCCTGAGCAATAATGTGACTCATAGAAGAATAAATGGGCAGCCAAGTTAAGAGGAAATCTTACCTTGAAATGTTGGCCGTTCACCAGGATCATCTTGCCAACATTTTTGCATCAGTTTGATCAAGTTATTACATGAATGAGGTCTGGATTTGGAAACAGCAGGTAGCTCTGGGCGGTGGCCTTTAACTACTTTTACCATAATATGTAAAATGTTGTTTTCCTCTGCAAAGCAAAGGCACACAGATTTAGACGTCCCAGCAAAAGGAATCACTTCTCCTTTTCCCAAGAGCATTAAGAGTGCATTAGGCTGAAAATTTGTTTTCACACTTTTTTTTCTGGATTTCTTATCAACAGGGCAAAAAATTGATGGTTGTCTTCTCCAACAAGACATCTTTTAATGCAGTAACACCTGCTTCTCATATATCATTTAAAAAAACCAATTGTCAGCAAGTGACTGTGTTCTTTTTCCACCCATTAAAGATAAAGAACAAAAAGAAAAAAATAAAAAACCCTCAAACAGTTCTTTGCTACTTCATTTTGGATTTCCATATCTGCTGTAGGAAAACAGAACCTTAGGTTTTATTTAGACCAGGTACCTGAACTATTCATAAAGGTGAAGGAAGAACACAAGTCAAGAGGTGCAGTAAGGCAGCTCCTGACTGTAAATCAATCACTGGGCTGAACGGAATTCCTCACTGGGAGAAAAACTAATAGTAGACTGGAACTTGTTGGGACATGTTTGCTATACATAGGCCAGTCACAGACACAGGAAAGTCATAAAGAATAAACAGCTGCCTGTTGAGGTGCATTTACTGCAGGGTGGAACAGGGCTCATTCTCACAGACAGCTTTTCTTTTTTTCTTTTTGAAGGAACAAATCTGTACCCACAATCTACAAATAAACTACAGAACCTCTCTGCAGAGGAGCTGCTCCTGAACAACAGCAGAGCTGCCTGCCAAGTTGGCTTTGCCACACACTGATCTGAAGCTGTGCAGCAAACCCCAGCAGAAGCAGAAATGTGCAGACAAGGGCCCCTGCAGCAATACAGGTTCTGTTTTCATGATGTAGGACAAAGGAGAACTTTAGCTTTAGTGATCAGAATTTGAGAGCTGAAAAGTGTCCACCACACAAGACTGTCAGAATTTGGAGGTCATACACAAAACTCTGGGGCTGGTGGGGCAAGAAGTGTGCTTATCAATGGGAAAAAGGAAAAAAAAAATCCAAGATAACACACAACTTACCTGCAAAAGGCTTCTTCTGTGTAAGAACTCCCCAAACCACGATGGCAAAGCTGACAAAAAAAAATATAAAAAGGTAAAAAAAAATACTAGAAATTTTTTTAACCGAAAAAAACTCACAGAAGTGTAATTTTTTTTCCTTATCCCACCACTTTTGCACCTAATTCGGGTGATGAACACACAGAGGAAAGCAGCTGAGAACCATGATTTCAAAGTCTAGCTTTGGCAGGGAGGAACCTGAGGCAGCAAACACAGGGACTTGCTGGAAGCTGCGAAGTCCTTGGTAGCATTTACCAACTACTCCATATCCACTCTGACAAAATCAGAGAAAGCATTGCAGTGGGTTTAATTTAATGCTTCTTCCCTGCAAGATGACTTTAAATAAATGAATTTAATTTAGAATAAGAGATATCTTTTTAATCTAAAGCTGTGATTTCCTTTTCCTAATAATCTTGCCATGAAAGAAGAGCCAAAGACACAGTGATGAAATCCACTGAAGATAACTCAGAATTTTATCACACACTCAAAAAGTAGGTCAGGTTGTACCTTTAGAAGGGAAATTAAAGGTGGGCAGAGTGCCTCCCACTGCCAGCTGCCAACAAATAATTTCAAGACCCAGGATCACCTGCAGGTTTTAAAAGGCCTGAACCCCACAAAGACTTTGCAAAACCCAAAGCAAATGTGACACATTTCAAGGCGAGGCTCAAGTTGGATTTAGGGGTTTCATGCTTAAAAAAAAGTTTGAAAGGTCTCATTTTACAGGGTTACTAAAATAGCATTTAGGTGTTTTCATAGTTCACTGACCTGTACACATCATGTTTGGTGTCAAAACACCTGTTCTTCTCCTTGATGCGCTCTGGAGGAAGATAGGCAATCGTGCCACACAAACCATCCATGCTGATGTCATGGGAATGGGACAAGCCATTGCACTTTGCAAGCCCAAAGTCAGAAATCTGAAAAAAAATTTAAAAAAAATGAAGAAGAAGGTGAGAAAAGTGCATGGTACCATCAGACTTTCAAGGTGTTCACAAAATATTTCCTGCAAAGAACAACAGATGCAACAGGATCACCCAACAAATACACTGAAGTGCTGTGCAGAATATTAAGCCAATAAAACATCTCTGGAATCATAATGCTATGGTAGTTTTTTCTTTATGGTGAAGCTAAAAGAAGAAGAAGAAAAAAAAAAATAAAGGCAAGCAGTTTTTGCAAGCAGCAGCATGCCAGCCCATTACATAGCAAACACAACAAACAGTCAAGACAATTTATTATAATTTAAACCAGTCGAATTTAGCTACTGCAAACTACTTTAATGTAATTATTGGCCTTGCCACCCCCTTTCCCTACATAACCTCACAGTGTCTGAGGTGTTTAAACGCCCTGGCTCTCCAATGAACTCTGGAGAATCGCCCTTTCAGGTATCCCTGTTACACTGACCATGTCCACGAGGACCAAGCCCAACAGCAGAGCCACCAAGTGCTACAAAAACCCAAATGGCAACACACAGACACACACCAAAAACCCACACTGGGAACTCTTTTTGGCAGCCAGGAGATACAGCAAGTGCAGGGAGCACAGCTGAAATGAGCACAACAAGTGACAGCAAGTTTAGAAAAAGGACACACCTCCACTTTAATTTGAAGTGTCAAGCAAATATGCATTCATTTGCTCTCAAAGGCATACCAATCATCGAGCAAACAGATAGGCCAGGAATTTCCTTTGTCTTATTTATTTCCCACTGGACAAAAATGTCTATTATGCCAAGTGGTAATTTCAAGAAAAGTCGAGTCTTTTTGGACAACTGAGCCCACTGATTTTTGTCTGCATGTCAGATAAGATTCCCCCTCCCCCTAACTTATACATTCCTTTTATCTAATAAATACTCAGGTTTTTCAATGACTCATCCCCCTTTTGATCTTCACAGCTTCTCCTTTGAGAAAGTTTTCCCTCAAAACAACAAGCACAATTAAAAAAAACTTTTTTTTTTTTTTTTTAATAGGCTCCGACTCTACACTTTAAGAAGTTTCTCTCTAAAGATACCACAAAACTAGTTGTAACATGTGTCCATTACTGGAAAGGGAGAAAACTGCTGCCAGCTTCAGCCTCCTGGAGAACAGACACGTTACACAGCCATGCAAGGAATCTCCCTTTGCCATAAAAAAAACAAAGCAACCCACACAGCTTCAGCAAGAACATCTCCCATGGACAAAGAGCTCAGCACAGAAATTGTGAAGAGGTGGAGAAGTCCTTCCCTCTAGAACACAGGTACGTCCAACCTGCTGTCCCTCTTTAATCTGTAGGGTAATGTGGGAATGACTTGAGAACAAAAAAACCCACACACAAGGGGAAAAAAAAAAAAAAAAAAAAAAGAAAAAAAGGGGGGGGGGGGAAGGGAAAAAGCAAAGTCATCTGGAGGAATAGTTTCTCATCCTTGTGGAGCTACACTCTCAAGAGAAGGATTGCTGGACTCCTCAGCAAGCCAAGCACTGGAGCCCAGTACAGCAGCAGGAAAACCCTTGTCCACATGCCAGGTCACCCTGGGAAGAGTCAAACTGACCACCACAGGAAATGCTGCATGAGTCTGGTGTGCTCTATAGGAGAACAAAAGCCCAACCCCAGCATCACAGCAGGCTGTGGTGTCAGGTTCATAAATGAACTGAACCCTGCAAGTCCGAACGGATCCGACGTGGTGAAGCGCTGCTCTCCTTTGATTAACGCGAGGCAGAGGCTTGTGCACACCTCAAGAAATCCAGGCATAATTAAAGCCACACACCTCCCTCTTTGTCTAAACAATGGCGTGTTTCCTACTGCCTGAGTTAAGGAATAAAGAGATGAAATGCAGACAGCAGGGTGACACTCCTGTGTTTGGAGCTACGGTGTGTGAATCTAAGGCTGGGGGCTAAGGCAGAGCTGAGCACTCCAGACAGAAAAAAGTCACCCTACAAACTAAGAAACATCTAAGGTACATAGCATACACCGTCCCTGGGCTAGCAAGAACTTCACCTTGTGGATCTGTTTCTACCTAGTGTGAAGGACTGGGTGTTATGCCAACTAATAAAAAAATCACCTGTACAGCAGGGCTTCGTTCATACCGAATTCTGCAGGAGAAAGCACTGGAAATTAAGGAATTGTTATCTTGCAGGCTGCAACAAAACAGCAACATTCTGCAGGCAGCTTTTTGTGGCTTTTATTAGTTCCTCTAGGGCGAATTTTCCACGCTGCATGGTGTATTTAGTCATGCAGGCTCTTTAAACACCAGTGGGAACTGCGTAGTGGGTGGAAGATACAGCCATTTAACTTGCCTGGTTTGCCTTTAAATTGCTGGCCAGGCACCTCGTTCTGCAACTCCTTTGCTGGGGAAGGCAGTGAAAGTGGGGCACCCTTCCCCACTCCTTCCTCCACATCCTTGCTGGTCCCTGCAGCCCACCCCAGGCTCTGCCCTTCCCTAAATTCTGAGGGAATCCACAATTTTGCTTCTCAAGCCAATGCCTTGTGAAGGCTGCCCTAGAGCAGAGGCTGGGCAGAGCTAAAGAATAAAGCAGGGATTTATGAAAAGGCCTCCATGGATCCACCTTGGGCAGCACAAGAGCCCAGCCAGGGCTGCACCCAAGATGAACCCAAATGGTCCCAAAATGCACGAGCGCTCACGGGGTCTCTCCCTGGGATCAGCTCTGCTCCATGGGCCCCTTGCAGTTCAGGGTCCAATTCCAGCTCAGCCCCTGCACTCCCATCCTGCTTGTTTTTCTCTCTCCAGCCCACGGGGTTTGTGCTCTTGGGCTGAGATTTGGATCATTTGTCCTTGGTGCCCAGCTGGAGCAGGAATTGTTTTGTCTCCCTGCTCTGTGCAGAGAGCTCACCATCCCATAACATGAAGCCCAGACCCACACACTGAAGCAGCACAGAGTCTGAAAAACACAAAAGCTCAAACCTGAGGCATCAACATCAGTGATCTCAGGTAGGTCCCTTCAAAAGCAGGGGAGACACGGCGGCGACAGCCTGCTGCACGCAAAACCCGCGGCGGGAGCTGGGGAGGAGGGAGAGGAGCCTTGGCCAGAGCCCACGCGGGCTCGGGGATGGTTCATGTTCTTGTTCATGTTCATGCTCATGTTCATGTTCAGGCAGCTCTGCTCCTTCAAGGGCTGCATGAGAACCAACACGTGAGCACCAGGCAGGGATGGGAGCCGCACGTGTTTTCCTGCCCGCTTCCAGCAACGCTTGCTTTACCGAAGGATTCCGAGATCTGAAGATTTCCATTTATTTGTTTTTGTTTTTCCTTCAGTTTGTTTTTTAACTCAGTGCGTGCAAGACTTTCTCTGCTTCTACCATTTGTGGATCTTTCCATTCTAGTTCGTACAAAAACACTTGCAAAGTTTTAGATGCTTTAAGAAATTGTTTTTGCAATTTTTTTTCTATTTTGTAATTTCTTTTTTTTTTTTTGAAACTAGAAGATACACTCACATAACCACAACAGCTACTACAGTCAGCTATTCCCAAGCACTACAGGGATCTAGTTCCCAGGAACAAAATGAGTGCTTGGAAAGTGCCTTTTTTTTTACTGATGACACCTGACAGGCTGCCCTGAACTCTGCTCTCACCTCCTGGTGTCCTGAACTGTGCACTTAGCTCCTGAGGCTTTATGTCATTTTTCTGCAAGCAAAACTCAAGAACCCACTGCATTGCACTCAGGGACAGAGTTCACCAAAAGGTTTTCTGCATCAAATCCACTGGATTAATTTTTAATCTCTGCTGGAACATGCAGTATTTGCCTCTGTACAAAGTCTCTGCACTTGGATATTGAGAATGCCCCCACATTTGTCTGTGGGGTGTTAGGGTGTCTGGTGGCAGGGGAGGTTTCCCTTGTTTCTTTTTTCTGGAGGTAGGGGGAAAGGCTGTTACATTTTTGTTCTTTAAAAATGCCTGAAATTTTAAAGAAATTTGCACAGGTCACAGATTTGGACTACTAAAAATTATGACTAAAAATTAATTCCAAATACCAACAGAATGTGTGCTTCAAACCTATGTCTTTATTAACAGGTTTTTTTAATGAATGCACTTCAGTTAGCTTCTAAAATAAACTTTTCTGAAACAGACTTCATTTCCATCCTTTTCCAACCTGCCCTGAAACTTTTAACGCCTCCAAACCAGTTTCAGGTGGGACATTTGCAATGCTCCTTTCAGAAGCAGCACAAACCAAAGCCAAACACCCATTTTAATCCATGGTGAATCTGCATTACTGTAACAGGGATGGTTTTGTCCCCTCCCCTGTGCCACCACAATCAGATCAATCAGAGAATTGATCACGGTGCAAACCAGCTTTGTTGGTTGGGATTAAAGAGCCGTGCAACAACAGCCCTGCATGGAAACCTTGATCAGGAAGGGTAGGAAACAAGCAGAAGGGACGCACAAAACAAAGGCTCTCCTCATCTGTAATAACAGCACAGCAATTGCAGCTGATAAAAAAGGGGCTGTGCTACCTACTTCAGGCAGTCTAATAAAAAAGAGACAACTGCTCCTTACCAGCCTGGCCCCTGGGTATTGCTTGCACCTACAGTTAACCACCTACATGAAGAAGCTTTATGATCATGAAATTTGCCGTCTGACTAGTCTGCTTCTAACTTCATTCTCAGAAATTTTGCAGCTGAAGCAAGTAACAGTGAAGACCACAGAGGCCAGACCATCAGCACAGCACAACACAGCAGCAAACTTTACACTGGTTTAAACTGGAGAACTGGGATGGGGAGAAAAACTACAGAGAGCCTAAAGCAGTGCATGGCTGAGAGCAGCTCGTTCTGCTTCAAGTTCCTTAAAACCAAAATGCAGGAGATTAAAAACAACTGGTCAGGCTTGCCTCTGTGTGTACATGAACCCACACATATACACATGTATATCTGTGTACAAATATATGTATGACAAGATGAGGAGCTGCAAAAAACCCAGGCTGGACAGTGAGAGAAACAAGAGCATAAAAATAATGTTTCTGCCCAGAAGTATTAAGCTGCAGGTTGGCTTAATTTTAAACAAAAAGTGACACTCTTGACCCTGAGATTTTGGAAGACAGGAGACCTGCGAAGCAGCAACAGAGATCACGAGGGCATGGCAGCTGGCAACAAGTTGGGCATGAGATTTCTGCACGTGGTGGGGTGTTTATTCTCCTACCAAGGGCCCTGCAGAGAGATCACATTGCAGCAGGGAAGGAGCAAACTCCCAGCCCACGAGGGCAGAGCTGGAATGTGGCATTGCTTCCCCCGTGCCAGCGATTGCCACATCACAGCAGCTCAGGGGACACATCCAGAATGTGTGTGGAGGGCAGGAGAGCTGAAGAATGAGCTCAAAAGATGCGGTCCAGCTGAGCAAAGAAACAGATGTCAGGCAGGATGTAAATATTGGAAGATTGAACATGAGGAACACTGGAGAAAGGGGCAAGGGAGCATCGTGTTGGTACAAACAGGAGGAAAAGGTTGACATGAAGGAAGACAAAGCCTGCCTGGGTATGGAATAATCCTGCCAAGGAAAGCACAGTGTTTAAGGCAAACAAGATGGAGCAGGACAGGAGCAGGGAAGGGAGGTCCCAGCACCAACTCACAAGGGAGGATGGATCCATCCACCTTCCAAAAAACAGCAAACCTTTCCCTTGCGCTGTACACATTACACACCAACACTTAAAATCACCAGGGAACCCCGCCATGTGCCTTTGCTAAAGTTAATATCTATCTATCTATCTATATCCCTGCCCAGGCTAATGCCATCCTCCTAATTA
This sequence comes from Onychostruthus taczanowskii, assembly GCF_017590055.1. Lineage (NCBI taxonomy): Eukaryota > Metazoa > Chordata > Aves > Passeriformes > Passeridae > Onychostruthus > Onychostruthus taczanowskii. The sequence goes on from NW_024498906.1 coordinate 14,214,151, forward strand.
TCCTCCCAGTTCAGCACAGGCTTATGTAATGGCCAGGCTTTACGATATGGAGGCACCCAGTTGATGATAAGTTCTGTACAGCAGCACTGCCTGAGTCACCAGCCTCACTCAGGGCTTTACAGTGAGCACAGCACTCGTAAAAGGAGCAGGGTGTGTTTGCATTTAACTGCAGGATGGCACAGCAGCATTTCCAGTGCTCTCCACTGGAAGACTGACTGCTTCCTGGCTCAAGGGCAAGCAGTTTGTAAAGGTCCTCCCTACCTCCAAACTCTTCTTCTGCAGTCTGCAACATCTCTTCACTCACCTTAGGACTCTGTTAGGGACACACTAAATTAATGCTGACATCTAAAAACACTTCAGTCAGCAGCTCCATTAGCCTTCCAGCAAGAAAATGTGCATTAAATCAAGCTGCAGGGTCTGAAATTTAATTGTAAATTTCACGTCACACTAAAAGAAGGTTCGGGGCCACATTTTTAAGGTGAAGGCACCTCACAGAATATGTTCATCTCTTATTCTGCACATAGGTTCCTGTGCCTGCTTTGCTTCTTAGAGGGCTTTCCAAGATGCCTGTGGATGTAAAAGACTGCTAGCTGGAAAAGGTTTGGATCAGACCATTCCTTTCTGGACTCCACGGAAAGGATCTGAAGACCTTGATGTGTTTCACACAGAAGCACATCAGGGATGTCAGCAATGACCTCACCAGAGACTTTTCTATTTTTGCACATTTTGCACTTTGCCCCCTCGTGTTACATCACCACGCAGATACAGGCTGTGCAGCAGGCAGAACACCAGGCACTTCAACCTCCTGAAACAGTGAGAAAAACACAGCCTTGCTATCTGGGCTCATGGATGAGTCAAGAATCAGGAATTTAAGAAGTTATGCAAGCAAGCATGAACTTTTAAGTAAATAAATACTTAGCAAAGGCCTCTCAGCACTATTGTGTGAGAACAGGCTTTCAGCAGTTGAAATCCTGATGTTCTGGTAATAATAGCATGACCACCTGTAGATGCCTCCTACCTCAGAAAGAAAATCCTTCTAAGAAATAAATGACTAAGAGGACTAGTAAAAAAGCTGAGACCGTCACAAGTGTGATTTCATCAGTGGCACACACCTCTTATGGCTCCAACCCTATAATGACATCAGGAAATCTGTCTTTATTTAGTGAAAATTTCATTTTTAGAATGATACAGACAAGACCAAGGGCACTTGATCAGTGAGGGGGCCAGGAGACCAGGGAGCAGATGGATTATGGCACTGGTAAAAAACAACTGAACACTAAAATAAAACAGGGAAAAAAAACGTATTTCAGTCTCTGTGCTCTCTAAAAGAAATTTGAGAAAGCAAGCACAACCTCCTTGGTCCAGCTGACCACAGAACCTCCAGCAGAGAAGGCTAACAAGTTTGCCTGTTTACTCTGGAAATGGATAACGAAAATAATTTCATGCTGTTACAGCCACAAAAGAAATTCCTTTCGGTGACCTCTGGTATGCACGAACAGCCAGGACAGAGATCCTTCCTCACTGTACATGCCCTGAGCACATGGAAATGAGCTGCCTCTGGGAAGGCTTCCCCAGGCTCCAGCTGTAAGTGAGATCTGTGCCTTTAGTGGTGCAGACAGAGACCCAGAACAAGGCAATCATGGCAACTGTGGAGTGGCAAAGATGATTTAGAGGCCCACACCACTTTTCTCCCCCTGTTCTCAAAGAAATTTGTGGCAGGACCCATTAGGTCTCAGAACCAGAGTTCACTGCATCCCTCTAAAATTTCAGGGGGGTTCTCACAACTTGCCTAACCACACCTCTATTTATGTACTAGAATGGTGCATAAACCAGGTGCATTCATTTAAGGACAGTATTTGGGTGGATTTTAACATGGGAATCAGAGGGGCTGGGTCAGTGGGCATTTCTCTAATTCTAAAGGAATGCTGCTGCTTTCTCTCAGGCGTTTTCCATCTGGCAGGAGCCCTGGGGGTCAATCCAAAGGTTGGACACCCTGAGCACAGAGCATCCAGTGCATACCTTGACGTGGTAGTGGGCATCCAGCAGGATGTTGGCAGGCTTGAGGTCCAGGTGGAGCAGGGGAGGGGCCATGCAGTGCAGGAAGTTCATGCCCACCGCTGTCTCGTGGATGATGCGGAAGCGCAATTCCCAGGGCAGGGGCTCGGAGGCCAGGAGCTTCTCCAGGGACCCCGTTTCCATGTATTCCATGACCAAGCCCACTGGCTCTCTGCAGATGCCATAAACAGGAAGGATGTAGCGAAACTTTGCCATTTCCATCTTCCTGGCTTCTTCCAGTAACTCCATGCGCTCCCTGGGCGGAAGAGAATGGGAGGTGAAGGATGGAGCAGTTGCTTCTCCTCAGGCCAAGCAGCACAAAAACATTTCTTATAAAACACAATGCCACATTTCACATCATCCCCTGATTGACCCAGACTGCATCTCAGCAGCCTGCACCCCAGCTGTATTTCCATATTTACTGATTTGGGGTTTCATGCTTTCCATGGCAGGCTGTAGAAGAGGTTTTACAACAACTTCTGTGAGCCATCAAGAAGTCTGATAAGAGGATCCACGTTTACCCCTGAAATAATTTCCTACCAAGGTCATTGACACAAAAACCAAGATAGAAAGAAGGATAAATAACAGAAACCTGCAACTGCCTAGTCCAATGAGTACTTTGTTTGTCTCTTGTGACCAATGGGAAAAGTGTAAACTTAGGAGTTTTGTAAGAAAAATAAAAAGCATTCATGCTATAATAAAAATAGTTTGAAGCCTTCTGAAAACGGAGTATGTTGCTTTGTATTGTCTCTGTCTCAACTATGAGAGTAGGCAGCTCCCAGCTGCAGGAGCACAGGTGAGCCCTACACTTCTGCAGGGTGAATATCCCCAGTGCAAAGCCCATCTCCCTGCTTTGATGGTTATGCTGTGCTGTTCAGAAAGAGGATGATACACTTAAGAGCCCAGCTTTACCACTGCTGGAACTCCTTGGGCTGAAGTAATTAACTTTTGGTGAGTCACAAGGCTGTGTTAATCAGAGAAGCCAGACAGCACCTCTTCAGCATCCTGAGTGTTCACAGAGCCAAACCTTGGGAGAGGAATCCTTGGACCCACCAGTGAGGGGAGCAAACTGCCTGCTGCAACCAGGGAGACACAACAAAACCCTCCCCAAAACACAGATGTGAGAAGTCCAAAAGTGCACCCGCTCAGCCCCAGCAGGCGCTGACAACTCCCAGCTCACCATTCCCAGTGATGTAACAGTCCTGACAGCTGGAACGAGCACCCCGGGTTGTTTACAGGTCACTTCAGCCTCACCCTGCACAGGGGTCAGTGTTACTCAGCCCGAGCTGCAGCCTCCCAGCTCAGGACCCTTAATTGCTGTGCATTTCTTCTGCGCCTCACTCACAGCCTCCTGCAACAGCCCACAGGGTCTCAAAAAGAGGAAACAAGGGTCCCGTCCCCAGGCTGGCTGTGCCCACAAAGAGGGGCCACACTTGATGGTTTAAAAACCCTTCAATTTTGCATTGTTAGTGATTATGAACCCTGCCCAGTGCAGCTTTGGGCACGGACACATCACTGTTGCTGCCACAGATTCACAGAAGAGGGCACAGGGAGGTCAGACAGGTAATATTTCCTGAGCAGACCCTCTCTTATTACACAGCAGCTCCTGCAATGCACCCAAAGATGTGCACACTATCTAATGGACAACAGCAGCTGAAGTAAAAGGACAAAGTTTGTGCTCTGTGCCACCAACAAGTGATGCCAGTTACCACTGTGGGAGCCTCATGGCAGAGCCTCAGCTCAGCCAAACTATTTTGGTTTTAAAATTTCAAATCCAAGGCCATTGTGCGCTAAAGAGAAAGCACCAAGTCCAGCCTGCACACAGCCAAGTCTTCTCATGCGTCCCCCAGTGTCTGGATGACCTGGGAGAAGCTGAAGCACAGCCTGTGAGGGACTCTCAGATTTTGGGAGTTGTCATTTGGCCCTCAAACTCAGCAGCAGGACACTCCCCAAGGCTGGGAATGCGGTCTGCTGCCTGCTGCAGACCTGCTGCAGGTAACATTTCCCACCAGGAGCAGCAAACCCATTTCAGAGGCAAGATCAGGCTGAAAAATGGTTTAAAGAGGGACGCACATGCAGAGAGAGAAACAAAAAAAAAAAAAAAAGATAAGGGAAATCTTTTCCATTAACCATGTTGGCTCCTGCTGCTCCCTACAGCAACTTTCTTGTGAAATAATTGCCTTTGCAGACAAGTACCCAGTTTGCTCTTTGGCACGCTGGAAGGGAGCGCCCATGAATAACACAACCAACTCCTTGCCCCCAAGCCACACGCATAGCCAGCATAATTCACCCAGCATAATTCACCGGGCCTGGGCTGAGCTGGAGTCAGGGATGTAAAATAGCTGTCTGAGCCCTCCCAGGCAATGCTAGAGCCCGGCAGCAGCCAAGGTCTGACAAGAACCACTAAGACTCCTCGGGATGGGGTGCTCAGGCTGGCAACAGCCTCAGAGAGCATCGCCAAAAGCACGGATTGGCTGCTGGAAATGGGGCGTTTTCTAACAAACCAGAACTCTGTTTCATTAAAGTAATGTCTAAAAAAAAAAAAGCTCCATTTCTGCTTGGACCAGATCCAGCTCATAGAGTGAATTAAGAGAATAACAGGCGAGTGCCCTCTATCTAATTTGCCTGTTTAAATAAAGCCCCCATGCAACAATTACCACCCTTACCACTTTCCCATGCCCAGAGCATTCAAAACCCACTCAGCCAGCCGCCTGGCACAGCTCGTGGGCTTTCCAACAGCTTCCCAAAGGACCCCTGCCACCTTCTGAAAGCAGAAAATAAGACAAAAGGAGTGAGTGAGCCAAAGCAGCCACCAGCAGCGAGCTACCGACACCAACAGCTCTCAAAGCAAGATCTCCTCCAGCAGGCAGAGATCAAAGCTCTCTCCCATCCCTCCCCTTCCCTTTCCCCTCGCAGGATGCCAGCGGCGCTGGGCACGGGGCGAGGCGTTCCGGGGGCGCCCATCACCCCAACAAAAAGGCTCTGCCCCCGGGATGGAGCCGGGAGCGCATCCCGCGGATCAAAGGGCGCGGCGCTGGAGCGCTCGGTTATTCCGTGCTCGGGGCTCAGCCTGGGCTGAGCAAAGGGCAGGAAAAGCAAAGCTCCTGGTGGGGCTTCTCACTCGGGAGATGTAGGTGTAAGGCTGTGCCGGAATGGTTTGTTGTTTTGTACCCACGCGGTTGAAGAGTGGGAATTGTCTTCTCTGGTGGGAATTGTCTTCTCCGCTCCCCTCTCGCTACAGGAGGGTGTCCTAAATTTATTGTGATAAAGGAAAAAGAAAAAAAAGGGAGAAGAGGGGGGAGAAGGGGAGGAAAGAGGGGGGAAAGGGGGGAAAAAAGGAGGGGGGACAGAAGAGGGAACAGAAAGAATAAGGGAAAAAAGAAGAGGGGAGGAAAGAAAAATTGATAAAGAAAAAAGGACAAAGGGAGAAAAGGCAAAAAGGGGGAAAAGGCAAAAAGGGGGAAAAGGCAAAAAGGGGGAAAAGGCAAAAAGGGGGAAAGCAAAAAGGGGGAAAGGAAAAAAGGGGGGAAAGGAAAAGAAAAAAGAAAATTATAAAAGAAAAGGAAAAAAGAAAAAGAAAAAGAAAGAAAAAATGAAAGAAAAAAGAAAAAGAAAAAAGCAAAAGAAGAAAAAGAAAAGCAAAAGAAAAAAAGGGAGAAGAGGGGGGAGAAGGGGAGGAAAGAGGGGGGAAAAGGGGGGAACAGAAGAGGGAACAGAAAGAATAGGGGAAAAAAGAAGAGGGGAGGAAAGAAAAATTGATAAAGAAAAAAGGACAAAGGGAGAAAAGGAAAAAAGGAGGAAAAGGCAAAAAGGGGGAAAGGAAAAAGGGGGAAAGGAAAAAAGGTGTGAAGGAAGGCATGTTGTGGCAGTTTTGTGTTCCCCCTGGGATGCCCTTATAAAGAAAAAAGGACAAAGGGAGAAAAGGCAAAAAGGGGGAAAAGGCAAAAAGGGGGAAAAGGCAAAAAGGGGGAAAAGGCAAAAAGGGGGAAAGCAAAAAGGGGGAAAGGAAAAAAGGGGGGAAAGGAAAAAAGGGGGGAAAGGAAAAGAAAAAAGAAAATTATAAAAGAAAAGGAAAAAAGAAAAAGAAAAAGAAAAAGAAAGAAAAAATGAAAGAAAAAAGAAAAAGAAAAAAGCAAAAGAAGAAAAAGAAAAGCAAAAGAAGAAAAAGAAAGAAAAGGAAAAAAAGAAAAAATGAAAGAAAAAAGAAAAAAGAAAAGCAAAAGAAAAAAGAAAAGCCAAAGAAAAAAGAAAAAGAAAAAATGAAAGAAAAAAGAAAAAGAAAAAATAAAAATAAAAAGAAAAAGAAAAAAGAAAAAAGAAAAGCAAAAGAAAAAGAAAAAAGAGAAAAAAGAAAATGAAAAAGAAAGAAAAAGAAAAATGAAAGAAAAAAAGGAAAAGGAAAAGAAAAAGAAAAAGAAAAAGAAAAAGAAAAAGAAAAAGAAAAAAAGACAGAAAAAATAGAAAAACTAAGCTTACAGGACAGCTGAGGTCATGCAAATGATGGGCTGCACACACTTTCTCCTGTAAATAGTACCAAAAGACAGGGGCTCACACATCAAGAGCTCCAGCACTGGGTCCAGTGCCAAAAGAGCATCTCTGTCACAAAAGTCAGTACAGATCACTCATTTCAAAGCAACTAGAAATACACCATGAATTGGAGACCTCCAAAGAGCTGTCTGCTTCCACTCCACATCAGACAGACAGGGCTGCATTCCTTGGATTCTCCTGGAGACACAAGGGCCTTGCTCTTGCCCACTGCCCCAGTCCCCAGGGCCCAGCCCTTGTCCCACAAACCCTGCCACAAGAACAGCAGGAATTACAGCTGCACCTGCATTTGCATGGGTCCAATCTTTGTGCCCTAGAGATAACACTGCCGTAAAACTACAACCTTAGACACACCAGGCAGTCCTTGCAGTTTTATATTCCCCCACCACCACATTTCCCTAATGGAGTCTGAGACACAGCAGTTAAAAGTTGCTCCAGAGGAACTCCACTGCCCCAGTCCCCAGGGCCCAGCCCTTGTCCCACAAACCCTGCCACAAGAACAGCAGGAATTACAGCTGCACCTGCATTTGCATGGGTCCAATCTTTGTGCCCTAGAGATAACACTGCCGTAAAACTACAACCTTAGACACACCAGGCAGTCCTTGCAGTTTTATATTCCCCCACCACCACATTTCCCTAATGGAGTCTGAGACACAGCAGTCAAAAATTGCTCCAGAGGAACTCAAAAATTGCTCCAGAGGAACTCAAAAGTTGCAGTTGGGGCCCTTTGTGTGAGCCAGCTCCAGCCACAGAGCAGCCAGGCTTCTCCCAGCCCAGGGAGATCCAGCCCTGCTCTGCAGTCAGGAATTTCAGTTGCCTCTTCACGAGGTGCTGGGGGTGCAGGTGGGGCTCCACTAAATCACACCACCCCTGAACATCCTCAGGAACTCCTCTCACCTGCATGGTGGCAGAGGTTTGAGGAGCATGCAGTGGCCTCTGCTCTGCAGGGTACATATTTAACAACTTCCACACTGCTGACTCGCAGAGAAGAACGTGAATGTGAGAAGACAAAACCCACTGCGTGGTCAGGGCAGAGTGTGTTTGGGGGGGCAGGATGGGAAAAATGAAGAAAATCCCTTTTTTTCAGGTTGACAGATGTCAGCCTTGCTAGCAGATCTGTGCAGTTCTGGTACCAGAGGAGTACAGGACAGCCAGGCTCTTTAAGGAGCACAAAGTGACTCTTAGGTTCTCCTTACACAGAAGAGACATTCATTCACCTTCACCACCTAAACAAAAATGCAGCATCCACTAACAGCGAGGCATTTTTAAAACCTCCTCAATTTCAAAGTCCTGCTCCATTCCCAAATCCAGGATCTGCAGAGGGAGATATATGTAGGGCTTTGCTTGGGTTTTTTTTTTTTTTTTCCTTAATCAAGAATTTTTTTCCACCTCCACAGCCTGTAGTCACCCCCATGGCCAGCAACTCCAGTAAAGATCCCTCTCCAGGAAATGTTACACCTTACAGTCAGCACGTTTATGTTCAGCACAAGACATCAGCAAAGGATTCTCTCTCTCTCCCAGCTTGGCACTGTTTTTCTGCAGTCCACATTTCCATTCTGGCCCACACAGGTAAAGAGAAGAGACTTCACTGTCCTGGGGGAGAGGCTCCTCCACCCTTCTGGGTCTCAAAAATCTTTTGTTCCGATTTACCTTGAACCTCCCCATACTGAGAGCATCCTGAGTCCCAGGAGAGGAAGGAGATCTCAGGAAAGTGGGAGCAAATAAGGTGTTAGGAATGGAATTTGGCTGCATTGTCTGAGAGGGCTTGGGCTTAAAGGTAAAGAACACTTCTGGCTCCGCATTCAGTTTTTCTTCTGCTTGAGGCCACTTGGCTCTATGATGTGATAATTGCCGAGGGAATTACTCCAGATCTCTCACTGTCTGCAGAAACACAGTAAGAGAGACTACACAGGGTATTACCACCACCAAGCCATTACAAACAGGGTTTTTAATGTGGTACCAAATAAATACATCAGAAAAAGCTTCTGTGCTTTTCAGTTAATGTTTCTGATACCACTGGCAATTTTTCTAACTCTTCACAGGGTTCCAAGAAACAGCTAGTCAAGCTAATCTCCTGGATTAACAATCTAATTACACAGGCTTGTTGCAACCTGCCAGCTAAAGAGGCTGTGTTTGATTCTGTCAGTGCCCCCCACCCCACCATTTGAATAGCACAGGTTTATTAGAAAAGTTTTGGGTAAAAAGTCTCAGCATAACCATCTCCTGAAAGGGGTTTGATAGAACAGCCCAGGAATCAAATGAGCAATTAAAAAAAAAAAATTAAAAATCAGTTTACATTTATTTAGCAGGGGCAGCTCTTTCAAAAGCCAGGGACACTCCAATTTCTTATCAATGCTCTCCTCAAGCATCTAAAGCACAGATTTTGTAGTAAAATAAATTAAGTTATTCAAGAAGTAGTTTATTAAAATTAATCAGAAGCTGCAGGAGCCCTGTGGCCTCGAAGTTCCCAATTCTCAGGGCATTTTTTGCTTACTGAGCTGCATGTTTGTATGGTCTTCCAGTATTTGCACACCTCATAGCCACGGAGGGACAGGTGGGTCTCTACTGCACGTGGTACACATTAATATAGAGATCTGATAGCAAATCTCAACGCTAATTATTAAATATTAAACTAATAAATAAATACTAAAATTAACTACTAAACATTTTTAAATAGGTGTAGCATCCTTTGTCTCAGAGTGGAAATTAACTTTCGGAGTAAATTTCTAGATGTACACTGCAAATGAAAAGTTCCAGCTTATTTTTCAGACACGTTTTAATTTTAGCTTCAAAATTAATCACCCACGGCACTATTTTGATCAATAAGCACCAAACCTGAAATCTCCTTTGAGGTTTTAACAGTAGGGGGCTTGCAGATCAGCACTCTCCAACTTCAAGGTCTTTTCCATTTTATTCACAGACAGCACAGTTACTCTATGCATGTAGTAAACTCTCCGTCTCCAAAGGACATTTAATTTCATTTACTGCGCCCTATAAGCCATGCCTACTGCAAAGTCAGCAACTCAGGTACTGGAAAAGATGCTCAAGTACCCCAGAAATCCTGCAGAAGATGGGTTTACAAACGTTTTCAGTCTTGGGCTAGCTTATCTCCCTCTTTCTGCAGGAAAGGCAACAACAGGAAACCTTTTGTGACCGAGCCAACCCACGTCTCAAAAACTGAACTGCACGATCAGCTTGTGAGATGGTAGAGATCCCAAAGAGCAAGTGGAGCTGGGAAAGCTCCAGGAACACGGTTTGGCATATTCACTTCCCTGTGCACAGAGGCTGAGCTGCTGGAAGCGCTCACCACCGCTGTCCCTACAGCACAGGGATGTTTCCAGAGATGCACCTGACAGCCTTCCTCTCCTGGGAAAGACCTGCACTCCACAGCTCCCATCCCTGGAGGTGTTCAAGGCCAGGCTGGATGGGGTTTGGAGCCAGCTGGGATAATGGAAGGTGTCCCTGGTCACGGCAAGGGGATGAGCTTTAAGGACTTTCCCAACCCAAACCCATCTGTGATTCCGTGAGAGCAGCACAGCCCATCGCGCTCACCGAGGACCACAACGAGGGACAGAGGCAGGGGAGTCCCGCCGTGGGGCACCTTCACCTGCAGTACAACACACCTGCAAGGGCTCATCCCGAGCAGACAGACACACGGACACAATTCCCAGCACGGCTCCTTTCAGCACCCGCTCCCCAAAGACACCAAAGGGCGTCCAGCGCCCGCACCCCAACCACATCAGCCACAAATCCTGCACCCGTGAGCCAGGCCTGGCTCTTCCCAAGCCCCTGCATCCCATCCCAGACACATTCCCACTCCTCCTGCCTTCCCATCCCATCCCGGCGCGGTCGGTGCCTGCTGGGGCCGCAGCGAGCCCGAGCAAGCCGGCACACGCCAGGCTGGGCAGGGCAGGAATGCTTTCCGCATGGCTCCGAGGGACAGCCGGGACACAGGGCTATTCCATGGTTCCCAGGGACAGCCGGGACACAGGGGTATTCCATGGTTCCCAGGGACAGCCGGGACACAGGGCTATTCCATGGTTCCCAGAGAACCAGCAGAACATCTGGGGTATTTCGTGGTTCCCAGAGAACCATCAGGATATTTGGACTATTTCATAGTTCCCAGGGAAGCCGCAGGACATTTGGGGTATTCCATGGTTCCCAGGGACAGCCGGGACACAGGGGTATTCCATGGTTCCCAGGGACAGCCGGGACACAGGGGTATTCCATGGTTCCCAGGGACAGCCGGGACACAGGGGTATTCCATGGTTCCCAGGGACAGCCGGGACACAGGGGTATTCCATGGTTCCCAGGGACAGCCGGGACACAGGGGTATTCCATGGTTCCCAGGGAACCAGCAGGACATTTGGGCTATTCCATGGCTCCCAGGAGCAACCAGGACTTTTGGGGTATTCCACGGTTCCCAGAGAACCCGCAGGACATTTGGGGTATTTCATAGTTCCCAGGGAAGCCGCAGGACATTTGGGGTATTTCATAGTTCCCAAGGAACCCGCAGGACAGCAGGACATTTGGGGTATTTCATAGTTCCCAACGAACCAGCAGGACATTTGGGCTATTCCATGGCTCCCAGGAGCAACCAGGACTTTTGGGGTATTCCACGGTTCCCAGAGAACCCGCAGGACATTTGGGGTATTTCATAGTTCCCAGGGAAGCCGCAGGACATTTGGGGTATTTCATAGTTCCCAAGGAACCCGCAGGACATTTGGGCTATTCCATGCTGCTGCTGTTGGATCCGAGATGGGGTGTGAGGCTGCACACCGGCCGCGCATCCGCGGGGCGACTGAGCGCTCGGAGTGCCTCTCCAGCAATCCTCCCTTGTCCCCCCCGGTGTCCCCCATTCCCTTCTTATTCCCCTTACTTCTCATCCACATGGAGGCTGGGCGAACACTTGATGGCGAGCCACGTCTTCCAGTGGAGGTGCCGCACCTTATACACCTGCCCGAAGCCCCCCGAGCCGATCTTCTCCCAGCTGCTGAACTCGCTCTCCTCGAAGGTCCTCAGCAGCCCCATGGCCCAGGGCGAGCCGCCGTCCCTCGCCATGGCCGCAGCCGTGCCCGCACCCCGCCCGGCTCCGCGGAGCGCCGCGCTGCCGAGCGCCCGCCCAGGTGACTCAGGTGTGCCGGGGGGACCGGGCTGCCGTCACTTCCTGGGGCGGGCGAGGGGCTGGGTTTTGCACGGCTCCTTTTGCTGTCCCGGGACACGCAGGCGAGGCAGTTCTCGGGCTGGAGGTGCCCCGGGCACGGCGATGGGGGAGCGCCGCGCACGCTGCCGAGCTGCGACAAACCAGCTGTGACAAACCAGCTGTGACAAACCAGCTGTTAAATAAAGGAGAGGGAAGACAAGCTGTTAAATAAAGGAGAGGGAAACGCCAGCCGCCTCATTCCTGTCTTTTCTTCTTCCCCTGCCCAGGGAAGCGCAGCGGGTCCCCGTCCCTCCGTGTCTTGACCCGTGCATCCCCTCCGTGCCTTGACCCCTGCATCCCAGCCTGGGACTCCGGCCAGCCTGCCCCGGGCTGCTGCTGTCCGTCCTGGCACGCTCTGAAGCAACATTTCTAGACTACAAGAAGCTATTGCTGAAAACTCGGATGTCTCTGGGTTTTAGTTGCCCGTGGGATTAGAAGCTTTGATGATCCCAGCGCTAGATTTCAGTGCCTGGATCCCTCTGTGGATCTAATTGCAGGGACCACAGGACCCCCCAGAATTGTTTTGTTTGGAAAAAACCTCCGAGATCATCAAGTCCAACCTCTGGCCAATCTCCACCTTGTCAACTAGACCATAGCACTAAGTGCCATACCCAGTTTCTTGAACACCTCCAGGGATGGGGGCACCCTGGGTAGTCTTCCCTATGCCTGACCACCCTTTCAGTGAATAAATTCTTCCTGATTCCAACCTAAACCTCCCCTGGTGCAGCTTGAGGCTGTGGCCTCTCATCCTGTGTCTTGTTCCCTAGGAGCAGAGCCTGGCATTCCCTGGCTGCCCCCTCCTGTCAGGGAGTTGTAGAGAGCGAGAAAAGAGCCTGGCATTCCCTGGCTGCCCCCTCCTGTCAGGGAGTTGTAGAGAGTGAAAAAGTCCCCCCTGATCTTCCTTTTCTCCACACTAAACACCCTCAGCTACCCTTCCTTGGTCTGACTCTCCAGATCCTTCACCATCTCCTTTGCTCTTCCCTGGACACACCTCAATATCTTGCCTGAATTTAGGGGCCCAAAACTGGACACAGGATTCGAGGTGTGGCCTCAGCAGTGCCCAGCACAGAGGGACAATCTCTGCCCTGGTCCTGCTGGCCACACTACTGCTGACACAGGCCAGGTGCCACTGGCCTTTTTGGCCACCTGGGCACACCTGGGCACACCTGGGCTCGTGTCCAGCTGTGACCCAGACCAATGGGTGCAGGGTCTCACCCTGAGATGCTGCAGCTGGGAGGAAGGAGCCTGCACCCTTTGGTGTGTAACAGGATTGGTGAAGAGGCTGCATCACATCCTTCACACCTATCACAGGTCTGAAGGTTAATAAAGCTGGTCTTTGTTTGTTACACTGAGTATCAGACTGGAGGGGATTGTTCTAGGCAGCCAGTGTGTGTCATTTAATCTGGCAGGTTGGGCAATAGATAGAGGACAATGTGTTTTAAAGCCAGGATAATAGCAGTTCTTTGCAAAGCTGCATTTAAAAAAGAGTCTACAGAGACATTTAATTACTTTCAAAAGACACAGGACATGAAGCCTGTTCTCAAGGCTTTATTCAACATGGATTTCTTCCTGCTTTATTTACTCTGGATTAAACTAAACAATGGCTTACTCTGAATGAGAACATCTTTGTATAAATAAACCAGGAATAACAAACAGCTATGTGCAGAGACAAGCCCATGGGTCACCTCTATGACCTGACAATACACCTCTATCTGGTCTCCTTCTCCTGGATATCATCCTGACCTGTTCCTTGCTTTTATTTGGGATTCAGCTCTCAGTGGATCAGCCTGGAGAGTGTGCCATGCTCTCAAGGAGCTCTGAAAACGGAAGGGATTTGGAGGACCAGGGCCCTGGACATTCCTGGAAGAGTGTACAGCAGATAATTTTTATTCCTCTAATGATACATTGTCATTCAAACCCCCATTTCACTGGGAAAATGGTGAAAGTTAAGCAAGACAAAACCCAGCTTGCACTTACATGGCAGTTAAGTTTAACCAAAAAGTGGATTCTGCACCTTCTGCCTCCACTGTGATTTGAGAATTAATTCAACAAACACCAAGCAAGAAAGGAGTCAGAGCTCATGACAGAACATGGAAAGAGCTCATCCGAGAGAATTTCAATGATTTAAATGCTTTCAAAAGGGCCAGGCCTAAATAAAATTCACATTTAAGAATTAGAGAACTGGCTTCCCTGGCTCTGGGCTTTCTCTGGATGCAGTGTAGGAAGGCTGGAAAAGGACACCAGAAGAGCTTGTCTCCAAGAGGCAGAGAAAGAAGCCATCAAGGGAATTCCAGAGCAGCCAGGTCACTGAATAAAAATGAATGAATAAATTAACAGATTCATTAACTAATTAAAAATTCAAAATATCCTAACAGTTGACCAGGCTGACAAACAACAGTCAGTACCAGGTTTATTGAGAACAAACCTCGTGCAACGAACCTAATTTATCTTTTTTTTTTTGTGACAAGATAACCAGTCTGATGTAATTCCTTCTCTCCTGTGTGTGTATGTCAGCAGGGGCACCACAGAGAAACTGTGCTTTGTTGTCTTGCAGTATTTCCCAGTCCTTTCTGAGAACAGGGTCAAATGCAGTGCTTCAGCTTGGTCTTTTTAGAACAAAATGCTTCTAAAGGGTTGCTTGGCATGTGTGAACTCAACCAACCCGGTGATTCAGCAGGTCACAGGGCACCTTTGTCCTGTATGTTAGAGCTAAAACATTTTGCTTTTCCATTCTGTGAACAGACAGCAGCTGGCAACCAGGTAACAGCTTTAAAGTCGATATAAACCACCACTAATTCGCGAAACTATTAAACAAAAATCCATCTATTTGTCCACTCTGCAAATATTTAGCTGTGTTGGTTTTTGGTTTTGTTTTTTTTTCTGCACAGGTGGTGCAATAGTGCAGCTGGGTTGAGCCAACCCAAAGCTCTGGGGGAGGCTGCCATCCCCTTCTTGTGCTCCCATCCGCACGGCTGTGTCTGCACGCACGTGGTTGAACAGCAACTGAATCATCTCAAACGAAAAAAAAAAAAAAAAAAATCCAAAAAAAAGCCCAAAAAAAACCTCCCTTGGTTGGTTTTCAGCCCGATCAGAGAGCTGGCCTGACTTACCAGGTGCTCCTGGATGTCAGCAGCAAGGCAGGCGAGTGGGCTGGGAGGAAACTGCCTGCACAAGGAGGTGATGAAAGGGGCACGGCTGGGCTGGAGGAGATGCTGCAGCTCCCTGCTGATCTCACCCAAAGCACCCTCACAAAGCGTGGGGATGGAAATGAGCAGTGGGAAGACAAGGGGGAGTTCTGAAAGCAGCTTTTACTGAGGAGCATTTTTTAAAAAGCAAGGTGTTGATAATCCTGCTGACATCCACGGCACGCTGGAGCTGGGCTGCTCTGGGCACAGGTGTGAGTTTTGGGGAGTTCAGAGCTGAAGGTAATGGCAGCTCTGCCTGACAAGAACCCCAAAAGTCAGTTCCTTCTTAAATTGGTTTGAATTTAAACAAAAGTTAAGCCAGGAATTAAAAGGCAGGTTGAGGACCACGCTTGGGCCTTCAGCAGAGTGGTTTTAGTGCTCGTAATACCCAAACAAATGAGGTTATTGTGGCTTCCTTGTAAAGATGAGAGCTCTTCTTTAGAGGCAGAGAACTGAGGCACATCAGCATTTGCTGGAGATCACATATTGCTGTAGACAATAGCAGAACAAACTCTGTATTTGATTTGTGTATTTCTAGGAAGAAAATTACTGGTTTGGGGCTTTGGGTAGGCTTTGCACATTGCTTTTAACAGGTCTTATTTCATGGAATTATATGCTAAAAATCATATCAGGGCAACCACTCCTCTCCCAGACACCAAACTTTAAAGCCTGTGCAAAATAATAGCACTGCTTAGTGAACCAGCTTTGAGATTCTTTTATCCCAGAGACAAATACTGTGGTTTTTCTCTACTGCTTTCTTAGAAACTACTGAACTATCTTTGTTAACAGTCTTCCTCTGCAAGGATAATAAAAAAAGCCCTACATTCAGGTACCTAATTAAGAAGTATTAAACAACCCAAATTTTCCATGCACCTTGTTATCAGTTCTGTTAATGATGGAGAGCCTGTACAATGTGAAAAAATAATAATAATAATTTTAAAAAAAAGATTAATCATGTTTGCATTTGCAGCAAATTACTAACATGGCTGTTTGTGTGGTATCTGGGAGAAGAATGCCTAGTTTTAAATTTTAATTCTTCAACCCCTGAGAACAGAAAATGCTTTCTGCATGATTTCCTCCAGCTCGGTCTTCCTCTGCTCCTTGGCAGCCATGCTCATTTTTGGGGTACACTTTTTTGGGTACATTTTTTCAGGTACATTTTTCAAGTACATTTCTCAGGTACATTTCTTGGGTACATTTTTCAAGTACATTTTTTCGGGTACATTTTTTGGCTACATTTTTCGGGTACCTTATTTGGGTGCATTTTCTGAGTACATTTTTCTGGCTATGTTTCTCAGGTACATTTTTCAGGTGCATTTTTTGGGTACACTTTTTCAGGTACATTTTTTGGATACATTTTTTAAGATACATTTTTTCAGGCACATTTGTCTGGTACATTTCTCAGGTACATTTTTTGGCTACATTTCTCAGGTACATTTCTTGGGTACATTTTTCAGGTATTTTTTTTTTTGGCTACATCTTTTAGGTACATTTTTCCGGGTACATTTTTCAGGTATGTCTTTCAGGTACATTTTTTGGCTACATTTCTCAGGTACATCTTTCAGGTACATTTTTCCAGGTACATTTTTCTGGGTCCATTTTTTCAGATACATTTTTCTAGGTACACTTTTCCAGGTACATTTTTCCAGGTACATTTTTCCAGGTACATTTTTCCGGTACATCTTTCAGGTACATCTTTCAGGTACATTTTTCCGGGTACATTTTCCAGATACATTTTTCCAGGTACATTTTTCCGGGTACACTTTTCCAGGTACATTTTTCCGGGTACATCTTTCAGGTACATTTTCCGGGTACATTTTTCCAGGTACATTTTCCAGGTACATTTTTCCGGGTATATTTTGCAGGTACATTTTCCGGGTACATTTTCTGGGTACATTTTTCCGGTACATCTCTCCGGGTACTTTTTTCCAGGTACACTTTTCCAGGTACATTTTTCCGGGTATATTTTGCAGGTACATTTTCCGGGTACATTTTTCCAGGTACATTTTCCAGGTACATTTTCCGGTACATCTTTCAGGTACATCTTTCAGGTACATTTTTCCAGGTACATTTTCCAGGTACATTTTTCCAGGTACCTTTTCCAGGTACATTTTTCCGGGTACCTTTTTCCGGGTTCATTTTTTCAGGTGCATTTTTCCGGGTACATTTTTCTGGGTACATTTTCCGGTACATCTCTCCGGGTACTTTTTTCCAGGTACACTTTTCCAGGTACATTTTTCTGGGTACATTTTCTGGTACATCTTTCAGGTACATTTTTCCAGGTACATTTTTCTGGGTACATTTTCTGGTACATCTTTCAGGTACATTTTTCCGGGTACATTTTCCAGGTTACATTTTTCCAGGTACATTTTCCAGGTACACTTTTCCAGGTACATTTTTCTGGTACATCTTTCATGAACATCTTTCAGGTACATTTTTCCAGATACATTTTTCCGGTACATCTTTCAGGTACATTTTCCAGGTACATTTTTACGGGTACATTTTTCCAGGTACATTTTTCCAGTACATCTTTCAGGTACATTTTTCCAGTACATCTTTCAGGTACATTTTTCCAGGTACATTTTTCCGGTACATCTTTCAGGTACATTTTCTAGGTACATTTTCCAGGTACCCTTTTCCAGGTACGTTTTTCCAATACATTTTCCAGGTACACTTTTCCAGGTACCTTTTCCGGTACATCTTTCACGCACACGTTTTTCCCGGCTGCGCTGCAGGGCACCACCCCCCCGGGCACGCTCACAAGGGCTCTTTGGCAGCACCTCCCCAGAGCCCAGGGCTGCAATCCAGCCCCAGATCCATCAGGATTCCGTGCCCAGGCAGACACCGCGCTGCTCTTCCACCCGAGCCGCCTCCATCCTTATCTGATGCTCCAGGACCGCTCCCGGTGACTCACGGAGCTGTTTTTCAGGCTGGATCCCACAAATCCCGGCAAACGATGCCTTGCTCCTGGCGGAGCCGCCTTCCTCCCGGATGGAGGGGGTGTCGGATAAGGAAATTTGGGTGGCAAAGCCCCGAGTGAGTTCGGAGTCCGCGCTGCGGGACATTAATGGGACAATCCCCCTCCTCCATGGGACACTCTGAATCAACTCCAGAGCCATTTCCAGAATTAGGCACAGCCAAAATTCTACTTTTTAAAACCCAAAAGCGTTCACTCTGTCGTTTCAGCACGAAATTTAAAACTTGTTATCAAAATCGGGGGGGGAAGGCGCATCTCTTCACCAAAATGCTTTTGATGGGTATTTTGTTTTGTACATTCCCACCAGCATCTTGGGGTGCCAATAATCTTAAGAAAATATTATTAAAATCTTAACAAATGATTATTAAAATATCAGCATAAAATTATTAAAAATATTGACATAAAAATTGAAAAAAAAGCTGAAATACTTGTAACAAAATATTAAATTTTAGTGTAAGATTATAAAAAATATTAACATAAAATTTGAAAAAAAGTTGAAATAATCTTAACAAAATATTATTAAATTCTTAACAAAATGTTATTAAAATTTTAACATAAAATTTGAAAAAATGCTGAAATAATCTTAACAACACATTATTAAAATCTCAACAAAATATTAAATTTTTAGCATAAAATTTGAAACATAATTAACATTTTAACAAAAAAAATTGAAAAAAGCTGAAATAGCTGTAACAAAATATTATTAAAATATTTAAAAATATTATTAAAATTTAATATAATTTAAAATAATAATATAAAATTTGAAAAAACCCTGCAATTCATCATTGCTAACTACTGTTGTCTACTAGGAACATGGGTACTAGCAAAACCTCTATATACAAGCAAATAGAAAAAATTTGTAATGTAATGTAATTTGTAATGTAAATTCTAAAATACATTACTGACCAAAAAAAAAAAAAAAAAAAGGATGTAACTTTTGTCTTTGCAAACCCCTTGTGTGAATGCAGGCTCCATAAATAATAATGAAATAAGCCAGGTACCTAAGCAATAATGGAATAAAACTTTAGAGTGTCATTAAGCAGCATAACCAAGAGCAATTATTTAAAAGAAATATTTTCAAAAATAGTTCTTTATTAATAAGTCACCACCCCATTTGGTCTGACCCCGCAGGTGATTTTGCCTTAAAAAATGCATTTAACAGGCTCACAGGAAGAGGTGGGAATTTTGGGCTCGCAGGTCGTATTCTTGCTCGGATTCAGTTCCACAGCACAAGCACAAATCAAATAAAGCCGTGCTTTAATTTGCCACCCTGTCAGAACCCAGGACATCCCTCTGGCTGCCCTGGAGGACTCCAGACCCTGGCAGGGAGCTCAGAGACCTTGGCACAGAGTCAAAAACACCTGTGCCTTCGATTTTAACCCCTGGGAAAAATTACCAGCTTTGTGTGAAGATGTACAAGCCACGAGAGTTTTGAGTGGAATGGTAGTGAATGTGTCACAGGGTGAAAAAGTAGAATTTTGGGGGTTTAGAATGGGGGTTCAGGAGGCAAGATGGAGGAATCTGGGTGTGCTCTGTCCTTCTTCTTCTTGTCCTCCATCTCCTGCTGGGATGGTGACACTTTTGGGTTGGTTTAGAGTAGAGACAGACTGTCTAACACAGGTGATGGGTATTGGAAAATCATTGTAAATAAAGTGCACGTAGTTCTGAGTGTAAAATGTTAACACCACCCCAAGGGCAGTCAGTGTGCCATGAACCAACCTGCCAGACAGAGCTCAGCGGGTCAGGGAAAGAATGTTAGAGATAAGGGAAATAAACAACCTTGAAAAGCAGAACCGACAAATCTCGGCTTCTTCTTCTGTAGAGGCTGGGAAAAAAAGACTCTTTAATACCTCGGGAGCCATTTCAGCAAGACAAAACCGGAGAAAACCCTGAATGGCCTTGGTGTTAATGAACCTTGGTACCCGCAGAGCAGCCTGCACTGGAGGCAGCAACCTGCCCAGTAAAAGGTGGGATGTTGGATGGGAGCCTGCAGGTGAGCTGCTCTAAAAACCTGGAAAAGTGCTCTGGCTGACTAATCCTTTCCATTATAGAGGACTTTTTCTCTGGGAAGGGTTAACACCTCTGTTGTTTGTTGCAGGCCTTTGATATTTTAGCAGGGGGAATCCCAGAGGCTACAGAGGTACGGGTCCATTGCCCAGGGAAACGTGAGTCAGTCCTGCCTGCCTGTGAATATTAAAAATGCTGCCTCCCTGATTCATGCAGATTAAAATCAGGCTGACACCCACGTGTGTCTGGCCTTCCCCCTCTGCACAGATGGCTCAAGTGCTCTTGAAACATCATTTTACAGCCCAGCATATTTCATGAGAGTCAAACCTGAGCACGGAGATCTCAGCTGCCTGCAAAGGAGGAGTTTTTTGAGCACGGGAGGAGATTTTTATACCTGCCCCCTTTATTGTGACTGTATTTGCGACAGGGATTATAAATTCCTTTGCAGTATTTCCATAGTAACAAGAAAGTCTCCCTAATAACTCCTGAAATATTTTTGAAGTCACTGAATAAAGCTAAGAAACCCGCCACAATTTTTTATATTCTTTTATACATCTCACAAGCTGTTAGCTAATTTCTAATGAATAACATAGTGGGCTAATAAAAAATGGGATGTTCTGCCTTCCAGCTCAAACTCTTTGTCTCATGCATTGGCTCAACGTTTTCCCCACTGTCTGTATATTTTTAATAAATAAATGAACACATAGATGTGCTACATGAATATACAAGAACTTAAAAGTTTCTTCTCAAAAAGGCTATAAATTAACTTCTTGTATGTGTGTGGCACTGTGTTGATCTTGCATATATTCTCAAAGCACGTCAGAATAATTTAACAAAAAAACTGAGAAAACAAAGGGTTAAATACGAGACTTCACAAGGATAAAAGTGAAGACTTTAAAACTTGCTTTGTTTAAGAAAGCAAACTTCTTCCAAAGAGCAAAAAACTCCTCTTTTTTCATAGTAAAAATCCAATAAAATACAGTTTTGCTAGAAATTTATCTGAATTCGCAAGCCCACTTCCATTCCATCTCTGCCAAAACTGTTTTGACTTGGTCAAGTCTCGTCACCATCTGGAAATCCTGCCCCAAACCTTGGCTGCATCCGGTGACTTTCATTGTCATCTTTATGTGTAAGGGGGAAAAAAACCCGAAAATAATGAAAACACAAACTACAAACACAGCATTTGCAGCAGAAAATAAGAATAACATCGAATAAGATTGCCAAAACTGATAATGTCAGCAATTAAAAGATGAATTAGGTTGTTGTTTACTATGTGGCACTCAAACAAAAGACACCCCCTGTGATGGAACACCTTCAAGAGGGCTCCAGTAAGTGGTTTTTATCAAATGTGCAGCATGTAAGGGAAAGTAGGAGATACATATTCACAACAGTATTTTATTTGTTGGATTTTCTTGTCCCAAAATGGAGGGAACAGCTTGTTTATACTACAGAAGCTGCTCGTGTATTTCTGTACTCTTTTCCATGGATGCAACTTGCAGGGCTAAAAAATTTCTTCTAACAATGTCAGTGACAAGATTTTCACAGTTGTAAAAGCCATAAAAGCAAAAAATCCTTTTTATTTCCTTAGTTTAACCTTCTTAAGTTTCACTACCATGATGGAAATCCTAATGCAAAGCAGTACATTGTTTCACATTCAGAATGCCTAAAATGGACCCAAACTTTAGAAAACTTTAAATTAATTATCTGGATCTCTGAATCAGAATGTTTTGGGAAAAACACTTTATGGTCTGAGCAAGAATCAGCTGGTAAAATACCTGAAATGAGAATGGCTGCTAATTTTATGAACTTTTAAAAATGTTGGGTCAGTGAATAACTCCAGGAGAAATGACAGATATGCAGTTTCTATTTCAGAATTGCTCTTGGAAAGGAAGAATGTTAAGAGTCATGGAAGGCTTGCAGATATATATGACAAAAAATTAATCCCCTGTTGAAAAGGGGAAAACCACACCGAATAGCTGAAGAAGTTTTGAAGTCACTTCCTAAAATATTTCCAGTCTGTGGTTGTTAGAACTTGTCTGATTCAGGAACCCCAGTGCAGGTGGAAATTCTCTGCCATTGCTACTGCAGATCTCCAGGAGCAGGATGGGAACAGATCCCACTAAAATAAATTCCTTTTGCAGCACAGGAGTGATCACAGCTCAGCAAGCATGCATAAATTACAGCAGCCCAAACTGAATTTTAATGTGTGACCACACTCACATGAGTAAAAGTTTCCCTATTTTCAGGTGACACATTAGCTCTAGGAATGGAGTACCAGTCCAGAAAGGTGATGTTGGATTTTAATCCCTGAAATACTTTGCTGTTGAGATTGGATTTGGCATGTGGGGGTTTTTTCCTTAAAAAAAAAAAAAAAAAAAAAAAAAAAGGGAGGAGGGAGGAGGTTGGCCAGAGTTCAAGACTCTGAGAATGCAACTGCATATAGCTACAGCAAGCACTCAAAAGGAGGAATCAGGCACTTGCATAACACTTGCAAGAGTCCTAGAAGTGTGTGCAAATAAACGCTGGATTTGACGCAGAAATAAAAGATTCCATTAATTCACGCGAAACCAAACGCACATAAATTTGAAACTTTAGTCTCATTTGGGGAAATACATTTCATCCTGCTGTTTATTACACTCAGCACATGCAGCCTCTTGCAGTGCTGTCTCAAAGCTGGTGAAGCCCATGGAATAAAACCACATCCTCCAACATCCTGCAGGCACCTGAATCACTGTGTGTTTCGACATGTTTGTGTGGATCAGAGGCACTCTGAAAGCTGAAAACAAGGTGAAACAAAGAACAGATACAATAGTACAGAGGAGTAGCCTTGTGGTTAATGTTTAGGACTGGGAGGTAGAAATTTTTGGCTCTGACAAGGACAAGTGAAAGTGGAATATGTGCAAATTGCTCCTCTGCCTCAGTTTTTCCACCTGTGGAAAGGGAATAGTACAAACTTCCCTTTGATGTGCTCTTAATTTCTTTTTCCATTCCTTCTTTCTTCCCACACATCCACACCATGCCCAAATCCAGGTTATTTTTCCACAACTGTCACCCTTTCTTTTTGTTCACTTAGGGAAAATTCTTGTCCATTACCAATCATCCTCTTTGGTTTAGAAACTCCAGTTCTTCCCTGCTATCCACACACAGCATGAACTCAAAAGCACTTAAATATTGATGCATTTTACCCCATTTCCAGCATCCAAAGCCTAGGCCTCTCATCTTCTCAGGAAAAGTTAAATAATTTGCCAGTGCTTGTATGTGCAGCTTAAGGTCTGTCACATCCCCATGCCACGAGCCTCAAATTTTCTTACCTGCTGTCACAGAGGTGACAAGAGAATTATAGTGCCAAAACTGGATGTGTGCTTTCAGTGAGGAGGCACCTGTACTCACCATCCCACAAAGGCTGTAGGTAATACAATTAACCAGAAAAGACAATAGAGAGAAAAACGTATTTTCTCTTCTTTATCACAGCTTCACCGGGATTTTGTCTTCTACACGACCAAAAAAAAAGGAGAAAATGTCAGTTTGAAATTAGCATATTATAATATACTTGGGAATAAAATATCCAGAGAAAGAAGGAGGTCAAAATGAAATGCAGATCCAATAAAGAGGGCAGCGGAATAATGGTGGATTTACAGCATTTCAGGTTACTTCCAAAAAATAGATGGTAAGATCACGTTTCACCCTCTAGGCCCTCGCAAAAAGGATGACTATTGTTTCGCCCTTGGCACTTTTGGAGGGTTTTTAAAAGGTGGATGTTGTCTGGGTGCCTTCTGAGGCACAAGCACTGTCAAATGTGCTTTTGCTGTTTGAGGTTTCACCACTCTCACAGGGGCAGCAGGAAGAGCATCCATCCTTCCTCTGCCTCCCCATTCCACAGGGGCATTTATTTCCTGGAGGCACAGCCCTGGGCAGGCTCAGCTGCAGGCTGAGATGTGGGATGGCTCTGGATTTGGGACACCTCTGGCACATGGGCAGGGAAGGATTTCCCCTGAACAAACGCTGCTTTGTGCTATGAGTCAGCGACGCGGTGAACGCTGTAGGGGAGGGTCTCTGAAAGAATGCTTGAATTTGGACAAAAGCTGGCTTTTATAGGAACTTGAAACCTTTCATTGCTTTATAATCAGCCCGCTGATTTACAGATGTCCAGAGAAAAACAGTCATGCTGTCTCAAAAAAATAAAAAAAAAAAAAAAAAAAAAAAGAAGTAAATACAATGCATTGTAATATTCCGGAATCACTCCCTGCACAGGTATTTTTCCTCATAGTTTGTCTCAGACCAGGAATTTTGTTTTGCTTTTCTTCTCCCTAACATAAATTGCTTCATGTGGAAAACCCATCTGGAATAACTTAATCTGCAAAACTGTGTCAGTGAATTTAGCAGGCTCTTGGATTGGGAGTATCCAAGTTTACTCAGTTAGTTGTCTGCCATGTAAATGTGTCCACCTAGGGAGCCACTTCAGAATATCTACAACATTTGGGCTCTTGGATTGGGAGTATCCAAGTTTACTCAGTTGTCTGCCATGTAAATGTGTCCACGTAGGGAGCCACCTCAGAATATCTACAACATTTACACTCACATCACAGCTTATTTCAGAATAATTTCCTATAGGTAAGCAAGCTCTTTAACCGGGAATTTCAATATTTATCAGCAAGCTGTTATGCAATGCAGCGGGGCAGGAATATGGGAATGTCATGTCTGCACTGGCACTCTGCACTGACATGCAGACGTGTGTGCTGCCAGAATTGCTAAAGAAAGCTGAATCACGACCCAGGGACGTAGCTGCCTGCAGCAGCTGGATGGATTTAGGTTGTTCCTGAGCAGCTGGGACCCTGGGATGCCTCTGTGAAAAATGTGTATTTTATGATTGGCTTTTCGCAAGTATTAAAAACAGAAAAAGTTACCCGGACGTCCGTATCTCTTTGTTTTTATTGTCTCATATTGTCCTAACCTCAATTGTTCAAACTTTATTATTCTGATTATATTGCTACTATTAAACTTTTAAAATTTAAAAAACAAGTGATTGGCGTTTTTCACACCTCCCAGCTCCCTCAGCCAAGTTCACTCGCTGGGATACGACACGGGCTCACATCAGCCTTGCTCCTACTCCAGCCACCGTGAGATTTTCCCTGCCTGTGCAAGCAGAACACAGCCAGAATTATCAGGGGACAAGGGCAGCCAGGCACGTTGTACAATTCACAAAGTTTTAAATATTTAAAATAAATAAATAGTTAAAATACACAGCCAGAATTATCAGGGGACAAGGGCAGCCAGGCACGTTGTACAATTCACAAGATACAAACAGTTAAAATAAATAAATAAATAGTTAAAATGTTAAATAAAGCCATGTGCTTTATTTAATATTTCACATCTATCTTAATGTGTTATGCTTTAATTAAAAACAAAACAAAAAAACCCTCAACCAAACAGCATATTTTAACAGTTTCGTTAGTTAATAAAACAAAAATCTCAATTTGGGTTTCTTTCCAATCTCTTTCCAAAAGCACCTTGAGCCTAATCCAATGAAGTGCAGAGTGTCTGAGCATCAGTGTGTGCAGCTGCAGTCAGTGAAAAATCATGTTTCCTTAAGAATGCAACTGGAAAGCAGAATCTGCTTGGCCCAGCAAGTCTGCACAAAGCTCTCTGTGTATTTATACAGCCTGATCATTCCCAGCTCTGGCTGCATGGCTGGAATATTCCCGTTCCCAAGGCAGACCCACCCCGCTCCCTGCATTTCCTGCGCGTCCCACAGCAGTATCACAGGTTTCCTCCTGCTCAGGTGCACCAGGATTCTTTCCCAGCAAGTCATCGCTGGCTTGTGGGAATCTCTGGGACCCGAGGGAGGCTGTGGTTAGGTCAGGGTTAGCTCGGGCTGTGTCGGTGAGCTGAGCAGGGCTGCAGCCCCGGCTGGAGCGCACCTTGGGATGGGTGAAACAAACAGAGGAGAATAAACATCTGCACAACAGAAAAGCCCCTTGGACTTTCTGGTTTGGAGGCACAAAGAGTGGAATTTCCATGCCTCAGAGGCACAGGCAGTTCTTACCTTTCCAGCGTTTGTAACACACTTGACCTAGGTTCATACATCAATTTTCTTAGCTGCTATAACAGTGCTCGTAACTCTGTAGTTTATCTGAGCTGCAGTTTATCTGACCTTGAGAAAAAGTGTGTTTTATTTTAGGAAGCTCTAACTTAGCATGTTTTCTCAGGTTATCTCCTAGCAGC
The DNA here is from genome assembly GCF_017590055.1 of Onychostruthus taczanowskii. NCBI lineage: Eukaryota > Metazoa > Chordata > Aves > Passeriformes > Passeridae > Onychostruthus > Onychostruthus taczanowskii. Next base: position 14,240,345 of record NW_024498906.1, read on the forward strand.
CTTTCACTGGCAGAATGTTTCCAACCGTTCTGTCAAGCAAATATTTCTTCTGAATTTAAACCGAACTTTTTAGTGGCAATGCAAATAACTTTTGAAAGATTTATTAATTAATAACTTGTTATTAATTAAGCTGCCAGTTTCATTAATGTAATCATGTAGCCTTTTCAATGTAGCAGTTTCAATATTCTTTTTTCACTACAAATTTAGGCTAAATTACAAATTTAGGTAAATGAAGGGGATAGTTTACAAGTAAATATCCTAAGCAGAATAATAACCTGTTCAAAAAAACAACAAATTTAAAATTTGTGATCTTCTGTCAATGCACCCACTTTCCATCACCAAAACATCCACAAATCCTAAATTTCAATCAATTAAAATAATATTCCAAGCACTTAAAACCAGAGCAAAACCATCACCTGTCCCTCCCTTTTTGCAGGAAAGCACACCAAGTACACAAACACACAGAGGCAAGAGAATTTCTGTGATTCATGAGCACAGCAACCTTCTGCTCTCATGCAGTTGATTTCTGTGCAAGTAGAAATATTTATTAAATTACACATGCACATTAAATGAAAATCTTAAAAATGTAAACAGAAATGAGAGCATAACCCCTTTTTGTTTTCTGAAACTTGATTCTGTGCATGGTAAAAATGCTCAGTGTTGTTGGCCATCCCTCCACAAGCAGGACATGCTAGAATCTTTTGTTTTGTGGGGGTTCTTAAGAGCCTTCACCTCCTTTGAATCCTACACCTTCCTTTAAATACACCCAAACAACCTGAACCAACCAACCAAAAAACAAAAAGCTGCACATGAGGGCTGTGCTTTTTTATACAGAAGCAGAAGAAGCAGTCACATCCTTATGTCTGACTGTTATATTTTTAGAAACACACAAACTGCTTCTTTAAAAAAAATAAAAATCATGTTAGCAGTGTTGCAAACGCCACAGGACATTTAACTCTGCCAAAGTCCATGGCACAGGGTTGTGTCTAGGCTGTTCTGGAATATCTCCAGTCTTCACAGCCCCTGAAGCACCAGGATGATGGGGCAGGGAATAAAATGTCAGCTGTGCATCTCCAGAACTTCACTAACTGATTATTTTTTAAAAAAAAAATCTTTACAGTTTCTGTCTTTATATCGAAATTCACATAGTGGTTAACCACAAGCAATCAGCAAGCCACCAAAGAATCTTTACATTTAAAAAGCTCTGTCCTCATGTCTCCTGAGCTCAGGTTTTTTTTTTTTTTTTTTTTTTTTTAAATCTTTGCAGTTTCTGTCTTTATATTGAAATTCACATAGTGGTTAACCACAAGCAATCAGCAAGCCACCAAAGAATCTTTACATTTAAAAAGCTCTGTCCTCATGTCTCCTGAGCTCAGGAACTCTTTGATACAGTGGACACAATGCAAGTTTTAAGAACAGAAGTAGAAAGCTCTGACTGTCAACATGTGACAAGGGGAAAATGCCAAGTGGCTTTATATTTAGGTGTAAATAGAGCTAAAAACTGCATTCAGGAGAAAACTTCAGACATATGTAAAGGAATATCCTATCATCTCATGCAAGGAGCAGCCACAAGTGTCTCTCATCTGCCCAACAAAGGTGACAGCTGTGCAGAAATCTCCCTTTTTAGAAAGGTGGAATCATAGCCTGCACCCAATCAAAGACTTAAGAATCAAGAGGACTAAATGTAAATTCAAGAACAGGAGGCAGGAAAAGAAAATATTCTTCATGGTAAGAACTTAAATGACACTTTGGGTATCTTTAGGTCTCAGAAATGAATACATAAAATTATTTTACCACAGAGGACTTGCCTAGCTCATGTAAGCAAGTGGGTGCAGAGTGAGTCCATTTCTGCTCTTCACCAGGACATTCCCTCCAGAAGAGCAAGGATGTAAAACCTTGATCACAGCTCACATCCAGTGCATGGAATACAGGCAATTTCCTGGCACAGAGTTCTGAGCTACAGATTCATCTACTTAGTGAAGGGTCAGAACCCTCAAATCTTTATTAAATAAAGACAGGAAATCCTGAAACCTTGCCTGCAATAGATCTTGCACCTCTCTTGCAACTGATGCTCATTACTTCTCATCTTTTCTAGCACAGACATGGAGAGCAAATGGTTTCCCTGTTCCTAAACATCTTTGAAGCCACACCATATTCCTCTTCTTCCACATCTGACTTTCCCATTCCCATATTTAGGCTATACAGCCAGAGGAGTCCCTCCATCTCTCCTCATGGGCTTCATTTTCTACAGTTATGATCCCAGTGATGTGTGATTTTTGCTGCTCTTAAGGACTAGAAATTTTGCACTCTCAGGTTGCTGGAGTGAGTTGAGTTCTTCAGACAAAAAATAATGCATCTGTCAGCTGATCTCCAGAGGGAGAACGAACACATTTGTGTAGCCTTGCATCCTCTGATGGGATTTTGTCATTTTTAGCTACCCCAAAAAGCAACTTCAGCCCATAAACTGAAGACACACCCAGCTCGGGGCTTCACCAAGAGGATCCCAATGAAATGTGGGCTCTGCTGACACATTTTACAAAACAAAGCCAAACAGATTCGTCCAGAGCAAGCAGAGAACGATCAGTTCCAGGAGCAGAGTCCCACAAATTGCCTTATTATCCTTCAGCTTTTCATCTGGAGAGGCTCTGCTCCTGGGTCTGGAGCTGAATGGCACGCACAGAAATGCAGCCCATAGTTTAGCCCTTACTCAAACAATCCAGGCACCTGCCATGAAAGGCTGTCCAAGGAATGTGGCTCCAGCACAGCCACGGGCAGCACATCGCCTTTGAAGCCACGACAATAATTTTAACACAAGAGGCAGCTTGCAATATGGAGAATGCATTAAAAATGCTCTTTCTTACCACAGAGTTGAGGAAAACTGGGGCAGCAGTAGGTGGGTGTGTTTCCCTTGGTTTGAAAGGATCAGGTGGACAGAAGGAAGCTCGCCATGAAATATTACCATCAGGGAGACAGCCCTGATCCTGGCTGGTAGAAATAAGTTAAAAATCTGCTGGAATGGGTTTTGCACTGTCACCCACAAGCAGAATCATGAGGAAACCCAACCCTGTTCAAGTCCCAATTGCTCTGAGTTGAGAGCTGCCCGTGGATGACAGGAACTATCCTACATAAATCCAAGTGCCCATAAAACAGAAATGTTTCTGCAGCTACTTCAGACAGGTGAAAAAATATCCCAAGGTCTCTCACAAGTTCCTATGCACATAGACCACTAAGTGACTTTTATAAAAAACTTTATATGTGAAATACTTTTTGAGATAATATGCTTTAATTTTTTTATTAACTACCTTTCCAGTGACAATAAACAACCTTTTTTTTTGTTGTTGTTGTGTAACAGTTTCTTCCTCCTTATCAGAGGCATGAAGAGCAACAACTTCATAAAACCACACTGGGTTACTGAAGGTAACATAAACCAAAATAAAATCATGGAGAAGACAAGATGGTTTTGGCAGAAAATCAACTGACAGGAACATAGAATTAAAGTGTTTTCAAAAACCAAACAGACACCGGTAAATATTGCACTAACATTTAATTAACTGACTCCAACACAGAGACAATTACATCAACTACAAGAATGCTGAAAATTTTGCAGCGTCCACAACACAAACCACCATTCTCACCCACCATCCAGGAGCTGGAAAATCTGTCCAGACTAATTGTGTGAATGCTCCTCATTCTTTTGAGCAGGGCCGTGCCTGCTCATGCATTTCTGTTGGTTTTATTTCTCTGTATATTTTTACCTTGTCCCTTCCCTTCACTTCTCCCTGCTCCTGCTCAAGGTTGGTGAGGGCAGTGCAGGTAATTCCAACAGAAATGGGAGGGCTGCGGGTTTATATTTGGTCAGGATGCAGCATCCCACGAGTCAGGATTTGTGTGACAAGAGGGGACTAAACCTTGATTAGCCTCAGCCTCAGTCCACAAAACCTGTGAGAGTGGAAGTGGGCTGTATATTGCATTTCTGCACACTGCCAGCAGCCCCAGATTCAAATTGCACCCCTCAGCTGCCAACAGTCTGAGCCTCAGCCTCTCTGCTGTGCTGGCACAACAACTTTGTAAGGCTACACACTGAATTTGGGGCAAGGAACTGCCTTCAGCCAAAATCAACTGCTTTCAGCCAAAACAAACACCAGGGACAGGAAATGGGTGAAACTCCTTAGGATGATAACTGCTGATTAAAATGTAAGTATCACCCAGGTTGTTTGAAGAAAGAAATACATCCATTTAAACACTCTATTTTATTTAGGTTTACCTGGTTTTGGTCATTCTAATCCCAGCAGAGTGGATTAAATGAAGCTGCTGAGCATTCTGTGTGCAGAACAGAGCATTCCCACAAGGAGTTAATGCGCTTTAAATTCCCACTCCAGAGTATTTCACAACAGCACCCCGAGGCAGACAAGCCCTTATTTCCTCGGAAGGGCTTGAAACAGGATCTGAGAAATCCAAAGTCCTGTGTATATGGAAACACAGAGGCACATAAAGGTGAGTCAACTAAAATACTGAGCCAGACAGATGGAAAACCACCTCTCAGACAGAGCAACCACGGGGGGCTCAGACCTGGAGTGTTTCAGTGGAACTTGCTTAAATATTCTTGACGTGTAAACAAGAGAGGAGAGAAGTTTTTGGGGCTGTTGCCCAAGAGTCAGGAGATTTACCTGTGGGGGAACTGAAGCTGGCACAGTGAGAGGTGCCACAAGGGTCAGGGGGAGCTGCATGGGTGATTTTTCAAAAAGAGAATGATTTTCGTGACTGTGGGAACACGTTTGCAGGAAAGGTAAGCAGTTTTCCCTGCCCTCAGAGTTCTCCTCTCTCACAGTGTGCCCTACCCCACCTCCTGGGGCTGGCTGCCTCCTGAGCTGGGAAACATTCTTCTCATTAATAAAATTCACTGCATAGCTGGAACTTGAAAAAACACGTAGGAAAAAAAAGATTTTGTAGAATGCTGTGGACTCCAGGGTTCCACCAGCCCGGGCTGCCCACTAACAAATGCAAAAAATGGAATATTAAATCAATTAGCTGGGGGTTAATCCTGTTTTTCAAGCAAAGACTGTGCTTAGTGACAGAGGCAGCAAAGCAAAATTCTGAGGGCTTTGGACTTTTTCTGAGCCTTCTTCATTTTTAAAATAAGTAGACCAGTCATGAAATAAACAGCAGTATGTGAGCAAAGGCTGATTGGTGATCAGCCAATTGGTGATCAATTGATTGCATTAAAGGCCATCAGTGTCAAAAATAACCACTGCAAGAAATGTGATTCCTGTAAGATATCATCATGACTATTCAGGCAATCCAAAATTATCATAAATTATCTCTATTATATGCTTAGGCTTATAGCTTTAAAAAGATGACAATGGGGTGCTACATGTGTAATCCACTTGTAAAGAAAAAAGTTATTTAGATGTTCTCACAGATTGATTTAACAACAGAACTACCTCTCTCTGTAAACAGAAATTTGGATGTCATTCCTTATCTCGGTGTAATCCACTTGTAAAGAAAAAAGTTATTTAGATGTTCTCACAGATTGATTTAACAACAGAACTACCTCTCTCTGTAAACAGAATTTATATGTCATTCCTTATCTCATTTAAGGAAAAATTAATAAAAGAGAGGTGTCAGGGCATGATGTGAATATAGATAGTCTAAATTTAGGGTCAAAAGGATATTTTTAGACATTTTATCTGAAATGTTAAAATGAAACTGGAAATTATTACAGACCCAGTAAGGCAAAGTTTAGTAAAGCAAAGCATGGACTGCAGGCAGCATCAGAAAACAGAACTGACTTTGCTCCATCACTGCAGTATATTTGTTCCCATAAGTACTGATAATAAATACTCCAGTACCACACTGATTCTAATTCTAGTATGACACACATGAGAAATAAAATATCTTTGTAAAGCACCACCCTTTGGTCTGACATTGCCTTGCATGGAAATATTTTCATCATTACTAGTGTTTGTTCTTAACCTCAAAAAGCTAGTTAATGTCATTAATATTACCACAAACGTTGATTGGTGATAGTCAAAGTTTGTGATAATAGATAAAACAATAATATAATAAAAAATAATAATAGTAGATAATAATGAAAACAATAAATAATATATTCTATATAAGATATTACATATTATATTATAATATATTATATAATATATAATATAGTATATATTATATATTCTATATTCTATATATAATATAGAATATATATTATATGTTATATAATAATATAATATTATAATAAAACAATAACAGAGAAAACAATAAGTAATAGATATTATATAACATATTACATATTATATTATAATATATTATATATTATATAAAATATCATATATTATATATCCTGTATTCTATATTCTATATAATATATAATATATATTATGTGTTATATATAATAATAATAATAATATAATATTAAAATAAAATAACAGGTAAAATAAATAGATAGTAAATCATAGATAATAGAGAATGGGATTTAAGGAGGATAAACTGTGAATCTTTGAAAGACATAGAGAGACATAAGGAAAAAATGATCAAAAGCTTCTAAAAAACTAATTTTTTGTATTGCTTAGTAGGTCACTGTTTCAAAACCAACATCAGATTTGTCCGTATGAGGTTTGCAAAACTGTTTAGTTGCCCAGTTTTTCAGTACCTCAATTCAGTTTTTTCTTCTTTGCCATTATTTTTTCAGTTATATCACTTAAATGAAAGGGCAAAACTCAGAGAAAAAATTATTGCAGACCAGATAAAAAAATTTCCTGCATTATTTTTTTAATAGTTTAAGAACTGTCTTGCTCAAGAGTTACACCAAGGGGATGGAAAGGAAAGGGGCAGAAGGTGCTTCCCCATAATGTTAAATCAATAGGAAGCCACTTCTGATCAGGCGTGAACAACCTCAAGATGCAGGAAAAAAAATTATATAGGCATCAGTATTTATGTTAACATTGTTAATAAAAATATAGCAGCTGCTCTTGTCTTGGTTTGCTTGGTACAGAAATAGCACAGAATGGATAAATGATTTTATTTAACACGGGACGTTAAAAAGTGGTCAAGGTACAAACCATTTTTAGTTGAAACTAATCTTGGCAATGTTTGAACATCAAACTTAGATGAAGAGCTGGGTGTAAATGTCTGATTTCTCTTTGAGCAAAGAAAAATTCCCAAACATTTCCAGCAAACCTAGGAAACATCGGATTTTGTTGCCTTTTTTTTCAGACCAACAATAAACACTCTGGATCTGGCTACAAATTACAAGTTTATCACTGAAATGGGTGTATTAAAGTTTTTCAGATATGCTCTTACAACACAGGAAAATTTGAGTCTTTGTCAAAAAGATAATTTTAGACCAGAAAATGAGAAAGAAAACTTGGATTCAGGGTCACAAATGTTATGCAAATATCACGGAGTGGGTCAGGTTGGGAGGGAGCTCAGTGGCTGATCTGGTGCCACCTCCCAGAGCACTGGATTTTGTCCAGGTAAATCTGGAATATCCCCATGAAGGAGCACAGGATTTTGTCCAGGTAAATCTGGAATATCCCCATGAGGGAGCACAGGATCTTGTCCTGGTAAATGTGGAATATCCCAGTGAGGGAGCACAGGATTTTGTCCAGGTAAATCTGGAATATCCCCGTGAGGGAGCACAGGATCTTGTCCAGGTAAATCTGGAATATCCCCATGAGGGAGCACAGGATTTTGTCCAGGTAAATCTGGAATATCCCCGTGAGGGAGCACAGGATTTTGTCCAGGTAAATCTGGAATATCTCCACGAGGGAGCACAAGATTTTGTCCAGGTAGATCTGGAATATCCCAGTGAGGGAGCACAGGATTTTGTCCAGGTAAATCTGGAATATCCCTATGAGAGAGCACAGGATTTTGTCCAGGTAAATCTGGAATATCCCAGCTCCACGCCCTCTCTGGGTGATCTGTTCCAGTTGTTTGCATTTTTGGCTTTGCTTTGTGATGTCCAGGTAAATCTGGAATATCCCAGTGAGGGAGCGCAGGATTTTGTCCAGGTAGATCTGGAACATCCCCATGAGGGAGAACAGGATTTTGTCCAGGTAAATCTGGAATATCCCCATGAAGGAGCACAGGATTTTGTCCAGGTAAATCTGGAATATCCCAGTGAGGGAGCACAGGATTTTGTCCAGGTAAATCTGGAATATCCCCATGAGGGAGCACAGGATCTTGTCCAGGTAAATCTGGAATATCCCAGTGAGGGAGCACAGGATTTTGTCCAGGTAAATCTGGAATATCCCCATGAGGGAGCACAGGATCTTGTCCAGGTAAATCTGGAATATCCCAGTGAGGGAGCACAGGATTTTGTCCAGGTAAATCTGGAATATCCCCATGAGAGAGCATAGGATTTTGTCCAGCTAAATCTGGAATATCCCAGCTCCACGCCCTCTCTGGGTGATCTGTTCCAGTCGTTTGCTTTTTTGGCTTTGCCTTTTGGTAATTTCGTGTTACAAGGACAGTGGGACACGTTCTTCAGGGGTGAGACTGAGCGAAAAAAAGGGAGCAAAAAACAAAACTCCCCATTGGGAGCCAAATGCAGAGAATGCTGAAGTTAGGAAAGGAGAAGAAAATGCCAATATCTCAGTTGTGCCAGCTAGAGTGGTAATTTCATACTCCACGAGTACCCTAGCAGAGAAGCTGGTAATTGTTATCTGCTGATAATGCCCCAAATAAAACGTGCAAACCTCAGTGGCAAACAGAATTCCCACTGTCCCACAAACGCAGCAGCCCCTGAGTGCTTTGTACCTGAAAGCACAACTTTGTGCACAAAGGCATTTCATGGATTCAACAGGAAAATTTTGTCAAAATCAGTGTTTTCTTGGGTATATACTGTGACATTCTTCAGCTTAGCTCACAGAGACATTGTTACTGTTGGTCCAATTCTACTTTTTTCACCTTTAATTAAAACTCATTCACCTTTAATTAAAATGTCTACACCTGTAATTACACTTGATTACAGTGTTAAGACTAAAGAGCAGGATACACAAGAGACAAACCAGCAATATTAAAAAGTCTGGTATATTATTGCTATTATATCCACAGACTCTGCCTGTAATTTTCTGCAGAATCGGATTTTTTTGCTTTCTTTTTGAGTACATTTAATGCTATTTAAAAACTGTAAAATAAAATAAACATCATGATAACACCAGTGTATTAAGGAAAACACCCTAGAAACAATAAAAGTTTCCCTTTTTCTATAAAGATTCCTACAAATCCCAATTTAAACATAAAATTCTTATCCCTGAAAGGGAAGAAAACTCTGCCATTAAAAACAATTCGTTAAAATCTGCACCTGCTGAGGCCCTGATCTTAGGAAAAAAAAAACCTCAGAAGTTCTCATGACATCACCTCTTCACTGTCTTTCCATATTAATAATAGCTGTCAATACAAAGAAAAATCCAGAATAACCAGGAAAAAAGGGGGAAAAAAACAGGTATGAGGCTTGTTGAAGGGCTTCATGCAGGTGGGGCTTATCAAAGCTCAGGTGCAGGTAAACTGAAGTCAGAATTGTTTTCCAGGTAAACTGAAGTCAGAATTATTTTTCAGGTAGACTGAAGTCTAGGAATATTCCGAGTCTGGGAATATTCTCCCACAGAATCTGTGTGGAAGGTGAGGTAGGAATGATCTGCTGCTCCTTCAAGTGTGATTGCACAATTCCTCCATGCATCTCCCTACAAAGCAGCATTCTTCCCATTCACACGTGGCAGCATCAATCCAGCGCTCTCAAATCTGCTTCCTGGGGCCATTGCCTGAAAGTTTCATTTATATGACATTTCTGTGAGTTTCTCTTGCAAAAATAGCAGTCAAGAGTACAGTCTCCTAGATGACATGAATGGCTTTTTGTTGTTGGTTGTTGGTTTTTTGTTTTTTTTTTTTTAATTGCTGGATACCTTATTTTAAGTATCTAAGGCCATATTTGCAAACATACCTTGCCAGAAGCCACAGCTGTAACATTTTCATTACAAGCACATGGCAAGAGTCCTATGATCACCATCCCAAACATCTGCTGAGGGTGCACAACCACATCTGCTTCACCTTTTTTATAATTTAACTCCACAGCAGGGCTGTAAAACCTCTTTCCACACAGAAAGCCAAAGCCACCATCACCAGGAGAGCAATTCCAGTCACTGACACCAGAGTGGGATCCCACTGAACAGGGCTGGTTCCATTTTCTTGTTCTTCTCAGGATGCAGCTCTGGAATTGGCACAGCTGCTAAATTGATGAGAAAATTGATAGAAAGGAAAAAAAAAAAAAGGGATTTGCAGGTGAAAGAGCTGATTCTTGGGGGGGGAGTGATATGGAGAGAAATCAGTTTTCTGCTCTGCTTGGACGCATGCTAATATAAAGGAAGCCACAGGAATGTAAACCAGTAAGAAATAGTTCCACCGGGTTTTTGTTACTCTGGACAGACACAACAAGAGCAAACTTCATGAAAGAATTCTTCTGGCCCGTTCCCCGTGGTTTTCCACCTCCCTGCTAGCAAAGATCTGCCAGGTCAGCTGCTCTGAGCCACTCCCTGCCTTGGCTTCTGCCAGCGCTCGGGATTAGATTTTGGGGCTGAGCAGATCAGCTGGGGGATCTCGGGCAGATTTGGGGAGGAGGATGGCAACAGCAGCTGGGAGGAGCTGCTGCAACTTTCTCATGCAGATCTGGAAGACAAACTCTGCCCAGCAGCCTCAAGCATCGGTGTAAAATCCTGGCTGTGCCTTCCCTGATGCTCGTGCTGATCCCACTGATTAAAAAACGTGGGTGCTGACAGAATTCCAGGCTGAAAAAAGCGGGTGGGAAAGTGGGAAAACGTGCAGGAATGGCTGTGGCAGCTCCGTGGTGGCAGGCAGGCACCATCCACACCGCTGGCTTTGTGCTCTTTGTACTTCCAGCTGCTAAAATTACCCCTCTGGAAGTGTTCCCCTAGCAGGAAGGGAAATACTGGAAAGCTTCCCAGAGAAATGGTGGTCTGGTATTCCAAGTGGGACTCTCCTCACGTTGTGACAGTTCAACCCAAACTTCTACAACCCAACTTTTCCCTGAAACAGGAACTCCTGGCATCCCTAAAGACAGAGGAAGAGTAGTGTTTATGCTGGGCCTTAAATAATCCGTGGTCAAGGAACTTTATTAAAGTTATTCCAGCCAGGGATTTAATACCACTGGAACAAAATATCTCAAGTTATAATTATTCTAATTGACCAACGCCAGCATCCACAATATCCCAAGGACCAGAGGCAAAAACCACCAGAGGGAAAACTGTGGGAGAGACTTTGAAATCCTCCTGTCCACAATGGCACAGCCTCCCCTTGTCTGTACATCCCACCTGAACCTCTCACATCCCCTTCCTGATTTTTATATTCCATTTGAACCTCCCACATTGCCCTTTCCTTGTCTCCACATCCCACCTGAACGTCCACATCCCCTTTCCTTGTCTCCCATCCCTCCATTTCCTTAACTCTCCCATCCCTTTCCTGGTTTTAATGTTCCATTTGAACCTCCCACATTGCCCTTTCCTTGTCTCCCATCCCACCATTTCCTTATCTCTCACATCCCTTTCCTGGTTTTAATATTCCATTTGAACCTCCCACATTGCCCTTTCCTTGTCTCCCATCCCCTTTCCTTGTCTCCCATCCCTCCATTTCCTTAACTCTCCCATCCCTTTCCTGGTTTTAATATTCCATTTGAACCTCCCACATTGCCCTTTCCTTGTCTCCCATCCCCTTTCCTTGTCTCTCATCCCACCATTTTTCCTTTTCTCACATCCCCTTTCCTGGTTTTAATATTCCATTTGAACCTCCCACATTGCCCTTTCTGTGTCTCCACATCCCACCTGAACATCCACATCCCCTTTCCTGGTTTTTATATTTTATTTCAACCTCCCACATCGCTCTTTCCTTGTCTCCCATCCCACCTGGACCCCCACAAACCCCCTTTCCTTGTCTCCCATCCCACCATTTCCTTGTCTCTCATCCCCTTTCCTGGTTTTAACATTTTATTTGAACCTCCCACATTGCCCTTTCCTTGTCTCCACATCCCACCTGAATATCCACATCCCCTTTCCTTGCCTCCCATCCCCTTTCCTTATCTCCCATCCCCTTTCCTTGTCTCCCATCCCCTTTCCTTGTCTCTCATCCCACCATTTTAGCTTGTCTCACATCCCCTTTCCTGGTTTTAATATTCCATTTGAACCTCCCACATTGCCCTTTCTGTGTCTCCACATCCCACCTGAACATCCACATCCCCTTTCCTGGTTTTTATATTTTATTTCAACCTCCCACATCGCTCTTTCCTTGTCTCCCATCCCACCTGGACCCCCACAACTCTCCCCCCTTCCCCCTGCACCCCACCCACCCTCTAATCCCTCTCTTTGTACTTCTGTTACTTCAGGCTCACCCCCACTCTTTCCACTATCCTTCACCCCAAACACAGGCACCTTTAAAGGCACTGGAGAGCTGGAAGGATCCTGGAAGGATTTGCAGCCAAGCACAGACCACACACATTGATTTTCTGCTTCCAGACTGACAAGTGTCCTGTGCAACCAGAAATTGTGATTTCTTTCGAGCATTAATTGATAACAGCAAGTTCTTGCTCTACTTGAATTACTCCTTAAACCACCCTTCATTTTGATAAAATGCTTACAACTTAATTTCTAGACACCTTTCCAAGCAGGCAGTGGCTGTACTGTGAGAAAACAAAGTAAATTAAGAAGGAAATGTGTGATTTGTATAATTGCAATGACAGCTATCCCCTTTACTACCTACAAATGCTCTCAGGGGTGAGTGCATGACTTTGGAACAGCAGCAGTAAACAGAACACTCTTTTCCAGGCTCTTTCTGCTGGGAACACCTCATATCTCCATTGAACCCACTTCTTACTTAAATAACCACACAAGTATATCATGCCTGGAGGAAAACTTAGTGCATGTTGGGATTTGCATGTATTTCATGGGAAAAAAAGTAGTGAAAAAGGGAGGAGAGTGAATGAGAAATAGGTGCATTTGCCTTCAGGACAGAGTTTCCAATTTTTCTCTTTGGTTATGCAATATAAGATATTTTTTCTTCTTTTTTCTTTTTTTTTTTTTTTTTTTTTTTGTCTTTAAAAATGGTGCTTTGTCATTGATTCCAGTCTCTTCAGCAAAAATCTGTTTGCATCAGCAGGGACTTCACAGGAGGGCAATAAAGCAGCTACTTTTCACTTTTAAAGACACACACAGCCCCAAAAAGAACCCCATTCCTGCCCAAACACCCCCAGCCTATGCACCCATATTTACAGTTCAGCAATCCTGAATTTTACTCCCTAACAATCCTGAATTTTACTCCCTAACTTGTGCAAGATGGCACAAGTGCCATCTCTATGTTGGTCAGACAAAGATATAAATTCCTCTTAAAGCTCTGGTGAGGGTCAGGCAGTGGTGTGAAGGGAAAAGGAGTTTGAGCATGCAGTTTATTTAATTTTTTAATCTACCAGCCAGTGTAACAGACTGGTAGGTTATAAAATTAGAGCCATTCTTTTGTACCTCCCTTGGCAGATCAAGGATCTAGGGTTAGTACTTCCCTACCCTTTCCTGTAATGAGCTGATTTGATTTTTTTAGAGGTTTTTTTTTTTTTTTTTTTTATTGTAAAGCCCCCCTTTCCTCCAGTGTCACCCCCTTGAGAACTCTCCTGTGCCTGACTTGCATGCAGGCAGCACAGAGGTATTTATTCTGTGCATGAGAAAGGACAATCACCCTTGAGAAAACTCTGCTCACAGCCTCACTTCCACAATTCCCAAAAGCCCTGGGCATCCCCCTGCTTGCTTTCTGCATGTTGCTGCACCTAACAACACCCAGAGTGTGTGAGTCCAAAACTTTGGGTTTAATTCATGGCAAATTGGCACTCAGAGCATCAACACTTCTCCCTGTACAGGTGACAGAGCACAGATTCTGTGCAGTGATCACTAATTAGTGAACAGCCCTGCAGCCAGCCTCAGCCTGCCACCAGTTCAGCACAGCAGGCTCAGCTTGTCTTCTCTCACATGTTTTTTAGCTGTGCTTCCAGTGTGCCTCTTGCCCCTCAGGCCCCTCTTTCCCCCCAGTTTTGAACCCCTTTTTGATGCTGAGAATGTTGGGGCTGTTCAGCCTGGGGAGGAGGAGGTTTTGTGGAGACCTCAGAGCAGCTCCCAGTGCCTGAAGGGGCTGCAGGGGAGCCAGAGAGGGACAATTCATCAGGGACTGGAGTGACAGGAGAAGGGGGAATGGGGACAAACTGAAAGAGAATAGGTTTAGTGTAGATATTAGGAAGGTATTCTTCCCTGTGAGGGTGGGGAAGCCCTGGCACAGAGCAGCTGGGGCTGCCCCTGGATCCCTGGCAGTGCCCAAGGCCAGGTTGGATGAAGCTTTGAGCAACCTGGGATAGTGGAAGGTGTCCCTGTCCATGGCAGGGGGTGGGACTGGATGATTTTTAAAGTCCCTTTCAATCCAAACCATTCCATGATAACCAGGAACAGGACAAGAGGCCTCAGGCTGTGCCAGGGGAGGCTCAGGTTGGCCATCAAGAAGAATTCCTTCCCAGAAAGGGTGGTCAGGAATTGGAAGAGCTACCCAGGGAGGTTTGGAGTGCCCATCCCTGGAGGTGTCCAAGGAGAGTCTGGAGGTGGCACTGAGTGCTCTGGGCTGGGGACAGGGTGGGGATCAGACAAAAGTTGGACTTGATGATCTTGGAGGTCTTTTCCAGCCTAAATGATTCTGTGATTCTGCCTTAGGCCTCCAGCAGAAGATTTGCCCACTCTCTCTGTGGTGGTGAGGAAGGACAGGAACAGAGATGGAAAAGGAGATGTTGGGAATAAAAGCCCTGGCTGTGTGGTGCTGGAAGTGAGCTGGACTCCAGTCCAGGTCACAGTTTGGACTCTGTGATCTCAGAGGTCTTTCCCAGCCTGAAAGGATTCTGTGATTTCACATTCACTGGACATGAAAGACACGAATCCTGGAGACTCTGAGGTTCCCCTGAGCTCTGAGCAAGGCTGTGCTGGGAGAGGCACTGACACGAGCACGGGGCTGGAGGGGAAGGCTGGCAGAGCTGGCAGAGCTGGCTGCTCTCACTAACAACACCCTGCACGTCAATCCCCACGCCACAGCTCTGCCAGAGCAGCCAGAGCTTGTGCTGCCTCCTTCCTCCAGCCTCCATCACCCATCACAGCACACCTGAGGCTCAGGTGGGCAGCAGAAGGATGGGAATCTGCAGAAAATGAGCATCACTTGTTCTCCTCATTTTAACTCCTCATTCTGCCATTACTACTTTTTTTTTTTCTTTTTTTTTTTTCTGGGATACCTTAAAAACCTTCCAGAATCGAAACCTGCAAGCAAACAGAAGAACACAAGAAAGAACTCAAGTGACAGCAAAGATATTAGGATTGAAAAACTCAGCTTTAAATGAAATAAACCTCCAAACCCAGTAGTTTTTCTTGCTTTTCATATCAGCTGCCTTACAGATGTTTTACCCAATAATCAGCTTTTCAAAAGTGTCAGCAGCTAACCAGGCACTGGTCAACTGGCCAACACAGTTCCTGGATATAAAGCAGGAATAAAAAGGGCATTTCACCCCAAATGTTGATGGAATCCTTACTCTGGGGGTGACACTGAAATCTCCAGGACACTTTCTGCTCAGATATTGGGAATTTAGCAACAGTGAGCTTGGACTCTTTGGATGAGTAATCCAGTGTTTCAGCCATCATCAGCTGCACAGGAGAGCTGGAAAGGGACTTTTTATAAAAGTATGTGGTGACAGGAGAAGGGGGAATGGCTCTAAACTGGAAGAAAGTAGGGGTAGGTTTGGTATTGAGAAGAAATTCTTCTCTGTGAGGGGCACAGGGTGCCCAGAGCAGCTGTGGCTGCCCCTGGATCCCTGGCAGTGCCCAAGGCCAGGCTGGACACTGGGGGTGGACCAGCCTGGCACAGTGGAAGGTGTCCCTGCCATGGCAGGGGTGCAGCTGGATGATTTTTAAGGTCCTTTCCAAACAGAGCCATTCTGAGATTTAAGATTCTACTGCAGAAGTGAGATGGCAGCAGTACAGATGCAGAACAGCCCTGCAGCACCCAGGAGGGAAAATAATTCCAGAAAAGCTTTCTCGAAGCATCTCAGGGCAAGAAACATCCTTTCCAACCGTGGCTGCACTGATTTTTTAACAGCTTCCTGCCACAAACAGTGCAAAATCAATACTCAAGACAATCAAGTCAAGTTGATGAGAGACATGATAGAAATGGTTTTTTCCCTTTATCCTGCTGCCACCATGAGACTTTGGGTTTGCTGTAGGGCAAAAGCCCTATTGGGCTTTTTATTATTTGGAAAGAAACCTTGGTAATTTCAGAGATTCAAGTCATTTGGCTGCATGTCTGCCTCCAAAAGTGCTTTTCAAGCAGAGCTTTGCTGTGCATCATGGTGTGGATGAGCAGATCCTCCTACAATGTTCATCTCCTTTTACAGATGAGCCCAACCATAAGAGGGCCAAGAATACAAGTGTTAAAGAGTTTACAACAATTTCCAAATGTGAATATTTGGTTTACACCCAAATCAATAATAAATGTCAGGCCAAAAGGAATCAGGAGTGACATTATTATTAAACAGCACCAAGGAAATCTCATCACTGGCCAAGGTATTCACAAAGATATTTACCCCAAGCATTTGCATGGGGTACCTGTAATTTGGATATGACTGTCACTTGGATGTGTGGTATTTATTCCATTCCTGGTTTTCCAGATGAGAAATTGAGACATCTTTGAGTATGCAGAACAAATCACTGACAGCCTGGCAGGGAATTCAGTTCTTGAAATAAATCCAGCTGTTACCTGGATGTTAACTTCAGGCAATCTCTGGAACAATAAAAGAGTACAGAAATGTGGCTGGTTAGACTGGCAGGAGACTGGCTGGTGGGTTTCTGCAAAAATACTCAATTTTCATAGTTTAAAAAAAAAAATTAGTTTTGTAAAGCATAGTAACACTTGATACAGTCAATTCTTCTGAGAGAACTCAGCACAGAAACCATGAAAGATTCAATCTCTTTTACTTTCTCTTATTACCAATAACAAGCTACAGCATAAATATTTTCGAATGCTACCCCATGTTTCTATAATTTGGGATGTACAAAGTTCCACAGAATGAGAGTTAATGTTATTGGCTTTGGGGCAAATCTAAGAGATTTGAAGGAAGAAAAAAGTTTGATATCTTAATTAAGGAACAGTAAAGAATAACACTGGCAGAGAAAGGGTTCTGTACCTCGATGCTCCTTTACTTCAGAGCCCAGTGTGCCACAGACAGCATTCAATTAAATAATAGTCTTAGCAATAAACAATGACAATACACAGAACACCACACAACATCACTCCTTTGGCTCAAAGTAATTCATTCCAGTTTGTGACTGAACAGCTGTTATGCAAAACAATAAATTAGCCTTCACATCCTACAGCTGAAAAGGCAGAGGAAATTTAGATTGCGCATCCCTTGTGGAGTGGTTTTATTTCTTGTGCAGTTTGAAAACAGCATCAGTACAGCTTTGGTATTCACCTGGAAAAGGTTTAGTTGGGAGAGCAGTCACTGCTTGTCCAAGGGAAGCTCTGTCTGAAAAGGCAGCAATTTCCAACATCTCCAAACAAAACCGTTTGAAACAAAAAGCAAACAGAATAATTTGTCCTGGAATTTTTTTTTTTTCCCCCATGGTGCAGCACACCCAAGATGCATTTGTTTTCTCACAGGGATGTTAATAACAGGAGTAATAATAAAATCATGCTGGGAGATGATGAGGCATCACAGCAAGGGTTGTGGAGAAACTCACAATCCTGTCTCAAAGGAGTGCTCTGGGAAGATATTTGGAGAAATTTCTACTGCCTGGCCTAACCAAAGCCTTTCCAGTGGTTATATTTTCCTCTCCTGAACGTTATTTAAGGTAATTTTTACAGGAAGAACAATCAGCCCCTGGAACAACCATCCCAGAGTTGTCTCACTGGAGGTTTAAAAGATGCAATTAGACAGGTTAATGATGATTTCATTATTCTATCACCTCACCTATGCTCCCTTTCCCCAGAAAAATGCTGGAGCAGATCAATCATCTTTTGAGGTGCCTTCCAGCCTGGGCTGTTCTATGATTTTAGGGATTCTGAGAGATTGAAGAGGGACATTTCGATGTGAAAACCAGCATGCAAGCACTTCCTGTGGGATCATTCCTTCTAAAATCACCTGGAATCAACCACTGCCAGAAAGGCAAGATCCCATTGCCTGGATGAGGTTACTGAGGCCAGGTAGCAAGGGAGGGATGCCAAACCCCATAAAAGCACAGAAAACCAGGGGATTGTATTTGGATAAGAGATTTTGTGAAGCCAGAGAGGTCTCTCAAGGTTGATTTCCTCTGAGTGCTACTCTTATCAAACAGGAAATTATGTGTTAAAATGATGCAGGTTGATTCAGTGCAGCACAAATGCCCCTGTCAGTAGTATCAACATGGAGAAGATGGACTCTGCTAAGGTAAAAAACCTCTTCCTCCCCAATTAAAAGCCTAATCACCATTTGCATGTGTCTCAACAAAACTTAGATTGTGTAAAAATTCTGTATTTACCACAACAACTCAACCTAGGAGGTCTCCATTTCACAGAATCACAGATTTTGCTTTCCTTCCCTTTTTTCCCTCCTCTTTCTACCCTGGCAAAAGATAATGTGCCTTTACCAATCAGGCACCAAACAGAGGGGGAAAAAAAAAGTTTCAAGTACATAAACAATCTATTTTTTAAATAAAACCTGGCTTCCTCTTGCCCATTGGTTTGGTGTGAAACAGAAGCATTTGTGGGCAGGACAGCTGAGGAGAAACTGAAGTAGCTCAAGCCAGTGGTAAAATAATCCAGGAACTGTACTCAGGATATTGGGAGGCTTTAAAAAAATTAGAGGATCTCACAGTATTTGTGTGAAAAGTACCTAAGGAAGACAGAAGTGAGCAGGGAATGAAAAATTCTCTTTCCCACATGGCAAAAAGGTACTTTTCTTTCTGATAAGCATCCTTGTCCCATCAAATACTGGTCCCTCCCATGCAGGTATTTTATAGACCTGTTGACATTTTAATTAAAAGTAGTTCTGCTCCTCTGACACACAAATTCTGTCACCAGAAACCCCTCTGCTATCCCTGTCCTGCAGCTTTACACAAAGCTTGGTACACCAAGCTGCAGCAGGCTGAATTGCTGCTAGCATAGTCCAGGGTAAGGAAGCAAAAAAAGACTTTTGCATAATATCCACAGATGTTTTATTCAGCTGCATGGTGAGATGATCAGGTCCCAGACACACACACACGTGGAGGGTCTGGCTTTTTCTGTACAGGGGCCTGGGGCTGACCCTGGTCTCAGGGCAGTACAAAGGTGAGGGCCAGTCAGGGAATAGGGAAGGAGTGGCTCAGAAACATAGGAACAGACACAGGAAGAAGGGAAGGAGCCAATGGGGTCTAACAGCTTTTTGGGGGAAGGTTCTTGTGTCTCCTTAGACCAGGGGATGCCCCCCAGGGTCTCCACACTAAGCCTCTGGACACAGCCATGGCACCAAGAACATCACTGGAGGTTAATTTTAATATCCAGGCATTTATACTTTGGGAGAATTTGTTGTAGAGATTGTAAGGCAACCTTTAGGGATCAAGTAGTCCATGTTAATAGAGACTTTCAAAGCTGAAGTCGTTTCTACTCATATTTCTGCTAAAACATAGAACTTTTTCCATAAATACAATAAGCACAGACAGGATTTTTACAACCACCAATCCATCCCCACTGTCAGACACAGCAGCTGCTTTATCCTCAGGGAAAAAAAAAAAACCCTCAGCACAGTTCTGTGGCTCAGTCTGCTGCTCCAAAAGACCTTGTTCTTCAGCCACAGCAGGGTTTGCCCCTCAGGACTGCAAGCAACAACATTATATATATATATATATGGATATTATATATATATATATATATATTTAGTTTATTCCTTTTTGCTACCAGCTCATTTTCCCTGTGGGAATAACATTATCTTCTTGACATGCAAAAGTCCAGACTGCACATCCATGGATGGAGAATGAAATGAAGGGGTTCTGTCAGCACAGATGTGCTTGACCCAACCCACGATCTGCATCCCCAGCAGTCATGCAAACCTCACTCATTATACACTGGGGCACACTGACTCCGTGTGGCAGGACACAGAATATGCTTCAGACATTCCTTTTTCTTGCACTTCACACAAGTGTGTGTGGCTGTGAACTTTGGAAATAAATTTTCAGAACAGAAGGAACAGAATCCATATGTTTTTTCCATGAGAAGCAGTGACATGGGGATGAAAGAATTAATGAATTGTGTTGGTAACAGTGTTTTTTACACAAATACTCACCAGGAACACACAGTAAAATACAAAAGATATATATATATATATATATGTGTGTGTATACACATACATATATATATATATAAATATAAAAAGAATGCTTTCTCAAATGTTTATTACAGGATGAAATAAGTCCAATTGAAAAAATTCACATCCTGAACTTCATCAAAGGGGATTGATTGCTCTTCAGGCCTATTAGCTAAAAGCAAGATTAAAAGAGCAGGTTTGAAAAATCACATAAAACTGTATCACATTCTTCTTTCAGTTTGTAATTGGTTTGATTGAAACTTGACTACAAGACCATAATACAGAGCATTAGACCAGCTCTGCAGCTCAAGCAGCACTAACACTGTCTGATGGTTTCAGGGTTTTTCCCATAACTAAAATGGAAATAATTGGTAATATTTTCTTCCACACCACACTCATGCCCACCCCAAAATCCCAAATTCTACCTACTTTACCGATGCTGTTAAATACAAGACCTAAAGAAGGTAAGAAACAAAGACAAATCCTGTTTTTTGCCCCTTTGTGTCTTCACTTTCAGTCTCTACCAGCTGACCACAAGGACATTCCACCCACTGTGAACAAGGTCTTCAGATGCCACTTCCAGACTTGGAAAGAAGTGACACGGTATGGCTGAAAGGGTTTTTGGACATCTCAAGTGCCGCAAAATTTAGAATTTCCCTGCTTTGGTTACGGTGTGTGATGATGCACCTGTCAAACCTCGATCTTAGTGCACAACTGCAAGGGGGTGCTGAATTTGTGGTGAGATTTTATTTTCCCTTTCTGTTATTTTTTAAGACAGTGCAAGGTCTAGAGACAGCGTGACAATCTCCGAGCGGGGTGCTGCAGGGCGATCTGCCAATTTCAGCTTCAATTTCATCCTCATAAACATTTTCCCATCTCTGTTTGGTATCCAGCAAACAATCCTAGTAGAAATTTTCCAAAGGTCTGTGTGTTTTTCTGTGTCTCTGAGTACTGTCCACGCCAGCATCTCCCCAATATAAATTAGTAGCTGTACATCTGCTGCTGCTGCTGCTCTGTCTGAACGGGCTGCTGGCCCGGCTGCTGCGGCGCGGCCGGCGCCGGGGGCTGCAGCACGTCAGTCTGAGGCACTGACCTCCAGCTCAGGGGGTGCTGTTCTGTCACCTGGCTGCCCAGGGGAGCAATGGAGTTCACCAGCGTGGTCAGGTTTATGAAATGGGCCACGGACTGAGGGTTGGGCACCTCGGGCTGCGGCAGGAGCTGAATGTCACTGTGGCGGTTGTGCAGCACGGCCGAGCCGCTGAGCGTGTCGAAGGTGACGGTCAGGATGGAGTTGTCCAGCTGCAGCTGGCGCTCCGGGGTGCCCAGGTGGCCCATGGCCACGGGCTGCAGGTTGGTGAAGTGGGTGCCAGCTGCCGTGGTGATGGGGGTGACGGTGATGTTGGTGAGTCCCACGGAGCTGGAGGGGGCGGTGACGTTCGGGTCACTCAGGGTCACCACCACCTGAGGAGAAACACAAAGGTGAGCTCAGCCTCGTAGCTTCTGAGTGACCACCAAATACCAGGGTGTAGCTGTGACATTTTATTAAAAATCCTTTCCTAGGATTTCTTCCCTCCTGAGAGCTGAGGGCCTCAGGGAAGAAACGTAAACAATAACTGTGTGCTGCTGTGGAATGCAACAGGTGCATCTTCCATTGCTCCATGTGGATTGTTTTCAATTCATGACCAACCACAGCCACCTGTGCCGAGGCTGTGAGCAGTCACAGGATTTTGTTATGCATTCTATTCTATTCCTGTTCTTTGTAGCCTTCTGATCATTTTTTCTCTCTGTTCTTTTAGTATAGTTTTAATGTAGTATTTTAGTATAATATATAAGACAATAAATCAGCCTTCTGAGAAACATGGAGTCAAACCTCGTGTCTCCACACACAGAGAGTTCACCTCAACACCAGGGAAGTGCTGGTGGGCTCACATGGTGCCAGCAAGAGAAGTCACACACAGATGGGAAAGTAGGAAATTTGGAATGTACTAACTTCCATGTGTAGAAGTAAGATGGTGATGGCAGAGAGGGATATGCAATATTCAGACAAACAGACAAATTAACTTTCACTCTTTTAATCCCAGCTTCAGCCAAACAAGCTAGCAAATCTAGCAAACAAGCTGATGCTAACACAAACAAGCTGATGCTAACACCAGAAGACATAAAAACAAACATGAGGAGCTTATTGGTCCAACTTCTTTTAAACCCATCTTTGTGTTACCACAATTTATCCAATCAGCTCCAAATCTTCCAACCACTCTTTTGTGATGCTTTTTTAACCAAAAGAAGGATTATCCCTCTAAGCAATGGCACCCATCACCCTCCTCCTGCAGCTCACCTGTTGGATGCTCTGTACAGCTGAATTAGTCTCATCTCCAACATTCCCTGTGAATTCACCTTCCTTCTCTGTGTATTCACTGAAGGCAGGGTCCTCAGGCACTTGAGCTTCCTCCTCCTCACCTGACTTCTGTTTTTGTTCCTGGCCATGTTTAGGAACCTTTATGTGCTGCTTCCCTTCTGGTAGTTCACTCTGTTCCAAGGCTAATTCCGGCTGGAGCAACAGATTTCCAAACAAAACATCAAGTCCTTTTGCTTAGTGAGGTTCCAAGTAAGAGACAATCACCTGAAGCTGGTCTACTGTCAGTTCTCAAGCAAAGAAACAAACTTTAGCAAAATCCTGACTCCAGGGATTGAGACCTCACCCTGTGATTACCATCTGCCTGTTATACAACCAAGCAGATCAGCAGCTTGTGGCTGCTTGGACATGTTCCACTGGGGCTGACTCTCTAAAAAAGCACATTCCTCAGCCATCAGCCCACGCCCAGCTGTGTTCTGTACCCAAAAAGTGCTGTCCCACCTCACCCTGCAGCAGGCCTGGAACTCACCTGAACAATCCCAATTGAAGAGGCATCAATGGTGGTTGTCTCTGGCAGTGGCTCTAAATCATCAATCCTCACTGAAAGAATCTGAACACAAAGAGGTGTCAGCTGCAGAACTGCAGCACTGCAAACCACAGTCAAACAGGACAGCATTTCCCTAATAAACCCCATCACCAAGCAAAAGAGGTGTAATCCAGCACTTTGCATACAGTATTTAATACAGGGAGTTAATTGTGGCTTTTTAAAATAACCTTTTGGCATATCACCTTTTCCCCTCTTGCTGAAATCCAGCAAAATTTAAACACAGTAAAAGAACATGTCCATTTTCCTATTCTAGACAGAACATAACCCTCTGGGACGTGATGAATTCTACGGAAAATTTTCTTGTTTGGAAAAAGAAGTATTATGTTAGCATTTCAATTTATAAACCTATCAACTGTGTCCTACTTCATTATTTGCAGATGAATCTACACATCTCAGCTCATCAAAGAACAGAGACAGATTGCCCTCTGGATTTCAGATATGTAGCTGCATTTTAAATCCCCAAATCAATAAACAAAGCATTTTGTTGACTTCCTTCACAGTCACCATAATAAAACAGCAAAGCAATGCTAATGAAAAATTGGTAGGTAAAAAAAAATTTAAAAGCCTCAAAGGGAACAGACAAGCCTTAGTCAAACCTAAACAGGAAATGCTGAGGAGAAACACAATTTTTAGAACACAGAAAAAACTCTGCTGGGGTCAGACAAAAAATCCCTCTAATCCAGATTCTCTCCAGTCAGCATTTATCTTTAATGCTGAGAATAATTTTGCATCATCAGCAGATGCTGCCATCACCTCTCTATTCACCACTTCTTTCAGATCACTTCTGAACACAGAGAACACAATGGGGAACAAAGAATCCATTATACTCACTAATGGATGGAGACAAAACATGAAAAAACATATATTTAAGCCGGGGTAGAAAAAGAAAAGAGATTTAAATAATCAGAAGAACTTCACTTTTAGGGACTGACAATCAGATAGTGAAATAGCTGATTAGTTAAGTCCATGTTTGACAGATACTACTTAAAACTGGGCCCAAAAAAACAAAAAAAAAAAAAAAAAAACAGAGGGAAAGACAGTAATCTCCTTTCAAGTCACCAAAGGCCATAAACATTCTTAAAAAAAAATTTTAAAAAATTCCACCACTCAAACTCACTCACCTCTGGGTGTTTACGCCTCATGTGTCGACTCATGGACGCCCTGGTAGAAACCTTGGTGCCACACAGCTGACAGCTCTGGGCTTCCACCTTGTCATGGGTGAGCTGGATGTGCTTCTGCAGCATGTAATCAGTGACATATTTCTTGTCACACACTGAACATGTCCACTGTTTTCCTACTGGTGGCAGAGAGAAGGAAGGAAACCCAGTGGATGAGCATCAGATTGCCAACGCCTCAACAAGAGCAAGAATTTATGTTTGGTAACAGGAGGTGCAACGTTAGTTCCAAGAATGGCCAGTCTAAATCAAAATTAAGGAGAAAAATTAAGGTATTTTTGCTGGATGCTGTTTTTTTAGAAGGTTTACCTGTGTGAATCAACTTGTGAGTCTCCATTGTGTTTCTCTCGCTGAACGTCTTGCCACAGAGCTCACACATGAAATCTTTGATTCCTGCATGAAAAGCACATTTGGCACCTGTGAAAGCAGCCTGAAGGTATCTGGGACAATTCTGAGTTTTGTATTAGTAACATTAAAAAAATAAAAATCACAGACAAAAAAAAAAAGGCAGAAGGCCAGCTTCACCAGCTATTTTTAGCTAAACCCGTCCACTATATCCAGCAGAAAATAAATCCCGGAGAAACTGATGTGGGAAGTAAAATTTTGCTTTGGAAAATCACAACCTGAAACTAACTTAAAACAAACCAAACACTGTAGAGCTACCCTAGACCAAGAACCTTAAAGAAAAGCAAAACTTGAAACCAACTAAACTGCATTTTTTTGTAGAACAAATAGTCCTGGTTGAGGGCAGGACAAAATCTCACTTTTCAAAGAGCAGAACATGCATATTTTATTAGTTTTTGTCATACTGTCTGACTGCTCTAGGTAAGAGTTCACCTGGGAAAGATTTTACTGATTCAGTGCAACTTTTGTCCATCTTTGGAGTCCTACCTGTGTGTCTCTTGTAATGCTTCAGCATGTTGACTTTCTGTGCAAATTTTCGGTGACATTCCTTGCACTCGTATTCCTTAATCCCTTTGTGCAGCTTCATGTGGTGACGAAGGGCATGTTTTGTCTTCATTCCTGTGAGGCAGAAGGCACAGGACACTCAGTCCATCACTCCCACCTTCAGGGGAGAAATCAGGCTCATGTTGTTAACTAACAGCTCTATTTTATATTTGCTGCGAGTCCACAGTTCCATATTTTTAATTGTTTATCCAGCAATGCACTTCATCATTACTATTTTAATTCCAGAAAAAAAAAGCTCTGGAAAGCATCTGAGTAATCACTAATAGAGAAATGAAAGAGCAGGGACAAGCAAAGATAAAACATTCTTAGAGGATGTCAGAGGTGTCAGACTTATTACTTATTACATCCTTAGAGGTGTCAGACTTATTACATTCTTTCACTAAAACACCAGCTCAGACTTGTTCAAGTTATAACACGAGAAATTTAAAAAGTCAAAGTGACTTTGACTCTTAAAGCTCTTACAGAGAGAAATGTAACTCTCTTTTTTAAGCCTGTAAACAGCCCAGAATGAAAAGATCAACTTGCATTCACTTTTGTGCTGCATATCAGGCATTCCTCAACCTGACAGAAACAAATTCTACTGAAATCAGTGTTGTGTTATAGCCCATGAAACCAAACTGTACAATACAGGACAGCTCATGTAACAACAATGCTGCTGATTAATACATTTTCTACCGGTCAGAAATGCAGGATTTACAGCACTGCCACTATTCCCAGCATGGAAGTTGTTTTAATTCAGATATTCACCTGCTACTCAGTATCACAATGAATGGAAAACGAGGCATCAGACATACCTTTGCCACACTCTGCACACAAGTATTCTCGGATATTATCATGGACTCGCATATGTTCTTTTAACATGTCTTTTCTAGCAAATGATTTGCCACATTGCTCACAAGCATGACTTTTAACACCTTGAAAATAAATTTAAAAGACAACGTAAACAAAAAAAAAATGTCAATGAGTAATGTGCATCTCCTAAAAATTGATTAAAGTGGTGAATTAGAGGGCAACAGCCCACCTATGCTTACAAGCACACCTTTCATGGATATTGTAGCCCAAATTAAATTAGAAGACTTTGAAGAGAGAGAAAAGCTGGTTTTTTTGTGTGAGAATAAAAAGATAAAGCCTGAGGTAGGAGAAGACTGAATAGCATGAAATAGTAATGAGCTGTTAAAAATGATTTTGCAATAGCAGGTTTCAGCCTGTGTAATGGTGAGAAGGTGGCATGGATAAGAATTTGGGGAAGAACAGAATATAGAATTAGGTGAATCCTGCAAACATATTAACTAGGAATTTGGATTGTGTGTCCAGATCAAATCTCTTCATTAATATTACCTGCTTTGAAAACTGGCTGACTCTAGAAGAATAAATATTGTATTTGTCTTAATGTAACATAGAGTGAAAATCCTCTAGCAAGAAAAAAAAAAATAAAAGGCAGGTACTAGTAACAGAAATTTCTCTTTAGTATTGATAATTATAAAGAAATAATATTTTTACCTGTATGTATAAGCTTATGTCTTTCCAGATTTCCTATACTGTTAAAAATCCTCCCACAGATTTCACATGGATGGATGTATCTGAAACCAAAGAGACCAAAAACTGTGATTCTTCTCTTGAGTCAGAGGTGATTCTCAGGCATCTCTGTCACTCAGTAGATTTCATTTGCTAATACTAATTACTCCAAAAGTTCCTTGAAGCACAAGTTTTTCTAAATGAGCCTTAAGAAACCCCCAAGTTGACTGCAAGCTTGGAGCAGTCTGGCATTGCTATACACTCCATTTTTTTTCAAAACCATTTATTAAAATCACTGATTTTAAGCCCAAACTGGGGGGGCTGCTGACTCGTCAATCCGTGCGAAGCCAATCACCCGCGACACGCATTCCAAACCCGCAGTAAACATTTTAACCCCCCAATTTCACAGTTATTTTAGCAAAAATTCTCTAAGAGCACCCCAGGTGGCAGAACCATTAGAAGTCCAAGCAGCCAGCTCTTCTCAGTGGAACAAGCCTTACTTCTGCACGTTGGGGTCGGGCAGGTTCTCCCTGTGGATGACCATGTGCGCGTGGTACGTGGCCTTCAAGGCGAAGTGCCGGTTGCAGATGCTGCAGCCGTAACCCTTCTCCTTGTGCACGTCCATGATGTGCTTCAGGTACTCCTTCCCTCTGCCAAAGGTCAGCTGGGGAATGAACCAATAGTGAATGGAAGGGGGGAAAAAAGTCCTCGGGCACAGCAGCGAGCAGGTAACATCGAGCAGACATAAATATCCCGTGCAGCACTAAAATCCTGTGTGCCACTGGATGAAAAACCTGATTGTGACAGCTGGGCTTAGGCCTGAAACTCTTTGGATATTACAAAGAGAAACTGTAATCTACAGGACATCAATTCACTCTTCTCTAGCTGGAGATGGTGTCTCCAATTCTGCACAAGAAGAGGACCTTGAGTTGTTTGTGCACTGAGGAACAGCCAGGTTTAACCTCCACCAGCTCACCTCGAGTACCGTGAGCAGTTTTTGGTCACCACAGTGTAGAGATGATATTGAACTACTGGAGAATGTCCAGAGGGCTACAAAGATGATGAAGGGTCTGCAGGGGAAGCCTTGTGAGAGCCACTGAGGGCAGTGTGTTCAGTCTGGAGAAGAGGAGGGTGAAGGGAGACCTCCCTGCAGTTACAGCTTCTTGTGAGAGGCAGAGGAGGGGCAGGAACTGATCTCTGCTCTGTGGGGACAGTGGCAGGACCCAAGGGAATGGCCTGAAGCTGTGTCAGGGCAGTTTTAGGTTGGGTATTGGAATAGGTTCTTCCCCCAGAGGATGGTTGGGCACTGAACAGGCTCCCCAGGTTCTGCTCACTGCAGCAGGACAGAGCTCAAGGAGCGTTTGGACAATGATCCCAGGCACATGGTGGGATTCCAGGGGCTGCACAGAGCCAGGAGCTGGACTCAGTGAGCCCTGAGGGTCCCTTCCAGCTCAGCTTATTCTGTGATTCTGTAAGAATGAGGACACCACAGATGGAAAAAATGCCTGCTGGGCTCTAGGGGCATGGTGAGCTCCTGACTGCACCGTCAGCTTTGGCAGCAGCTCCTGAAGGGCTGGAATTTCCAGGCACTGCAGGGCAGTGACTCTGGCTCAGCTCCTGGAGGTGCTGCACTACTGAGCTCCAGATGTGCACATCCAGATGTGCTCCAGCATGCCAGGGTGAAGTGCCATAATGACATGTCTTTTGCTCCAATTCTGGATGTAGTCAGGGCATTTCTAACAGCACTGCACAAGTTGGTGAAGATGTACTTTGAGACCAGGGAAACCAGATTTTATAGGAGCTCAGAAGAGATTTCTCCAGGAATTACTTGTATTTGTTCTCCCTTTGGCTGTGCATTGTCCCCATCTCCTCACATCAAATCCTATTTCCCACAGCTGTGCCCTTACACAACTGTTTACTTTAAAAGCACTTAAAAGACCCCCAACTTCCAAAAAGATCTTTCTGATTTGAATGGCCCAACTGCCCTCACCTGGAAGCACACAATTTTATATCGTTTATGTACCCATGAAATGTCAGGCAAGAAAATCAGCACAGTGAAAGCAAGAACATGATGAACTGCTCTGACACTACACTTTCACATGTTTACTGGCACAAACTTAAATCAGTTTGCACTTAAAAGCAGCTCCCAGATAAGAAAACAGAAATATTATTCTCTCCAGGTCTTAAAATGAAGATAAATTAAGAACTTTCACCACATTAAGTGTGGGCTGTGAAATAAGCTCTGATTTCCAGGGGTCAATTCAGTGGCTGAACAACCAAGAATTCCCTGTCCCCGTGTCAGTTTTGCTGTTCTCACTGAGTGGTTTTGCACCTCACCTGCCCCCAGCACAGTGTGCTCACCCAGGGAGGGCTCTGTGCCCATTAATGGCTTAAGGACCCATTAATTTCTTTAGAAAATGGCAAAAGCCACACAGTGAGAGGTTGAAAAAAATCTTCTTTCAGCTGACAACTGAATGAACAACGTTCCAGCAGCATTTCCAAGACCATCCTGTTAGTAATGAAGCAGGGCAAGAGTAAGCAGTCACACTGAACATAAACAGCTGTCTTACTCCTCCAAACTGGATATCCATTAAAGAATCTTCTGACCTCATAAAAATTAATCAATTTTTGGACTCTTATCAATCAGAAATGCTGTGAGCATTTTAAGTTGCACATAACTGAAGGGCAGTTTGAGATGTGAGTGTTCCTTTATTGATCCTTCCTCCTGTTTTGCTTGTTCTCTTCCTCACAGGAAAAAGTGAATGTGTCTGTCTTTCCTTTTTTTAGTGTTTATCATTCCCCTTACTGGACACCACCTCAATTCTTATGGAATAGCCTCAGTTCACAGATTAGAGATAACAGCACTGCAGAAGACAGCAGACCTGAGAACTTGCTTCTCTTTGAGAGCCCTTAATGTTATTTAAAATTCTGAATTATTTATAGATACCTCCACTCCTCCCCCATCCCAAAACAAGTTAATTTGAAAGTATTTAAAGCTACCTGGCACCTTTTGCAGCTATACTTGTGAGGCTCAGAATCTGCACTTTCATCAGAGTTGTCATCATTTTCCTCTGATGAGATTCCAATTTTACCAATGAACTCTTCCCTCTGGTGATCATCCATTAGGGCTATGTCCTGTGTAAAGGGAAAGAATATTTTGTTTCAACAGATTAAATTTCTTTAAAAAGTAAGGCCTGGTCACCTTTTGCTTCCATGCAGACTACTTTGCATTAACTGCTGTAATATTTTTTATTTAAAATATCCTCCTGCTTCATTCAATCCAGAGTTTCTCTGTCCAGGACTACAAAAGGAATAACTTATTCAAACAACTAATATTAATTTTTTCTGCATATAAAAGGAATTTTGATGTAAAGAGACTCAGCTGGTACAATATTACATCAATAAAAGTATCTTTATGAGCACCACTAAGTGACAGAATTCCCTTTTAATTTCATTTAATTCCTTACAATTCAGTGTTGACAAAACAACCTGCCTTCTCTAGTTGATTATTAACACAATACCTTAAAATGGACATGAATATGATCTCTCAGCACATCCACCCTGAAAAATTTACGTCCACAGATCTCACAGGTGTATTTCTTGTCTCCATGTGTTAGAAGGTGTTTGTTCATGTTGCTCCTACATGAAAATATCTAAAAGGAAAAGAGAAGGAAGGGAGGATTTTTGGATCATGTCCATGCAACCTCTCCAGTGAAAAGCACAGAAAACATTTAGTGTCTTTTTTTATTAATTCTGGCCAGAAACATGCAGGAGATCCTGTTAGCAGTCTGCCTCAGAGCTGCTGGCATGGCAAAATCCAGGGCAAAGTTCCAAGGAACTGACTGAAACTACCTATTTGTCAGGGGTGGGCTCCCAAAAAAAGCTGCAGCAGAATTACACAGAGTAGAATTTGAAATATTTAGACAGTGTCTTTTGAATCACCAATGTTCCATCTATCTCTAAAAAAATATAGCCACAAAATCTACATTGACTGATAATATGAAACATATCCAAAGCATCAAAATCAGAGGTCTAACAGCAACTTAAGAGTTCTTGAGTACCTTCTGACCATGAATCATTAAACATTTATAAAATCACAAGTTAAACCCACACTCCTTGTTACAACAGTGACTTAAGATCATGAGTGTTGAACACTCAAATGCAACCATGCCATGACTACACCATGAATTCACTTTTATTCCCCATGGAAGAGGATTCCCAATGCACACAGTCAACTCCTGCTATTTACAACCAGTCAGAAAAATTCCATTTTAAATAACATAAGCCATGAGATTCCACTGACACACACACAGGCCATGTGACACTCTACATTGTGCTGGGTGCCCTGAGAAAAGTTCAGGCCTGAAATGAACTTTTGCTCTCATCTTTGTGCTAACAGCACATCTATGGGCACAGTGGGCTTGGATAAATAATGGAGCTAGAGGTGTTTGAAGAGGAATTTCCTGACTGGACTCCACACCCTCCTTGGGCAGCTGTTCCAGAGCTCTGCCATCCTCAGTGTGAGAAACTTCTTCCCCATGTTGAGGTGGAAATTGTGTTGTATTTTATGGCCTCTGCTCCTCGTGCCATTGCTGAGCACCACCGAAAAGAGTCTGGCACCATCCTCTGCCACCCCCTGGAGATGTATGGATGTATGTAAATGTATGCATGGATCCCCTCAGTTTTCTCCTCTCTGGACTGAACTGCAGCACCCTGGAGCCATAATGCAGAGCCTCTCATGGCACACTGGCACAAGCTCCTACCTTCCCACACACGGGGCAGCCCGAGGGCTCCTTCTTGTAGCGAACCATGTTCTCCGTGCTGTGCTCAAAGTCTTCTCTCTTCACACGCCTCACCCCTTAACACAGCAGTCCCCATCAAAAAAAAAAAACCAAAACAATAAATAAACCATGGCTTTCCACTCCAGCCTGCAGGCCTGCTCAGGAGTGAAACACTGGGAAGGGCCTCAATGCAGGATTGAATTGCTAACAAAAGGGTGATTTCTAAATTAAAAGCGGGTTTTAAGAATGTAAAAGCAGTCTGCCCAAGTTATGTGTTATGGCTTATTGGTTGTTAAAGCAACTGTAAAGCACTTTTAACAAAAATATTTTTGTCAACACCAGGAAACAGATCTTGTAGGCCTTGGCACTTCAATCTGGTATCTGGCCCAGAAATTCACCTTCAGTAAGAAAGAGAGGAGAGGAAGTCTCTAAGGAGAGAAGCAACCATCCAGCATGAGCTGTAATGCCCACAGAGGATTTGAGACCTCTTTCTCTGCTACTTTCAGGAGGGCAGAGGGCTCCTGCTTTGCTGTGACAGCTGAAAATGAGACACTGCCAGTGTCATACAGCCCCTTGTCCTCTGGTTCATGACATAAAATAAATAATCTGGCTGCTTTAAAAAAAAAAATCACTTTTGGTTTTATCATCTAAGTCACTAACCACATTCTGATACATGCTGAGCACTGTACCAACTTTTTCCAGTCTTTGAGTACCTGCAATATCCTTAGAATTCTGAACAGTAAACTCTCATAACCTCATTTTGATATATTCTCAAGTGTTTCAAAGATAACACCCTGACACTGTATTTACATAGTAGTCACTCTCAGCTGTACATGGCCAGTTAACTCTCTGCCTTCAGATTTTCAAGTTACCACACAAATTTAAAAAAAGGAAGAATAGGATGCAAAGAAAAAAAATACATAATTAAAATCAGCCAGTCTAAACTGCTGCATAATAAGCCATGCAACTTCCATGACTGTTAATAGCTCTGGAACCACTACTGTTATTTTTCATAAATGTCCCCATTTTTCTGAAACTTGAAACTCTTGGTCAGGTAACTGATTAAAAAAAAAAAAGACAGCCACCATTCAAGAAGATCTAATGCACACTATCATTTCCTTAACCTGCCCACCTCCACTGCTGTTTCAGGAGAAATAATTAGGTTGATCTGCAGTAAATTTACCTTCCAAGTGCCGCCTCTGATGCTCCAGCATGACATCCTTCCTGTAGAACATCTTATTGCAGATCTCACATGCAAACTTCTTATCCCCATGCTTCTTCTTGTGTTTTGAAAGGTTGCTGTTTGTAGAGAAGAATCTGAAACACATCTCACACTGGAATGTCTTGTCATCTGTAAGCAAGAAAAACCATGCAGCTCTTTACAGCTGAAAACAGGGTTTGTGTGTTTGTGAGACAGGTGGTTCCTCTGCTGGATCTGGGTTTTAAACATGGAATCCATCACTATGCTCTAAGGACAATTACCTGTGTGATTCTGGACTGAACATTATTGTGGGGCCATAAAAGTAACCAGGATGTCATTTTCTGAGCATAAGATCACAGCAGAAATAATATGAGTAAGGACAAGGGATAGCTAAGGGAGAAAATCACAGGTTGGAGTGATACTAAGAAAAAAAATCTAGAGACTACTGCAAGTATAAAGCTGGAGAAAGCTGTAATCCCAGAAAACTGTAATCCCACTAATACTGGTCCTATTTCCAGTTCCTCTGTTTCAGAGGAGTGAGGTGGAACTTAGTTTCAGGGAAAAAAATTAAACAGAGATGATGACAGATTATCTGTGAACATAGGAAACACCAGTGAGGATATTACACAGATGAGCAGGAGATACAAAAAAAATTTCCCCAATTCCTAAGGGGATGTGCTGCTCTACAGATTATTGGTTATACTTTTCTTATCAAAAAAACAGTTTGCTTGTTGTGATGATGAAAAAAACTTAATCCCTACTCCCCTTCTATAATTTCTCTGCTGAGATGGATTTGGGGACATCTTCCCAGAATGGAGCAGAGATGCCAGAGGCACAGTTATCCATTCTCACCTGTCCTGCAGTTGTGGAATTCCAATGCACTCTCTATCCGAAAGGCCTTTTCACACGTGGTGCACTTGTATCTGTACTCATTGTCCACCTGAGGATCACAAACAGGAGAAGCCAAGTCACATCTGAGAGAGAAATTCTAACCCTCAAACACCTCTTCAGTTTTCTGTCCTTTCCAATTTTTAATCCTTCAAGAGAGCATTTCACACAGGTGAAAATTCACATCTGAGAGAGAAATTCTAACCCTCAAACACCTCTTCAGTTTTCTGTCCTTTCCAATTTTTAATCCTTCAAGAGAGCATTTCACACAGTGGTGAAAATTCTGATGCTGCATTATGCTGCCATGTTCCTACATCTGAGCTATAAAAAACCCCAGAGACCATGCTCCTGTGTGGATGTGGAGTATCTCCCTGATATCCCCCTGGTCCACCACAGACACAGAATGTTTGAGAAACAAGATGTGATCTGACTCAACTTCCAGAAGAAGTGGCAGCAATCTGAGAGTTAAGGACCCTGGTGCCAAGCACCAAAGGAAATTGTCACTAATAAGGTGCCACTACAGCTGTCTTTAATATTTCTATGGCAGCAGCATCAAAAGGCAGAGTTCACACATTAAAGGAATGCTAAGTGGGGAGAAATCAAACAGGAGAAGCAAACAAGAATGGAACAACCCTATTTAGCAGCATAACTCAAGTCAGATCTCACTTCTGTATCATGCAGGTCCAGCTAACTCCAGCTTGTCTTGCTGGAAGTGATGCCTGAAAGCAATTTTCTACAGGAAAAGGGCTTGCACATGCTCAAAATCACTTTTCAAATCTGCCAATTATTCTAAGATAAGATGTCAGCATCCCCTCTCTGTCCTTTCTCACTCACATGGAATAACTGCTCACATGAGCAGGGCATGCTCACACCTGGAATCTCACTGTGCCTTTCCACACCAACCCTGCAAGAGCCCCTTCTACTCACTTCATTCCTGCTGTGCTTGTATGAAACGTGCTGCTTCAAGCTCTCCTTCCTGCTGAACAGCTTTGCACATTCGTCACATTTAAACAGTTTGTCACCTGAGGGGATCAATCAAGATGAAAGGGAAGTAGTCAGTGATTGATAACAACCAACTCCAGGCAAGGCAGGGGAAACCAAAGCACAAGCAACTGCAAACACATAGGCTAGTGATGAAAAATTTAGTATTTCAGGAGATCTAACGTGGATTTTAACCATTTCCAACAATTTTGGTTCAGTTCTCCCACCCTTTTTTCACAGAACCCTTAGAATAGGACACAGAACCCTGGAACTGCAGATCACAGGTGGAAAAACTCCTGACATTTACACAGCTGTGTTACCCATGTGCCTGTGAAGGTGGGGATGATATTTATGTATCAATTTAAAGGCAATAAAAGCTTTGGAAAAAAAACATCACATCCTTGTCCTCATTTAAAATATGTACCTAATTCAAATTTTAAATACTTTCCACTTCAATTCTGCATTATCTATTAATAGATAATAGTTATCTTTTCATGTTTTGGTCTGAAAAATTAAAATAGTTTCCTAGAGAGACTTAAAAGAAAGAAAAAAGCAAAACCAGCTCTTATAAACACATATCCCAGTACCTAAAACGGGCCCTGCTGTTTAACTCCAAAGTGGAGCCAAGACAGAAAATCAATGCCCAGGCAAGGGAAAGGCCAACCCACCATGAGAACGGATGTGCCTGCTGAGGTTGCTGCTGTTCTGGAAGATCTTACTGCAGATGCTGCACTGATAGACCCTCTTGTGCTCCCCCAGCTGCTTTATCAGCTTCCTCCGAATCCCGTGTCTACTGGAGAGAATTAAACTTCTTTTGAGGGACATGGTGTTTTGGTGATGAGCAAACCTACTGGATCAGAGAGAAAGGCAGGGACTGAAAGCTAGCCCACAGGTTGTAATAGAGTTCCACCAGCTAGCAAAACTAGAGGAGTGTTAAACTCAGCTCCTGGCAGGAGGGAGGGGATGGATGGAGTTTCCCCTGCTCCAAGGTGCTCCCCTGGACACCCCCTGGAAGCTGCACATGTCACTCATTCCAAATTTTCTTCACCCAGAAACAAAAAAGCAGCAGCAGAGATTCTCTTTGCAGGCCCCTCAGAGGGACAGAAAGGATCTGTTCCACTCTGAAAACATCAGCACTAGCTCAGCTTAGGAAGTTTGGCAGCCCCCCACGTAAAAGCTGTATTTGGGCAGAGGGCAGCAGGGTGCCAAGCAGCACTGTGCCATTTCCCAGCACAACCACCTGCTGAAATGCCTTTTTGATTGCTCTGTGTCTGCTAAGGACTTCAATGCATACCATTGCTAGTTAATTCATAAAAACTGAGTGCTCTATTATTAAAAAAAAAAATGCAAAAGGCCAATTTTACCAAGACAAAAAGCCATAAAAGAATCTGAATTAATCACGTGATACTTAAGAGTCTCCCTGAGCTGCTGTTATACTGAAGTTTTCCCCTCCTACTGCTCAAAATCTGGAGTATCCCAGCAAAATCAACATGAAGTCATTCATGAGCTAAGATTACAAGCAAGACTGAATAATAATAATAATAATAATGATTAACATATTCTGAAAGGAAAAAATCTCTTTGCCTGTCTTATCACTAACATTCAATAGGAGTAAATTTCACCTTGCAGCTGCAGGAGGCTTTTGGAAACACAGAATAAAAGCAGTAACAGGATGAAAAAAGAAATTTTCATTTATGTTGTGTTCCAAAATCCTACCAGTGTACAAGTGGCACCTCTTGAAGCAGCAACAGCAGCACCACACAATTTTATGCTGACAAAAAAGAGCATCTGTGTGCCCAGACGTTGAGCAGAACTGTTACACGCTACATCATCTTAGATACAAGTAAGAGGAAATTGTGCATCCCAGAACACTTACTTTGTCACTGGGCTGATGCTGTTTGTGGTGCTGGGCATCCTTCCTAAAACCAGATCCATAATCCTCTCCTCTGGAACTGGAGGCAGGGCCACCTCCTCTGGAGGGACCTCAGTGACAGCGTCAGCCACACGTTCCACTGCACATACACCAAAGAAATACATACAGAATAATGTGGACAGCTGGAAGCAAAACCTCAAATGCAGAATTTGTAGTAAGAGGTGGCACTGGACAAATCAATTGTCCACAAGGGAAGAATTCAAAGAATCATAGAACAGTGTGGGTTTGAAGGGACTGTTAATAATCTAATCCAAACCCCTCCCACAGGCAGGGACATCTCACTTTTTTCTAACTTCTTACCCTTCCAAGCTATTACTGAAGGGGTCAGTTGACCAAACATTATGAAATTTCCTATTAGAACATCCCTTCAAGAAATGTAAAGCCCTTTCTAAACTAAACTTGAGGTAGACAAAGATTTGTCCTCTTGAGAGAAGGGATGCTTCCTCTCCTGTTCTTTCTTGCAGTTCTCTGTGTTTCTCTGGGGCTCTCTACAAACCATCACAGAAGAAGACAGGTGACTGGCTGTAGGTGCTGCCTTCAAGGCCCTCAGAAATAACTAACAAAACTTGTAAATTGGCAGCTTTAGTGATCTAACTAAAAACCTCCATCTTGTCTCTGCTGCTTTTTTAGGCCTTTCTGCAAAGGCATCATCACAGATGTATAAGCAGATATATTGCTTGGCATTTCCCAGATTTCTGTTTTACCTGCAGAATCTTTCTCTTCATCAATGACAAGAGGTGTTTCTACTTTTGCTGTTTTGGCTTTTCTTCCCCTCCTGGCCTTTCTCCTCGAGTCTGTGCTGCCACTGGCTGCATCACTTGCCACTGGTTGATCTGCTGGCACAGCCTCTGCTGCTTTCTCAGCATCATTTTGGCTGCTTGGGGGGGCACCTTTGGCTTGTTCCAGGTGACTCAGCAAGTGCTCTGGGTGGATAGGGAAGAACAGTAGAGTAAGGAAGAAATTATCCTTAAAATACTCAAATGGAACTAGCTGAAGCTCATCTATCAGGTCCATTTTACTTTGCAGTGACTTACTTCTAATTATTTCAAAAGCAGTCACAATACCTTCAAAAATCAAAGCCTACAGTTTATTCAACAGTCACAAGAACTTAATTTTAAGGAGATCTGTTGATATCACAGTAAAAAGTTTGTGTTTGTAATAATGGGTACATTTTTCCAAATCCCCAAGTTACTTACTGACCGAAGTCCCCTTTTCAAAAAAGATTCATCAAATGGCCAAAGCTTCTAAATAATTTTAAGCTCTTCTGAAAAACTGCATAAAATAGCTGTAAATGAAATGCAGAAAAAAAGATGTACTTCATTACCCTTACTAAATCTGTGCCATAAATACCAGATGGACAACATCACAAAGTATAACCTGGCATCACTGACCTTTACACTGCTCATGCAGCTCCCTATCTTTGATTTTCCTGACAGTCACATCATCTTCTAGATCACAGTTTTATTTCTTCTAGATTCAACATTACAGCTGTTTGTCCAGAGACTCAACACTGCCATGGTCAAAACATCCAAAATATCCTTGTTCTACCTTCCCTACTACTGCTTTCCTTAAAGGAACACAAAATTTAAAACTGTTATCTTACTGCACCGTGGATGGTGCATGGCTTCACAGCCATGGGAGAGCAGAATTCTGCTGATGATTCTCAGTGCTCTCCCATGAATTTCTAGCACTTCCTACCTGTCAGCAGCTGGGGCTCCTGGAAAGCAGATGAACACACTTTACACGTCCACTGGTTGGGCTTTGCTTCTGCTGTTCCACTGCCTTCAGGAGCGTTCACTAAATCACAACAAGAAATACTGAAATACACTGGAAATGGGGAGGTGGTAAACCCCTGTAGCTTTGTTTATCTTGCAGTAACTCCCTGAGTATCACAAGGTACAATTTAAGCAGCAAGGAGCCCCTGGGGGGCCATTTCAGGATTCTCCAAACATGAGGAGTTGAACTATCCAAAGACATAAACGATGCCAGGAGAGAATATCAGTGCCCTTGTAAAATCCTCAGGGCTCCTTTATCATTTTCTAAAGAACTGTGTTCATAAAAGGCATGGCATAAAGCAATTTTTAGCACCTTTAAAACCAGAGTTACCAGTCTTCTTATGGATTAGCTGAGTACAGAAGCAGGAGAAACCTCTGTGAAGGGCATTGCAGAGTAAGAACATTTGGATTAATGGAAGTAAGGGTGAGGACAATGAAAACTTGGGTTTCAGCAGTTTCATTAATTAGATGCGCTATGAAATCACCATACTAATACTTTAATTAACACATCAACTCAAGAAAGGTGAAGAAATTAGGGCAAAAATGAAACTGGATTAAAAAAAATAAAATAGGAAGAGTAACTCTGTTCACAGTCCTTTGTATTTCAGTCCTTAGATGATATATTTGAATTTGTCAAGAGGATCTGATAAATCTGGACTGATTCAGAGATTTTTTTGGCACACAAAAAGCTGAATAAGACTCCTCCTGAAGAGGAGGAGGATGACACTGAAGTCAGGGTAAGTGAAGGGC
This sequence comes from Onychostruthus taczanowskii, assembly GCF_017590055.1. Taxonomy (NCBI): domain Eukaryota; kingdom Metazoa; phylum Chordata; class Aves; order Passeriformes; family Passeridae; genus Onychostruthus; species Onychostruthus taczanowskii. Next base: position 14,279,659 of record NW_024498906.1, read on the forward strand.
AGCACAGGGAATTCAAATTGTGCCTCAGATTTCCAAGATGGTCATTACATGCCAGCTCATCTCTGTCTGCCTGAGGACCCCATCTGCAAAGGGACAGTAAAGTTCTTCCTTCTTTTCAGTGCTGGCTCTTGAACCAAACTATTCCCTACCACAAGATACATTCAACACTCTGCACTACAGAGGTGTGATCTCATCCATGCTGCAATAAATAAATTAATAAGAAATCACTTGGCAATACAGCAACAAAAATTCCCTCTTCAGAGGCTACATAAAGGCTTGAGGTCTCTGTCCATGAGGACAAAAGCAGCAAACCAAGATTCTGTGTTAATTGTGCCTGACTCTGCACTGCCCAATAAATAAATTAATAAGAAATCACTTGGCAATACAGCAACAAAAATTCCCTCTTCAAAGGCTACATAAAGGCTTGAGGTCTGTGTCCATGAGGACAAAAACAGCAAACCAAGATTCTGTGTAAGTTAATTATGTCTGACTCTGCACTTCCTTTGCTCCTTGTACTGGTTTGTCAGGAAGAGTCAGGTCCTTCTTAAGTTCCCACTTCCCCAGGCTTCCAGGGCAGCTGCAGGGCAAGCTGGCTGACTTGGAACCACAGATCTGACAGCTGGCAACTGCTTGCTATGACTTGAGGCAAACAGAATCAAAAGAAGAAAATTTGGTTTTGGAAGCACCAAATCAGTGGGTACACCTCAGGGTTCCCAAAATATCATAGGCAGCATTTGTTACTACTGAAGCTGGACTTTCAGGCAGTAGGGTGAAGGATATAGGAGGGGCTTTTCCAATTTTTCATTCTCCCTCTGGAAAAATCAATAATGCCAAACTGAAAGACAACTCCTCAGTCAACTTCACAGTTTAGCTGTGACAGAACCCAAGCTGACAAATGGATCCTCTGATCAACTGCTCTGTACATGTCTGCAACAACTCCCCTCCTTTCCTCCCAGCTACTTTTAATAAGGAAAATTTAGGAAAATAACCTCTCAAATAGCAGACTTAGAATGGTTTTCTTTTGATCTTGTGTATTCTGAGTGTAATTTCTCAAATTTGTGTTAAGTGGGTTCTTAATTTCACTTGTTTCACTCTGCAGAGACTGGTGGGGGGAGCACTGCTTCATAATGGATCCTTGGGACAGAGCTCCTGTGACACTACCAGGCATTTCCTCAGCCATGTGTTCTTTGCCAAGAGGATATGTATTGCTTATAAGATTATTGAAATTTGTCTTTCTGTAATTTAGAACAGTCTGAGCTCTAATACTGGCATATCCTGTGGTATTATTGTAATTTGGGGATGGCCAGCGTTCTTGTCATTTCCAAATATTTGAAATATTTTCCTCTAGAGCTTGGCCTGATCATTTGAATTACTTTGCACAGGCAGAATGGAGATTTTCTTAGGAATTGCCCCCACCCCAACACTAACCATCTCCAAAGTCAGAAACATTTGTGGTTTTCATGAAAGCAATCTACCAAAAAGTTTATTGGCCCCTCTGTCACTTTTTAACCCGTGTATGTACTTTAAGCACTGTGCCCACAAAAATGAAAAGAAAAATTCAGGCTTTCAAATCCTCTCTAAATTAGTATTTGCCAGAAGTTATATATCTATAATACACGTGTAGGAGTGTTACACCTAACAGCTCTGCAGACCTGTATCTGTCCTCTAGCTTCCTTAAGAGCACTGTGATTTTGCATACCTGCTGGATCAGCTGCTAGTATGCTGGATTTCTTGTTTTTTTTATGGGGTAAGACAGCAGGTGAAGGTTCTGAAGAGACCTTATTATTCCCCTCTTTATCAGACTCCATTGCTACCAAGGATGTATCTGTGAAGAGGAAAAAGAGTTCATTTTCTTTACTGCCCAGATCCTTTGACCCTTGCTCTGTGCTGAGGGCAGTAACCACAGTCAGAAAGTTTAATTCTGTAACAGGCCTGTAAATAACATTCTTCCTTTGACCCTTGCTCTGTGCTGAGGGCAGTAACCACACCAAGTCAGAAAGTTTAATTCTTTAACAGGCCTGCAAATGACATTCCCATGGAAAATTTTAACCAGGGCATTCTTATAGCTGAATCTCACCCTTAATATTATTATTGTGCCTTAAATATTCTGGAGTGTACTGTGAAGTGCTGAACAGAGAGTGCAAGGCATACTTCAACAGTATTTTTGATATCCATAATCCCAAAAAAAATGCATGAACAGGTTAAATTAAAGAGGGAAAATATGAAACCTCTCAGCTAATACCAACTGGAAGTAGCTCAGAGCTCAGAAACATGTCAACTGCATTGATTCAGCTGCAGCATTTGACACTTTGCTTAGGATCAAGGGCAGCCATAAAGCTAACACTGGTGGCAATGGCTTCTTCCCAAATTTGTCACCCCAAATTATACCCAGCAGAGCAGTAATAACAGCCAGGGAGTACTCCCAGCTCAAGAGCAGGAAGAAAACGCCCTTGCAATGCTAAAGGACCTTGCCTTTCAGCTGTAGAAATGGAAAAGTAGGAGAAAACAAAGGGGAAAAGACTGGAACTTGTGGCAATTCTAATTCAGATTCTAAAATATCTGCTGCCTTTCTTTCCAATGCACAGCCACGTGGATCTTCCTCTAGTGAGTCCCATGTGAGGCTGCTTAAGAGAAATCTAGTTTTTTAGAACTGTGTAATACTTCTGTGAAAAACCAAACCATTTTCACTGCAACTGAAAATGGCTTCTTTATCAAATCTGTCTACAGATTTCTCTGATAACTGAGCTCCTCTGCAGTTCTACCCAGAAATAATTCGATACAAATGATTTGATACACCAAATCTTTAGTTAAGGATACCCAGTCTGTCCACTCTGAAGCAGCTGAACCATTAACTAGGCCACCTGTTTTAAAAAAAACTCGCTGTATCATGGTGAAGAATCTACACTTTCCCCTTGCAGGGCACCCACATGTGCAGGCTGGCCTGTCTCTAGAGGATAAGAACCCACTGATAAACAGCAGTGCCATCTCCAACAACCAGGGACTATCAGTCCCTGCCAGCACTGGGCCCTTAGGAAGGAAGAAAGTTCCCCACACATACCATTGGCAACACTCGTGACCTCCTTCAGCACTGGCTTTTCCATTTTTTTGGCATAAAAAGCTGCATACCACACTCTCAGCTCAGTTCCTGGTGGGATGTCCTGGCAGGTGGTGAAGTAAATGTCATTGTCATGCTGGAAGGCTGTTAAGTTTTGATGCTCATACTCGGTGGCCGGGCGCACCATCATCATCCAGTTGCAATCATCTTCGTTTGTGGTGTCAAAATACACCAAGGGCCCTTCCTTCTGGAACACCTGCCAAGCAAAATGTGCACAGAATAAAAACCCTGAGAAGTGATACAAAGTTAAGGGGAAATAAATTATTTTCTGCTTTTGCAGTGGTTTCTTTTCAATGGGCATCAGGGACGAAGCAAGCCTCATCAGGCATCTTGCACTTAGTCACATCTTCAGATGAGACAGACAACCAGGAGCAAGATGGGAACAAACTGAACAAAATAATACCAAGAATTCTTGCTATAGCCACCAGTTTCCCAAAAAATTACTGCATACATGAGTGGAAGGGTATGCAAATAGCCATGAGCCCAAGGCACTCTTCTAAATCTTTACTTCTGAGTTAGGTATTAGTGGAAACTAAGACTGAATTCCATTCTTAAAGTAGCATTTTTCCTACCAAAACTTGTCAAGAAAGCAATAAAACAAATGCAAGACAGAAGAAACCCCACTTATTCTGCATGTTCCATAAACCTAATGCATATGTGGATCATTAGGAAAATTCAATCAAATTGAAGAGACTCATTAAAAGAGCTGAGCTTCTAGTTTGGTTCTCCTGTTCCTTGCCCAGAGAATGTTTGTTTAGCTCATCTCTTACAGGGCACACCTAAAAGATGTTCCAAATAACCCCCCTTCATATCTTTGTTTTCACAGTGTCAGCCAACATTAATTCAGGACAGGTAAAACTGACTCCTTGCTATTCATTGCTTTACAAGTTCTGTGTCTTACCTTCAGGGGAAAAACTGATTCTTTCTCCAGCTTGAGAACTCTCTTGCATTCAAAGGGGCCAAACTGGGTACGTTTCACCAGCTGAGTCAGAGCAAACACTCCCTCAATCCCATCCTCCAGCTGTCTTATCTCCAAATTAGAAGGTAGAGATGATCTAAAAATTTAAGAGAGAATTGAGAAAAAAAAACAAACATAAATCACAGAACTGATTAAGTTGGAAAAGACTTCTGAGATCAGCAAGTTCAACCTTTGGCTGAACACCACCTCATCCAGTAACAGTTATGCACTGCAGGAATCCATGGAAGAAAGAAGTCAGCATTAAACACAAGTGTTTCTGTCCTCCCAGCCTCTCTCTTTTCCCAAACAAGCTTCTGGGAAGAACTACATGTAACAAATATTGTAACTATGTATAATACACAGGGAACATCTTCCCAAAAATTCATGTTGACTGGCCCCACGGTGTTGGTTTTACAAACCAAATGCAATTCTGGTTTTTTATGTCTGGGCTAACAGATGAAAAGCTAAAAATAATCAGACAGGCTACTGAGTACCCTGCAGAGGTTGACACTGGCAAAAATGCTTTACTGCCTAGATAAAGAGAAATACAAAAAGATTGCAATCATAGTGGTAAGCAAATTAATTGAACAAAATACTTTCAGTCTGAAATACAGCAGTGTTAGAGACAGAGAAGTTCAGCAAATGTTTCTCAACAATTCTTTTCTAACCATAAAGCATCCATTTTATCTTTTCAAAAGACAGAGGGAAGAGCAAATGTGGTTAAGCAAGCAGACTGTTTTTAAAAGATTCATATCCAGTTTGTGGTTAAACCTGCCCTCAACCTCAGATAACTCATTTTCAGTTACTGCTCCCCAGATGCAAAAGCTGCAATTAAATTTCTTCTTTGCTTTTCTTATCTTACCTGATTTCAGCTGAAAACTCTTCAGGAAAATAAATACATTTACAATTATCTGTAAAAAGTCAATTTAAAATTCTGCTTTCAAGTCTATGGTCCAGCAGCCCACACTTCCACTAGGGAAAACTTTATATTTGCACATCAAAAGGAGATTGAAAACCAGTGCATGCACCATATTTTCAAACATTCCCAGTTGGAACATCTGGACATTAAAGTACAAGTTAAAAAATAGAAAAAACGTAGGAAATAGTACTTTGTCATGGAATGTGTGTAGTACAGGCTACAGACTTACTGCACTGCCCATTTTTTGTATATAATAAAAGCACCTCCCTCGCCAGCTTCTATTATTCTAGCAGGTATTTTTAAATTACCCTCAAGCACCTGTAGTGTCAGGGCTGTTAAGCATTAACAGCTGCTGGAGGGGATCATCCAGGGCAGGTTTCCAGGCACAGGAAGGCAGTGCCTGGCAGGAACTGCAGGGAAATTCCTCTTCTGGGAAGGCCAAGAAAAGCAGGGACAGCTCCTGCACAGTGCAGCCACTGTACTTGGTGGGACACCAAGAGCATCCTGCCCTGGCCAAGGGGTCGTGGTACCCAGGTGGCAGATCCAGCACATCAGTATTTGTTAAAAATGATGCTGGGAATACACAGCATGGCCTACACAGCCAGGATGTGCCAGACTTGCTGCCCACGTGCCTGTTTTCTGCCTGTCACTTCCCAAGAGGAAATATGGAAGCCCTGCACACATTATGGAACACACAAAGCCATCTGAACTGTCCTGGTTTAGGGCAAATTTGGGAGAAAACATCCAAAGGGGTCCCCCCAGAAAGCAAACCCACACGGCCCCTCCCCACAACCGGTTCGGGAAGGATTCCTCAGAGAGAAGTGGAAAGAACCTGTTTATTTAACAGGAACAGCACCCCCAGCACACAAAATGAACAATACCAGATGACAACACTCTTTCACCAGTCTGAAAAGGATGACAGATTCAGAAAGTCTCTCCTGGGAGTGGTCGCTCTGCTGTCAGTCCCTCAGGCGCTGGGGACGGCTGCTGCAGCCACGAGGTGCAAACCCTCGGTGCTTCCCAGGGCCCGGCCCAGAGCAGGTTTGAGTGGTTCCAAAAAGGGAACAGAAAACAGTCCAGGGAAATTCGGAGTGCCTAGCTAAACTAACTAACAAGCAGGAGCAAAGCAGGAGCAAGAGCAAAGCAAAAGCCAGAGCAAAAAGCAAGAGCTGCCCTATGTACTGCCCTGCCTGTGTCCCACCGACTGCTGGGGCAGTGACAGACTGATAACTGATAACAAAACAAAACAAAGCTTCGCTCTTCAGAGCCGGTCTTGAAGGCACAGAACATAATATCCAGCATAAACAGAATAACAACTGGGGATACAAGCATCATGATGTCACCCTAGGACATTAACCCTTCCCTTTTTTAGATCTGTATGACACCTTCACAATGGCTGGTTCTTTTCCTTAGCTTTACATTCTACATCTTAATATGAATTTTGCTGACAGTGCCTGATTGTCTTTCCCTGTAAAAATCACTACTCAGTGCTGTTTTCTCCCAACTAGATTGAGTCTATTTGTTTCTTTTGGCAAACACAAGTGTTTCTGCTGCACTGTCACAGATTTGCTGACAGAACTATTACCCCTAATCGTTTGAAAAACCCACAATAATGAGAACAACTTGTTTTGCTTCTATGTGGAGGAATGAGAGAGTTCATACACATGAATGAGAAATCCTCACACACTTCTCTGGAATGAATCTGGTGTATCTAAGGGGGATAAAAGGGGCAGGTACTCAACCACGACAGAAGTCATCATCCCATCTGGCACCACCTGACTCCTTGCCAGAAACCTCAGCAAAGAAACCGAGTCCTGATGAGCAGCAAGTTATTTTTTTTTGGCTTCTATTCAGTGCAGCACTTAAGTGTGTGCATCAATTTTTCTATTTAATCAAGGCCATGTGCTTTCCATAGATTTCTGTCATCCTCTGGGACTTCAGTTTCCAGCTGTCAGCGTGACATCCACTGAACAGCAAATATGCTTTAAAGGACTAATATGGGCGTTGGGTTAGTCAGGATTAACACAAACATTTCTTACCTTGCCCTGCTCAATACAAAGGAGTCTTTGACTGTCACCACTGGGCCCAGCTCAGGACACTCTGAATCATGGTACTGCCGACAGTCCTCGCACCCTGCAAGGAACCAGACAGAAAAGGTTGGTGGAAAACACTTTTGTAAGACAGTTTCCTCCCTCTTTCAAAAGAAACCTACCACCAGCTAAAATACATACGTAGAGAGGCAGGTATTTGTTTATATGGCTTAAAAGAACATAAATAATTGAACACAGAGTGGATAGCTGGCACCTGTGTAGGTGAAATAACACACACTGTGATCAGTACCATCAGAAGACAATTGTTTAAATTCTTTCACAAATGAAAATAAATGCCTTACACCCACAGTAAATATTCTGCTTAAAGATGGCATTATTCTTCAGATAAAGTGCTGCAACACACAGCAGCTAAAGAAAACCACATCACTGCTTCCCCAGGAGCTGGGCTGTTATGAACAGCTTGGGTGCTTCCAGTGACAGGAGGCACAAACCCAGAACCAGCAGCACAACTGGCACAGGGCTCAGCAGGGCATCAGCACGTCCTGAGAGCCCAGCTCTGCCTGGCCACACACACTTCTCACCCACAGGGCAGGACAGAGACCTCCAAGGTACCTCCTGGTGCCTTTCCAGACAAGTCAGCTGGCTGCACAACTCACTCCGGCCACCTAATTCACTGTCAGCTTAGCTAAATTAACTTTTAGTTTAAGTGGCTGTAAATTACCCAGAACTGAGTGGTTCCTAAGAAACAATTTTCAGACGAGGATAATTTGAGGCTTTCTAAAATAAGCTAACTTAACAGGATTCCAAATGCTTATACACTGTTTCACTGTGAAAAAAAAAAATAGCTGTCAAACTGCCCTGCCTGGTCAGCTGCTGACACAGCTTCAGGAGATCATCACACAGGGGTTATATTGCTGTGGTGCCTTTTGCATCTGAGCTCCAAGCTTACAAGGACAACTCAGGAAACCCCAGAAAATGTGTAATGTAAGGGTCATTACACCTTTTTTTGGGAAGACATGACAAAAGCCCAGAGTCATTCCAAGGTATATCCCCTCTGGCAAAGTTACATTGTGCTCCTAACTGGAAGCTTCTCCCCCCACCAGATATTCATCCCAGTGAACAAAAAGACTTCTAAAACAAGGGATTCCAAACTGCTTCACATTTCTTCTGGCAACAAAACCAGCTTAGTAGTGGAAAAAATACATATATTTGACAAACAGCATTTCTGGCTGGTGCAACCCCCAAGGCTGGTCACTGCCTCCTGTCAGGGTGTTTGTGCTGCCTTCTGGTGAGCCAAGGAATGAAACAACCAGCTCTTCACAGGATTTTTTCAGCAGAAGGAATTTCCCAGCCTGGCTTGCTGTACAGCACCACAGAGGTATTGTACCAGAGAAAAATGGGCAAGTACTACTCACAGAGCACCAAAGCTCAGCCTACAGCTGTCCTGCTCACTGTTCCACCATTCCCTTGCTCCAGGTGTGCCTATAGCCCAGGCTGTCCTTAATATTATTGAAATAATCTGGGCTAAAAGCAGATCTCCCAAACCAGAGAGGGCAAAGGAATGACAGAGGAATGTGTAAACCTGACTGCTGAAAAGAAATGGACTGTCATCCATAAAGGGTTGTCATAACCAAGGGGACAGGAAGGAATAGCCTGAGTAACAGCTTCTCCCAAAGGCTCTGCTGTCCAAAGAAAAAAGCACTTTGTCATTTTCCTCGTCTCCTGACTGCATCAGGGCATTCCTCACTCTGCAAAGATAAGCCTCTGAAAGGTGCAGACAGCACTGGCCACAACTGCAGGCAGGAAAAAACCACTCCTTCCTCTCACTCCTCTGCAGAGGAATGACCAAAGCCAGGGGAATATGACAATGACATTGTGTGGCACAGCTCAATATCCAAGGGATGCCCTCCAGCAGCCATTCCCCAAAGCTGTTACACCCACCACATGTGATACTTTCAAGAGATTACAGCCACAGGAGAAACACAAAACCAAGCATGGAAATAATAATAATAATAAAGTAACCCACACAATTAATTAAAAAAAAATCTAAAAATTCTCTTGTCTATGAAATACATATTCAAGAATGTTTATTATTGGGAGTGCACAGTGTCATTTATAGCAACTCACTTTTCAGAACATAAACAGTCCCCATATCCCGTGGGAAAAACTAATTGCAGAGAGCACAAGAAAAAGCTCAGTGACCACAGCCCCCACTGGAAAGGAGAAAATCATGTTGTGTGACACCTTCTGTCTAATTAGGAGTGGCATCACATCCCCATTCTTTCTGCTGTCCACCAGAATCTTTCTATGAAGGGGAAGTTAAGGTATCCACTAGTGGTATACCACTATTGGTATCTGCATCTCAGTAAAAATGCAAACAGTCAACACTATTTTTGAAGGAAGCTGGTGGAGGGAGAAAATTGAACTTTCTGAGAGTTGCCATAAATGCAGCTGTGGAACCATCAGAGGTAAAATACTACGGGTCCAAAAACCCAGGATGTGCTCCACTCTGCTCCACCCTGACTGGATCCACAACATCTGGGCCCTCTCTGCTCACACAAGGACTCTACATCCCTTAACTCTTTTCCACCTTTACACCAGGTCCTGCACGTCCAGGCTGCTGACAAAGGAGAGGATTAGTGTGGGACCCAAGCCTGCCAGCCCAGCTGCCACAAGTGTGAAACACTGCCCAGCCCGGGCACAGCCCTGCTGCAGCCTTTCCTCACCCACCCCAGGAGCCTGGATCCCGGTCACAGAGCCCAGCCTGGCACTCAGGGTTACACACAGGGCACAGCAAGAAGCACAGGCAGAGAATGCCACGAGTGAAACCTGCCAGGGCAGCTGGTGCATCTCAAACTGGGCTTGTTCTGAAGGAATTATGAGTCTGCCTGGCCCTGCTGTGGAGGTGCAGATCCCCAAGTCAGGCCAGAGGTCAGAGTTATCCCCAGACACCCCTGGCTGCTAGAGCTGGTTGTATAAACAAAGGGCTTACACGAGTGCTAGACCTTCAATCTCACTTCAGCCATGAAAAAGCTGTGCTGCTAACTCACAGTCAGAGGTTTCATTGTGTTTGCCAACAGCACCAGAATGTGTATGCTTAAATTACACAACCTCCCCTCTACTCACCCATTAGCTGTTTGAGCCTCCTTCTCAAAGAGCAATTTTTCTAAATAAAATCTTAAGTCTAGTTTAGTCTTTAATTTCAAACATTCTGAGTAGATAAATCACACACAGTGAGAGTTAGATCCTTTTTCTAATACTTACAAATAAACATAATCTCCTCACTGCCATCTTCAGCCATTATTTTAAACCTGCCAAAATACAAAAGACAAAGTTAGTTCTGAATTGACTTTTACTTTCTGTATCATATAAACATCCCTTTGTGAAGTAATGATGCTGACTGACCCAGAGCCCACCCGAACACATTAATGTCCCTGCAGGAGTATCAATGGAAAATTAAAGAAATTATAGTTTTTTAAAAGCCCCAGAGACTGCTGTATCATTACATGTGTTGCAGACATCACTACCAAGGAAGCCTCCATGTCTGTGGGTTCTCAGACATTTCTCTGTGAGGAAATGCTGTCTCCTGCTGTTCCCCATCTCTGACAAACTTCCAGCCCCTCTTGCATCCCCTGGGGCTGTGGAGCCCCAAAACACACAGGGCTAGAGGATAATCCAGGTCAGCAGCAACCACTGCAGGAACAAGGCCCACTGCAACATTTTATTTAAACCAGTAGTTAAAAAAAATATCTCTGAAAGGCAGGTTACTTGTTTACTAAATACAGTAATCTTAAAAACTGCACATACAGTCACAGATCTCTTCCAGAGGCAAAGGTGTATTGTGGTACTGAGCACCAGAAAACCTGGGGAAATAAAATCCTGCCTCTGTCACTAGTCCTCTGTGAAATGGTAACTAACCAATTTGATTTCACAGTTAAATGAGGTTAATCTATATTCACTTCATTAGTGTGAGTCTGTATTAAAAACTTGCATGAACACTATTGCCCCTCAACAATTAAATTATGGTTGGCACAAAGTCTGATTATGTATGTCTAAGACCACAATATCAGCAGGATCTAGAAGAGAGTTTTTCCCTTTTCTACCCAAAAAAAAAAATGCTCTCCTCCTCAAATAAGCAATTTTGCCAATGCCCCAGAAGAGATGCAAAGCAACATGAAGATCATGGCCCAAGTCTGAGAGAGGCGAGGCTGCAAAACAGCAAGTGTATTGGCCAAGAGGATGACAGGAAGGAGTAAGAGGGAGAGAAAACATGACACACCAAACTCGCAGAGCCCTGTTTGAAAATAGATAAAAGCATTTGCTACTCCAGCAACAAAAGCCAAGCCAGAAATGTGGGAGCACAGGCACCACTCAGGATCAAGCACTGCCCTCCCCAACTCCAGCTGTCAGCAGCAGGATCCCTCCCTAAGACTCACTGCTGCAAGGGGCAAACACTCCCCATCCGTGGCACAAGCTGGGCCTTTCTGGGCTGCAGCTTTTGGGGACTAAGCTCAAATAACAGAACAAACATTTATACAAAAGCCCAGTGCAGAGCATGAACAGCAACTCAGGAAATTTCCCCAAAAGCTCTTTTCCTGAAAGCGAGGTGAACAATGCAACAGGTACTTAGGGGAGTTCAAGCACAACGCTGCAAAAACAAGCGGTGTAAGTTGATTTCAAAAATGGTTTGCTTTGCTTTTTAAGCAACACTTTTTTTTTTTTCGATGCTTTGCACTATTTCAAGAGGGGAGTATGCCCAGCTGTGTTTAGATAGTTTGTGACAAAACTTTAATCCTAAATATGGCTGAATTAACAAATAACAGCCTTGGTCAATGGTTCAGAAGCACAGCGCAGCCACACCACCAAAGGCATTCAACCTCTGGGACGCTGCTGCGTCGCATCCTTGGCAAACAGACTGGAGACAAGTGACATTACAGGAGCCTTCAGATGAGAATAGCATCAAAGGGGTGGAGAAATCATCAGCGTTGCTCAAGGTGATGGGGAGGAAGCGTGAAGGGCCCTCACAGGTGCCTCACGCAGCCTCGGCGATCTGCATTAGCGCAGCTCCCTCTCTGCAGCAAGGACTTTCGGTGCTCTGCACTCCCAACACTCCCGATCCATCCTCACCCCTCGCTCCCAAATAAACACTGCCTGCTTTACAGCTCTGATTTACCTCACCCCTGCGCTTTCCAACTCCTCCTCCCTGATCTCAGCTCTATTTCCCAGGGGTTTTTCAAACAAATGACACCACGGCACCCGCTGCAGCTGGTAAACAGAGTCACGATGTGCCACTCACACGATGGCACTGAAGACAGGCTGCAGGATTGTTTTTGCCCTCATCTGCTGTTGCTATGGGCCTTTTTTTTTTTTCTTTTCAAACATTTGTAACAGATAAATACTCCATGAAGTCACTCATCCCACTGCTCCTAATTCTGGTCTCGTCTTGCAAAGCTTCTGGGAGTTCCAGGTATTTTTTAACATAAATCATTAGCAGTCAATAATCAGGAGAAAAGCCACACAGACAAAATTAGACTAGGTACAAAGCCTAATTCTGATGGCACTAAAAGAGCATAAAACTACCTTTTTTTTTGCTTTTATAATGAGACGAGTGACTTTATGCCTGAGAGTAAAGTCACACAACTACGCACAAAAATTCCAGCTGCAACACAAACCCTGGAGCACATCTGGAACTTGAGGGTACCCAAATTAAAATACCGAGGAGCTGCAGCATCACAGGTACCTGCTTGCAGCCCAGTGTGTGCAAAGACACTGTCAGGGAACCACTTGAGCTTTAAAAATTTAAGAACAGATGTAAGATCACACTTTCTCCTTATAAACTGCTGAAGAAAGAAATCAGGCTCAAGTGCTAAGTTGATCTTGCTAATGGGTTTTTTTTAAAAAAGTAGGTCAGAAAAATTAAGGGAATGCCTGAAAATCTGTGTTTGAACTTAATGATCAACAAGGTAGAATTAAAATTGCCCTTTCTTCAGTCTGAGAATGGGCTTCTATGAGTGTGAATAACTTGAGAGCACAAGCAGATGGGTGCTGCACATACGTATGTGGAAGGATGCGCTTAAAAATGCAGTTTTCCTCATGATGTAGTAGAACTTGTTCATGCTGCCGCTCAAAGGAACTGCAGAACATCTGGAAAACTACAGTGAAGCGTCGTATTTCTTAAAAATAATTAGGGCCATTCTATCAATTATTGTTGAGGAGAGACACGGTTTCTAGGGCAGGGGGGCATGGAGTAACACAGCAGCTGGCGGGGTCTGCACCACCTGCCCTTCCCAGCGCTTCCCGCGATCGTGTGAATAAACTACACGCAAAGTTTAATGGCCCTGAGCAGAAAACGAGCGTACTGCAGAAAATGTCACGCGTGCGAAGCCCCGCAGACCGCGGCTCTGCTCCTTTTGTCTCCTCGGGCGCCCGCCGCACCCTCTCCCAGGGCACACGCCGGGGCAGGGCAGCATCCCCGCACCTCCCTCCTCCTCCTCCTGCCAGCCTCTTCCCTCTGGATCACGCCCTCGCACCTGGGAGCTCCCACCCCGCTCCATCCCCAACCCCCTGCGGCCAAGCCGAGGCGCTCCCCGCTCCCGGCCCCGCATCCCCGTGGCCGCCACGGCTCCGTGCCCTGCCCGGCCGAGCCCGCGGGGATCGCCCCGCGCCCGCTCCGCGCCCGCCCCTCAGGGACCGCGCCGCCGCCCGGAGCCCGTCGGGGCCCAGGATCCGGGAGCGGCTCCGCCGGGTTTTGCCTCGGACCCGCCTCGCCCCCTTCGCTACCGCCCTCCCGGCCGCTGTAACAAAGAACAGGCGGCCTGGAGGAGGCGGCGGCGGAGGGGCGGGGAGGGCGCGGGGTGCGGCGGGAGGAGCGCGGGGAGCCGGCGTTACCTGCCCCGGGAATGGCCAGACCCGGATCGGATCCGCGCTCCGGGTTCCGATCCGCTCCGGAAACCACGCGCCAGCGGAAGCCGGCGCGGGCGGGCGCGGAGCAGGGCGGGAAGTGTAGTGCGGCGGGGCCGGCCCCGGCCCTGACCCCGGCCGCGGCCCCGGCCATGGCCCTGCCTCACGGCCCGCGGTGCCGCCGCCCGGCTCCTCTCCCCGGCGGGAGCCCCCGCAGCCTTCGGCGGCGGCTCCCCGGGCCGGGCTGGAGGCGGGCGGTGGCCGCGCTGAAGGTGGCGGAGCAGCCGGGTGGCTCTCGCCGGGTTTCCCGTCTCCTCACGGGCAGTGCCGGGGAGCGGGCTGGCGGAAGGGTTGGTAGAAAGAATCACAGGTTGGAAAAGACCTCCAGGACCATCCAGTCCAAGCTGAGAGCCAACACCACCCTGCCCATCGGCGCTGAGTGCCCCGTCCAGTGTTTCCTTAAACACATCCAGGCGTGGGGACTGCCCCGCATCCCTGAGCTGCCCGTTCCAGTGTTCCATCACCTCAGTGAAGAAATTCTTCCTGATGTCCGAGCTGACCCTGCCCTGGCGCAGCTTAGCCCATTTCCCTGTCCCTTGTTCCCTGGGAACAGAGCCCAGTTCCCACCTGGCTGCACCCTCCTGTCAGGGAGCTGTAGGGAGCAGTAACTTCACCCCCGAGCCTCCTTTTCTGCGGGCTGAACACCCCCAGCTCCCTCAGCCTCTCCTCAGAGGGCTTCTGCTCCACACCCTTCCCCAGCTTCGTTGCCTTTCTCTGGACAAAAGCCACATCAGGTTCTCAGTGGGCTTTAAGCCCAAGTCCTGGCCATGCACACGAGCGCCTGTGCCTCCTTTCCAAGCCTCACTGAGGTTCAGCGCTCCAGGATGAGAGGACAAAGTCTCAAGTTGCACCAGAGAGGTTCAGGTTGAACATAAGGAGCATAATTAGACAGGGGAGCATAATTAGACAGGGGATGCCCAGGGAGGTTTGGAGTCCTTGCAGGTGTCCAAGGAGTGCCTGGACATGGCACTCAGTGCTCTGGGCTGGGGACAAGGTGGGGATCGGTCAGGGGCTGGACTCCATCACTTTGGAGGTCTTTTCCAACCTAAATGGTCCTATGATTCCTAAATCTCACATCCTGGCATGACCAGGATCTGTCAGCACCCAGCCCTGCTGTGCCTGCCAGCACAAATCATTCTGGGGGGTTTAAACCTTCAGGTTATTCCACCACTCCAGGCAGTGGCCAGGGCAAGAAGCACACAGGCTTTTTGTATCCAAGCAAGATGCCCCAATGTTTTGCTCTGCTGAGAAGTGTTGCCTGCAGTGGAGTCCCCCCAAAGCCTTATGCAGTGCTCCCTGCCACCATGGTGTGACTGCTCAGCCTTCACTGTCACACCACTGGAGATCAAAAGGGGGTGGGAAGCTGGCACCAGCTCTGTTTTCTCCAGGGAATGTGCTCTTCTCACATCTGGATACATCTTTACCAGGTGGAAACAGCCTTTCTGAATCGTTTCCCATTCCACAAACCCAAGTACCAGTTTAGGAGAGACGTGTAGAGAGTATTCTGAGAAAGGGTCAGGCTGGAAGGGACCACAGCAGGTCACCAGGTCATATCTCCCTGCTCCAGCAGGGCCAGCCCTGAGCACACAGCACAGGGCTGTGTCCTTACGGTTCTGGAATAACTCCAGCAAGGGAGACTCCACAGCCTCTCTGGAAAATCTGTTCAGGGCTTGGTCACTGCACAGGGAAGTTCTGCCTCATGTTCAGGTGGAGCTTCTGTGCATCAGTTTCTGCCTGTTCCTTTCATCCTGTGGCAGAGCCTGGATCCATCCCCTGGCCATCCCCACTTTTTGCTATTTATACACATTAAAGAGGTCCCCTCTCAGGTGTCTCTTCTTTAGACTGAGCAGCCCCAGCTCCCTCAGCCTTTCCTCACAGCAGAGATGCTCCAGTCCCTTATTTCGTCACCCTCTGCTGGTCCCTCTCCAGGAGCTCCTGTCCCTGCTGTCCCGAGGAGCCAGAGCTGGACACAGCACCCAGAGGTGCCCCCAGGGCTGGGCAGGGGGACAGGATCACCCCTGACCTGCTGGAAATACTTTTTTTTCCCTGATGTACCCAGGGCACCATGGCCATACTGACTGTCTTGTCACGTGCTTGGGGAAACAATGCAGCATTTGAATTTTCAAAATATTGTACTTGGGAAAACAGTGTTCATTTCAGGATAGGGAACCATTTCTTCTTTCAAAATTACTCACCAGCAGTTTTAAATGACTGCAAGGTGGAAGGGGAGTTTTTTTAAGGATCTAACTGCATGTACAAATTATTTGCTTTTTCAAGGACTGGTAGTTTTTGTACAGTCTCCTTTTACTTATTTCCCTGTATATTTCAGTTCATACTCACATGGACTTCTGCCTGGTTTTCTCCAGCATCCAGCACACCAGAGTGGTTTGTCTGACTTGCAGTGCATTCACTTTGTCAAAATCAGTATAAATTAATTCAGTATAGTTGTCTGAACATTTACAATGCATGTGAGTCTGGATCCTGCAGCTCCAAAATTAATTTTTTCAGCACTAAACTCAGACTATGAAATTGCTTCTTATGCCAGGCTCACTTGAGTAGAGAGATGAAAAATTGAAGATCCTTTATATGTATTGTTTAAGAATGGTGAACTGGAGGGAAGAGGATGGTGTCACACTTGGAGCTACATCCATTCCTGCCGTCCCTCTGACAGCTCTTGTCACTTTTGCTAATGTACAGGAATGCATCACACAAGGTAAAAAAACTCACCACAGATTAGAGCAGGGAGGAAAAGGATGAAGGTTTGTTAGTAGGAGAATATCGGGAAATTAGAGCTGAGCACTTCAATAATATGAAATAAACATGTGGGCAGTAACTCCCAGGAAGGGAATGCAACATTTCCTTGTAAAAGAGGGTACAGCCCTCAGCTTTGAAAGGGAAATAAAAACATTATTGTGGCTATTTTCACATGAATGCCTTTTATTTGTTTTGTTGGGTTTTTTGTTGTGGTAGTTTTAATGTTGAGGTTGGATTTTTTTTCCCTTCAGTCTGGTAAGGCTTTGTGGTAGCAGTGATTTATAATATAACCTTTTCAATAAAATCATCACAAGGAAACCTAATTCCCAGGCTGTGCTCATTCTAGTACTGGTGTCTTCCCCATAGGATCCAGGCCCTAAAACTCCCCCCTCTGCCCCTTAATTCAGGATATTACAACATAACTGAGAGAAAAAAAAATACTGAGTAACCAAAATGAGCTCCACAATTCCTTCTGCCATTAGATCCCTTGCCCAATCCGTGTTTCAGGTGATTTCTCAAGCAACAAGTTGGCTGCCTGATAGGCTGGGATTATCAGGAGAGAACTCTGCTCCTGAACAAACAGGTAAATGGTCTGTGTTAAGCAACAGGTCAAACTACTGGAGGAGGGTAGAAAACCATCTGTTACACCTGGGTATGTAGGACAGCACACCACACAGAGACAATTGGCTTTTATTGTATGTACAGCAGGAGTTACTTCTTAAAAAAAATCCTCTTAGGTTTTTTGTAGTGATATAATAAATCTGTACATCATAGATTTTATAATTGCACCAACTTGAGTTTATGTATGCACAGAAAGAAAAACACACCACAGAAGAAGTGACTATGACAGTTGATGATAGAAAAAAAAATTGGTTTATCCCACTTGGAATAATACAGAGCATAATACATCATTGGGAAATACAGAGTCATAGTACTGGAAAGACCTCAGATCATCCTTCCCAGCTATTTTCACACCATGCCAGCACCTTGCATAGTAGCACTTTGGATATCCTGAGTGAAGTGGTATTATTCACCCTTAACTTAAAGTAATCACCCTTGTTATATAATTAATCTGAAGTTGTTTGTCACCAAGGCTGAGGCTTAGCAATGTGCAGAAGCATATGCTGACTTTAAACACATGAATAAATCCACTTAGGTCCTGTTGAGGTCAGAGCATGAGGTCAGCTGCTCCTACTCACAACAGGAATGTCTTAGCCTGGAGCTATGGCACAGTTAATTCTAGAAGCACTTCTCTCAAACCTCAGCTCTCCGAATCAAAGCCTGCAATAAACTCAGCTGAAAAATCCAGGCAGCTCTCACCTTGCTCTGTGCAACACCCAGAGCTCCCAGACCTAAAATAGGTGTTAAAACATGAGCAAGATTCTTATTTTGCCTCCCCATCCACATTTGGTAGCATTTTATGCTTTCAACTTTGTTTTTTCCTATGATGTTTTGCACATCAAGAACAGCAGAACTCTGCAAGAAATACACAGCAGAAAGTTTTCACTTGCAAAACACCTAGAACCAGCAAGAAGATGCAGTACCAGGAAATGCTGTAAAATTCCACTGATCCCCAAAACTGGTGTAATTGCCAGCCAGTTTCATCAAAAAAGCAGCACTATAAATCCAGTCCTCTCAAGAGCAAGACAGCACAAGGTCTGTATGGCCTGGAGCCCCAGCCTGTCTCCCAAAGAAAGAGCAGGGAGAAAGAAAATCTGTCAGAAAGTGTAAGAATAAAACCCAGTATTTATGCCTGCACAGTGCATTAAGCTGAAGAACTTTGGCAAAGGTATTTTGCTTTCAAAATGAATTTTTTTTCCACCCTGGCATTCCTTCTGCCTCAGATTCCCAAGTTTCATATATTGTTAGGAGTAAAATTACTCGAATTTCTTCCTGGGTCAAGTGGGATATAAAATACTAGTGACCTAGGGATAAAATCTTCCCCTCCTCTTTAAAGTGCCTTTGAAGGAGATCTCAATCACTTAAGAAAGTTACTTAGCTTGTATTCCCATTGGAGATATTAGGTAGTTTTATTGCTTTCATCTACAAAGAGTAATTTAATTCTTGTACTCTTTACTTAGTCAAAATTCACACTAAAGCTAAGACAAATCTTGGTGAGGACTTGTCTCCATCAAGGCAAATTTAAACACCAAAAAGCAAAACAAACTACAAACACAAATTAAGAAGTTGCAGGTATGGGCAGAAAAATTCTTTAGAAAGGAGAAGCAAGCCTTCATCTCTTAGTCCTCATTAAATAAATACCCATGCTTTCTTTGCTATATAGAACATCCAGAGACACAAAAGTGTGAGAAAAGGGACAAAAGGAATGAATATTTCACAGGTTGTTTCCAATCTATTGTTCTGACATCATTAAATTGCAAGGCAGTAAACAAGAAGTGTTCAATGTAATAATATCATGTAAAGATTTTATCTACTGTTCAAGTGGGTAGTTATTAAAATTCTTTGTGATTTTAATAACTAGACATTTGAACATTGGATCAAATTACAAGACACAGAAGGTGTTTTGTAAAACAAAAACCGCACAGGACGCATCACGGTGTTATTTGTGCCAGTTGACAAATTCAGTCTTTCTGACCCAAAACTGCAGTGTGGATCCTGCAGGTTGTGAGGATCCAGCTCACACTGACCCAAATACACAAGAAATGTATATCCTCAAATCTCCTGATCTTAAATGACAGCCCAAGGAGGGGATGGGATTCGTTATTGTGGGTCTTTGGGGTTGTCACAACTCAGTCGTCCCCTTGTGTTTTTAGTGCCTTAGCTTGTTTTTACAGCAGGACATAAATGATTTGCAAAGGAGTAAGAAGAGGTGAGGAACACACCCGCCAGATACAGAGATCCAACATCAAACCAAACAATGTTTATTTTCCTGAGGAGTGAAGGCAAATAAAAAACCAGATACCCTTTTTACACCAAATGCCTTGCTCTCCTTATCTGGAGAATTCATTCTCTCTTAACACATGTGAGCCCAAACCCTCACAGTTTGCAGTAAAGAATGTCCTTAATTTCCACCATTGAGACAAGCATTCAAGTGATCATCAAAACCTTAAGATGAACCACTTTTTTCATGTGTATCCATTCTCTGGGGTAAATTACAAACAAATCCCAGTGCTGTATCCTGCAAGTTACTCAGTGTTACTTCACTCTGTTCTACAGTACATGCTAAAGCTTCTGTAAATTAAAATCCCAGCTCAGTAATTTAAGAAGACTTCAAGTAATGTTATGTGCTGCCTCTACATTCCACAGCTCTTTGTTTTTAGGGTATGGATGTGCTACCCGTGGAGCTCAGTTTCATTCGGATTTCTTGAATTTAAGGAACAGTTGTTTTATCTTTCAGCAACAAAGACTGAGCATTTAAAAATGTCAGGGACTTGATGCCCACCCTTCCCATAACACAGAAAGTTCCTGGTAAAATCAAGAGAAAAAGTGTCTGTTGAGGGAACATGACACCAGGGGTTTTAATGCTCACACCATGAAGCACTGTAGAACAAATGAAGAAACAAAATTTATAGTTTGTATTGAATTAGAAATAAACAAAACTGTTCAGGCACATTCAGGCTGGTGAAACCTGTATTACTGAACTGGGATTTCCAAGCACAATAAAGCTCCAGAAGATTAATTTGTACCCAATTTTCAAAATAAAGAACATTAAAATGCCTTCAAGTGTTTTCATAACAAGCAGCATGCTTAAACGTACAACTATTTGATAGTCTGGTCTACTGTTCCACCACAGTGATCTCAGGAGGTTACACATAAACAGTATTTTTAAACAGTTAAAAGATTTTGACCATTCAGTTCTAATATTTTCTTGATAAAAAAGAAATTAAAACTCCTTCTACTTTGATACTGATTTACCAGGGAACCTTGAGTCCGTCAGAAATTTGAAATGTGTTTCTATTCTTCAGTAACTTTTTTTGATGAATGCTTTAAATTGAAAGCCCAAATATCTGCCAAAGTGTTGGACAGCTTAAAGGGAGGAAAGGGGCCAGGAGAAAAATCACTGTTGGCAAAGTAGGCACGAGGTCTATCATCCATTCAGGTCAGTAATTTAGTTGGAATGAATGATGATTTTCTTGGCTAAAGAGAACAGGCTTGGTCCTTTGTCCTCAGCAGGAAGACAGATGATGGAAAAATACAGGTAAAGCATGAAAAATGGTACCTGTGAAATACTGACATTTTACTCTTCCTTCATAGCCAAAATGAGAATTATGCCTTTGCTCCCATCAGTTTTTCATTTAAAACTAAAGGAGCCAGCTGCAATATTT
Source organism: Onychostruthus taczanowskii (assembly GCF_017590055.1). Classification (NCBI taxonomy): domain Eukaryota; kingdom Metazoa; phylum Chordata; class Aves; order Passeriformes; family Passeridae; genus Onychostruthus; species Onychostruthus taczanowskii. Next base: position 14,300,702 of record NW_024498906.1, read on the forward strand.
AGCAAGGAAAAAAGGTTAAAAAACTCACCTGACCAACTACTCAGCACATGACAACACTGGTAGATCTATAAACTGAACTAAGGGAATTAATATTTTTTCAAAAGCTTCCTTCACAACTGCATATTTTAAGATCTCAGAAAGTGTTTGGCAAGTAAGACAAGCTTTCCAATGAAAAGCACTGTAGGGTTAACTATGCTCTACTCACCATTTACTGCTCCTAGCTTTGCATTTGATATGATGGTTTATCTACTTGTCTAACAAGCACTTGGGAGAAGGAATTAGAGCCCCTAAGATGAGTTTTTGCTTCAGCAGTACAGCTTCTCACACAGGGAAGAAAAGGTACATGTAAGATTTTACAAATACTTTGTTTGCGTGTAGCTTCAAGTAGATTTAAAAAAAACCCACCCAAGTTCTGTGTTTTAAAGCATAACTTCTTTTTAAGCAGAACATTGAACAATATGCTAGTATTGGTATTTGCATAATTTATTGATTTATGGCTAATGTCAAAGGCATCTCTCCACCTCCACGGGCTGAGCAGTGATTATAGCAGGCTACAGTTATTATATTATAGTAGGGTGTCTGAGTCAGCATTTTCCTTCTGCTTCTGAACACTCACCCACTTCCAAATTACAGCACAAACTGGATCTGGGCCTCTTTTTTCCCCCCTTTCAGTCGGACTAGAAAAATCAGTTGCTACTGTTGCAGTGAGGGAGCACAGTGGTGTTTTCTCTCTCTGTAGAGGTTCAGCCACATGAACTGGGTGTTTCAGTCCAGAGCTCTCTGTTGATGTTAATCTGGTGATCACCTTTGGGTCCTCCCTACACATCACTCAGGCTGGAAGTCACAGAGGGTCACTGGTGCCACCTCCCTGCTCCAGCAGGGCCATCCCAGAGCACAGGGCACAGGGCTGTGTCCAGATGGCTCTGGAATGTCCCCAGGGAGGAGCCTCCAGAGCCCCTCTGGGCTCTGCTCAGGGCTGGGCACTGCCCAGGGCAGAAGTTGTGCCTCCTGTGAGGGGAATTGCTGGGCTCAGGCCCTGCCCGTGGCTCTGGGGCCATTGCTGGGCCTGGAGCAGAGCCTGGGCCTGCTCTGACCTCTGCACACAGGGACAGCAGGGACAGACACAGGGACAGCCAGGGACAGACACAGGGACAGCCAGGGACACACACAGGGCCAGGGAGGGCTGGTTCCCCTCTCACTGGGGCTCCTTCCCAGGCTGAGCAGCCCCAGCTCCCTCAGCCTTTCCTGGGCACGGAGCTGCTCCAGGCCCTTGCTCAGCTCCAGGAGCTCCTGGCCCTGCTGTGCTGAGGAGCCAGAGCTGGGCACAGCATCCAGGGCTGGGCACAGAGGTATTACCTTCTGGAAATGCTCTTCCCAGTTCACCCCAGGACATCAGGTGGCTTCTTGGTCCCCACCTGCATCATTGCTCATCCTCCCTCCTCTTCCAGAAGAAACCACACACTCCTCCAAAAGCTGGACACATTCAGCACTGCTCGTATTTGGAGGAAGTGACTTCACCATCAGAGAGAAAAAGCGTTTTGGAAAAATAAACCAAAAAGACCACTGTTAACAGTGAACATCCTTTTATGCAAGTCATCAGCCATATCTGTATTCTCTAGTACTGCTCTGTAAACAAGTGCTCAACTGGTGAGCAGGAATGCCATCGGAGAGGGTTTGGCTTCATAGGTACGGCTCTCCCGAAGCCCCGTTCAGTTTGCTCCTGCTCTTGTTCCTGGAAAGGAGCTTCTTGCTCAGAATTCGTGAGAGTGTCCCTCCCTTCTTGCGGCTCTCCTCTGACAGAGGCTGCTGCAGGAACACCAGGTCGTTGTGGGACTGGCTCATGCCCGGGTCCTTCTGGTGGTGCTGCCGGCGGAAAAACAGCTTCGCGCTCTTCTTCAAAATCCCACCTGTGCAGGGAAAAAGGGGCAGGACACTTTAGACAGAACAGGCTGCTGTCCTCTTGAAACTCAGCTTTAACTGCAGCACGAGTGGGAAAAGCTGATCCTCTGATTTAAGGCTCCCTCCTTACACTTAGCACCTAATGCTCCTCTGGAGCACACACACATGCACAGACTGGGGTGGGTTGTACCCTGGGCTCTCACATGTCATAGAGGCACATCCAATCTTTCCAACCAGTGAAGTAGAAAGGATTTTATAAAAAGAATGAAAGAGAGGAAATAATGTTACTCTTTGTTGTTTCAGAGATCAAAGGAGGTGAAGATCAGCCTGTGAGGCACCACGTGAAGCAAATTTTAATTTGAAGTGCAGGACAACAGTACCTGGCAGTAAACATATGTGCAGTGGTTCTGCAAGCCAGGCAGCAGGTGTTCTATACAAATTCAGCAGCACCACCCAGAGTAACACTCACAAAGCATTTGCTATTCTAAAACCCTGTGAGGAATAGCAATGCACTTCAAGCAGATTAAAAATAATATTACATCTGCTTCCAACAGGTTCAGAAGTCTGCCCAAATCCTTCCTGTGGTAAATTAAGTTGCTGTATTTTGTCGTGTTCCTTCCCGTGACCTCCTGTCAAACCCAGCATGCAGCCAAGGCAATTGCAGCTGTCATCTCACCAGGGACTCATGCTGCCAACAGCAGCTATCACTACTCCTCTCCTTGCAAGCTTGGGTTGTTTTTGCAGCCATTCTGCCAAATTCCAGCCTCCCTCTCCATGTGTGCCTGGTGTGCAGCTGGCAGGGACACTGCTCCAGGCTACCAGCAACACTCAGCCTGGCTGGGACATCAGCTCTGTGTTAAAATAGCATCAGTTTTGTATGGAATTGCTAGGGCTGCTGTCCCAGGTGGCAAGAGCCCGTTTGAGCAGAGGAGGACCCAGGTGACAAGCCAGCACAGGAGCTTCTGGCAGTCAGACTTGGATGTGGGGACAGTCACCTCCCTGGCAGAGCTTCCACACCCCCTCCCTGCACCACTATCAGGTTTCCTGATCCTTTCTCAGTTCAGCTATTAATTCCTGTCATGCCATGGTCTTCATTCTGCTTTTCCTCCCACTGCAAATGGACACAAAAAGCAACACAGGGCAGTTCTTTCACGGGACACTGCCACAGCTAGAATTAAATGTTTGTCCCCCGAGGACCTGCCAAGGACTCTGTGTCACTTTGCACACAGTGACAGATGCAGAACAGGTATTTCAAGGCAGCCAGATGCTGCTTTGTGCACACCAAAGCAGTCATAAAAATGTACTTGTGTTTATTACTGTGTACTTTAAGGGCTGAGCACTCAGCACCTGGGAGGACGTTCAAGCATGGCTTTTTTCTGGCAGCTGCTCAGACTCCCCTCACAGGGCACAATGGGATGGGAAGCAGAAATCAGCTGAAAGCAACCAGAACTCGTGGATTTGAATCTTGACTGCTCTCCCATCAGCCTCTGACTGATCTTTCTGCCAAGGCAGTATCACTTCAAGCTGTCAGCAGCAGCACAAAAGCAGCAGTGTTGCACCCCAGGACAGTGACAGCTGCTGATGTGCAGAGGCCTCGCTGCTGTGCAGCTCCTGTTTGAGCAGGCAGCTGCTCTGCCCAGCAGCACTAGGACACAAGGGTTTATCCCTAAGCAGATTTTTAGTCCCATCCATTCTGTCAACCAGACTGATTTTCTACACCAGGAAACAGCACCCAATTAACAACGCTCCAAATATTGTGCCGGTGGCCTGGGACAACTCCCTGCAGCTGAAAATCCGTGGGCAGCACTTCCCTGAGAGCAGCACAGGCTCAGCACAAGCAGCAGCCCTGACACAAGAGCTCCCTGGCGTTCAGCCTCTGCTGCCTGGAAGCTTGCCACATGCCCAGCAGTGTGCAGCCAGCTTGGAGCATGCTGCCTGGCAGCGGCTCTGGCTGCTGTGCAGACATGCAGCCCTGGGAGAGGCAGGGCAGGGCAGGGCAGCAGCCTGGCAGTGCTCGTGCTGGTTTATGTGCTGGTTCATTTGCTGGTTCGTGTGCTGTTTGCATGCTTATTCCTCCAGCTCAACAGGATCCATGTGGCAGCCCTGCCCCCAGCACCAGATGAGCAGGGAGCACTGTATGAACTCATTGCACTGATGTAGGGTGTTCTCAAAATGCTGGTCACTTCTGAATTTCATTTGTGCTAATGGAGGAAGATTTCCTTCCACATCTACAAGGATACCAACAGAGATTGCTTTCCATTCCTTCCCAACTTCCAAAACAGTTTTCATACAGGTGGTTTTGTAAAAAATTGCTGATTTTGTAAATACCTGCTGAGATTGTGGTAGCTCTGTAAATTAGGCTAGAAAAGCTTTATCTAAAAATCACTAAGCAGCAGGTTTTGAAGTAAGTTTTGTTTGTATGTATATCCAGTTATGGGGTCACACATGGTTTGCACGAGCAGATTTTGATTGATGTAGAGCATCTCTCCAAACCATCCCTGCTGCCCTCTCTGTGTGACCCTCCTGGACAGCACAACCACCAGAAAGATGATTTGTCACAGCAGACTGGTCTGCTAAGACACCTGAGCACAGGAAGGTAATTTTGGAAGGAGAAAAGGAATGGATAGGGGAAGAAGAAAAATGGGTGTCAAACTAATTTTCGCTTCAGTTTTTACAATGAGTGTCTCATTGTAAAGCTACATTTTCTTAGGGATAAAAAAAAAGAGACAAAAATAACTTACTGTGTAGGTAATTAATTCTGGCTGGCATAGCAGTCATCTTAAGTTTATAAAAGGGAACGGGTAAGAAAGAGGAAGTCAGAAAGGTAAAAAAAACAAACAAACAAAAATATGCAAGAGTAAAAAAAAGTGCTAGCTTTAAGACATTAACACACACAAAAGGCTTTTCAAAGCAGAAGGGGTTTTGTTTGGGTTTTTGGCCTTATTTGGCTTTTTTTGTTGTTGCATTTGCGGTTTTATTTGTGGTGGGTTTTTTTGTTGTTTGTTTTTTTAAGGGAAAGCATTTGACAAACAGAAGCCTTGAACTATTCACAGCTCACTGAAGGCAGGGGGGCTGAAATGTTTTCCCATCTTACTCCATAAAAGCTACTCAGCTGTGACAAAGCAGAGATTCAAGACTTCCACAAAGACATCTGTGTATAATGAAAGGGATTTGAGCCAGTTTTTTTTCAAGTATTTTTTCAAGATGATACAACTCTCTCAGGGATATTTTGCAGTTTTTAGCAGACTTATACTGAATTGTGTGAAAAGGATCCCAAGAAGCCTCATCTCTTTGCACAGGGAAACCCAAAACGAGACAACAACTCACATACAAACTTCCACTTGCCTGCTTTAGAATATCATGTTGAAGAAGAGTCCAGAGGTTTTGCAGTTTCTCACACAGCTTCCTAAACTTTTCCAGGCTCCAAAATGAGCCAAATCCCTTGACAACTAACCCACTCCCCACACCCTAAACACACCCAAGGCTTTCCAGTGCCTGGGCATGTGTGTGACACGGATTGTTGCTGTTCCCTCCTGATCTCTCATGTGGAGCAGTCCAGCTGTGGGAAGGCCAGAGAGCTCCATGCTCCAAGGGAGGGTCCTGACAAAGAGCTCCAGTGTCTGCCCTTGGGTGAGGGGGGTGAAAATCCAGTAAAATAGGGAGCTTTTGTAGTGAGCCATTTCCCAGGGTCTCTGGGTGAGGAAAGGATAGAAAATAATAAAGCAGAGAGGGATGGATATGAGTGAAAAGCACAGTATTTTTTGCAACTTTAAGGTGCAACCTGTGTGCCTGTTTGGGGCACAGTCCACTGCACTGACCCTTTTGTAAGACTTCCTAATAGTCCCTGTGTTTACCACAAACCAGTGCTCAGAGGTTACTGGATTTACCAAGGAAACACAAAGAACCCTAAGACATTTTCAAACTGCAGTTATTCAGGTTTGTAACTACCTAAGCAAGTTTATGTGATACCTTATTTATTTATTTATTAAATTAACTTTTATTCCATTTTCTTTAGCAAATGACGCATTAATGAAATGAGTGAAAAGGGGGAATCTCTTCAGCAGGCAGTTTCTGCTTCAGCTGTGGTGCTTCCCTAAACACACTTTAGTGAGGGCAGCCTTGTGCTCAGAGAGGTGAAGGGGGATAGATTGGAAAGCAAGAGTGGATCCCTGCCATCTTCACCCTGGTAATGGGGCTGGCAATACAGGAGAAGTCCTTGGTTAGAAGGACACAGTTTTCCTTGAAGAATTGATAATGTGCCTAGTGATGTCTCTCCCAAATAACTGAGTTGGCTGTAATGAGCTGCCAGCTTCTAAGGGTGAGCTGTTTCCTCATGGAGGGGAGGGTAAGAAAGCCTGAGCTGGCTAAGAGAGCTGCAAGTAGAACAGCTTCAACCAACACCACAATCACAAAGAGTTTGAAGGACAAAAAAAATCAATAAGAAAGGATGAACTACTGCAGCCAATTACACAGAGAAAGCAGTCGCTGAAGTGGAAGTGAGGGTCATATACCTTTAGATTTTTTCATGCTCCCAGTTTCTGAAACACTTAATGAGCTCCCAGATATTTCTTCAGAGGTCTGGTCCAGGAGTGTGCTGGTGTCCCACTGCTGGCTGCCATTCTCCAAAGCCCAGGCCTTGTGGGTGCTCTGCTGTGGGTCACTGCCAGGGACTCTTTCTGAAGCATCCAGTGACTGCTTTTTGTCAGAGGTGATTTTTGCAACAGCTTCCTCCACAGAGGGTGGATCTGCTTCCCTGCAGGAGCTGTCCATGGCTGCAGCATAGTCCATCATCAGTGCAGCTTCACTGTCCTGAGATAAAGAGGTCTGCCCAGTGGAAATAAAAAACAACACTGACACAAGTCATCCTGCTGGAGAAAAACAAACCTCCCTGCAAGAGTTATTTTAACTCTTCACACTTGTATTGCTCAGGACCATCAGCAAGCCACCTGAAACTTCCTTAGCTCTAATAAAGGAGAGGAGCACTTAGCTAAGTTTTAATGATATTGCAAAGGCCAAATGAGCGAAAAAATCAATTAAGGAAATGCCTTCCACCTATCCCTGGCCCCACCACAAGTAACAGGACTCCCCCATATGTGCTGCTGTAATGAAGTGCCAGCATACACAGAGAATCTTTTGGTCCTTCTAAGAAAATTAACATCACAGCATTTCATCTTGTCTCATTATTTGCCCTCCCTCTGGAACAGAGACCAGAGAACAAGAGATTTTTCAGAGGGTTTTAACAACTTTGAAAAAAAGTATAAAAATTTGCCATACTTTTTCAGTGCCTCTTCTCTACATGAGTGAAACACAGAATATAAAGAAGAAAAAACCTGAGGCTGAGTATCTAAATTATTTTACTTTACAAAAAGGCCCAAAACTACACAGCTTAAACATAACATGTGGCTCAAGATTGGCACTGGATTGCTGAAAATCTCTGTGGTATAGTATTAATGATTCAAAATTAAAAGTGGTATTTCTTATATATATACACACAAGTATTTCCTTACATTCATGGGCTAGACTTGGCATTTAGAGTGAAAACATCCCTGGTTGCCTGTGTGTCTGTTTCAGCTCTTACCTTTAATATGAAATTACCTTTGTCTTGTTACAATACCTTCTTGTTTTATATACATATTTTTTATGTATCCTCTCTTCTCACCTAAACTGATTGTCCCAAATCCCTAAAACCACTCCTATCCAAGGACGAAGTGCATTTTAGTCAAGCTCTCCAATCTAACAATCAGAACCCAACACCCTGATTTGGCTGAACTTGAAACAGTCACAGAAATAACCTGGCTCACAAAACTGGACTCTGCAGGGACACAGGAGCCCTGTTAAGGCTGCAGTCAGTGCAGAAAAGGCTTTCCAGAACTCTAAGTGCTGTTTTCTGCTCTACCTTGGACACCCCTGATATGATAATGGTGCTTTTCTTCCGAGGGGACTTCAGCTTCTGCCTCGCAGACTGGCTCAGCTGCCGAATGGCTGCTTCTGCCACGGGGTCTGTGCCGTTCAGTACCAGCAGCTCTGCAAAGAAAGGAGCATTTCAGAGGGGGAAGGAAACAGGAAAAAACAGAGCAGACACAGGCAGAGTTCGTCCTGGATTTAAAATTGCATAAACGCCATAAACTTACCAATTCACCACCCAGCTGTCTTTCCCTCCTGTCACCCATTTTTGGAGAAAAGGTACCAAAATGTGACTTACAAACCCTTTCCACGAGAATAAAGGAGGTTCTGGAAGCCTGGACAAAGCACCCATTATTTCAACGCACTGCTACCCTGTGCTGACAGTAGGGACATCATGAATTATCCCAGCCATGAAGAACCATAGTTCTAACATGGTACAAGGCTGGCACAGAATGCTGCTTCCTCAGGTGGCTTTTTTGTTATTTTGCCCCTTTTCCAGATCTCCCTGACCAGCATTTCCAGTTTTGCTATGGCACTGTGATAGGGTGGGGAAGGCAAAGTAGCTGCCTCCAAATCCTGTAAAGTGCAGTGCCCAACCACTGCAGAGGAATATAAAATCTTCTGTATAAAATGCTCTTCACTGACAAACACAAGTTTATTTTTAAGCATGGCCCTTTCTGGCATCTAGGACACGAACACACATTAATCAAATTCATCAAGCTCAGGAACAAACAAGGCTAACGAAGTCAACAAGACAAAAATCCCCATGTTTAATTGCCTGAGGTGGACTTTTCTGGCAAGAGTTTTAACAAAAACAAAAAGAACAGAGGCAGGAATAGCACCAGTGTTAACTAAACTGAGCAGTGCCTTTTGTTACTGCGACAGTAATGTAAGAAAAGATGAAGCCTAGGATTAAAAATATGTGTGTATGTCTCCACACTCATCTCAAACCTTAACTTTTTCCATCTCCCCAGCCCCTGCATTAATTCTTATTATTGCCATCACTCAGAACTATGGCACACACACACAGAACATCTTTTCCAGAGTGCTTGCTGCTATTTTGCCAGGATGTTTGTAATAACTTTTACCTAAGTTACTGCCATACCCCAAAGCTCCTTTGTATTTCTTTCATTTGGCTTTAGTTTGAATGAGTAATTCCTCCTGCAATACTGTATCAACACTTCACAGAAATCCCCCCAATATAAACACTGTCCATAACAATATGGAATAAGCTGTCTCCAGGTAAATTTTCCAGTAAGTGTTTTGTGTCTTTAATATCATATTTCAGAGAGTCAACTCTGAAGTCTTGCACTTAACATTTCCCAAATTGATGTAGTGATACCACACTGCTTCACGGTGTCAGAGTGTTTCTTACCCTAGAGACAGGAAAAGATCCAAGTGCTGTTACAGCTATTCATGCTTACTGCTTCTTGCCCTTCCCCACATTTGTTGGCCAATACATTTCTGTCTCTCAGAAAGCTCCTGACTGTGCCAGGAGCAGCCCAGATCATCTCCAGGCTGTCCATTCCCCACTCAGATCTGTACAAAGCCAAGTGAACTCCACAGCAGGAGCCACTGGCAGCCACACTGGGTCACAGCTGTCACTGCTCCTGCCCACAGAGCCACTGAAAGGTTCAGTGGTGACCACACACAGGACTGAAAAATGTGCTCAAGATTTAGAGCTGCAACTTGAAAAGGTAAATTCCCCAGAGACAAAATCAGGTTCATATACAATTCAAAGTGAATGTATAATTATATCAATGTCTCCATGACACTCTGGAGGAATTTCAGCTGTATCCAGGTGGCTTAGGAAGGTGGACAAATGGGCACAGCAAGGCCAAAAAAGCTCAGTGGCAGGGCTAGGAAAAGAGTTGAGTCTTCAATCTAGCCTCTGCCTTCTCTTCAGACACAGGGGATTTAGAGGTGCATGTCACAGGGTTTTAATTTAGTGCAGCATCCTCCACGCCTTTATAAAAGGAGGCATCTTTCATTCAAAAGTAAGAGAACAGACTTACTTTTGGCTTCTCTGCAGCCTCCTCCCCTCTCCAAACCACAGCTCATTGTTATTTATTCAAAACCAGTAATTTAAATTGCCAATTAAAACCAGATTTTTATTTCAAGGCTGCCATACCCCAAACCACAGTGCTTTTTAACAAAAACACCCTAGTGCTGCTGACAGGCAGCAGCCACATGGGCTGGCTGTCATTTTAACAGGATCACATTAATTCCATGTGCAGACCAGAGAAATGTTCTGCTTAGCAGCACCAAACATTTTTATTACCTGTATCTGAAGATGATAAAGTTTTGCTGACTGGAGCACCATGAGAATGGAGGGCTTCAACAATGAAATCCTTTTCAGTCACCTTTACTTTAACTGGAGTTTTCACAGGAGAATCTGAGGACCAAGTGTTTTGGTTATTTGAACTGGTCAAGACATTTTTCATCGTGTTAATAATAATTTATTATAACCTGAACAGTTATGCCTGTTCAAATCGTGCTTGAGAAAATTGTTTACCAGAAATTCTCAACATATGTTCTCTGGTAAACCTGACCCTAAAAGGCCAGTGAAGTGTGAGAATTTTTTTTTAAATTTTTAAATGTTTAAAACACTGAAGAATGTTTTTAAACATTCTACTGTAACACATTAGACAACACCCACTTAAATAAAAGATTTGCCTTAACAACTTGAAAGAACACAGATCCTTGTGATGCTTCACACGAAGACTGTTCACAGGTTGTACTTCTACAATTTTCCCAAGAAAAACTGGAAAATCTGCTCCTGGAGGACATGCTGAAAAGTATTCTGTCACCAGGTAACACCAAGCTTCATCAGAGATGCTAAAGCAGATCAGGGTTAGAAGGCACAGGATGGTTTGTTATCTGCAAACCTCTGATATATTTGCCACGTGAAAAACCATCCTCCAAAATCCAGCCCTTCTACATTATCACACCATGGTGAAGATTTACAGAATGAAAAAAAAAAATTAACTGCTTCTCTTGTAAGAAACAAGTTTTGGTGAAAATTACAATTCTAATTCTGGAGAATACGAACAACAACCCCACCCCAACACATCAGAGAACTCTGGAACTGGTGCTTCCCTGACATCCCAGTCCCCAGTGCTTCTCCTGGTGCCCATGGAGGAACACAGGAAGGTGTGGAGAAGCTGACCTGTGCTCAGGGGGGAGGATCTCCCCTCCAGACGAGGTTTGGTTCTCACAGCAGTGACAGTGGTGACCACAGTCCCACAGGGCATCACCGTGCGGTCCTTCTCGATCTTGGTGGCCAGCACTGGAGAGGAGACCTGCCTTGCCTTCAGCTCACTGGGCTCTATAAAAGAGAACTAAGGAGACAAAAAACACCACCTCAGAAGCACAGTCAGGCAGGAAGGACTCTGTTTCTAGCTGGTACTCCTTTTAGGTTTTGCTGAGCCAAATTCAAGAGTTAATTCTTTCAACGAGACACTGCTGGAATCTGAAATGCAGGGAACTTTCAGAACTTTGGGCCTGGAAACCAAAGCTTAGAATTAAACCCAGGATTTGATCTGAGGCCTTGGAAAAGGTTCCCAAACTGAGGTGCTGGAAGGGAGAATGTGGATTTGTAGTTTAAAGCAGAGACAAATTAAGTTAAGAAGAGGAAAGTTTAGAGTTTTAGAGTTTAAGATATAGAAAAAATAAAAGTAGCTACAAAGGTAAACAAGACGTTTAGAATGCAGCACTGTAGGTTTGTGTCTCATAACAGAATTGGCTAAGAAAGCTCACACTGTAGCGTGAGTCCATAAGACAAAATATTTAAGGACTGGGTCAAAAACATAAATATCCTTGTTGGCAGTGTTTTATTGGTCAAAAAATCCTTAAAAGGTCTTGTAAGTAGAGGTCTTGTGACCTTCTGAACCATGCAGTAAAGATGTGAGCCAAACACATCTTCCTGTCTATGCAGAAGACAAGAAAAATAAACCCCACCATCCAAAACAACTCAGAGACCCCATCTCTCAATTCCTTCCAAAATCCCTTAAGACACAAACACCCTGCCACCAGAACAGGCTGCTCTGACTCAGCCACAAGGCCAAGCAGTTCCTGAAGGAACAGAAGCCCCCCAAAGCCCCAGGGCCAGCAGTACCTCTGCAGTGACAGAGCCCAGCCCGGGCCCTGGCTCCGAGCTGCTCAGTGCAAAGCTGTGCTGGCCACAGGGCTGCTTCCTGAACAGGTCCAGAGGGACAGTCACCTGCCCGGATAAAGGACCTGCAAGGACAAAATCAGCAAGGTCAGCCCAGATCTAAGCTGCCAGGACGTGTAAGGGAGAGAATATAGGAAGGGAGGAGAAAAATTCAGGCGAAAAAATCGCAGTAACTGGTTCTACACCACGGGGAAGAGAAGTGGCATTTTACAGCTTTTTTGTCATTTTATGACTATTCCTCAGCCTGGGCTAATACTGTGAAAGAGGAAAGAATGGAACCACGAAATATTACTTATTTACTGTTGTTTCTGGCCGTAATTTTCCCCTTTATATGCAGAATGTCTAGGGGAAAAAGGAAACAACTGTTAGGTCCTTGGACAATCTCCATAACCAGTTTCTGCATCTTTCATTTCAGAGGGCAATCTGGAGTCCTGGTTAATTGGTATATCACAAAAATAGTGTTTAATTTGAACTTTAGTAAGACTTCAGCAATTCTCTTGTTCCTCCCCTGACTTTATCAGCTCCACTAGACCACAACAAATTATTAGCCAAGGTACAGCATGATTTCAGAGATGAAATCCTATTTTTCCGTGCAAAGCAGAATGTTTAAAAACAATAAATACCTACACTTCACTGGCCTTTTGGGGTCAGGTTACCACAGAACATGTGCTGAGAATTTGTATTAAACAATTTTCTCAAACACTTACAATTTGAACAGGTGTAATAAACTCTTGCTATACCTGCATTATACAAGTAGGGATCTACACTGTATTCACATAACTCAGCACTCTGCTCATTAATTTACTTTGAGTCTTCTACTGAAGTGTTTTGGAGAAGAACAGCTCAGCAAGTAGGGAGGGGAAGAGGGGGAGGAAGAGAATTGTCAGTGCAATCCACTGGGACCTTTTTCTTCAGGAAACCAGGCTGAAAGTTAGAATGCAGAACATTCCTGGTGTTATCTGAAGGACTAAAGATGCTTAGGTACAGTTAAGACTACATTTTGTCCAAGAAAAACATTAGTTTGCTGACTCCACATACGTATTCTTTTAAAAATAAAAAATAGCATCAACATCAGAAATTTTTTAAAGCTTTTGACTTTCCAATCCCTCCAATAATTATGCATCATAAACAAGGTATTGCACAATTTTGTATATCTAGATTAGTAAAAATAATTCTGAAACAACAGAATTGAGTTGTAAAAATGTTTGAGCACCCCTGTTTTATATTTAATCCAATGTAATCAGACTAGGAGTGTTTTACACCTGATTGTGATTTTCATACCTGAACTGTAAGGCACTCTCTGGGACTTGAAAAGGAAGGATTTACAGTTAACCCCCATGATTCCCCTTCAGCCACAGAAAAAACTCAAAAGCTTAACTTGAAACCAGAAAGGGTCACAGTGGATCTGTTAGGTGTTTAAAAGATGGAAAAATACAGGATATCAGCACCTGGGAGAGTCAGTATGTTTACTATGTTGAGAAAGAAACTCAAATATTCTCTGTTAACCTTAACCCAGGCACCTGGTCAGTGTATTTTCCTTCCACCCATGAGTTCTGACAGATCTCACAGTCTCTGTGGCCACCCAGAAATAAAAGGGGACTTCTGCCAACACTCAGCAAAGCTCACATGCTGATCATGCAAAATAGCTCAGTCTTAAATACTTACTATCCAACTTTCCATCTTCTACTATTTGCAGTTGCAACACTTTTGATTTGGCACTTAGTTCACTGTGAAGGAAACAAAACCAAGTTAGGTCTTTGCAGCCCAAGCAGATTTTCCTTCCCATGCAGGTTTTCCCCTTTCCCCAGCTTTTCTCAGCCCCCTCCAAGCCAAACACTGCACCTTGCAGGTGGGTAAGAGTGACTGAAGGGATCACAGTAAAAAACCATGGCCTGGGTGCCTCCTCCCCTTTTGCACAGGTTCAATTTGTTGAATTTCAGAGGATTTTCTTCTTCCCAGGAGCTGACAAACACTGCCCTCCAAGCTGAAGATGGTTCCTGGTCTGACTGCTACACCACAACACCAAAAAGCTTTCTTTCTCCTGGCAGGATCAAATTTGTAAGTCAGGATGCTGGAACAGGCTCAATCAACATCCCTGTCTACAACAGGATACATGCCAGAAAACAAAAGTAGTTACAGCTTTAAATGACAAGAGTCAGTATCACTTTTCCAAAACAAGACTCAAGGATGCTGCAAGCCAACAAGAGGTGTTTCTGTGTGACAAAACCCAGGTGAACTATTCTCAGAATTACCCATGTGGTACTTCCTAAGATGGACTAGACAACAGATACAAAACTTTTCCTCTGACTGACACAGTGGAGCAAACTGGGTGCCTGCTGAGGAACCCTGCAGTAAAACTTTATTTTGCACCCTTCTCAGCAGGCACATTCTGCCAGAAACCCTCAGGGCATGCAAACATGTATTTCATTTTGCCATGTCCCTGTTTCAGGATGGTGTGATCCTGGCTGCAGACACCCCACCTCCATTAGATGCTATGGCACATTATCTATGCTGCAGATTTTAAGTTTTTCCCTGCCATTCCCACACTTCCTGCACCCCAAAACTTGGAAAGTAGCACCTTGGTGGCACTACTGCTGCTCTACCATGAAGCTAAAGCAGAGTCTGGCATGGTGGTCAGTCCAGTGGTGTTCAGAGTGGAGGATATTTTTGGCTCTGAAGAAAGAAAAGTGCAGAGGTTTGTGTGTGGGAACTTGAAAGAAGTTCAAAAACCCCTGCCAAAATCCTAATCATTTATCTGTAAAAGCCCCCAGGCTTACCTCATGTACTTCTGAAAAGCAGTGTGGAAACCCCAGCATTATTCCTAGTGTCAAGGCCAAATTCCAGCCAAGTTAATCACATCCTGCCTGCCCTCTCTCAGCTATTTCAGTTGGAAAAGGGTATTATTCTTACAAACTTCCTGTCCCAAACTGCTGGGAACTTGTCTGCTCTGCAGCCCTGAGCAGGGGTGCTGTTCCACCAACAGATGGCTGAAGTGAATCACAGACCCACTGGCTGAAGCACTTTGTGATACTTCAGAAAACAAAGTTCATCCCTGAGTCCCTCCTTTCCTAAACTCATGCACCTCAGAAGCCATTTTTGCTCTGCTGTTAGAAAGTGAAAATAAAAATAGTTTTAGAACTGTTCACTTCTGACCTTATTTATTACAGCTGTGTGAATCACAGAATACTGTGTAGGCTGCCTGAAAGTCCCTTTTTTTGTTCTACAGGAGAAAGAAAATCTAGCTAAGTTTTACACTCCCTTTTTAATCATGGCCACCATTCTTTTAGATGCTCAATTGTATTTGCACATTTGTTTTTCCCACTCAGGGGAGTGAATGAAAAAACATTAGATTCCTTCAAATGCAGTTTTCACAGTAAAGTGACCTCAAAACCTTGCTAACAAAACGTAGTAAGACCTAGCAAAATCTTGCTAGCTTTTAGGCAGCTAAACCTTTGCGACCTAAAAGAAGTGCTAACACTTCTTTTCTGGCACTGTAGGAAAGCATGAGGTGATTTATTATGCCTGTGACTGCTGTCATTTACTAGAATCATGTCTCTGCCATGGACACCTAGAGACCTGTATCTCATATCCATGCAGAGGGTAATTAGATCTCCTGAAGTCCCCACCAGCTCCAGATTTCTCTGAGGCCACACAGAGAAAGTCCAAGATGGACCTATTTCAAAATGCCACTCGTCTCTCACACAGTTCAAGGAAAAAAAGGTGCTTTAGTGTAAAAGTATTCTCAGTAGGTAAGTTACTTACAAGATAAACTCTTCCTTCCAAAAGGGATGTGCAGCATTTTTGGCTACAGAGCTGGAAAACTTCTGCATAGGGTCATTCAACTGAACTATACACACAAGGTCTGTGCTGCCTATAAGGGAAAGAAAAATCAGCAGCCAGTTATTAATGCTCTGTCACCAAGAGGCCACTTACTGCAAAAAAAAAAAAACCCCTTTCCTTGCACACTGCACTTCTGAACAGACTTCTGCAGACACTTTCTCACCCTCCCACAGAATAAATGCCTTCCCTTGGTTTGTACACCCAGGACATTCACGGCAAAGGTCACCATTGCATCACTGCTGTCTTATGAACTACCCTACACACTGTGAAACATGACAGCCCCATTTAAATCCTGCCATGAAGCAACAAAACGCAGGCAAAGAACGATCCAGAAAGATGGGGAGACAAAGAGTGAGCAGGTGATGTTGTGGGTGTGAGGTGGGCAGGGAGTAAAGTTGTTTCCAAGCTGCTTAAAAAACCCTGAAGTTTCCTAAGTTCCTCCTGGCCACAGTCACAGTGGTTTATCTGGACATGAAAATAAGCTTTTTCTGCTGGCAAGTGACTGATGACAGCAGTGCTAATTCACAGCGGTTTGTGCACTGTGGTTTTTAACAAGTTTTAAAGCACTGCTGCAGACTTATCTCTACCTTGATCTCGGAATTTGACAGTGTTGCAAATTGGCATATTAAGAGTAGTTCTACTGCTGCTCCAAGGGGAAATAGTTTGCCTGATGTGTTCCTCTTAAAACAGTTTCTTTAATATGGCTTTCACAGCATCAGAAATAATTTAAGCCCAGACTTGCAACACATCAAGGAAAGCAACAAAAAGCTCAGTACTGACTGTGTGCGAAGCAAACAAAAGATGCTGCCCGCAGTTCTCCAGAAGAATCTGGGTTTGCATTTGCTATGAGCAGCCCTCAGTTGTTCTCTGGGGATGCTCTGGGATCAGCCCTACCTCAGGCACAGAGGCAGCCTGGGCTCGGCAAGGTGATTAGAGGAGACAAAGCACTGTGTACACACAGCTTATTTGGGATCCGAGCTGACCCCAGAGTAAGCAGCTGAGCTGCTTTCACAGGGGCTGAGCCTGAGCTCATGGACCTGGGCTGGCTTCTGCTCCCCCAGAAAGTGTCTCTGAGCCTGGTCCTGCTGCCACGTCCCCAGCCCAGGGCAGGGACCCTGCACAGCCCTGCCTGGAACTACACCTGAGCCACAAACCAGCTGTACCCAACAGGCTACTGCAGCTTTTCTGCCCTGCGGCAGGGACCCTGCACAGCCCTGCCTGGAACTACACCTGAGCCACACTGCAGCTTTTCTGCCTTGATGTAAACAATTAACTGCTTTTTCCTCACCAGCAGAAATCACTTTTGCCCTAAGTGATTCCCTGTAGAGCACGTAGCACAAAATCTAGGGTGACCTTTGTTTACATACACAAACTAAGGAGATAAAAACAGGGACCAGAGTTCTGCTACTGGCTACTCACCAGCTGAACTAAGATATCTACAGGAGAGCCAGAGCTCCTGTAAACCCTGTCAGCATCCATCAGTCCTCCATGGTTTCATCAGCATGGACAAGGTGCCCCTCCCCAGCCCCCTGTGCCTGAAATACTGCACAGTCCCATGGAGCCTGGGTTCCCACAGGATAATTCATTATTCATTATATGTTAGGGAAGGGAATATTAATTAAAAGTCAGCAAGTTATGTCCAGAAGCCAGCACCTTTCCAGCTGTGCAGGATTCTCACTGCATTTCAAGTGTACCAGTTAAACCCCAGTATGAAGCTTTATTTCTCATCCTCAGCTCCAAATGTTTACACTTCAGGAGCTGCTGGGGAACCAGCAAAATTCCCTCCATCTCCTGTCAGAATGGCAAATGGGGATTTTGCCTCCCAACAGCTGTGTTCCCAGAGCAGAGCACATGAATTGTCTCTTTTTCCTCTTGTTTTTTGGGAAGGTGCAGTGATTTTCAGAAGGTGAATCTTCTGTTCTAAGCACTGTATGCACACAAAGATATCTCATCTCATCTCATCTCATCTCATCTCATCTCATCTCATCTCATCTCATCTCACGACTTCTAAAGCGAGGCAAAATGACCCAATCTTTTGGAAAGTTTAGTCTGCACTACAAAATTGTAGAGTAATAATAAATCATAGAATGGTTTGGGTTGGAAGGGACCTTAAAGCTCATTTCATTCCAAACCCCGTGCTGTGGGCTGGGACACTTTCCACTCAACTGGGTTGCAGTTGCCAGCATATTTTATTGATAAAGGACATTTACAGCCAAGAGTTCCAGAACTGCTTTAAAAATAATTTGGTCTTTTTTATAAAAAAAGAAAAAAGCTCTGCAGAGATTTTTAGGGAGATCACTTCCAACCAGGATGAGTGAAGCAGCATTACACAAGACTCTAGGGCAGAAACCTATTACCTCTAACTGAAAAAAAAGGAGAACAGCAAGCAGGATATATTTATCTAAAACTACTGCCTTGCCTAATTTAGCAGCCACAAGCTTCCATTAAAATCCTGTTATGGAATTGTTTAATGGCCACAAACTAAACAGAGCCTCCAATGTGTATTTCTGCTGAGAGAATCTGAGCTGTGCCTCAATCTGCACTTGGACAAGTCTGAGCCTTGCAAGACAGGCCTGGTGCTGCTTTCCAAACCCAACACTAACTACACCAGGCAGTTTCCTCTTTCTTGGCTTCATTCTCCACTTGCAAGAGGCACCTTCCTTCTTTACCTGCAGAGGTACTTCATCAGGGGAAAATATCCCTGACAACAACAAAAAAATACCTTTCAGGAGCTTCTAATACAGGAGGAGAGTTTGAGATATATCTGCAAATCACTCTGAAGAAAGAAAAATAAGGTAACATTGAATCAAGCCAATTGATTGCCAGCAGCTAATGGAGAGCTGGATTTGAGCCCCTCATCTTGGGTACAGCCAAAGTGAGAACTTTTTAGAAATTAAAACTGAAAGCCAGAAAATAATCAGCCAGCTTTATATACATGTGGTCATTTCAATCTGTTTTCAGCAATGATGGATTTCTGTACAAGAAGAACAAGATGCTTAAATACTCAGATAAACCAAAATATACATTAAGTCAGCAGTGGCACAGGTTGCCTAGAGAAGCTGTGGCTGCCCAGTCCCTGGGAATGTTCAAGGCCAGGCTGGATGGGGCTTTGAGCAAGCTGGGACAGTGGAAGGTGTCCCTGCCCATGGCAGGGGGTGGAATGAAATGAGCTTTAAGGTCCCTTCCAACCCAAACCGTTCTGTGATTCCATGAAATCTTCTTCAGAATACAGAAATTTCTTTGGAGAGCAGGCTGTAACCCACAACTTCCACATTACCTCAGCTGAAAGGACAGTAAGAAAACCCAACCCAGGGCTGCCTGAAGTGCAGCAGCAGCCCTGGGGTGTGGTACCTGCAGCACGGAGATCGCTCGGCTTCACCGCGATGTTCCTCACCAGCAGCTTCAGGTCGTGAGCCCTCGGAGGCTTGGGAGGACTCGTGCCCTGAGGGAGAAGGCTCGTGTTCTGTACATTCTGCAAAAGGCAACCAGGACAAGGGGCACTGTGCAGATGCCAGCACCAAAGCCTGGTGCCATGCTGGCACAGGGAAGCAGAGGTGAGCTGGGCTGGAACACCAACAAAGCCACGCGGGAGGTGGGGCCACAAAGCCTCCACTGCCACGGGCTGTGCTGTTCTAAACGTGTGTCCCAGCTCTTGTCACTGAACACTCTCAAATTTACTCAGCTGTGAGTCATGAATATGTAATAAAAGCATGAAGGACACTTCTCAAAAGATTTTGGAAGGAATGAGCCTTACCTGAACCTCCTTTGGATCTGCAGGCCTCACACTCAACTCTACAGATGGAGAAGCTGAGCTGAAGAGGTCCTTCAAGACATCTATGAGTGTTTCAGATATTGCACATGTCCCTGCTGTCTGTCCCTATGAGGAAACAAACAACCAGGCTTCTCAAAACTCAGAAGAAGTTGAGTAAAAATCAATTTGGTATTTATCTAAACCACCAAAGTCATCTAACATCAGCTCTGTCAGAGAGAGACACATGGTTTCTGTTGCCAACAACAGAATTTAACAACAGATAATGAAAAGAATTACTTAAATTGCTCCGTTATGCTTTAAAGGAAAGCTAGAATTAAACACTGAAAAACTCATGCTGTTCTGAGAGTTAGGAAGACACAGCTGTTAGCCACAAAACCAGAAGTTTCTTTAACAGTTTTTATCTTATGATGGTGTTTTAAAGATTCTGCACTGCTTTGTCCTCCCCTGAGAGAGCAGATCAGGTCATCAGATAAGCAGATCTGCAGCGTTCCACTGATTTAATGGGAGTTATGCCAGCTTGCAGCAGCTGAGAAGAAACTAATCCTGTGCTGCACTGAAAAAATTATTATAGCATCTCCTGGAGGTCTTCAGCCTTGCTGAAAAGTGCAGTATATGGACAGAGCCGTGCTGCTCTGGGACACTGAGTTGTAGTTTGCCCATAAAAAAGTCTCATGGCCATCTGTGCTTAGCACCACAACCTCTGAGGGGTCAGAACACACCACAGATTTTGTGCACACACATGGAGCTTCACATGATTAATTCTAAGGTGTATGAAGGGACTAAACTGCCCCTGCCCTGCCTGTGCTCCTGGAGAATGCCTGCTTTTCACAGCAGGCTCCTCAGGAATTTCTGTCTGCTCAGGTACCTACAGGGCACAGATTTTAAAATCAAGCTGTCCCAGAAAGGACGGTCTGAAACACAACAGCTCTGAAATCTCACTGAGGTTTCTTTTCTAAAGGAAAGACTGAAGTAGGAGACAAAGATCTGACCTAAAAACAGCGGACCCATCCATCTTTTTTCATCTGATACCACACTGAGAGACTTCACTGATGTGCAGTTTGCATGACATGTCAAAGAGACTGGCAGTAACAGCCTTTCCCAGCTACCCAGGGGTTACAGAAACATTCAGGGTGTTTCACAAAAAATCCCAGGAATGCTGTGAACAGAAATCCTGTTGCACTGCCTTCTGACCTAACTGGCCTTTGATGACATGTTCAAAACATACAACAGCATTGGCCAGTCCCACAAAAATCTGCTGCATTTACACCCTGTGCCCTCAAATAACCACCAAGGAAACAGGTAATACTCATTCACTTTAATAAAGATCATAGTAAATTAGGCTTTTTAAAGCCTCAGTAACAGCAATTTCATTACTTAAGTCACTTAAATAAGCAGATAAATTATGGTTAGTCTTCATTGTTTTGGAGGTAATTTCCCTCCCCTACTCTTACCCAAATTGTAAAATTGCTTTGCCATCAGCCTAATGTGACATCTGTTATTTAACAGTAACAACAGCAACCTCAGTCACTGGACTCCTATTCATAGGTATTTGCTGTTGTTTCCATAGTTATTTGGAAAGGAGATTGATTAAAGAGCCTCCTGTCAGCTCTGGCTCATTCTTAGCCATCCTTTTTTTGGAAAGTTACTCTCCACCACAACTCCCTCAACAAGACAAACCACAATGGCTTAACTGCCACCCCAAAATGATAAAGACAACAGGTTTCACTTTGGGTTTGATTTGGGCTAGGGGTGTACACCACAGCCAGCCTGGGGCACACCAGCACATGATGTAAATTGTGTAAATCCAAACCCTACCAGTCAGCCAGGTTGCCCAACACAACTCAGGTTTACCCAGGCATTACCAAGAGAAAATGGGTTATTACACCCAGCTTGTGTGATGTCAAAACCACCGTGCAGATAATCACAAGTAATTAGAGGTATTTATTTGTACACACAGTATTGCTTCTGAAGGAGGAAGAAAACAAGACACAAAAGCTGACATTGAAGTTTAGGAGCTGGAGCAATTTCTCAGGTATAGCTTGCTCACAGGCTTTAGCCCTTTGTTTATTGCCTCTCCTCTTCCATAAGTGCTAATACAAACTTCAAAAGTGAAAATAAAGCCCTGCAATGAATAAAGAACTTAACAGGCTCACTCTAAACATGCAGGCAAAGCAGAACAGGTGCAACTCTGCAAAGCTGGACTTGGGCACCCAGCAAAAAGCTGATTGTGAAGTCCAGTGACTGCACCAGAGTCATCTGTGTTTGTCAGGAAGGATTTAATAGTTAATGACTCTTCAAATGTGGATAATCAACATGCCACCCCAGCATATGAAGGTCATTTACATGCTGCGTGTGCATGGTAAAACCTACATTAAAACACACTTCAAAAGGCTTGTCTGTCTTTAGTTATGAGTGTCACATTTTTATAGACAAAAGCTGTGGTAATAAATTATTATGATTGTAGCTCTCTCAGTACAGGTCTTTAGAAGCAGCTCTACAATAAAATTATTTTTTAACAAGGCCTTCAGTCAAAAAAAACAACTTCACAAAACACAAATAAGTCTTCCCCCACAGCTGTAGGAAACAGTTAAATCACCACATTTGTGCCAAAAATAAAAACTGTGAAGGGTCAAAGGCAGAAGAGAATCCAAGTCAAGATGGAACTCTTGCAGGGAATGGCCCAATGAATCAGTGTCATACACACAAAGATCAGGTGCAACTCCAAAAGCATCAAAATATTTTTAGATCATCCATCATTTCCTTAAATAACTATATTTTTCACAGCTGTTTCTGATGCACTGCCAGACTTCAAAACTGATTTCAATTAGGGAAGGAGGAACGTTTTAATTGCTTTGATGGAAATACCACTACAACTGGGGATTTTTTTGTTATTTTAGAAGTGTTCTGAGAGAAGATATTTAGGAACAGACATTTTTCACACCTTGAATTTGGATGAAAGATGTTTGCAAAGTCATTTGTCTGTCAAATACAGACTTGTTTCAGTGATCTTGAGAGGTGTTGCTGGGTTTCAGAGGTGTAGGGATTTGATAGATGATCCATGGGAGATGCTTTACACCACATTTTGGACCAAGGGGATGGAGACTCATCTGCTCTACCACTACAACAAATAAAACTGACTGACCTCCTGCACTGCTGGCTGGATTTCAAAGTTGATTTCATCAGTGTTAATGAGGAACCACTCAACTTTGACATCTTCTCCTTTGTCTTTCACATAGAGCTGAAGCTGTGGACAGGAAAAGAGTTATTGGAGAGTTGTTGTGGTGTGCTGTAAGGAAATTGTAGGTCAATCTCCATGCTAAGGCTCAGCACAGGAAGAATGACACCAGTTTCTGAGTAGGTAACTTTAAAGTGACACTCTAAGGAGGCAGAAGTTGTTTGAGATTTGATATCAGTCAAACAAAGGAATTGTTCAAGATATCCAAGTAATCCACCCAACATGTTATTTAACCAGTCTCCTGAAGAGGCAGCTTAATTTCTGTATTTACCACTTGCCCCAGAGGGGAAACAAAAGGAAAGGAAGAGAGAGCAGCACTTAAGGCTTTACCTGCAGGTGGACTGGGGACAGCTTCACAAAACACGACTGAGCTTCGGCAGCCGCGGGTGGCGGGGCTGAGACAGCAACGAGGAATTTCACAGAATCCCCCACAACATTGCAAGAAACCACCTGGAGAAAAGAAAAGGATGAGAGGAAATGAAGGGAAAAACAACTCAGTCTTCAGAAGGTCTGGTGAAGGCAAGAAAGCAAATAAGAAAGGAATTTAAACTAGCAGAATTATGCTAAGTTGTACAAGTGGGAAATTTCTAGACAATTTCATTCATGTTCCCACCTCCTTCTGCAAATTCTTCTAAAAGCACATAGTTCAACTGTTCAAATCCATACATGAAATCTAATACCTGAAAATTATGGCATTTCCCAAAATTTCTTTTGTATTTTTACCTAATTCAGAAGTAACTCCTTGCCTGACAAGGGCTCCTTTCCATTTCACACATAGAGTATTAAAAGCTCCAAGAGGGCAAAGATGTTTGTTCTTCTTCCTCTTCTGCTCTGAGCAGCAGCTGATTTACCACACAATCTTTAGTTTAGTGAAACTAAAGAAAATGTGAAACTTTGGAATAAACCTGCTGCTACAGCAGAAGATCCTGTCTAAGTAATTCCAGCTCTCAGTGCCTAAGAAGGAGCAGGAGCCTTTAAGAATTTATTCAAACCTTTGACCAAACCAAGAAAGCCTGAAATGTGGTGACAAAGCCAAATGTCTGGGAAAAGTCTGAGTGCCACTTGACTGCAGTACACTTTTAGGAGCAGTAATTTAACTTGTTATCACACTGAGTTTGTAAACAGTGGACAGTTTTTGCTCCCTCCCTTCTGCAAACTGAGCTGCCATGCAAAATTCCTGGAGTGTGCACAAATTCCTGGAGGGTTCCTGGCAGCACAGGAAAGCCCATGGGGTGGAAGTCAGAAATTATTAATCACACCGCAGAGGCATGTTTGTTTTGCAAACAGATGTGCTGGTGGAGGAGAGCTGCTTGTCACTGTCCCTCTGTGGTTACTGTCCCCACTGACTCAGGCAGAGGGAACCAGGTCAATGCAATGCACAGACAAATAATTCCCTGCAAGGTTTGTCTGACAAAAACTCTGCATGCCGCTATTAAATTGTGTTTGTGCACTTGCTGCTCCACTTACGGGCACTGGAATTGAAGCTGAAAGCTTTGAGAGGAATCATGTAACTCCTGGAAGATCCTTATCAGTCTCTCCTTAAATACATTTCATCTCCCTGGGCTCTCTGGGGTACATTTTAAGGATGGCCAGGGCTTTATCAAGGGCTTGAGTACATCCATTAAGGTAGAGACTTAATTACAAAGGAGCAGGGGGTGGGGAGGTGGATGTGACAAATAAAAATCCCAACCACACCCACAAGCAGTAAGATTTGCCTTTTCAGGTTCTATCTTTGCAAATTATAGTTTAGAAGTGGACAAATGAGTCTTCCTCACCTCTCCCCTTTCCCAAAGTGCAGATTCCTTCAGAAGTGATTTGTGACCTTAATCCCACACAAACAACACCAACACCCAGTATTATGGTAAAATAGAAAGGATTTTTAATAGCTAACAAGAACAAAGAGCCCAGCTGCTTCCAGCTGCTTGTTTTACTTGCAGCTGAGATGAAACACAGAATCTCTCCCTTCATTCAGACTGACACAGTGACTCTTTAAAGACTTTGAAAAGGAAAAGGTTCTTCCCTCTTTTTTGAGGAAAAAGGAAGAAAAAGGACAGGTCTGATGCAAAAAACTGCTGCCACTTCCATATCCTAAATGCAGTGTTTTATCATCCATACAGGTTTTTTCCACACATCCATAAGAAGTTCAATGCATTCAGAACAAGTTGGACTTGCTGTACACTCTGCAATGCAGAGCCATTCATCTGGAATTTCTGGATGTCCAAGAGCCAAGGTTGCCAGGTACGTGGTTGATTAATGTTTTTAAAAGAAATAAAAGTGTGGCCAGAGAGTTGGCAACTGAATGTGCCACTTACTTCTTAATCATGTTTAATTCCAAGTAAAGGATGGAAACACACACTGCAGGTGGCAGAACTTTCATTTTTCTTTCTGCATTTTGTCAAGAGATGCTAAATCAGTGTTTTATGTGTATTTTTACCATTCATTTCAAAGCCAGACCAGTGAAGTTTAGACTTTCAGTCTCCTTGATTAATTTATTTTCTGCCAATGACATCTACTAAGCCCTACTCCCCTTCTGCCCTCACTTTTACTAAAAAAATTGTGGCACTCACATACAGCCACCTGTCAATTTTTAATCCAATCATCAAAAGGAGTGGTTCCATGTTTATAAATGGAAAATAATATGTATTTAAGTCAGGTGAACCCCTTTGTTGTGGGAGCAGGATGGATGATGCAGGCAGAATGCTGAGAGAAGCAGAATTCTGGGCTAGAATTTGAAGAGAAAGCGGCTTTGTTTTCATCTCCGATGCTGCCACAAGTGGTGAAAAGGTGATTAAAGAGACTGCAACTGCTGCTTCCCTTGCTGAGTGACATTCCTTTAGAAGTGCAGCAGGTGATTTTGATAGACCCAAGCAGAAATATGTAGGCCACTTCCCCCATGGCAGGAACACAAAGAAAAACACTGAAGCCTCCTGCGCTCCTTTTCCCCCTCCTTGTTCCAGCCTGCTTCTTCAAATTCATTTTCTTTGCACAGACGAAGAGCTGGAGAAGGGAGGGCCAGGCAAAGCAGCCCTTTCTTGCTGGCAGGAGGAGAAAGAGGAAGGATAGGTGTTCACAAGAAAACAGAGGAGCCTGGACTGATAGGAAGAGAGTTCTTCAATTTCATTTATATTTCTCATTCTCTCTCCCACTCCCCTTACCAGAGACATCCCCAGTTATCAACCCTTTGTTTTAGAGTCTAGAAAACCTGTCACTTTTCTAACAAACTGTTCTTCAAAAATCAAGCCCTGCACAGCAACTGGGATTAGCTGATTCTGAGCCCCCAGAGGGGTCACCCCCCAGCTCCTCTTGTGATCCTACCTCTGGGCAAGACACATCTCCTAAATCAGCAGAAATAGGGTGAGGTGAAGTAGCAGCACAAAGAAAGCAGTATCAAGGTATTTTCTGCCTCCAGCACCTCCCTTGGAACAAACACCCTTCTCTCCATGTGCTTTGGGGATCTCCCATGGAAGGAGTTCCCAGCCCTTCCTCAGGTACCTTTGTGTCCCTGCTCCTCCTCAGTCCTCTGCTATCCCTCCCCACGCACAGCTGGTACTTAATCACCCACTGCCAGGGTTATTCCTGTTGTTTCCAGCCTCTCCTCTTCATCCCTGACCTGACATCCTCATCATGGGATGAGCTGCAGTGGCCAAAACTCCCAGACCTGGCTGGGCTCAGTTGCCCACATGCAAAATGCTGGCACCCAGCTCCACTGAGCTGCAGATGCTGTGACACAACCTGCACACATATGTAAAACTCTGAGTACAATTATCCTAAAAGCAATTCTCTTCCAGATAAGAAACCACAGGAACACAGGAGACTGAAAAAGCACTGTAGTTTAAGCCAGACTATTTCTCTGAGAAAGTCAAGTATCCAAACTCGTGTACTCACAGCTATTAAAACCCTTCCCCCACTTTGCCCTCCCCCTCTATATCCAGACTTTTTCCCTTTGCAGTTCCTCTGGACAGGCTTCAAAATCTCAGTTTCCCTTCCTGAAGTAGCAGCAGAAGCTGCTTCATCTCAAGAAGCACCATGGTGCCCCTGCTCCTCACACATGGTGCCCTCTTGCCTTGAGGTTTCAGTTTTGGCACTGGCACCCCATTAATTTGTGCATTACATGTTCCCTTTTCTTTACTCTTCCCTCCCCAAGTGCAGCAGCAGGTTTCCTCCCTGGCTGTGACTTCAGGGGGAAGTTCTGACAGCCCTGATGGAGAACACCTCACCTTCCCCAAGCCCTGACCACACCACATGTGTTTGTAAAACCCCCAGCAGTACGGGCCTTGATTGCCTTTCTGTTTGCTTTCTAGAAGGAAATTCTTTTTACTGCACTTGGTATTTACTTCCAGAAACAGCAGGTTACTTGAGGTTACTCAGTAGTATGTAAGTAACACAAATATTTAACATTTTCACAAGAGAATCAGAATTAACATTGAGGCAGCCACACAGTGAAAGCTGCCTTGATCTCACTGCAAGATTTAGGACCCTCACAGTTTCCCATCTGTCTCACAGGGCTCTACTATGAAAAGGCTCTTCTTTTTGGCATGGAAAACTTATCTTGTCAATGGCCACACAGACAGTTTGTGTGCTTGGCTTAAAACCTCACCACAAGAAAATTTTTCAAGTCAAAAACTTCTGCCTTTTGACAGTCATTAGCACTCAGCTGTTTAGAAGAATTACATGATCTCCTTGGTTACCAGAGCCAATTCTTTCATTTCTTCTGGGGTTTTTCCAGCTTCTTCTCCACTCCTTTACCCAAACAATTGACAAAGTGACCAGGGCAAATGAAGGGGAGATGACAAATGCAATGCCTAACCCAGGCACAGGCAGGTGTGGATTTTTAGGAGCCAGTATCAAACTGAATTTGCCTGTAAATACAGTGAAAACCTCAGACCAGTTTTCCAAATGGTAATAAACACCACGGTGAAGGCAGGGTGAGGGATGGACTCAGTGCAGGAGAGAGAGTTTCCATGTCAGCAACAGAAACAAAGCAGAAGTTGATGGAACATGTGAATTTATCCACTCCTTTGAGACCAACACATTCAAATTCAAATAGGTGGAAAAAATGGGGAATGAAATAAACAAGCAGAGTACAAGGAGACAGGACAGGAAAGATTTTCAATCCACCTATGAACATCAAACAGTGCAAAGACAGGAAGCAATACTTATATTTCAGAAAGGAGAATACAAATCAATACCAGAAGTAGAATTGCTAGTTTGGCCTCACTATCATGCAAGCCTTTCCAAACCATCTGAGACACAGCACAGCTGGAAGACACAGAGACCAAGAGGAGACAGAAAACTCCAGGAGGGGTTTGCCAGTCTGTGCTGTGGTAGCTTGGACAGCAATTCACTTGCAGAGACAGTTCAAGGTGCTAAAGCTTCCCTGATCCCTGTGCCAAGCTGGCAGATGTAGCACAAGCCTATAGGAGGCTCACACACATCTGCAGCAGCAGCTGGAAGACAGAGCCAAACCCAGGATCACCTCCAGTGAAGCAAACAAACCCCACCCCAATGTCCTCCCCTGACCAGGCACTCAGTTCTGAAGAAGGCTGGATCATAATGTTGTCTTCTTTACTTCTGTAGGCTCATCCCACTAACAATTAAGCTTTTACTCCATCATTCCCCCATTAAGGTGGATTGGGATGTTTGAAAGGGAGAGGACAGTACAGTGAGCAGGGAGGTGAAAGCTGGAAATAGGTTACCCAAGATTCTCTCAGGCACCAAACCTATCACATAGTTACAAGTCCAAAACACCTCAGGAAACACCTGAAAGAAAATGTGATGCTCAAAAAAAGCACGCTGGGAAGCAGCAACATAAAGGAAGATTAGGTCCTCACACAGGCAAGCTGAAAGACCTTGAAACACAGGAGAGGAATGCAACACAAATACCTAGAGAGAGTGTGTGTAAGAATTAACAACTCCTGCTCACAAAAAGGATAGTTTATTATCAGGACAGCACCACAGGGAGAGAGACCTTGATGCAGCAAGGCACTCATAGCGTGAAGCAGCCACAGGAGAGGCAGACTGGAGCCCAAAACCCCTCAGGAAAGTACTTCCAGAGCCAAAAAGAAGCTGCCTTCTTGCATTGTGAGACCTTACCTGTAGGGCTGTGTGGCCCTTTGGCCACCAAATTCAAAAACATGGATTTAATTGGAGCTGCTGCTGAGAGTGGGTGCATAGGAGAGACTCAGGAGACAGGACAGTATTGTAAAAGGAGATTTAAGGAGCAACTTATGCAGGCAAGCTAAACAAATGCTGGAAGGAAATATAATCCCTTCATAATACATTTACTGACAGCAAGAACCATGAAAGAAGAGTAAACATATTAAGAAGAAAGGATTATATTAGTGCAAAAACTAAAAAAAGCCAAGGAGAAAAATCTCCATGGGCTATAATTCCATCTAGGCTTGTAAAAAAAACCCCAGTCATTAAAGCAGCAAAGGCCTGGCATGGCTTTTGAAGCAAAATGGGGAGTTAAAAGACAACAGGAACTGTACATCACAGTTGGGGTAGTTCACTCCACCAAAAATAATCAGAAATAAACATCAGGAATGGTCCCAGTTAGGAGTGCAGCAGTGACATTAAAGGAATGGCACTCTGAAAGGATTTTAACCCCTTTCCATTTGAGTATGAAGCAGAAAAATAAAGGGAGACTTCTATCACAGCCTGCTCCATCCAACCCTCTGTGCCAAGTCCCCAGCAAGAGAATCCTCTTTTTCATTGCCTTTTTTGTTGCTGTTTCTGTTGTGAAGTTCAAGTCCTCTGAAAATAGACTGCACTAATGGAAAGGCTGGCAGAAAAAGCTAAGACCAAGAATATTTCTAATGTTTACTTTATTAAAACAAAACAACCAATACCACACAATGAAAACAGGACACTTCATTCTATATATTTAGCTCTGGCCCAAAATTGGGGTGAAGGCAACACATAAATAAGGCTTTATCACGGGGCAGTGTGGTGTAACCTCCAGCCACAGAGCAGCTCTGTTCCTATCACCACAGCTTGGGCCAAGCTGAGAAGCAGCAGCATTCCAACCATGTCTGCAGCACTGCACTGTGCAGCACACACCAATTTCTGTCAGAACTTTGAGTTTGGGCAAGCTGCAGAGACAGATTTCAGCTTCACATGCAAACACTGAGAGTTTGAAGAGGACGGACAAAAAAAGAGAACACCAAAAAAAAACAAACCCAAAAAAAACAAACACCCTTGGTATCACCTCAGGAAATACAAGACACAATTATCATATAAGAGAACTACTGAGGTGTTTAGAGAAAGGAATGCATTTCAAGAAGAAGGAAAAGTAACTACCAGACTGCACCCTAAGGTTATTATACCCTGTAATTCAAATAAATATTCAGGTTGTACCTTAAGTAAAGGAGTAAGGACGATTCAGAGTACTTTTTCCAGCAACTGTGCACAAGACTACTGAAATGGGTTTTGGCACAGTACAGAAGAGCCCAGTGTATGAAAACAAACCTGTCTTATTCCAATAAATTTTAAAATGTGCTTCTATTAGTCTAAGCTGTTTTGAAAGCACGTCAGATTTCTGTCTGCAGTGTAACACCTCGATTAAGATGCTGGAATGGCTCAACCCAGCCCTGCTTGTCCCTTCCAGCAACATTTTAGACACTGCACTGCAAGACAGCAGTTTTTTGTGCTGTTATTTGCAGCAGCTCTCCCTGGGGTCCTGGCTTCACACATGACACAGCACATCACTTTCAGACCTAGCAGTGCCCTCTCTTTACAGTTTCCCATCATGGCATCTTCCAGTGGCACAGAATAACTAACACTTATGCCAGCCCCACAGCCCTACCAAGCCCAGCCTCTCCAGCCCCACTGCTGAGGCAGGGATCAGGGGTACTGAAAAGAATTTTTTTTAAAAAGGAAGAAAATAAGTACACAAACAGCTTTACATGTTAACAATCCCCAGCTGCCACCAGTCAGGGTGTGCCTCTAAGTTGTGTATCAGGCAGATAAGCATGCATAGTTTTCAAAGGAATCATAGTAGAGCTGCTTAGCATCTAAATCAGACGAGCAAAGCAAAATAACAAAGCCAAACTAAAAGAAAAGCATTAGGCTAATTTGATGCAGGTGCCTAATGTAACCAGTCACTAGGACAAAAATGCAGGAGCTATCATTGCTAAACATATATAGGGGTTTTTTTTTTCCCCTTTTAAAGTATTTTTACTGTTCCAAGAGCCACATTCTGCCTTATTTTAATTTCCCAGGAACTGAAGCACCTCCCAGTATTTGCAGTGGGAGAGGAGGAAAGAAATGAGTTGCTCCTCACTGAATATAAGGACCAGCAGAGTCATGACTTCACCCTCAGGACTCTGCACCTGTCCCACTGATCCTTACTCAGCTCACTCTTAGGAAGCAAACCTGTCATCAGCCACACAAACAGCAAGAGGCAGACAAAGATGTTTGCCAGTCCCAGGAGAGAAATTTCCTTCTTCTCAATGCAGTTCCCACAGCAGACCTCAGCAATAGGACGGGGAAACATCATCAGGACTGTGGAGGTGGAGGAGAGGGCTCCTCCATGAGCTCACTGAGGGCGTAGCTATAAACTTGGCATAACCCTGGTTTATTGTGCATTTGGAGGAAGCCCTGGAGCACATTCTGCTCACAACATGCAGAAGAAGTGAATCAATGCAGAGTTTGCACAGGTTCTTTAGAAAGGCAGCCTCTTACCTGCTTCGACAAACACAGGTCAAGGGTACAGATCTATTGACAAATAAATTGTCCACTCACACTAATAAAACAGTTCCTGACCCAAAGTACACGGAAAGGCAACAAATCCAAAGTTTACCTTCTCTCCAGCTGACTTTACAACACTGGTAACTTCTTTAACTGCTAGCTCAAGTGGTTCTGCTGGGTCATCTTCCTCAAACGTGAGCAACTGAGAATCCTAACAAGAAAAAAAAGAAGCATCATTAGGTGATGAACACATCACCTGAAAACAAGTGATAAAAATGCACTGCCAGTCAAGTTCCTGGAATTGCAAATGTATGTCAAAACTTCCACGTATTAATTGCACGACACCTCACTACATAATACCAGGTAGAGCCTGAAAACATATACTTAGGACATAACTATGGGCATAATCACAACTCATCTTTCCCTGTAGTAGAATATCAAGGTACACAGTGCAGAGCCAAGTCCATGAACGACAACAGGGTCCAGCAAAACTGCTGTTCTGCAGCAAAGATTTATCAGTGCTGCAGCTTGAAAAGGCGTGTTTGGTTTGGCCCACTAATAGGGCTGCAGCAGGCTATGCCAAAACTAAGAAACTCCAAATATCATCCTGCAGAGGTGAGGAAAGAAGCCTTCCCCTGCCCAGCCCTCCTCATCAGTGAAGGCAGACAGTGATGACAGCCACTCAGTCGTCACACAGACAGCAAGGCGAGGCAGCCTTTGGGCAC
Source organism: Onychostruthus taczanowskii (assembly GCF_017590055.1). NCBI lineage: Eukaryota > Metazoa > Chordata > Aves > Passeriformes > Passeridae > Onychostruthus > Onychostruthus taczanowskii. Next base: position 14,332,942 of record NW_024498906.1, read on the forward strand.
TGAGGTCATACTTTCAGAAGCATCAGCACTGCATTCTTCACCTGCTACCCACACGGAGCACTCAGCCCCGCTTCCCTCATCACCCGAGGTTGTTTTGCACGCAGGAATTTCATTAGCTTCGTGCTGCTGACATTGTTTTGGGAGGCTGACAGCGGGAGCAACGCCACGCTGCAGTGCCAGGCGCTGAACTCCCGGCTCCAGCTGCTTACCTGGGCACGGAGGGTGTGCCTGTCCCTGTCCCAGGGGCTTTGCCCTCTGCTCGGGGACAGGAAGCTGTCACTTGTGTCTGCTAACTTTCGGTTCCCAGTACCTGTCCTCAAGCTGTCGGGATCCTTTTCCTCCACAAGTGCAGGGCAAAACAACCTTCATTTCCTAGCACAGCCCACTCTATTCTCAACCGCACCGTGCCATGTGAAAAGGTGCACAAAATATTTTCTTTCTACTGCACAACTTACAATGATACTTGGGAAGTGCTCATTTTTATTCCTTATCTTTCACACACACATGTTGCCCCACGCTTCCTTCTTCCCCAGCCTGCTCTCTGACATGTAAGAAGGAACCTCTGAGGTCTAAGATGCACACAAATTCAGAGACCTGGGGACATGCCACTTCCTAGAGTTTATCCTCAGCATTTTGCGCTGACCTGACAAGGGTTCAGTCCTCAGGACAAGGAAATCAGCTTGCCACAGCCTCACTTAACCTCCTCACCTCACAGGGCATACCATCACACACCAACGCGCAGGATGCCACACTGAGCCTTTTCCAGGAAGGGCGGGTTGGGATGGGAAGAAACACCACCTTTTGTGCATCCTCCCTGACCCGGGGCACAGGCAACCTGACCAAAGCCCGAGCATCCCATCCACCATCCAGCGGGCTCGGCGGCCACCAGCCCTTGGAGTTACACCACACACAGCAGGGCCTCAGGCATGCCGGGGGAAGCCCAGCTCTTGGAATTATTTGCCGAAGGACGGGCCGCAGGCCCAGGCCAGGAAGTTTCCATTGTTTCCTCCTCCCCACGCCCGAACAATGTTATCGGCGGCGCGAACCCCCGCCAGGGGCTGCGGGGGTCGGGGCTTTCCTTCCTCCCCATCCTTCCCTGCTCCCACTCCGTGCCTCCGGCCGGCTCCCTCCTGCAATCCCTGCCAAGCAGCCACCAACCGCACACGTGCAAATATACAAACACACACACGGAGGGTCAGGAACACACCCGGCACATCCCTGCAGCAAGTCCCGGCGTCCCTACAGCCGCTCCTCGCAGCGGGGAGCGCCCGGAGCCGCGTCCCGGCGCGATGCCCCACGGCCGGGAGGCGCCGGCCCCATCCCGGCGGGCGCGGGGGAGCCGCCGCCGGCCATCCCCCGTCCCTTCCCTTCCTCCGTCCCGCCGCCCATCCATCACCTGCATCGCGGCACTCACCGCCCGCTCCGCCGCCTCGGCTCGGAGCGCCGCCACCCAGGCCCGCCGCCACTGCCGCCTCCAGCTGCCCCGCGACAGCGCCCAGGCCAGCACCGAGCCGCCCTCCTCCAGCAGCTCGTCCCGCTGCACCGGCGGAGCGGGGGCCGGCGGCGGGCGGCCCCTCCGCAGCGCCAGCAGCGCGTACTGCACCAGGTACACGGCCAGCGTGGCTAGCGCCGCCACGAAGAGGGCGACCAGCGCGCCCCAGCGCAGCTCGGCCAGCCCGCCCGGCAGCCACGCCATGGCTGACCATAATGGGGCCGCGACTCCGGACCCGTCCAAGGCGCGCCCGGCGGGGAGCGGCGGCCGCAGCCCCGCGCAGCGCTCATGTACGGATTTTATTTAACATGGATTTTATTTACCAAGAAAGAGGAGGTAGAGCAGTAGAAAAAAGTAGGAAAGAGGTCTCAGAGAGAGAGCAGAAGATAACTAGTTGGATAGATAACTCTAGTTCTCAGAACATAACTCTAATTGGAACTGGAGAACCATAAGGTTCTTCCCTTCATTCTGTGGTCTTGTGGATGTTTATTTTAATTTGATACTATTGTTTACTTTACAACTGTTTAATATTATTATTAATATTATTATTTACTACTACTACTATTTATTTTTTTATTATTCTTTTTCTTACTATTTTTGTTTTTCTTATACTACTGTTTATTTTTCTTATTATTATTATTCTTATTATTATTTTTCTTACTATTTTTGGTTTTCTTCTTATTATTACTACTGCTACTATATCTCCTTATCTTTTTCTTCTCATAATTCTCATTCAACTTACTGTTCCTATTCCTTTTCTTGTTCTTATTTACTACAATTAGTTCTGCATCATATTCTTATTCTTACTCTTAGTCCTATTCTTATTGTTTTTTTGTTTTGGTTTGTTTTGGGAAGGTTTTTTTTTTTTTTTGGGTTTTTTGTGAGTGGGGAAGTTGTGGTCTTTTTTCTTACTAGTAATGTTTCTTAAACTCCCCATCTTCTTCTTCTTCACTCAGCTCAAAGCTCAGTTTGTGCCGTGTCCTTCTCCAGCAGCAAGGGCTTGACCCCGTTGCTGTGGATGCATTGTCCCGATGGGACTGCACAGGGGGTCTGCTACCGTTGCCTTGGGACAACTCTTGGCCAAAGGAGTCTTCCTCTTAGGAAAGCTCTTGGCCAAGAGAATCCTCTCAGTCAGACGGTTCTGGGGAGCTTCTGACTGCTTCTTGGGACAGCCCTTGCTCCTTGCATTCTTCCCCATGGAAAACTCTTGGTAGCTAAAGGCCTCTCCCTGGGGCAGCTCCTGCTTTCCTCATCCCAGCTGGAGAGTTCTCCACAGCTACTGACATTGCCTTGGGAGAACTCTTGCTTAAGAGACTTTTCCCAGATGAAGATCTCTTGGTAGCTCCTAACATCTCCCCATTGGGAAGGCTCATGATCCATGTCAGATTCCTGCTGTTCCTCTCAGTCTCTGACACACCCATTGTCCCCACCAAGTGCTCACTGAGGGCCTGCTCTTCTGACCAGCTGGGCAAGGAGCTGGGGACGAGGGTTGTCCCTCAGGGCTCTTGCATGGCTTCCCCAATGGCACAGACAGTGGATCCAGCTCACCCTCAGCACGTTTGCAAGGGATGGGAAGCTGAGCAGTGCAGGGACACCACGGAAGGAAGGGACAAGCTTGGGGACGGGGACCTGGACAAGCTTGACAAGTGGGGCCACAAGAACCTCATGAGGTTCAATGCGGCCAAGGCTCAGGTGCTGCACCTGGCCCAGGGCAATCCCCAAGTCCTGGATTCATCAAGGTCAGAAGAGACTTCAAATGCCTCAGATTAGCATTCAAATGCCTCCCCAGCCACTCCAGCACTGGAAAGTGTTGGATATGAGATTACCCCAAGTGCCATGTTACAGAAATAAGCATCATAGCTTATAGTTATTCATAGTTAATTAATTTAATCATAGTTATTTTATAAATTTAATTTTTAAAGCTGTGAACGTAACAATTTACAAAAAAAGGGAGTATATTCAGTCACTGGAATTAAAATAAATACAAAACCAAATACATTGCAAAGAGACAAAATCAATACAAACTTTTCCCACTGATTGTCTGCCTCTGTGCTCCAGAGTCTGTTTTCCACATGAAAGAAAGAGAAGGTTTGTAAGAGGCCATTCATGCAGTCTAACAGGAGGTTTGAAACAAGTGCTTTGTCAGGAGAGTGTAGCAGTGTAAAATATGCTTAGTTTGTCAAAACTACACTTTGGCCAGCAGAGCTTTTTGCAGCATTCCAGGACTCTGTGTGATGCCACCTTTACCTGCAAGATGGCTATAAGCATGTCTTTATTGAGATTTTATAGCCTCAGCCTGTGGTGGAACCACTGCATACCCCTCACTGACAGCTCTGCTGGCAGAAGCAGACCTGGAAATCTTCATTCCTGAAATGTGATCCCTCAGCATGTCCCCTCATGGAAGAGCCCTTTCACATGCAGCATTTCAGCCTTTCTCCCAGAGACAGGTAACAGCCCTGCCCTTCTTCCTGCTGGCTGTGGCAGGTTTGCTCAGGAGTTGTGGTGCCAGGAGAGGCACAAAGCCAGAACACTGCTCCCCCATGTTGTCCTGCCCTCATGTGGACTCCAGTCTGTTTTCTGTAAGCCCTTTCTAGGTGAGGCTCAGCACATGGGACACATCCCATCTGAGTCAGCACTTGAGGGTCTCTGTGACAGCTCTCTGAGGAGGAGGGTGATGGGTGTGCAAGCAGGGGCCAGGTGGGATGGCCAGAAGCCTCTGTGGAAGGTGCTCAGAGAACCACCTTTCCCTGTGTCGGGGCAGAGACAAATAACAGCGGACCCCGACAAGCTGGAGCTGATGTGGGGACGAGGAGGCTGGGACACGTCTGGTTCTTGGTCTGGAATAACCCTCCAAACTCGTCTTCCACAGAACATCCTCTTCTTAATGAAGGAGTCTTGCTTCAGGGCCAGGTGGGATGGCCAGAAGCCTCTGTGGAAGGTGCTCAGCAGCCTGGCACCAGGGATGTGCCACCAAGCAAGCTTCCATAAGCTGGAGCTGGTGTGGGGACGAGGAGGCTGGGACATGTCTGGTTCTTGATCTGGAATAACCCTCCAAACTCGTCTTCCACAGAACATCCTCTTCTTAATGAAGGAGTCTTGCTTCATAAAAAAGAAGCTCAGAGGTGATGACAGCATTAGACCTCCACCTCACTGCTTTTATTTTCAGTTCATTTGCAAACTCAGGAGACATCTGATCTGTCCAAACACCAATCTCTGTAGAAGAAAAAGCAATGTGTCCACCATGACCTCATAGCAGGAAAACTGCAATTCATTTACGGTCATTTCGTTCTTCTTTGCCCAAATACATACATCTCTTAATTGCTTAAGGAGACACACTGCCAGGAGCTGAGTGTTTAATCAGATCTGAAATTAGCTTTGTTATTAAAATACAGGTCTGGTCCTAAAAATGTCTTGAAAAAAAACAACCATGCCCCATGAATGTAATTGTTGACAAATTGGCTAAGTTTCAGAGCAGACGGGTCACAATGTTTTATTTGGACCAATCATAATTTTGAATTATGTATTAAGATATAAAGTAAAGCTGCAGAGCCATATTTCAATTCTATTTGAATTGACCCAAGTTGGGTCACCCTGGATACTTGTACTCACTTTTGAAGCCCTTCATGCACCAATAATGCAGCTCTCAAGGGGTCATGGTTTAACCCAAAACCAGAGCACAAGGAAAAAGAATGTGTGAAAACAAATAATGGCACCACGATGTTTGCATTGACCATAGCCCACCTGTCTACCACCCACTAATTTTATAAGTGTCATAATTCATAAGCATCATTATTATAACAATTTTGCTTTTCCCTGTAGGATCACACTTTCCCCTTTCTCGAAATCCAAATTCAAACTGAAAGACAGCAGGTTTAGATTAGATTTTAGGAATAAATTCCCTGTGAGGGTAGGGAGGCCCTGGCACAGGGTGCCCCGAGCAGCTGTGGCTGCCCCTGGATCCCTGGAATTTTTGGACATTTGGGCTTGGAGCAGCCTGGGACAGTGGAAGGTGTCCCTGCCCTGGCAGGGGTGGCACTGGATGGTTTTTAAGGTCCCTTCCAACCCAAACCATTCCATATCTGGTAATTAATCTATTCCTGAGTGGTCACAATTTTGCAAAAGGGACAAAGGCTAACAACAGACATTTTGTTTGGAATGTACCTGGCACTGCAATGGAAAAAAGCAAAATAATTTTTGGGACTATTATTTTTTCTATGATGATGACTCTCCAAAAATATATTGACCAAAACTTTAGCGAAATACCCTGAGTATTTAGAAACTACAACATGCCAAGCTGCCTTTTTAATTTTTTTTTTTTTCCTCTCCTTTATTTTCCCTGCTGGATCCCGTTCTTTTCTCTCCACCAGAGAGCGCCAGGATCCCCAGAGGTGCTGATGCTGGGACTCGCCAGGAGTGTGCGCTTCTCCCGGGCGGTACAAACACCCGTGAGCCCCTCAAACAGACTCCTGAGGACACTCAGACCAGCTGGCTTTGGGAATGTGGGACATCAGGAAGGACTTGGGAAGTAACAAAAGACATCTTCACGTTTTACACTGAGAGCAGCAGCACAAAGAGGAATTCTGTAGGAAACCAACAAGCTTTGAAAAATGCCTTCCTCCAGAGGAACAGTGAAAATGCTCCAGTTCAGCTGGACAGATAAAAAAATCCAAGGACCTGTGCATGTATAGAGAGAGGGCTTCACCTTTTGTGATGCTTTTTGTTTCTGTCTCCTCCTTGATGCCTGCACACAGCATCAGAGGCACAGAATAGATTATAGGATCATCTCCATAAAACAAAGATTCTATGTGATTTTCTCTTTTTTAAGCCTTGTAGTAAATACTTGGTAGAAAATACCCAATTTCAAATCTCATTTTAGTATCTGTGAATCTCTTCCAGACTTAGAATTTGGTACTTTTACAGTTTTTTTATCCTCATGCTTTAAAAAATTTTGTTTACATGCCTTTACAGACCTCTGTCAAATTTCTCCTGAAACAAATAACCTGAATGTGAGCTAACAAGGCAAAGTTTTCTTCTTGTGGCATTTGGCTGCTCAGATGATTGATGAGTAAAGAAGCAGCAGCAGCAAATATTGCACAGGTGTAGTTGTCACACCTGAGGAAGCCCTCAGGATGTGCAGTCTCCAAAAACTGTTCCAAGAGCACCAAAACGTCCCCTGGTGCAAGACTGTAGAGGAAATATTATTTAATATATTTTGGGTAGCTTTTTTTCCCCATAAACTCTTTCACAGACTTTATAGGACAAATTAATGGATGACAAGAGTAATAGATGCAGTTTCTGTCAGCCAAAAAGGGTTAGAGGTGTCACACCTCATTCATTAGGGAAGAAGGGAATAAGTGGGAACCAAAAAGAGCCATATTAATCACAGATGACACCTTAAAACAGAGGCTGTTTTTTTCTTGCTGTTCTTTTTGGCAGGGTCACAGCACGCTCTCCTCTGTATCTCACACTCTCCTGCTGTTGTCACTGTACTTTCTCTGACCTCTTCTGCCTTATTGTCCTTTGTTCCATCTGCCTGCAGAGCCTGCAAACCCCAGCGTGGTCTCTTCCTTCCAGCAGAAGCATCCCTGGATCTCAGTAATCCCAGCAGGTTTTTAACACCAGTGGACTTCACTGGAGAGCTGCACGTGGCTGGGTGAGAGCTGAGCCCTCAGCTATCAGCTCAAGCTGCTGACTACAACCAGGGCTCCATGACACTGAAGAGCTGAATCCATCCCAAATCCTGGACTGACAAGACATTAACAAATTGTTAAGAGTTTATCAGTTTAATTCAATTTAAAGCAAATTCTTTGTCAGCAGAAACTGACTTTCAATGTACTATTTCAACACATGCAAAATGGAAGAGAAATTAAAGTGTATGTTGCTTCATTGCAGCCAACACCTTGAAAATTTTTATTGCCAGAGTATTTCAGGACTGGAAACAGAAATATCATCCCTGTTGGTCTAATAGTAAGGATGCTTCTCTGTTTGTATATTGAATGATAGATGGAAATACCCTCTGAATGGAAGAGTAAACATTGCTGGATTTGTTTGCACACCAACTGTCTTAGAAAGGGACAGCTGGAATTGGAACAAAAATAACCACAAAAACAGGTGCCATGCTCATGCCATTATCAGTCCCTTTTAATAATTTTGATTTGTTTCTTGAGTTTTATGTCAAACACAGGCTTTTTGTTCTCTGGAGCATTTTCTGTGAACCATTCTAGCAGAGGTCAGTCTGTGCTGAAACAGTGATGGGGAGAGGACTGTGTGTCAGTATTAACTGGATGCAGGAAGAGCTGGAGTTGTTCTGATCTGAAAGAAGAAAGAGACAGCTATATCTCCGGGGATTTAAGACTGTGAATGGGTCAGAGAGCAGCTCTCCACCCTCTTTTTACCTTTTCCACAGCTCCCCTAACCTGTGAGGGGCAGGGATACCCCACAGAGGGACAAACCACGAGCCCTTTGTCCCCATTTTCAAGGACAGGCCCAAATCCTCCTGAGCTCAGAGTGCCCTTTTAACCCCTGATCCAAATGTTTGGCACAGTTGGTCCTTCAGCTCTGCCTTGTGTTCCACCTGAGCCATTGCCCTGCTCCCTCTGAGAGGTCAGTGCACACACACAGTGACAAGTGCTGGGGTTAAAAAGTGCAGGTGAGTGCTGAACACATCCTCTGTGCAAATCTTATCCTTTCCCACTGGATTTGTGGTGTCCCACTGACACCATTCCTTGACACCCAGGCAGGGATTTGCACAGAACTTGTGGGATGTTGATTCTTGAGACCTTGTCTCCTTTGTTAAATGTGGGTAAAACTGGTCAGTGGGTCCAACCACACTGCACGAGGCAAAAATGGCAGAGGACAGCAAATGTGGAGTCCAAGAAGTTGAGAAAATTGGCCTAAATGCTCTCAAAGACAGGTCACACCTAGTGTGGAGAGGAACTGAGTAAACCCCATTCCCAAAAGCTAAAAAACTCATTCTCTGCTTTATGGGAATCCACACACTACATTCCCACACAAGGGGTTTTGAAGAGGGAAATTCATGTAGCAAAACTGCTTTGGATGAGAGTGCTGCAAAACCAGAAACATTGCTGTGTCTTCTCAAACATCTGGCTCAGTCCAGTTTTAGATGGAGACATTCCTCCCACAAATCACTGATTGCACATGAAGCAGGATCTGGGCTGCGCTCAAGTTTTTAAGAGATTGTCTGGAGCAGTTGGTTTTCCTGTATTTTCCAGTAAAAGGTTCAGTGAGGCACTTACTAAAACAAACAACCCCCCACTATTTTAGTAATGTACAAGTAGCACTTCCATCCAACAAACAGAACAAAAGATGCTCTCTTACAAACTCACTTCCTACTCTGCAGACACAATGGTTTGTACAATAACAACACCTCTGCCAAGAGATCCCAGCAGAAGACACGGTGACTCAAAAGAAACAAAGTGTAAGTTTATTGGACGTCAACGTTTCTTAGTCAAGATCTAAGTAAAGAAAACACACAGTAGAAAAAGTTGTACAAAGCAGCAATGGATTTTACATTACATTAAAGAAAAAGTTGCCTTAATCTATTAAGTCTCAGTCCTAAAAAAAGTAAAAACCCATCCTGGTGTATTGAACAGATATAGAAGGTATAAGGTATACAGGATTATAAACCCAGAGTTGCTTGTCTTACTTCTATAATCCTTTAAAATGACAAGTGATTTTGTGTAACTAACCGGAAAACTCTCTAGAAAATATATTGGATAATTCCAATTTCTAGTAGGAAACTATTCCCCTGTACCCAAGCACTTAAAGTGATCCCATTTTCCTGCTTTTTAAAAAGGGACACTGTCAAGAATAAGCCTTAAAATATGTACTTTATGTGTATTTTGCACTTAATGCTGAAAAGAGGGTTTGTTCTGGTTTTTCTGTACACCTTTGAATCAAAGCTGCTGCTGCAATAGGAAGCTTGTGTCTTTAAAAGATAAAGACACACACAGAGAGTCTGGAAAAGGGAAAAAAAGGATTGAGTCCTTTATTCTGGAATAGTGAGAGGAAAAGCTACATGAAAAATCAGCTCAACCCACAGAATTCAGTTACATTTTTCAGGCATCCTCACAACAACTGAGGCTGCCCATAATAGGATTTTCATGCCCAAGCAGCTCAAGTGTTATGACTCAATTTGTTTTTAAATTCTTCAATATTAAAGTATTTCTAATATAGGTATGTTAATTTTTTGTATCCAGCTTTTCTCTTGATAGTGTCCCTTTTCATAGAGCAGTTACAGTACAGTTTTTCACAAGTCATTTTAAATAAACAAGAATCAATTACATTAAAAATACTATCAGGCTGTACTCAGCAACAACAGAAAAAAAATATTTTAACACTGATTCAATAACAGCAACACTAAAAAAACCCCCAACCAAAACAAACAGATAAAAAAAAAACTCCAACAAAAAACAACCCCCTAAGCTTGTTTTGATTTTTATCTAAATCTTCTGGTAGGAAAATGTAAACAATTTTATTGAACAGTATAGGCACATGCCAGATTACAGGCTCATGCCAGGTATTTGCAGCCTCACTGTTAGAGCCAAGAAATTAGGCATAGTCTGTCCTTATCCCATGGGAGGAACTCTTTTTAACACTGGAAGCTTGGAACAGCAACAGAGAACACGCAGAGCTTTGGAGCAAACCCACGTGTCCCACTTGGGGAAAAACGAACAACATCAGGCAAAAAAAATCTCCTGGATGTTCCTGCCTGAAGAGGAAACGCAGGCCAAGCCTCTTACAGCTGCTTGGGGTCACAGATAATGCAACATCTCATTTTTGAAACAGCCCAGACTGACTCTGGGCTCACCCTCTTCACCAGGTTATCTCCTCCATCACCTGCCAGGGGTGTTTGGCTCTGCCTCACCAAAATCCCAAAACCAGAGACAGAGACGGTTCTCTTACTGGTTCGTGTGTTTTGCTGCCATTGCTCACTTTCAAGGTTGGTCGTGGTCCCAATTCAGCAAAGAACTTGCACAGAACAATTAAAAAAAAAAAAAAAAAAGACTGATCTTAATGGATTTAAGATAGGCTTAGAGGCTTTGCCAACGCAGTGCCTGAAAGGAAAAAAAAAGTCCCAAACCAAAATAGGTTTCATGGCTCAACACTGCTCCCCTGAAATGCAACACTAGTTTCCACTCCCACTGAAGCAGGATAGTTCTCTGAGATTTATCTGATAGGTTATAAAAATAGCAAAAAAAGGACAGAATTATAGATTCTAATCTATATATTAAAACATCTGCACGTTCCTGTCACAAATTTTAGAAAAAAAAGCAAAACACTTTTTTATATTTAACAAGACCTCTAACTTTTTGTCACTTCGATACACAGCTATAAAATTAAACAAAATATGATGAAAACAGGCTTTTGCATCAATAAATTTGCCTTTTATTTTGGCTGTGGCCAAACTAGACACTCTTCAAAAGTACTTTATTTATAAACAAGCAACTAACATTTTTTCCCATAATTTAAATTTTAAGACATATATTAAAGTTATATAAGTGGAAGCATATTTATTCCGTATCCTCCAAAATAAACACTTCTATCAAGGGCTTTTTAAGATACTGTATAAAAGCTAATAGAAAACCAGAACTGCTATATAAACATCTCATATTTAAATTTTAGAGATCCTGAATTCCTTTACTAAACAACAGGAACCAAATGTAAAAAAAAAAAAAAAATAAAGATCACACAGAACACGCTCAAAGTGGAAAACAAAACTTTAAAAACCCCCTCAAAACCAAAGCAACTGAAGAAAAACTTGGGAGGCTACTTAGACCGAAAACATTTTATGGATTCTTTATAATACCTAGTACACTAGGAAAAAGGTTAGGGTTTCTTCAAAGATGTTGCACAAGGTTTTGATTTAAAGTGTGTAGAATTTATCATCATAGCACAGAGCAGAATCCCAGCTGGAAGTGAGATGGCTGTGACCCAGCTGAGCTGGTTGCCACCTTCCCTCAGAAAGCACACTGAATTTTAAAAGGCTACAGCTCAACTTTCAGGCTGTTGTGCAGAGGAATCACTGGGGAAACTTAGGAACCATTCTACAAAAACACGTTCATATTTTATACACACAGATTTTTTTTTAAATTATATAAAGGGTACTTAGCAAGGCTTTATGTTTTTCTGATTTTTAAAACCAGGTTTAAGTGCAATAACCATTTCATTCTGAAATTGCTTCTGGTAAGAAAGAAATTTATAGTTTTATTAGGTGGAATAAAAAAGTCAGTAAGTGGAAATGTCACTATTAAGCAAGTACCTTGTTTTAACTGCAATGCCACTGAAAGAGTTTAACTGATACTCAAGCAAATTAACCTAATCATACTCAGCCACAGTTTGCCTGAAAGAGGACAAAAAAGAACAACATGTTATTTTCAGAGGTGTCTAGTAGCAATTTTAGATCATAAGAAAAACGAAGCAGAAGAGGCTTGAAACTAACATTGCAATTTTTTTGGTAGCTGAAAAAAAATCAGGGGTCCATCCTGAGCTGATTCTTTCAAACTTCACTTACAGGAAAAATAGTTAAATATCTGTTGGGAAAAAAAAAAAATGATGGCACACTTGGCTTTCACTGAGAAAAATCTGGTGTGTGCCATCCTCAGATTCTTAGGAGTTACACTTGTGCTTGATTTTGCTGAATCTCAGCATCAGCTTGCAATTCTACCTTTTGAACTCGGGATACTGAGAAACCAGTTACACGCATGGTTACACATGGAATTCAAGCCTCACTCCTGCTGCCCCTGAAACTGGTGACCAAACTCCTGCTGCTTTCAGTGGACACGGACTGGGCTCTGACTCAGCAGTGTGGAATTACATCCCCCTTCCGCCAGCCCTGCAGGGGGAACGTTGGTCAGGATCACAAACACAGTTTGTGCATCATTTATGTTCACTCTAACCCACCACCCCTCCACTAAGTTAAAATTCTAGCAAAAGAATTTCTCGCTGTTGGTTCACCTCCTACTTCTGGGTAAATATTTCCTTGACTTACAGAAAAAATTGGACCCTTACTATAGCTCCTGGTAAATATGTGTGATCCTACTTACACTAAATGCTCCAGTTGCCACTTGAGGTAAAATAATGGAAGCACACAGAATATCTGCAGCCCATTATTACCACAATTTTCAACAAATTGGAAAATTGCAACACAGTCACATATGAGTAAAGCGGCAGAACTATGGACCCTTACTATAGCTCCTGGTAAATATGTGTGATCCTACTTACACTAAATGCTCCAGTTGCCACTTGAGGTAAAATAATGGAAGCACACAGAATATCTGCAGCCCATTATTACCACAATTTTCAACAAATTGGAAAATTGCAACACAGTCACATATGAGTAAAGCGGCAGAAAGAACTACTCTATATGCATTGTATCCATAAAATGCAGTGATTGTAGTGTGATTTTCTCCTCTGCTTTCAGCTGGATATGTACGCTTAATACAAATTTCAAATACATACTTCTTCATTTATACAGGTGTCTATATAAATATTTACATTTTTAGGTTTTGTTAAAACATATCTTTGTACTTCATGGCTGAGCTTATTACTTGTGTTTAGAAACACAATTCATCTCCTGTCCCTTAACGAGCTCTCTCTTGTTGATTTAATAGTTATACATTCCTTTGTAGTTAAAATTACAAACAGTTGTACAAATAGTGGAAACAAAACTATGAAACTTGTCTGACATCCATTCAACCTCAGTTCATGTTATAAACAGTACCATTTGCATTATGATGGCTGTTACACAATGACTTCAGCTACCCAAGTATCCATAGGAAATTAGTCTTTGGGACATTATATAAAGCAAAGTACCCCCTCTCTCAATTTTCCTTAGAAAGTTATAATTAAATGGCTGAAAGCAGGCTTGCTGCTACTTCTTATATAAAATCTTAGTAATAATATTGCTGACTTTAGAGTCTATTTTAATTTGCACAAGTTCCATACAACAACAAAACAACTCTATGTTCCCTTAAAATAGCAAACATTCGTATCCAATAACATCAAGATTACTCAAACTTGAGGTTTATTTGTTATTGCTAAAGGTTTCTAAGACCTAAGTCAATACAGCAAGACACTCCATCCACTTCCTCCCAAACTGCCAGTGCATGGCAACCACTTACATGGAGCTTGTGTGTGTTGGTTTCTTTTTGAAAAACAAATTATGACGTTGGTTACAGTATTTCACTACTATAAGCTCACAGTTAGAATCCAAATTGTTGTTTCTCTTTCGTTTAATATGTGACTTTATATATAATACACACACACACACCAACATCACGGGATGAAGATCCATGCATACAATCCAGATGCAATTGTATTTCAGTGTCAAAAGAAATAAAATAAAATTTATTCTGTTACTATTAGATCCCAGACCACAGTATTTTAAATTACTCTGCTTTCTACCTACTAACCAAGTTATAGTTTTCCCTAATCTCCACATCCAAGCAGCATCACAAATTCCAGATTTTCCATCATCATCATCATTTTGATCCTCTTAAATTTGTAGTCCATGTGGCAGGCCTCTGAGATCCTGAACACAGCCCCCCCAAACCAGCTCTGCAAGGGTTCTCTTAAAGCTAATTGTGTGTCTGTTCGTGGCTCCAGAGACTGAAAGCCGTCTTGAAAGTCCTGTGGCAGAGCTTGCACATGTACTGTCTCTTGAAGGTGATTGCCGAGAGCGGCGGGGCGTGGTAGAAGAGCGTGTCCGACTCCTGCGGCACGAACAGCTTCTCAGTAGTACCGGAGCTTTCCGGCAAGCCCGTGGGGCTGTCGGGCTCCAAAGGCTGGATTTTGGGGAGTGGAGGGGGTGGGGGTAAGGGTGGGGGTGACGGGGAATTAGCTGGTGGACATATCTCAGGCTCCTTATTTGTGGACTCCTCTGCAGCCTGGGACATGTGGGACTGGAAGTGGCTCCAGAGGCGGAAATTCGTTCGGAAGGCCTTGTTGCACACGTGGCAAATAAAGGGCTTCACGGAGCACAGGAGCTCCTGGTGACGCTCCAGCTGCTTGCGTAAGGTGAAAATCTTCCCGCACTTTTCACACGGCCACAAACTGGGATCTTTCTTGGAGACTACGTCCTTAGGTTCCCTGCTCGTTTCGGTGACCTCGTCCTCTATATCATCTGCAGGCTCTTCTTTGATCTGGATTTTAAACTGCTTGGAAACACTTAAGTCTTCAGGCAGGCATGAAGAGTCTTCAGAATCAAAATTGATTTGTTCTGACGAATCACTGAACACGCCGTCCTCCTTTGCAGCAACAAAATTGTTCATTTTATTGGATTCCGACTGCGGAGGCAGCCGTGACGAACTGGTGACTTCTCCATTGTGATCCATGAGAGGCAAAGAGAAGTTCTCTGATGGAGCCATTGTGTTCTGATTGTGAACTTCAACCTGATGACGCCAGATGCTGAAGGATGACTTGAAGGTGCGCATACACTCAAGGCAAGTCAGCTTCTTGTACTCACACTTGCTTTCATGCTCGTGCTTCAGCTCTGGAGAAGAAAACCTAAGGCTGCAGTAAGGACAGACAGTGGCGTTTCTGCAGAGTCGCTCGTGGTTTCCCTGCTCAATAAGTGAGGAGAGCTTGGCATTGCAGAGACGGCACTGATAAACCTCCTTGTTTTCCACTGGGCTTTCGATGTGAATGTGATCTTTCTGCTTAGGAGCCTTATTCCCTCCAATGGGTTTCTCCCCAGGGTGCATTTTTATGTGCTGTTTGAACTGGGAGAGGAAACGATAAGCTTTCCCACAGTAGGTACAAATATAGGCTCCTTTGGTTCTCGACCTTAAATTCCTTTTGATGACTTGTTGTGCTTGGGAAGCTGACTGGCCCTGAAAGCTCTGCTTGCCACGTCTTAGTTTCACAATCAGAGCTTTTTTGATTTCTCTCTCCCTCACTATATCAATCAGTTTTCTTTGGAATTTTTCATCCAAAAGGGCATGTGAACTGGAAGCTGGTGAGGGATTCTTCACGATTCCATGCTGTGTCTGGCAGTGTGTCCACACTTTGAAATTGGTGTGGAATCTCTTGTGGCATATGTCACAAGCATAGGGCTTCTCTGGATTGTGATACATGTTAACATGGCGGTGAAGACCCGCGGTCGATCTGAAAATTTTAAGGCAGTGTTTACATTTAAATTTTTTATTTGGTCTTGCTTCTTCCATCTCGCTGTATTCATCTTTACTGACATCAGAATCAGGGAAATCGGCATCAAGGTGCGTGGGGCTCGAGCCTTCCTCGAAGTTCTCTTCTGAGCCAGGAGAACCCTGCTCATCCGCCTTCAGCTTCTTGAACGGCAGCCTCCTATCATCCTGGAACCTCCTTTTGGCTGGAAGTCTGCTTGGTTCCTTACGGTCATCCTCAGTTTTAAAAGCAAAGTCTTTGTTTGCCGATGCTGAAGCATCACCCACCGTGACTCGTATGATTTCAGCAGGATCTGAGAGGGGACTGCTGGGCTCAGTTTTGATCCGCACCTCCGAGAGAGGGGAAGCGACCTCCCGATCCGTTGACTGAGAGGCACTGAAGGACCTAAGGCGGTGTGGGTGTATTACCTGTGGCTTCTCATCCAAGGCCGACTTCTCCGATGACTCTTTCGAGGATGACTTTTGGGATGCAACATTAAATGTCTTCTGGGAATCGTTAGTTCCCGGTGAGGAGCACGAGGATACCTGTGCAGGTTTTAGGTCAACAGAAGGTGAGTAAATAGGAACCTGGCTGTCCATGGACAGTGACCTTCGAAGGAGACTTTTTACAAGGGGCCCACTTCTGTCAATACTTTGGTTTTCTGGGCGAGACCCACTAGATGGGATTACCAGCCCTAACTTGGAGTAGTAGAGCAAATTCCTGTCCTCCCCTTGACCGTTTCCTTTTCCTGCCTCTCGCAACAAAAATGTGGAATCCCCTGCCCCACGCAGAGACAAGACTGGTGGACGTGGTCTTTTCAATGACATCTCTGCAACTTTTCCTCTCAGAAGCTGAGCGCTGCTTCCTGGCTCGCCGCTTGCCATTTCTTTCTCTGCTAAAGACATCTGAGGCAGCACCATGTTCCTTTTCACTAAAGCACCTCTGCTCTGATCCTCCACAGTTCCAGAAGTTTCATGAACCTTTGTATAGCTCACAGGGCCTTCTTTCAGCCACCTCCTTTCAGTCAGTGATAAGTTGTGAAGGGTTTCAGTTGGTTTTGTTACCTGTGGTCTGCTGCCAGCTTTGACAGCTACAGAGGGTGAAGGTTTAGGAGTATGGCTTAAGTCGTGTTGTGTTTGATTTACGCTTTTCGCTTGTGCTTCAATTCTGTTCTGACAGACGATGACACTTCTCTTCTGAGAACTACTTTCATCTTCATCTTGGTAGAGTATTTTTTTCATAGGACAAGATGGAAAAGGAGCTTGAGGACTCTTGGAAACAATATTTGTAAGAAAAGATATTCCAAGACTGTAGCCCAGTTCTTGCACAGCTGCGAGGCTGCCTTTCTCAATGAACAAGGATGAAGAATAAATGTAGTTCAACACATTATCAAAAGCATCTGGCTCACAAAAGTCGAGCTGAAACACTGACTGAGACTCATTCTCCTTATTTGTGAACAGAGTCTGGAAGTATTCACTGCTGGCAGCCAGAACATTCTTGTGAGCTCGGAATTTCTGGTCTCCTACGATCAGCAGAACGTCACACAGCTGTCCCTTGAGACGCTCCTCGTTCAGGGTGCTCAGGAGGGAAATGGCATGTGCTGGATTTATGTAATGCAAGAGCCCCTCCATGATTCTGATGTCCCTGAAAAAGAACAACAACAACAAAGCTGTAGGTTGCCTTATATGAATTGCTGGAGACAAAGTAAACACATCTCCTGTACTTTGTAAACTGGCTAAATCACCATCAAAGAGCAATTAAAGAAACAGCTTGTGTGGAGGAAAGGTTTGGGACTGAAACACTGCTGGTAGCTCCAAAAAAGCACAGGAATGGGAAGAACCAGCCTATCTGCCCACGCTCAAGTATCATTTTAATTGCTAATCTTACACCAAGAATATTAAACCTAACTAACTGGGGGATGGATGGATGGATGGATGGATGGATGGATGGATGGATGGATGGATGGGCTGTGCTCTCCTCCTGTAATACACCTGTCCACAGGGAGGAACAGTTCAATCATTTCACTCTTGATCATCTCTTTCTCTGCTTCAGCTTTATGAAGATCTATCTTGACAACTGGATTGATAAACTCTGGACTCTGGGACCAGGTATATAAAGCTTAGTTATAGCAACTCACCTTTCTGAGCCTAAGCAACCCTGACAGACTCCTGCTGAGGAGCCAAATTAAGGGGGTTTTGTTGTCACTTTTAATAGGATGATGGAAAGGGCATTAATACTGGGAAGGGAGAAGGAAACAGCATTATTGCCCGTAATCTAAATTCATCATGTTTTACTTATGCTTAATAAGTGCTGTTAATATCTACTTCTAACTGTATGTGTCCCCTAAAACTGCACTGGCAGGATCTGGTTTCTGGGAAATGTCAGTTTTCACTGAAGTCTCCCTGCATTGCTTTGCTCAGGATGAAAAGCAATCAGAGAACTGAAATCCCTGTTTCATTCATTAGCATCAGAGCACTTTATGCCCACAACCCATATATCTGAGGAACAGTTACCCTTGGCTGCATCCAAGAGTACAAAAGGGCAAATTAAGCTGCAGTGCAGAAATCTCAATGATGCATGTGATTCAAAACACTGCCCACTCCATACTGCAGGATGCCTTGATGACTCAATATGCTGCTCCTGATGAGAGCTTAACAAAAGAAGATAACCTGGTTTTAAGTAAAACAGAGAAATTCAATGGCAGGAGCTGCAATTTATATATCTGTGCACAAGAACATACACAGAGAAATCAGCAATATTACATTCTCTTATTTTTTCATGGACGCTCTCTACACTACCACCATGGTGGTTTAAAAACAAGTCAATGATGTGTCTGTTAAAAGCAATTATCTTACTTTTACAGCTGATTTGAGAAACTACTTTTTATTTTCATTTGTACATGATACATGCAACTACAACAAAAAGGTTTCACTTTTCATCAGCCAACAAGCAAAACTGTAAAGTTTATCAAAATAAAAAAAACAGTACTGAGAAGCTATAATCCCATGGTTAATAAATGAGGATGGTAAATCTTAAAACTAATGGGTATAAATAAGTGATCAAAGTCTAAATTGGTATTATTGAGAAATGACTTAAAGGATGCTGCAGGCAGTGTCTTAGGGCACTGATCACATCAAGGACTGAGCTACCACTTCTACACCTAAAAATACCAAATGAGTTCATAGTGACATGGCAACAGCAAAACCAGAATGCTGTTTCCTCATCAGATCAGTCTTTACTGAGTATTTCAGTGCCTTGAAGTGTCATTTCATAAACACTAATTTATCCTTAATTCACCTTAGATAACTATAATGCATAATTCCCCCACACCTCCATCTATAAAAAGCAGTGAAGTCAGTCTCAATTTCAGAAAGCAATCTGGTTTGTTTTGCTTTCTATGTTTTACTTAAGACTGGGAGGATGGAGGTGGGGGTGTGAGGATGGTGGTTCATTACCCCCCTCCTTTGTGGATGCCAGTGCAATTTAAAGTGGCAGAGTGTGGCTGGCCCTAATCCAGTTTCATGGTCTGAACACCCATGAACACTTACAGAGTTGTAAGTGCTCCAGGAGGGCATCTTTCCCTTCACCTGGAAATGAGTTTGCAAATTCAAGTGATTCCTCTGGGATGCAAGTTGCAGAAGGGAAATGGAGGCAGCAGATCAACAGAGCTCAGGAAACTTTGACTGTGGTTTAGACACCCAATAGAAGCTGCTGCGTACCCACACTTCAAGATCACAGTGGAAAGAGTGTATTAGTCAAATGTTTTGAAATATTTTAAGATCTTTCATTTTAATCTGCTTTGCCCTTGTGTTTTTAAAATTGGCAGAGTAAACACCATGTAATTACTACGTGTCCCTCTGCCCACGTAACCCAGCAGTGCAGTGTACCCAGGAGAGAGTGGTGTAAAATCTGCAGGACTAAAGCAGAATCCAGCAGTCACCCATCCTTCTGGCCACAGCTCCCTTCTTCATTCCTACAACAACTTCAATTCATCACATTAAACACCACAGACACAAACATCCCTCCAGTCACGCACGGTGCAATTTAACTCTGTCACTTTAACAGGAACCAAGGCTGCAACGTACACAAATGGCAAAGGACCAAATCAATCCTCCAAAGGCAGCTTTAATCCTGGTATTTCCTAATTCAAGGGCTTGACTTTCAGCTTAATAGCCTTTAGACACAACAGGCAGAAATTAAACAAACAATAGCAAAAAACACACCAGAACTGTTTTGCAGAGCCATTTTAAGACATTTACCCAGATCATGTGAAAGCCTGAAATATTTAGAAGTAGAAAAAAAATCAACCCAAGGAATACCTGAGTCAGAGTACAATGTGTTAAAATTTCACTACATGAATACTTTTCAATAACAAAGTTGATCCAAGTCATCCCTGCTCTCGTGTTCATTTTACCTGCACCCTGCAGGTCACTTCTCCTTCAGCTGTGCCAGTACAAATATTTGCAGGCCCGTATGATGTAGCAGAACAGACAATAAATAAACACCCAACATTATTTCTTTTCAAATGCTGGTTGATTTTTACAGTGAACCACATCAGGAACTATTGCATTGGCATAACTGAAGAGGCAGCAATAGGAACTGCCACAGGAGACAAGAACTGGCTCCCCAAAGCCAGGGCTTGGCCCCACGCAAAGGCAGCCCTGGCACCCTGCGTAGATACACAACTCTGGCAGCCTCCTGTAACACCAGATTTGGTTCCAGGTGTTTGAGCACTCCTACTTGTCAGTGTTAGAAATGAGAAGCTTGACTCAGCCAATATATCAAGAAGTAATTCAATTTATTAATGAATATGGTAAGGTATGAGCAAAAACAGCGCTGGGTACAGTGGTGGGGGTTTTCCCTTCCAACTGCACACTGACTGCTGGGCTTGCTGGTATTTATTGATCATATTCATGCATATTCATAAGATTTCTCAGCAAATTTTTTATTTCCAATTTTTTACATTACAATTCTATACGTCAGGATTGTAAATCTATGATGGTGGTGTTTGGTTCCTTTCCAATTTCTATACTCTATTGTGATCTATTCCAGGTTTCAATATCCCAGGATGTACATCCCAGGATGTGTATCCCAGATGGTGGGGTCCAGCTTCCAGATGGGGGGTCCAGCTTCTATTTTCTAGGACCATTAATCCATGATAGTGATGTCCACCTTCCCTTTTTGAAATCATTAATCAGTGACATTGATGCCCATCTTCCTTTTCCAGGATGTTTTCACCATTTCATGAGGAGCTTGGGATAGGTTCACTTCCCTCTTTTGTTTAAATCCCTTATATATTCTAAAGCCACAGTTTAAAAATCCTTAATACAAAGCAACATTCTAAAGCTATAATTCAAAGGTTCTTATTACAAAACAGCTTAAGTCTTATAATAGCTAATTGCAAACAAAAGGTTGGTTCAAAGGCCTTCTTCCATGCTTTGTTTTCCTCGGTTGTTTATCAGGACTCATCTTTATAACTGTCCCATGGCCATGTTCCACACATTTCACAATTACAATTACACAGGTTACCTTTATTTACCTAACACGAAACAACAATTGTATTTCACATCAGCACTAGATTGTTTTGTGATTAGCTACCTAAGATCTTTTCTCCAGATAATCTGCTTTTATTCTCTCTAACCCTTTTTTTCCCCAGCCACCTTCACTACTGACTGGAAACAAAGCTTTCTTCTTTTCTTCCATGATGTTCAGGTGACATCATGGAAACAGCAGGAGCACATCAGGAAATCTCCCACCGCCTGGTGGCAGGGCCTCAGCTGGTCCTCAGGAGGAACAGTGACTAAGTTTAGACTCCAGACCCAGAAGGGCCAGTGCAGCAGGAACTTTTGGGAGGCCACAAAGAGATTTTAGTGTCAGCCTTCACAGAATCACAGGATGGGTCGGGCTGCAAGGGACCACAGTGGGTCAGCTGGTCCAACCCCCCTGCTCCAGCAGGGCCATCCCAGAGCACAGGGTTGTGTCCAGATGAATCTGGAATACCTCTAGAGAGGGAGACTCCACAGCCTCTCTGGACAATCTGTCCCAGTTCTCTGTCCCTGCACAGGGAAGAAGTTCTTCACCTGCTCAGGTGGAAGTTCCTGGGCATCAATTCTGCCCATTGCCTCTTGACCTGTTTCTGGGCACCACGGAGCAGAGCCTGGCCCACCTGCCTCTTGACCTGTTTCTGGGCACCACGGAGCAGAGCCTGGTCCACGCTCTTGCCACTCCCCCTTTAGATATCTATACACATTAATGAGGTCCCCTCTCAGTCATCCCTTCTCCAGGTTGATCAGGCCCAGCTCCCTGAGCCTTTCCTTGTAAGAAAGATGTCCCAGTCCTCTAATTCCCTCCTTCAACAGCCCTCCACTGATCCCAGAAAACTAGATTTCAAAAGCCTAAGTACCATATTTGGTATAACATTGTTTTTATTTTATATTTTGAACAAGGACAGGAGAAGTTGCCTCTACTATTTCAAAATAACTTTTGTAAAATGAAATCTCAGGAAAGCTCTTCACAAGGGAAGGGTGAAAAAGCTTAATCTTAGACCCAACAGTTTCTTATCTTCAACAGCAACCTCCCTTTGAAGTGGTAGCTCCCCTTCCTTTCCTCTCACATCTCCTCCCAGCCCTGTGCTACTCTCCCCTTCCTTTCACCAGCTCTGCTGCTCATTTGATCTCCCAGTGAGCTGATTCAACTCCTTAAAATTAAGCAGGGAACTAATAAACAAAATCATTCCAGATTTTTAGATCTGTTTGCTATTTTCTAGGACAGGCAGCTTAATCAGCTCGCTGAGAGGTCAAATGAGCATCAGGGGCCAGGCAACTGCCCATTCTTTGTCAGCTTCCTCCATCTGAAATTTCACCTTTAGAAATAACAGAGCCACCAATTCTACAGCTAAAACATTCCAGAAAGAATCAGGCAGATATTTAGGTGTGGTTTCACTGCAACAGCTGCACCCTCAAATACATGAGCAACAAAGAGATGCCGATGTTGCCTTCTGACTTCCACGGTAAGGAAATCTCTGTCAGTGAATGTCCATTAACAGCGTGCTGGGGTTGCAGTGGGAAAGATGATGTTCTGAAACCCTCCTTGAAATGCAATATTGCAGCAAGGAGGTGCCAGGGCTGTGAGAAAGTGCAGGTGGAAGCAGAGAATACGAGGATGGAGGAGGAGGAAACACAGAGAGACAGAACAGGTTTAAACACAGAAAACACACAAGAAACATGGCAGGGACAAACCCACTAAAGAAAGCAAAGGAATGTGGATTATAAGACTCAGCCAAAAAGTACAAGTGACTTCCTGGGGCATCCCTGGAAAGTGCAGGAATATTGCATTCATTTGAGTGCTTTGCTGAGGATCTGATGGCTCTGACAATTCTCGTGCTGTTTCAGATGCCAGAAGAGTAGAAAGTTCCCCTACTTGTCTGTCACAAGTCCAGAAGAAAAAGGAACTTCCACTGCTTAAGCTTCCACTCAAGGACCCTATGCTGGATTTTATGATTTGAGTTTGACAACAGTTTATAAAACATCTCTTCTCCTATCAACAGCCTTTGCAACACAGATACTCTCCCATACCAGATACAGATGTACACATCTCCTTATATACCCCAAAACCTGTAGGTACAAGCTGCAAACCCACATAGGAATATTGTTTGCATTTCTACAATCTTTTTCTACCTAAATACTTAAATAATCTCTTGCTGCAAGTCTGGGGGTTCTGTCTTCCTGGATTTAATGAAATGAGATCTCACTGCTGTTGCTGTTCTCCACTGCAGACAGCACTGTGAACTCTCCCTGTGAAGACAAACGTTTCCCATTTCCAACAGGTCGGCAGCACAGAGACTCACTGGTATGAAGGCAGGCATAACATCACATAAATAACATGCTTGCTAGTGTGTGAAATTGATGGACTAATTTCTACCTATCTATCCTCCACACATATAAAAGCAGAAATTTAGGAAGAGAAAAAGAAGAAATTTTATAATCATCGATTTACAGAATATTTGGGAAGGGACCTTGAGGATCACCCAGCTCTACCCCCCTGCCGTGGGCAGAGACCAGGCTGCTCAGAACCCCATCCAACCTGGCCTTGAACCTTCCAGAGATGGGGCAATCTGTGCCAGTGCCTCACCACCCTCACAGCAGAGTCTTTTTCTAGTATCTAATATAAACCTACTTTCAGTTTGACTGTTCTGCAGCCTTCTTTGCCCTACACTCTAGACAGATAATTAGCAGCTAATCTGACACAAGACATGAAATTGCCTCAGAAATTAGAGGCTACTTTTCACATTCAGATCATACCCTCAGTTTCACGTTCTGACACTTAAAATAGCTCCCCCTGACGTGCAGCAAACTCCAGAATGTCAGAACACAAAGCTCCTCTTGTCATTCCCATTCTTGTTTACAACCCAGCAGCAGCTCAGGGTGCAATTTCATCTTACTCTCAGTCTGAGGCATCGCTCCTGCAAGGAGCAGCCCGTGTGTCCTCCTCCTCCTCCGAGGAAGGGCTGCCTGTGCCGGAGCAGGGAGCGGATCCAGGGACAGGATGGAAGAGACGGGGCAGGGAAATGCTGGCTGGGAGCTCTCAAAGTTCTTCCTGAAACATTTAGTGAAGATTAAATCACATCAAACAAAATTTGCTATTTGTCCTGGCCTCCATGACTCGACTAAAAGGTGTGTAACTCGGCCTCCAAATTGCTGTAAACTAAATCAAAATAGTAACAAGTTTTAAAACACCTTTCCCTAGGAATTCTTCATCCTTCATTCCCTTGAAGTGTTTGTTTTGTAATGCAAAATACAAAGCAACGTTTGCTTTGTAATGTTGCAAATATACTCTCTGATGGGACAAGTCTGAAAGGCTTGATGGCCAACAAATTTAAACACCTACAGAAACCTCATCCCCAGAAATACTTCTTGTCACTTTTTTTGGTAAGAGATGCATGAAATCTGAAGAATTGTAGACCAAATGTGTACACTTGTACTATTTCTACACATTGATTTTATTGGCAATGCTGAAATATACTTATCAAATGGAGCAATATTCAGTCACCTGATTTACTAGATGAGACACATTAAGTGGCCCAGTTCACATTAAAAAGCTGTCTACATACAACTTTTAATTTTGGTGGTGTAGTAAAAATGACAAACCCTAATTGTGGTCATATTTCTATTACTATAATGGTGCTTTTTACAGGCACGGTGTATTTTGGATGGGAAGAGAAGCCACACATCCCTATAAGGTACTATTTTATTAACAGAATAGTTATTACACTAAGGTTTCTTTAAGAAAATGAGACATGAGGGGGAAAAGTCATACATTTAATCTGAAAAATGCAGAATGTAAAAGCTGAGCCTAAAAAATTCCAAGTGAGAAAGTTATGATTCAGGGAATTCAGGTATCTTTCTCCCACTGAAGGATCCAAAGAAAATGTCATCACCAATTCTGGCCAAGACACTGGGAAGATGATACAGGACAGACAACAGCCATTTTACCTGAGCTTTACCTTAAGAGATTTACAAGCTCATGAATAGCATGTGGAATATTTTCAGTTTACTCCAGTCCACAAGCAACTGAAGGTAGGCTATGCCTTACATAGTTAAAAAAGTTAATTTAAAAATCCAGCTCCACGAACAAGAGCTGTATTTTCTTTACTCCTCAGAAGTATTTATGAGAATTGAGATGGTCATATTTTTACTGGAATTCCAGGAAATTTGGCCCTTAACCTCAACAGCTGAAGGACTGTACTCAGACTTATGTCTTGGTACAGAATAAACAAATTCCTTTTGGTTATGACAGAGTGTGGCAGTGATTAGAAATCACTAACTCTGCTGCTTTTCCTTCCATGGCTCATAATTTACATTAAAAGGGGCTCTGTGACAATATTTACTGTCCCAAGTACTCTGTTTTTTAGAAGTGCTCTGAGGATACTCACAGATGTGTCCAGAGCAGTCTGTGAGGGGGTGGATGGGACACTCACTGTGCCCTGTGTCACAACTGTCCCTGCAGTAACCACAACTTGTCAGAGGTTGATGAGAATGAATTGCAACCTAAATGTTACTCACACTGTTCACTGAGGTAGGATAAACCTTGGAGATTAATGCTGCCAGACAAAAAAGGGAAAAGCATTTCTTCCTTTGTAAAGAATGTAATTTACTTGTATGCAAATTACTACCAAAGAAAAAGTTTTGTGGCATTTAAAAAAATCTATTTTTGGACAAAGGATTTTTCATGTCTTTTCATCACAGAGTACATGGAGAGAATTTGCACAAGAAGGATGTGGTGTTTCACTACAACTCAGAGGGAAAACCCCTCCACAACCAAGGCCAGGGGATTTTAAAACTTATATTTGTGATGGACAGCAAGACTGATGAACTGATGGGGGTGGAGATGGAAGGAGCTTAGGAAGACTGAAGACTCACCCAACGCTTTCTTTCCTTGTTCACAAAATATGCCTGAACTGTTCCAGAGCAGCAAAATACAGAAAGTACTCAATAAGAAAAGACAACAAATTTCTTTTTATTTCACTGCTGATTGAAAGAAAATATAGGACAACTGGTGTCTTTAATATTATCAGTAGGGAAAAAATGGAAACACTACAGTACAAAGACTAATATTCAACTACAACAAATATTTGGGAAGGAACCCCCCTCTGCACAGAACACCTATTTTAAAGCAGGGCATATTGCAGTCTTTCCATGACTCTGCTGCTTCTGAAGACTTTTGCTGCTTTCTGAGGATCTCAGATCCTTACACGAGACAGATTTCAAAATGAAGGCGCTCGGTTGCTCAAAAGTTTAAGGAGAGCTGAAATTGTTGCAACTGCAGCATGTGACTCAGAGCACAGCCCCTCCCAGTGCAGAGCGAACCAAGGGCTGATCACAGCCCAACTTCCTCTCCCCTCCCAGTCCACACCGGGTCACACACTGAAGTTAGCACCATTTCGCACATAAAGCAAATTTCAAAACCCTGAAAGCTACAGAGGGCTGGTTTTTAACAGTAACTGCTTCACATCCTGAAGCTCACAACAACTTCAATACAGTAAGAAAGCTCAAGGCTTTGTGCCAAGCTGTCCTTTTAAATCCACAGGCTGATCTACGATCTGCCCCTAACTAATTTTGAAGGAAGTGTGATCAGCCATCACTACAAAGATGATCAGAGCACTTAATTCTCTGTGTGCAAGTATTCTCTAGCATCACACACAAAAACCTCCACGAGCTCAGAAAACCTAATTTCTCAGTAATATCCAGCTTTTGCTGATCCAGAGGGCTCTCAGTGTGAGATGGACGTGGCAGAGTATCACCCTGGCACTTGGAACCTACACATGGGAACAGGAGGCACAAAAGTTCACATTTATCACTGAATGTACAGCACAAAAAGGACTTTGGGAACTTCCTAAAAGCTGCTGCCTGCTTTATATTCAGTAAGAATACTAAGGTGTTCTAAAGGGTAAGTTACCTTGAACACTGAAGCAGAATCAGGGGAGCTCACAAGTGGTGAAATCCCCAGGGAATCCTGGTCTGGCTCTGCAGCTGAAAACTCCAGAGCTTCTAATTTGTGACATCTCCCTGCAAGCCTCTCCTGAGAACATGTAAATGCCAGCTCTTGAAATGGTCATGATTCAGTCACGATGGGTGGACCTTCCACAGGTAAACAAAATATTCTTTAGAAATTACAACTCTACAGCATATGGGTGAAACACACATCTGAGAGAATGGATGTAGGACTCCTTCCACCCAAGAGATGGCCACATAATTTGGGGTTTTTTGCTAACAAGGTTTATAAAAACAGTTGCTTAAACTTGCTCCAAACTTCCCCTCAAGAGGATCAGCAAAACGCTGGTGGAAAATTTTAGTCAGAGCACTTTGTCAGTTTGAGCAAAGTCAGAACAGAACACTAAACCTACACATAAAGCAGTACTAGATTTACCTGCAGTGTGCATTTACCACTCCTGATCTAACATCAAAAAGACTTCCTGTACAAAAATACATTTAAAAAAATCTAGTTTCACATTATTTATCTAAGGATAAAATATTAATTTTAATTTAAATATTCAGTGTATTCACAAAAAGCTCTGTTATTGTGTAATTCATCACAATCTCTTCTTGTATGTACAGCCTACCGACCTCTTACTTCCACTGGGAGTCCAACTACAAAAAAAAAGGAAGAGCTACTAAAGCAATTGCTATTTAATTATTAAGATGAGCTTACTCAGTACACACACATTCCACAATTATTTCCTGTCTAATAGTAACTCCTTGGAGTTATTCTTCTGTTTATTTACACGAGCCTCATCCAATCTGAACATAAGATCAGCTTGGATTTTACAGAGGATTATAGCAAGGTTCTTTCTGACAGCTATGACCAGGTAAAACACCTTCACAGGCACAGCCCACCACTGAGGATTTCCCCACCTGGCTGTGAAATGTACCTCATCCTTCTAATGAATAATCCAGCCCAAGAGTGCTCGGAGCAGCAACTCCACGCTTTGTTTACTGGAAGGGACCACAGTGGGTCATCTGCTCCCACCTCCCTGCTCCAGCAGGGTCATCCCAGAGCACGCAGCACAGGGCTGTGTCCAGATGGTCCTGGAATATCTCCAGTGAAGGAGACTCCACGCTCTCTCTCTGGACAATCTGTCCCGGTGCTCGGTCACTGCCCAGGAAAGTTCTTCTGTTGAGGTGGAACGTCTGAGCATCGGGTCCCAGGCACTGCCGGGCACCACCGCGCAGAGCCCGGTCCATGCTCGGACCCGTCCCCTTCCTAGACTGACAGACATCGATGCTGTTTGGTACCTGCCTGCACTCACACGCGGGGACCTCGCTGAGGGGGAGACGAAACGCGCTCTCCCTTCCAGACACAGCGGGAGGAGCCGTGTCACCGAGCCACGGCCCTCCCGCGCCTCTCGTTCTACAGCTCGGGCGGCAGCGGGGGAAGAGCCCGGAGCCGCCGGCGGAGGGGAAGCGCCGGTCCCTCACAGCCCTCGGGCGGCCGGTCCTTCTCACACCGGTGCCTGGTATCCCTCACCCCACCGGTCCCCAGCGTCCCTCACACACCGGTCCCTCACGCCCTGGGGCGGCCGGACCCTCGCGGCCCTCACGCCCCGTAGCAGCGGGTAACGGGCTCCTGAGGCGCCGCAGCCCGGAGAAGCCGGAGGATTGCGCGCCTCTTCCCGCTCCGCCTCTCCCCGCCTTCCTTCCATCCATCCATCCTTCCTTCCTTCCACCGCTGCCGGTCGCGCTCATGCGCCCTGAGCGCTTCCCCCGCGCCTCCCCCTCGGGGCTCGGGCCCAGGCGGGGCGGGCGATGTGGCGGCGGCGGCCGCGGCACCTCCCGCCCGCTCCGGGCGCCTGCGCCGCGCCCCGCCAAGGACGGGGGGAAGAGTTTCGTAACCGGCGCATGCGCGCGGGAGCCGCATCCCCGCTCGGTGGAGGAAGGGGGGGGGGGGAGGGGGGAAAGAGAGGGGGGGGGGGGGGGGGGGGGGGGGAGAGGGGAAAAAAAAAAAAAAAAAAAAAAAAAAAAAAAAAAAAAAACCACCTCAGAGTTACGTCAGGAAAAGACGGATTTGTGCTCGGGGAGACCCGCGCGGCGCGGGGAGCCCCCGGGACGGGCGCGACACGCGGGCGCTACTCACCCTGTCCGCCGCCCCCCCCTGCTCGCCCCCCTCGGCGCCTCCGCTCAGGGCTCAGCCCGCGCTGCCGCCGCCGCCGCCGTGATTCCATCCATCTTGAATTTGACGTCATCCCACAACCGAGGGATGAGGTCATCGCGGGGAGCGCTCGTCACGTGCGCGGCGCCGCGATTGGNAGGCGGGGGGGTACGGGGAAACGGAGCGGGGACGGCAGCGGGGATCCCCTGCCGACCGACCGCCAGCGAGCCCGCCCGGCCGGCCGCCTTCCAGCGCGGGCAGCACCGCCCGCAGCGCCACGGCCGCCGCCCTCAGCCCGCCCCGCCGCGGGGAAACTGAGGCAGCGGCCGCGCGCGTGTGGGGCGGCTCGCCGCGGGGGTGGGGACACCCACACACACCCACCCACACACACCCACACCCACGGAGGGACAGGTCCCTGTGGCGGGGGACAGAGCGGTTTGGGAGGTGCCGCTGTGGTAACCCCCGGCCTGTGTGCTGCGGGTGTGAGGGGGAACCCGCCTGCAGCGATTCGGCGAAATTTGTGCTTGTTTCGTCGTGAGCTTTTTATCGTGGTGGTTATTATTGTTGTTATTATTGGGGTTTTTAAGGTGTGGGGATAAGGCCCAGTGTGGTCTGTGAAGAAGCGCCGTGCCTAGTGCCGCCCAGTGTCCCTCACAAGCCACCCCCCCGAGCCCCTCACATTTCTGTCCCCCTCAAAAGCCACAGACTCCCCCAAGCCACCCAATATCCCATTCACTGCCCACCGACCCCTCCCAAGCCACCCAGTGTCCCTCAAAAAACACCCACTGTCCCTCAAAAGCCACCCCTGTCCCCCTCAAAAGCCACCACCATCCCACTCACAAGCCACCCGCTGTCCCCCAAAGGCCACCACTGTCCCCCTCCCAAGCCAGCCCACCACCCTCTGTTGCCATCAGGGACACACATGCCCAGATCCCGGTGAGTTTTGGCTCAGCTCCCTTTGTAACTGCTGATTTGGAAAAAATTATAATGGCCATTATCATTGCTTCAGGCTGGCTTCTCATCGTGATTATCCGCTTTGAATTAAATACCTGAATGGGGCTTTATGTGTCAAAATGCAAGTATTAAAATAGAAATTAAGAATTACAAGATTTCTCTTGTTTTTGTTGAAAGCTAATCTGGCACGTTATCTTTTCATTAAGGACAGCTCTAGAGATTAGCATCTAATCCCATACATGTTTTCAGTGTGCTTTCAGACATCCCACCTAAATCACAAATACTCTGAGGCAGCTGTACAATCCCTGGAATGTTTTTAGGGATGCTTTTAAGCGTTTTTTTGGCCAAGGTTTTGTTGCAAATGGGCTAAAAGGAGATGTACCTTACTGGGTCTGGCTCCTTTTCCCCCTCTCCAGATCTTGGGGGTTTGTTTTGTCATTGCTGGCTCTTTTGGTAGCTTTGGAAACTTGGGAAGCTGCTTGTGAAAGGAGTGGTTTTTTTTTTTTCACTCAGGGACTCGTGCCCTGACGCGAGTGTGGCTTTGTGAGCCAGCACAAAACCCCAGCAAGCTTTTTGGAAGAGTTCCCTGCTCTGGTTTGCTGTGCAGACAACTGCTCTGGCACGGGGGCTGCTGTGGTGATGGGAACAAACAACTGGGAAAGCACTTCCATCTGTTCCCATAAACCAGTTTGTGCAGTGAGGCTGGCTCTGCTGCCAGGGGAGGATTTGGGGAGCTAACCTGAGCTTTCTTCTTTTTATTTTATTTATTTTTTTTTCTTTCTCCTCATGTGTACTAAGTTACTTCTCAGCCAAGCAGAATCTAGTTGGTCTTGCATAATTTCTTATCTGTGCTTCTCCAAAAGAGCCTGTGACACAGGTGGAGGATCTCTGTCCCAGAGCTACCCTGCTGAAAGGTGGTCTTGCACATGTGTGTGTCTTGCTGTGCAGGTATTTATTACCAGTATTTTTAATTTATCAGGTTCCCTAGTGAAAGTGCAGCCGGTAGAACAGAGCCCATGCAGTGGCTTGTATAATTCTGCTGGAGCAAGTCCAAAAATTGATAAGAGGACTGGGGCACCTCCCCTGCAGAGACACGCTGGGAAAATTGGGGTGTTCATCCTGCAGAAGGTTGTGTGCAGACCTCAAAACACCTTTCAGAATCTGAAGAGACTTGCAAGGAAGCTGGAGAGGAGCTCTTCATCAGGGACTGGAGTGACAGGATGGGGGGAATGGGTACAAACTGGAAAAGGGGAAATTGAGGTTAGATATTAAGAAATTTTTCACTTTGAGCGTGGTGAGGCCCTGGCACAGGGTGCCCAGAGCAGCTGTGGAGCCCCTGGATCCCTGGCAGTGCCCAAGGCCAGGCTGGACACTGGGGCTGGAGCAGCCTGGCACAGGGGAAGGTGTCCCTGCCATGGCAGGGGGGTGGGACAAGATGATCTTCCAACCCTTAATGTTCTATGATTCTATTTTGTCATTCTTACAAACACAGGATTTGAGAAAATTTTGAATGCAATCCTCCAAGATTTTGTGATTCAAAAAGACATAATCTGGCTGTATTTCATTATTGAGCCTGATTGACTTGTTGTTATTAAAGTTTATGGATGCCTTATACCCTTGTAAATCAGATTTTTCTTGATCCTAATGAAATCTAGGGAAGAAATTAATTCAGTAGAATTATTGGGGGTTTAAGTTGTCTCTAAGTAGGTTAATTTTGTCAAATGTACCATTCCCAATTATTTGAATGTATTCTGGTTCTTCAAGATTAGCTTGTTTATGAATGCATTTTCCAGCATTTCTAATTTTAGATGCTTTGATGGGGGGCTTAATTTGATATATTTTTCATCTTTATGTATGGTTGCAGCTGTTATTACCAGGTGCATGTTTGTTAAGTATAAGGTTTGTTCTCCATTTGGAGTATCCAATAACTGCTCAGATTAACTTTGGATCATACTTGCCAACAAGCTTTATCGCTGGAATTTTGTTAAAAACTGAACCCCTGAAAAATGTAGGATGTAAAGAAACTGTAAAGAAAATGAAGGATGATTATACATGGACATTGTGAGCAAATTAACATGTAAAAGCTAAAACACTTGCATTGCTTGAAAGCATGAAAATTACTGGTTTTCATCGTGTAAATATTGCAATAAATGGCCAAGTTTTGTACTCTGAATTGTTCGGTGGTTTTGACACTAACATTTTCAATGTAAAAACAGTGGCAAAGAAGTCATATCCTGGAGATAATTGTCTTTTTTTTTTAGATCTGTAGTTTCAGCTCTTATACATGTAGAGAATCTAAAATTTTCTTTAATGAAAATTTGTGTGATTAATTTAAATCTAACGACATCATGTTCTTTTCCTGCAGAGAGCCTAAAAGCAGCTCAGATACCCTGAGGCACTCCTCTATTAGCAGCTGGGAAAGAGTTTTGCAGAGAGGAGTTTGGTTTTGAGGGAGGAGAGAGGATAAGGACAGAAGAAGCAGCTTCATTTCCATGGGGGAACCTTGACTAGATGGAGATGCTAACATTTTTCTTCTTGGTAAATTTTCTTTGAGTTTTCTGTCCCTGTGGAGAGATCTGTTCTGTCCTTTGGTGGCTTTGGGAGTGTGTCCTGCTGGAGCACCCATTCCCCCTTGGCAGTGGGGCTTCTCCAGCTCCAACTTCTCCAGTAACCACTGTAAAAATGGAAATGCAAAACCCCAGGCACGGGGGTTTGCCTCTTATTTCTCACCAAATCCTCTAGAACTGATTATTGCCAGGGACATATTGCAGAGGGAGATGGTTAATCTCTGAAAAACTGCCTTCTGTCTCTGTGCCCCTGAAAAATCTTACCAGTGGGGCAAATGCTGTGGCTGTTACCCCATTCCTTCGGACACCAGCTTCTACCCCAGAACTGCTGGGATGTGGAGCACAGTTACCTGGGATCACAGAACACCCGGGAGTGAACCCATTCCTGTGAATGCAGAAGATGTTCCTGGGAACTCCAGAGGTCTCTCTTTATTGATTCCAAATATTCTGCCAAAACTTAATGACTTGCCAAAATGCAAACAGAATTTTCCACCAGTTTCTCATTGCTGACATCTGTGCACGATAAAGGGTGCCTGGATTTTTATTTATTTCTTCTCATGTGTTCAGATGACACTTCCTATAACAAATACTAGCAGGTAAAGTAAGGAATCTTGCTTTTTCTAGTTAAACCTGTCACTTATCTTGTCATGAAAATAGAGACACTTCCCAGTATTCAGAGGGAAAACCAGACAGTGAGATACACAATGTAAACTAAAAAAAAAAAAAGTGAATTAAAAAAAAAGTGAATTAAAAAAAATTTGTTGTTTCCATTGCTGGTGTGATACAAGACACACAGACAAGACTCTTCCTGAAGATGTAAATTCCTTACCAGGAAAATAACTATAGTACAAAATAATGTAAAACTGCCTTCATTCCTGGTATTGCTTCTGAGTGCCAAGTCTTGAGCTTTTTTAGCTGTCAGCCTCATTCTCCTGCAAATAGCACAATCTAGTTAATATTTTCCACTTGGAGCCCACATGCAGCAGCTCGGACAGGTTCAGATAAATGGTGCCAGACAGTGACAAGCTGGGTGGCAGTATTAACCTAGAAAGCTGTTAAATAGCAAGAAACACATCCCTGTTTAAAAAGGTGATTGTTCCACAGGTTGCACAATGATTCAGAGACAAATAAGCCACAGGTATTGGTGTGTGGTTTTTTTTTAAGTGAGCAGACAGTCATGGGTTACTATGATTAAAGCATAAAGAAGCCTTCATTTGCAGCTAGGAAGGGGTTGCAAATTCGTGGGTATTTCTAAAAAACACGTTGATGAAAAGCTGCAGGAGCAACTGAAATAGAAAATCTGTCACAGCACAGCAGATACGGTGCAATTTTGTTTTAGCAGCTCTCCCAGCTCTGTGTAACTTCAGCTGGAGTTTGGTGTCTGAGCCTTCTAAAATTAAAATCCTGAGTATTCTGATTACAGTGGAAGTGTGTAAGAATATTAAAAAGTGGCTTTGGTTTCCTAGCTACAAGTGTGTTCATCACAGCTCATTGTGCATGTAAAGAAATTCAGGAAAAACCAAATGGAGGGATGGATGATATGGCAAGCATTTTATTTTCTGCAATTCTGTCCAGTCAATGAGTGCAAGCAAGGAAAAGGAAAAAAAAAATTTAAAAAAACCCCAAAAGAACCCTGGTGCGTATTAAAAAAAAAAACAAAATAGGAGGACTTATGTTTTGGTTCATGTTTAACAAAGTTAATTTCCAGGAAGAACAAACGGAATGATAGTGCAAAATTTTGCTTTAGTACAGTAATTCTGTTAATGTCCTGCTTTCCTGTAAATGTGGCTTTGGGGATTGAGTTTCTTGGCAGAAAGCAGCGTGGCTGTAGCCTCAGTTCTTGAGAAGTTTCATGTAAGTGAATCAGAGAGAGCACCAAAGAGCTATTAGGGCTATGGTACGCTGGAAAAGTGAGCTTGATGCTTTCATTCCTCAGTATCAGTCAGTTTGGCCTCAAATGAAAATCTTCTGGGGTCAGAGATTCCACAGAGATGGACAGCAATTTCCAGAATTTCAGCCAGTCCATTTGTGTTTGTGCATTGCTGAGATGCTGGAAAAGTGTGGTATATGTTGAGTATGTGGTTTTTCTTTTCAGCAATTGTATCCAAGTGTTAGAGGTGATTTGTGGTAGGTTCTTGTCAAGTAAAAAGTGAAAAAGTTAGGAAGGAAAGGTATTGGCTTGCTGAAAAAAAATATGTTTAATGTCTTTGTTTCATCAGATAGTGCCAGGGTGCCAGGGTGTCACTAACCCAATTTTATTTCTGATGTCAACATGCTGGTCCTTAGATGACAAAATGTGTCTTTCAAGGAGAATTTGCAATTTTTAACAACTTCAGACTTACTCTTGTGCCTTTCTGTGCACTACAAAGATATGCCCATGGTGTGAGATGAGGAAATAACACTTGCTTTCTGGTCATGATCAGCACTTCTGCCCTGTGACAGCTGAGGGACAGCTTTGCATTTCTATGGCCTGGGCCCTCTGACTGATGTCATCTCCACACGGATTTATTCATCACTGAGGGGAAAGCTCAAGTGGCAGAGCAAAAATAGCCAAGATACAGAATTATTGATGTCTTTATGTTCAGGCTGCTGACTGAATTTATTGTCGATTCTGGACTGTAGAATTACATTCTATGCATGATGAATTCAGCCCCCAAAAGAGAATGAGAATTTCTTTAGGAAGTGTTGCTTTACAGTTTTGAAGGACAGCAGCAGAGCACTGGAAGAGGTTTTTTTGCCTGACCTGCTCCTCTGTCAGTTTAACACTCTTTCCCCCAGCTCCCTGAGGCAGTTCATTACACAGGAGCCAGTGATATATGGACAAGAGAGAAGCTGATTGCCTCTCCAGAACCAGCATCCTGCTGCATCCTGCTGGGGACCAAACTGGCTGTAACATGTTAAATTCCAGGGATTTGGGAGCTACATGTGCTTACACAGCTCTGTGTGTACATAGAATTTTGAATGCTGAGTGTGAAGAGACAAAATGTGTCCGTGGCATTACACAGTTGGCTTCCCCTCTCTCAATTATACCAATGACATCTCTCCAATGTCTTTTTTCTCAGTTATGTTCACAGAGGTCATAGCTCTGGGTCACATACAACAAGAATATGTCCTGGAGAGCCACAGCACAAGGGTTTCTGTTTGAAAACAACCCTGATGGTAAAATCCCACACATGAGCTGCACTGTTTTGTTTGTCAGACCCTTGGTGACTTCTTACAGCATCTTCCTTGGTGTTGTCATGGACCTTCCTGAGGGGGAAAAATCCACAAACTTTAAAAATAAAAGGTTTTAATGGGCAGAACTATCCAGATCTACTGAGAGCTAATCAAGTAATTGCACAAAGGATAAAGATATGCAGACACATCTGGCTTTAAGCTTTTTTATTTTTATCTTTTGTGATGTTTGTGTGTCTGAAGCATTATTGTCTGCACTGTACATTTCACTAGCAGTGAGGGCTGATGACTCAGGACTAGGAAAAACTGATGTTGACATTTGGGCCTTAGGTTGAAATTGCCTTCAAGGTTATGCAGGTGTATTGTGGTGCTGGGCTAAAAGATTATGGCACTTATCTGTCCAATTAATGCCTAATTAAAGCACAGAAAATACTGAGAGTCTCGAAGTGGCATAGAAGGATTCAGCTGTGGCATTTCAGTGTGGGTGGCTGTTCTTTCTCCTCTTGAGGTCTCCTCCTATTTACACAGTAGCACAAAGTATCAGTAAAGTTGTCTTTAAGTACAAAAGGGAAGTTCCCTGTTGGAGAGGACATGGTGAAAATGCAAATTTCCCTTTGCATGTGGACGAGGAAGTGGAAAAGGCAGAGGGTGTCATGCTGCAAGGATGGTATAGAGGGGAATTGCAGCTGGAACCTGACACACTCACAGGAAAGTTTGGCATTTTCCAGTCTAAGCTAGAGTAGCTGAGGAACCTGACCCCTTCAGTCTTGTCAATGGACTCTCCAGCTGCTGAAAGGACATATTTTTTCCCAGGAATCTGTAGAAATTTGTGATGTACAACAGAAATTCTCTCCTCTCCCCTCTGTCAGGCTGCTCAGCTGCCTGGATATGGGGTTTTCCTCCCTTAAGCAGGAGGGTTTTTTTCATTTAAATTAGGACTGTAAAAGTTCTGTGAATATGGCAAGTCTCTTCATTGGAAACTTTTTCTCCATTGCTTCACAACTACTGCAGACCTGAGAGCTGCTCTGGTCTTATTTTATTTATTAGGACTACACTGGAAGAGAGAAAGTGAGAGTGGGACCTGGTAATTCATGGTGTGTTTGACATCCTGTTTTAAAAAAGATGATAATCAGATTTTTGATTTATTTTATATCTTTAACTGGCAGTGTCACTCTTGGAGACAGGCTGGCATGTGTGGTATTTTGGGTGTTGCCTGGCTTTTGTGTCTGAGACCTGCAGAAAGGCAGACCTGTCCATGTTAGCTTGTAAGAGATAAATTCTCCACTGTACCTGCATAGAGCCAACTGCAGTAACCAACACTGTCTTATAGTTTCTGTTGGCCAAATATTTTTGAGAGAATATGTCTGGAATTATTTTGCTTTAAAAGCTAAAATGACACACTTTGTTCCCTCGTATGTTTCATCATTCCCTCTATTTTAGGTCAGATGATTCATCTCTGCATTACTGGTTCTGCATTTCCATTGCCTTAATTGGGATTTCAGAGTCATTGCAGACTGTATAGAATTGTCAATGCTATTTCTAACAACATACAGATTTCTTCCTTCCCTTCATTCCTCCCTTCCATGGCAGGGGATGCTGGAATTAGATGACCTTTAAGGTCCCTTCCAGTCAAACCATTCTGTGATCCTTCTCTTCCTCCCTCCTCTCTCTTCTCTGCTTTCCCTGGTGCCCCCTCCCCACCTTCCTCAGTCCCAGGTGGTTTCTTTGCTCCTGGCTTTGCTGCAGCCCAGCTTTTTGGGGAGCGAGCTGGGTTTCACTCTCCTGCTGAAAGCTGACTCCTTTTCTTTACCCACAAGTGACTCTTCATCTGTTTTAAGGTACAGCCAGGTATGTACAAAAATCCTTGCAGGTAAAGGCTGTCAGGAGATGCCCTGGACCAGCACATTTACTGATTATTTCACACACCACAGCAGCAATTATTCTCATTTTCAGCAGCAGCTCCCAGCACATAGTGGGGGGTGTCATGGTTGCTTTTCCTCCCACCTTTTCCCACCCAGGTGCCTGCAGACACCAAGAGCAGCCCCCACCCAGCACAGGACAGCACTTGCTTCTGTGTACAGTGATTAAGAGCTGGGTTTAACCTAATTGCACCTCCATATGTCAGTAGGGTGCAGCTGCTGGGTGTGGAGACACCATGGCAAGTGCTGGAGTTAACCACAGCTTATCTGATCATCACTGGCCACCTAGACTGAAAAATCTGGCTGGGAGCATGCTTGTAGCCAGTGGTGAATAAAATAAAATACTAAGAAGAGGGTTTGATATTTAAGAGTGCCATCCATGAGGCCTAATTGTTCTTAGATTTGTGCTCAAAGGGGCTGTGAGCATTCACAGTTGAAAGGAAGCACTTGAAAAGGAAGAAATTTGTCATTGCTACTCACAGAGAAACTTTCTGTTTGCATTTTAAAATCCTGAAGCTAAAGAGGACCATTAATTACAACCATGTAATACACCTCTGCATGTAAATAATCCTCATTAACCCTGCACTAAATTTATAGCTTCTACTAAAGCTGTGCCTTTTCTGCTTGCTTGAAAGACTCGAACCTTCCCTAGTCATCTCCTCTCCAATTAAAACTTAGGAAAGAATGAGCATTAGCTCTCAAAATATTTTAAGCAAAAAAAAAGGTAATTAATATTAAAGTTTCCAGGACTGGCAGCTATGAATTCAAGAAAAGAAGGAAAAGGAGGGTTATTTTAACCATGAGGATTATTAAGCACTGGAAAAATTTGCTGAGGGATGTGGTGGCTTCCCTGTCACCACCACTGGGTTCCTGTGCCACAGCTGCTGCATGTGCCCAGCGTGTTCCCCAGCTGTGGTGGTGTGTCCAGAGCCTGTGGGAAAATTTCAGCAGGGAATTTTCCCCCACAGATACCCTCAGAGCTCCAAATGGGGCAGCCCTTCAGGTAATATTTCCAGGTAATGTTGAGTGGGCACAGCCAAACTCCTAATTCCTGCTGAGCTGCCTACTGATTGTTGTCACTCAGTAGCTACAGAGTTTGGTGAGCTAAGGGGATTGGAGTGTCTGAAACTGCTGAAATTTCTGGACATCTGTTTAGCTTCAAGACTGGGCTCACTGGAATAAAACCTGGGTGAAACTGTGAGTTGTGTCACTAACGGACGACCTAAAAATAATAAATTCAGGGCATTCTCTCAAGATAGAGCAATAATTTTCTGTTGCCTGGCAATGTCTTTGGCACCGCATACAGAGCTGGGAGTTTATTTTATGATGCTGTGCAGAAAAATTTGTTTACAGTTTTCCACTGTGATTCCCCCAAGAGGAAGAACCCATGGCTCATACAGAGAGAGCAAACATTAATGACACCTTCTTTTCATCTTGGCAAATTTATGACCAAGTTTCCATTCCTCCTTCTGTATTTCCAGAAATATTTATGCAGAGACTTGTGTTGTCTCAATTCATCCCACTTATTTTCAGTGGGAATTAGTTTGAAACTACTCTGAACAGCTTATTATAGCACAATTTAAATTTTAGTTGATTTTTATGTACTCCTTTTTTTAAATAATCCTGTCTTCACATGGCAAGCAAAAATCTTTTCCCTTTTTTTTTTTTTTTCATAGAGGAATAAGGAATTTTCTAATGTATTTCTAGATGACATTTTATTAACCATAGAGTATATTTGGTATGGTTTAAAGGGAATGTTATTCACCCAAGATGTCACCCTTGCTTGATACAAGAATCTGAAAACCCAAGTTTCACAATATTTTTCAGGCAAGTAAGCTGCTGTATCCCTCCCAAACAACAGTATTTACTATCACTCATAGGACTGGGATATTTTTGTGGCTGAATTAAGCCCCAGTAACAAAAAAAGATAAATTGATTTTTTTTTTATTTTATTTTTTTTTTCTCCTGGAGTATCCTGCTAAGAGGGGGACAGAAACCTCCATGGTTTCTTGGGCTGGAATAATTTTTTCATGTGAACTGGGATAGATCCTGCCTGCATTTTTGGGGGAATACATTAACACTGGAAAGAGGCTTGTATGAACTGAGTCCACAAAGAAGATCATTAAATAAATCATCCAGAGCTGTACTGATGACAGTCACCTATTACACATTTAGAAAGCAAATGCCTGCTAAAATCAACAGTTTAAAATACTCTGAATTTCTTGTCTCCATTGGCATTTTAACATTTGGTCAATCCCTGTGACAACTGGAACCCCCAAATCTCCTTTTACGGTCAATTCCATCCGAGAGGATCCTGCTGATGGAGGGAGAGATGATCAAAATTAGGCTTGGCTGGTGGTGAGCTCAACAGAGCCAGCGAGATTTTGTCCTTGTTTTCCTTTTGTTTACATGGTAACTGTCTGTTTCCTCTTCCCATACAGATGAATGTCATGTAGCACAGCAGAGATGTGCTGCCCTTTGCTTGCCAGCAGAAGTTTCTAACAACTGAATCACTTGAGTGCTGAAATTTAGAGGCAAGACTTCTCAAAGGAAAAAAAAAATATTAATATGCAACCAATTGAACTTTGTGGCATGTCAAGACCACCCTGTCACTCCTACATCTTAAAAATAATTAATTCTTTTCTTCTTGTGGGAAAGGTGATGAAGTTATCTAAGTCATCAAAATTCACTGTTCGAGTCACAGATTTTTTTGCAGCATCTTGATGGTTTTAAGCATAACCTCAGCAGCAGCTTCTTTTTGTGGTACAGGAGAAAATAATTCAGACATCAAGCTGATCCTAACTCAGTCTGTTAAATACTTTTTGAAGAGGACAGATTTTGAACTGCTCCTTCAACATGGAAAAACAGAATAAGTTTCATTTGTTTTCATAGCAGCTAATTGCATAATGTGATTTAGCTTGAATGCAGAGGGCTGGAAAGAATAAACAACTTAATAAGATGCTGTGGGACTTGCCTTTATGATGCACATGTAAAGACTTGTTAAAGATAGAGTCTTAAAGTAAACTGATAGATAAAAGCTTCTACAGGGTGTTTACAGCATCCAGCTCCAGCACTCAATGTGCAGGGAACATTTCCCTCCTCATGGATTGCACACAGTTACAACCCACTGTTTCCATTTCTTTTTTTTTTCATGCTTATCACATTTGCTTTCAGTAAAAAAATGTGATGCTTAAATAA
Organism: Onychostruthus taczanowskii; assembly: GCF_017590055.1. Taxonomy (NCBI): domain Eukaryota; kingdom Metazoa; phylum Chordata; class Aves; order Passeriformes; family Passeridae; genus Onychostruthus; species Onychostruthus taczanowskii. The sequence continues at coordinate 14,374,035 of NW_024498906.1, forward strand.
TGTAATAATTGTGGTTGAAAAGTGGGGTTTGCAAGATCAAGTTTCAACAGGTTGATGCAGTTCCATCGTATTAAATTTAAATATGAACAGTGTTGAATCAAACACAGTTCCTCTTGCAAGGGTTGTATCTTTGCACAGATGTGTGTATCCACCTATATATGCTTTTTTTGGTGCCTATAGGTATTTGTTTAAATATACAAAGCACATATGTTTGTGTCTACATATAGACATGGATGTATATAAAAATAAATGTGTATAATGGCAAAGACATGTAAAGGAATAAACCTAAATAAAACATTAATCTGCATTTAATATTCAGACTGATAGAAATATAAGAAGGTGGAAGACAGAAGAGGGCTAAAAGTAAATGAGATGAAAAAGACCTTTCTGTTTAGATAATCATTAGTGCTGCTCGTAGGAATGCGGAAGAGATTTCCCACGTGGACCCTGAGTTATGTGCATAACCCTTGCCCTTTTGGAAAAAACAGGCCTCTCAAATTTATTTTTAGACAAGTCCAGATAGAAAACCAGCCCATTTTGTTAGGGACAAGGTAGTTGCATAATGTAGGCACATGATTCTTCAAAATGTGGATGTTTGCTTCTAAAAAAATGAAGCTGGGCTTCCCATTTTTGTTGTTGGTGCAGCAGAAGGGAATACAAGTATTAGTGGAATTTGACTTTGCCTGCTCTTGATCATGTCTGCCTTGGAGTGTGTTTCAGCAGCATCTGACAAGCAAAAATGTTCTGACTAATCCTTCTTTTTTCTGCCTCAAGGAGCAGAGAATTACACACATTTTTTTCAGGTGTACATCATCCTTTGCTGTGCATTGAACTCCAGGTAATTTGCTGAGTTTTCGGCTGTTCCTGGCACTTGCTGCAGCTCTTCAGAGCGCAAAACTGCCTCAGCCATGCTGGTTTTGACATGGAAATATTGCTTTAGTTGTGGATCACATGAGAAATCCTTTCTTACTGGACCCTTGCTATCCATAAAATATCCTTATTACCATGAGGAAACTTTTCTGTGTCCTTCCACAGCGTGAGGTTCCCACCTTGCTGGTGAGGAAACATCTTCTTCACATCCTGAGGAAGCGTCAAATACCGGCACTGACATCAGGGTGATTTTCTCAGACTGATGATTAAGGTTTTACCCATCTGCTGCTGTTTATAAGCCCTCAGGGCTCATCCTGTGAACTTTTCCAGTGCCTAAAATTGCCTTAAGTATTTTTGTCCCTTTTGCTTCTGGAAGGACAAGGCCTAGCAAAACCAGATATTTTGCAAGCAGGGAATGATGTTGCCCCTCAATGTTTTTCCTTTTGGCTTGAAAAAGGGACATTTAGGCAAAGTGTTCATTTATTCTCATCATCAGCCAAGCTTTTGCATTCTTATTTAAGCAATAAATTGTAGCAAAGGTGTGGAAGTTTCATAGACTGTCCTAAAGCCTTTTGTGACTTTGTCAGTGCGTCCCAGTCCATCCATCCCATCAGATCTCTGAGAAGAACAGTGAACCAAAAGAAATGTGGTAGATGCAAACTTATTTCATTTGCCTCCCACTTTTCAAGGCATGCACGTCTCTTATCTCTCATTAAGCTGATTTCACTGATTCAGATAATTAAATCAGCAGTGTTGCCTTTTGGAGGAGGCTGACACACCCTTTGCTCCCACCATTCCGTAAGAATTTGAGGCTTTGGATCAGTTTGTGAGCTCTGTCCCTCGCATTGAACAATATTGACTAGTTTTTGGTATATGATAGAAACTAATTGCAAAGATGGAGAGTGATTAAGTATGTGTGCTGATTTATACTTGGCATTTTAGTGATAAATGAATATTAATCACAGTAACAGTCATGCTCTCATCATCTTTCAGTGGCAGCATTAGCATTATTGTATCCATAAACTCAAATTCCTGTCATTTTCAGCAGCAAATAACAAAGAAAATCCTCCCTGCCTCAGAGCTTTTGCAGTCCAAATATCACAAAAGACATGGTTGTATCTCCTTAACCAAAGCCAGATGTTTGATTTCAAGGAAGGAATTAAAATCTATTTTCACTAGGGATTTTTTCTCATGCAGAAGGTCAGCATGGGAGAAAGCATGCAGGAAGTTCCCTTACTGGCATTTGTGCTAATTAAGGATGCAGAACAGATTCAGTAAATAAGCCACTGCTTTCTCAAGCCAATAAACATTTTGAAAATCATCTTGTGAGCTTTAAATATCCACTCTCAATATCTGACAAAATAAGTTGGGGTTTTTGTGGGAAAAAAGTCACCAAAAATATTTTTCTCCTGTTTTACAGTGCATTTCTCTTCACCTGAGAATGCCAAAACCTGGTGTGAAGTCTCTTGGCATTCCAAACATGGAACATCCTTGCCAGGCATTTCTCATTTTTCCTGATTAGCTTTGCAAAAAAGGTGATAGATGGTTTCTTTTATGGGTTACCAAACCAGTGATGCAATATATAATCTTTATTTCAAAGCATTTACATATCTGCTTCTCCTTTCAGCACTCTGGTACCATAAAGAAACTGCCAAAGTTTGTGTCAGCACTTGATGCCATTAGGAGGTAGGAATGATTTCCTTTTCCTGAGTACCTGGAAAATCCAAGAGTGCTGCCTAGCTGAGGCAGGGGCTGCACTCTGGAGAGGGTGTGGAAAGAGCTGGAGATTTCTTGGCATCAGAAATGGAAATATCAGTGCTGAGAAACTCCTGGGAGACAGAGGCTCTTCCCTGGAGTGGAGTGAAATTCCTGCTGCGAGGATGGAGCTGCACAGCCCTGGAGGTGCCCTCCTTGTGAGACACCTGTGGGCCACTGATGGAACCCTGGGTGCTGAGAAATTTAAACTTTCTCTGCTTAAAGGCACAGACTCTCAAGAGAACACTACAATTGACCTGAGGCTGTGGAGAGGACTTCCAAAATTGACTGATAGCACTGGGATTACGGGTGTGTAGTTGGTTAGAAGTATGTTAGAATATCACAGGGTGGAAAACTTAGAGTGTGGGGTTTTAGAATATAGAAATAAATATGAAGCAAGATGGAGGTTTTAGGGTGGAGGCAGGTTGTTCTTCTTCATCTTCTTCCTTCTTCGTGGTATTTTGTAACTGGACAGAAAAGTCTGCATTGTGGGCTTTGAGTGATCAGTTATTGCGAACTGGGGAAAGGGAAAATAATCTGTGTCATTTCTTAATTGGATAGTTGAGCCTTAAAAGACCTTGTAAGAAGAGATAGTTAACCATTTTGTGCCTTGCTAATGAAAGACTACAGAACTCATGGTTGTGAGGCTGTTACACTGATAAGAAACAATAAACACCTGAGTGTGAACATGAAACACCACCTCAAGTGCCTTCAGTCCTGACCTCCAGAAACTGATAGGCTTTTCTTGGACTTCCACTCTCCCACTGCTCAGCTCCCAGGTGCTGATGGAACAAACCCTGCTGGGGAGCTCTGGGCAAGCTGGAGCTCTGCCCTCCTCTGTTTCAGCAGCAGCTTCAGCTCAGCAGATGCTTCAGAGCGACTGGGAGGGTGAAGGTTTGGTGCAGAGCCAGGATGCAGAGTCAGAGCAGCAGCAGGAGCCATCCCCAGGCTGGGTGAGCCCAGCACTGCCTCCTGGGCAAGGCTGCATTTCTGTTCAGACTTGGCTTGTTCCTGACAGACACCTGGTGCAGGGGTTCTTACAAGGAGCTTGCAGCTTTTATCTGGGGGAAGGGTATGAGCAGGGCCATGGAAAACACAGAGATGCTTTGATTTTAATTGCATGGATGATTTAGTATCAATCTAAAAATAAAAATAATCATTTCAAAGCAACAGTTGCACTTGACATCCAGCCAGGATTTTCTGTAAAAAAAAAGAGAAGAAAAAGGAAAAGCATTTTCTCACTGTGTGCAGTGAGAGCTGTGAAACCACCAGTGAATTTTCTGTTTGTTCAGAATCCCCTCAGAGACACAGATTTGGGTTCATAACTGATCTGGCCATTACATTTTGGCAGAAATATTAAAACATGTATTCTTATCCTTGCAGCCCGAGTTTCCCTGTACCTCAAACTTTCATTTCATATTGGTTTTAATAATTTGTTTCAGTCATTTGGTGCTTTTCTGCCCACATTAAAAGCTCCCCACTTCCTTTGTGCTGAGTAATCCAGTATTTGTTCTGGATTAGTCACAATTACAGGTATGAACAGGGAGGAAAAAAGAAACGATACACCTCCCCCAAACAACCTACTTTGTTCCTCCTTCTAAACAAATCTATTTAAATGTTTGTGTCTTCTAACCAGGTTAAAATGTGCTGGTTTTTTGCAAACCTGACTGAATTCCTTACTCAGTATTCACATAGTAGGAGCAGGATGTTATCCCACACCTTGTCTGTATCTTAGGATCCCTCAATCCAGTGTTTCTCCTTCATGGGCTCCTCTCCTCCTTCATGGGCTCTCCTCCTTCATGCTCTGCTTTTAGTTGAGCTGGCTCAGGACAACAATGTGCCTTTAGGTCCTTCAAAATCAGAAGCTTCCTATAAAAATTTAAATTTAATGCATCAATAGAAGCTCTGACACAATTGTGAAACAGGTTCTGGGGTTTTGACTACAGATTCCTTCTGAAACAATTTAGGAAAATAATCAGAAAGGTGTGCTTGGGTCCGTGTCTATGTGTCTGTAACTCTTAGCTGGCAATGAGAGTTAAACCTTCAAAAAGCAAATTGTGGCTTTTGGTTGGTTTTTTCTGTGCTTCAGATCTGCTGAACAGAGACAGGATTTGCATCTGTGTGCAGGAGACTGATTCCCAAGTGGAATTTCCAGTTGCATGCACAGTCCTCTGTCCTTCCCATCTGTATCTCAGCTGTGTCAGACAGGATTTGGAGGGATAAAAAAGCTGAAGTCATCCTTTTCCCAAGAGAACCAGCAGGTGCCTTCAGTCAAAAACGGGTTCCAGGCAGCAGCAAGGGCACAATCCAGTGAAGCAGGGCCAGATCTTTGGGCTGGTCCCTGGTGTGTGCTGCTTGTGAGCCCTGTGGCACCCACTGGGTGGGCGAGGAGGTGGCATTGGTGTCAGGGCCCATTCCCTGACTCTGCTTCAGGGACCTGATGGCAACTGGGATTGGTGTCAGGGCCCATTCCCAGACTCTGCTTCAGGGATCTGATGGTAACTGGGATGGGTGTCAGGGCCCATCCCCAGACTGCTTCAGGGATTTGATGGCAACTGGGATTGGTGTCAGGGCCCATTCCCTGACTCTGCTTCAGGGACCTGATGGCAACTGGGATTGGTGTCAGGGCCCATTCCCAGATCTGCAAGGACCTGATGGCAACTGGGATTGGTGTCAGGGCCCATCCCCAGACTCTGCTTCAGAGATCTGGTGGCAACTAGGATTGGTGTCAGGGCCCATTCCCAGACATGCAGGGATCTGGTGGCAACTGGGATTGGTGTCAGGGCCCATTCCCAGACCTGCAGGGGTCTGATGAAAACTGGGATTGGTGTCAGGGCCCATCCCCAGACTGCTTCAGGGACCTCATGGCAACTGGGATGGGTGTCAGTGCCCATTCCCAGACTCTGCTTCAGGGATTTGATGGCAGCTGGGATGGGTGTCAGTGCCCATTCCCAGACCTGCAGGGGTCTGATGGCAGCTGGGATGGGTGTCAGTGCCCATTCCCAGACCTTGCTGCAGGGATCTGGTGGCTCAGCCAGCCAGGCAGAGCCAGGATGGGCTCAGTCCCATCAGCAGCTGCTGACACAGCCCAGAGCCCCACCTGGATGGGACCTCCAGGTGGATTGGCCCTCGTAACCCCTGGGGGATGCTGAGCAGCACAGCCTCTGACTCTCCTCCCAGTAAAGCTCCATAGCAAAGGGCAATTCCCCCTCCCAGGCTGCTTTCCCTCAAAACCACCTGGGTTTAGAGCTGAAAACAAGGAGCAGGCTACGTAATGTCTGAGATGGGATTTACTCCCCTGCAGCACTGTCAGGTCACGGATGAGGTGTGATCGAGTCTCATCTGGTGCCCAGCTCATGTTGGGGATGGGATCCTGCCCTGGAAGTGCTGGAGGGAACAAGAGCTTCCCTGTGCTGGGATTGCACAACCTCCTGTGTCAGAGGAGCAGGGCCAGGCAGAGCTTCAGCCTGACCTCTGCCTGACTCATGTTTTTTCCTCCTGTTACCAATAAGAACTTTTTCCTTGTGAGTCACTTTGAAACAGTTTGTGTGTGTGTTCAGGGGAAAGAAAAAAAAAACCAACAAAATTCAAAGATTTTCCTGAGGAACGGTTTGTTGGTGAGACAGGACAAATCACTGGGTCCTTCTGGGGTTTTCTGCTTTCAGGATGACCCAAGAGTCCCTTTTCCCAGCCCACTGGCCGAAGAAAGACTCAAAGAGTCCCTTTTTCCCAGCCCACTGGCCAAAGAAAGAGTCAGGATTCTTTGGCTTGTATTCACAAGGTTGTTTATTATCTATTATCCAAAATATTTTCTCTCAGACCCACAGAGGTCTGGTCTGTCAAGGGCACAATGCACTGCCCTGAGGCGGTGCTATCTCTTTATACTAAAAATTATGTGTACTTTATTTACAGTTATTTTCCAATACCAATCACCTATGTTAGACTGTCTGCTTCTACTCTAAACCAATCTAAATGTGCCACCATCACCAAGAAGATGGAGGCTGGAAAGAAGAAGGAAGAAGGACAGGACAAGTCCTCATCTTGCCCCCTAGACCCCCATAGTAAAATTCTTCAAAATTCCACCTTTCATCCTGTGACAACTATTATGCTACTTATGCTTTTGTGACTTGTAATTCTTCATGCAAAGTTGGTAATTTGCTCCATGGGTTAAGATCAAAATCCCAAGTGTCTTTGGCTTCCTGCCAGGGTCTCGAGCCATTCAGGGCACCCGGAGGGATGTCCTGGGTTCCAGCAGGTACTGTCAGGGACTGTTCTGCCTGCACAGTTCAGTTAATGAGCTCCTAGGGCTGTCAGGGATTTTTTTTTATACTGTCATTTGTGTATGTCCCTTCATTTTAATGCTTTCTTCTCTGAAATGCAACAGTGAAAACCACAAATTTTACTCTTCCACTCTTTGGATGTCTGAAGCTCAGGGAAACAATGACCCCTTCAAAAACTTGCCAGTTTAGCTGTGTCCATCCTAACACAGACATAAAGTACGTTGGCAAAATTGTTCTTGTTCTCTTCCACTTTATTCTCAGGTCACAGAAACAGAAGCACATTTATAGTGTTGTAGCTGTGACTCCTAAAAGGTCTGGAATATTGGGATTTCTGTCCCCTCCCATCCCCATGGCTTCCTTGCAGTGGCAAATTTGACTGTGTGACTCACAGCCCAAGAGCTCTGTGGCAGTGGCAGGCAATTCAAGTCCCTGAAATCACAGGCAAGTGTTTTAACTCTGAGAGCTGGGTAGCTCCTGAGAAATTATTTTCTCTGTAAGGAGCAGACATTAAGGTGTTCGTTGAATGTATTCATTTTCAGAAGCAGGAATAAGTTTGTATCCCGGTGGCAGGAATGATTTGGTTTTTGTATTTGGCTGCAAAAATGTTATTTCTGGCTAAGTCAGCCTGTTCCTCTCTTCTAAGACCCACTGGCCTTGCTGATTGATTTAAGCCAGTTTTGACAGATCAGCTGCAGGCAAAAAGACAATTAAGTTTCTGTGGTTTTTGTGAAGTTCAGGAATGTAGAAGAGGGAACCTTAGCACTGCCCCACTAAGGGAAAAACTGGCTTGAGCTCAACCCTTGCTAAACATCTGAAATGCCACAGCAGGAGCAGTTTTAAGACTGCCCTTATGGTGAGACAAAATTCACTGGGCACCAGAAAATGCAGCCATGGTGCAGAAATCAGGTGGAAATCAGGTCTCATCTGAACTTCTTGTCACCTTCATTGGCAACACAGTTTTGCCTTTACCTTCCTGTCCTGGATTTGTTCATCTCCACAGCGAGATCTTCAGGACTGGTGAAATCCATCCATTCCCACAGTCTGCTCTGGCCACAGCCTGGACTTTTTCTCAGACTGACAGGCTGTAACCAGGCTGAAACTGTGTTTCTGTGAGCCTGGTGAGGCCTCTGAGTATTTACTGACAGCTGATTTTGAGAGGTTTTTGAGTAGCCAGAAGGTGAAGGAGGTGGTTCTGCCCCTCTTCTCTGCCCTCGTGAGACCCCACCTGGAATTCTGCATCCAGCTCTGGGGTCCAGCACACAAGAAGGATGTGAAGCTTTCAGGGGGTACCCAGAGGAGGCCACAAAGGTGATCAGAAGGCTGGAACACCTCTGCTGTGGAGCCAGTCTGAGAGAGCTGGGCTTGTTCATCCTGGAGGAAAGAAGGCTTTGGGGAGAACTTAGAGCACTTTTCAGTGACAAAAGGGGGCTTGTAAAAAGGAAGGAGATTTATTTTTTTTTTATATGGCCAGATAGTAAGGGAAAAAGGGGCAATGTTTTTAGCCTGAAGGAGGGCAGGTTTAAATTAGATTTATGGATGAAATTCTTTACTGTGAGGCCCTGGCACAGGCTGCCCAGAGAAGCTGTGGATGCCTCATCCCTGGGAGCGTCCAAGGCCAGGCTGGATGAGACTTGGAGCAACCTGGGACAGTGGAAGGTGTCCCTGTAGGGATTTGGAAGAGGATGAGTTTTAAGGTCCCTTCCAGCCCAAGCCATTCTGTGATTCTGTGATTCTAGGTTAAATGATTTAATAGTTCTCAAGCTTTAGATCCTATTCGTCTACAGGAAGATGTGTTTGCTTCTGAAGCACAGAGCAGTTTTTATTATATTCCCAATGATGTATTCCTCAAATATAAATTCCCAATGAGCCCATGGTCCTGTTCCCCTCGTGCATATCAGTCTGTCCTGAAATGCCATGACCATTTTTTGCATCTGAAATAATGATTGCTTTATAGACAAAATAATAAAAAGCAAGAAAGAAATGTTCCAGCAATGACCTTTCTGTGTCAAACCCTTGCCTAGAGAAGATCAGAATCTTCTAAGTGAGTAATTAAATCAGAAGTGAATCTGTCTAAAGGAATAAATGCTGAAAAAGTATGATGAGAAAGCCTGCTGTCAGCTACAATATTTCAATTACTGATGGTACAGTCTAGGAGAGTCAAATCCCATCTCTAAAAATCTGCTTCTTGATCCTGTAACATTATCCACAAATGGATTTCCATGTGCCTTTTAGCCCTTCCTTGTATAAATGGCAAACTTTAGATCAGTTTAGACATTAGAAATGTAACAGCAGAGCTGGGAGAACTGATCAGCTCCAGATGACTGTGCCAGGAGCACTGGGATGAGCTCCTTCCAGGCTGGAGTCCAGCTCACTTCCAGCACCACACAGCCAGGGCTTTTATTCCCAACATCTCCTTTTCCATCTCTGTTCCTGTCCTTCCTCACCACCAAAGAGAGAGTGGGCAAATCTTCTGGAGTCCTAAGGCAGAATCACAGAATCATTTAGGAAAAAACCTCCAGGATCATCAAGTCCAACTTTTGTCTGATCCCCACCCTGTCCCCAGCCCAGAGCACTGAGTGCCACCTCCAGACTTTCCCTGGACACCTCCAGGGATGGGGACTCCAAACCTCTCTGGGCAGCCCCTGCCAATGCTGACAACTCTTTCAGTGAAGAAATTCCTTCTGATGTCCAACCTGAACTTCCCCTGGAGCAGCTTGAGGCTGTTTCTTCTGTCACTTGTTCCCTGGCAAACAGACCACACATTTGAAAGAGATAAGGGAGAAAAGACCAAAAATTTATCTGAGAAATACAATGATGGCAACCAAAAATGGAGTAATGTGCAGTCATCCATGCATGTACAGATGTTCAGTTATCCAAAATATTGATCAATCTGTAGTTTCCCTGCAGGAGACTCTGTTGGCTTATGCTGAGCAAGTGCAGCTGATCACAAAGAGCATGTGCTGCTGCAGGGGATGTAGGATATAATCCTAAACTTGTTGCAATTAATACAGCACAAGAATGTGGCTAGAAGATGGGAAAAGGGCTGGACAGGACACAGTTTGCATCCTTAATTGCCTGAGTGGTCTTTGCCAGTGTCTGAATTGCTAAAAAGTAAATTGCTATGAGCCTGACTGATGGTAACTGAAGAAATAATGCTGATATAAATCAGAACCTCAAAGAATTTGCAAACTGTGAGGTAAATCTTGAAATACTCGTGATTTCTGTAGCCATTTCTTGCTTGGATTAACTGTTCACTGACTTTTTTAAAATTTTTATTTGAAAAGGGGGTTCTGCACATTCTGTATTTAGGAATCATTAACTCACTACTGCAATGGAGTTCCAACTCAGATGCAATCCAATTTACATGTCAGTCTGGCATTACCTATATTTGAAATTGGACAAGACATATTGTTCTTTATAGGAGGGACCAAGTAATTTCTAAGGGCTAAAGATCTGGTTTTTGTCAGTGCTAGCCAAAAAATTTCAACCAAGGTATTTTTCCTGAAAATTTAGATAGTTCAAAAAAAAATACAGATCATGAAGAGAAATATTTATACTTGAGCATTGCATTTCACTGATTTAAGTCCTCTTTCTTATGATTATTTATTTATTAGTGGGGTTTTAAAGTCAGATGGCATCCCCTGCCCAGCTTGCAGCTTGTTGCCTTCCTGGCAGGAGATGTAAGTGGTGCATCTGTGGATACAGCCTGGCAGGACATCCTGGTGCTAAGGTGCACATCATTCTCCTTAAAACAGAAATATTTCCACATCAATTCATTTTTTCTTTTTAAAATTTTTTATTGAAGCATTCTACAATACTGATTTTTTTTCCCCCCTCCCCGGGAAAGCTTTAATTTTCCATTGGTTTTTTTTCCCTTTTAATTTTCTTTTCCCCATGATGAGCCTGATATTTGATTTTCCAAGCCAGAAGAACATCTCACAAGTGCCTCAGTGCTACTCCAGGCCCCATCTCTGCTACCTGAACATTCAGAAACGAGAGGGTCTGTGGTTCCAGATCCCTTTCACCCACATAAAATTGTCTGCAATACTGTGATACATATTTAAGTGCTTCTCTGAACATATTGCCTCAGCTCCAAGAGCTGTACCTGTGATTTCCCATCCTTTAGTGTCAGCTCCTCATAAAATATCATCCCGTGTTTGCTCCTTGTCTTTGCCTGAGCCAAATGACATTGCACTGAAGTTATTGTCATGTGCTGTAAAGCTGGAGGCACATCTATCTTGGGAATGTGCCTTGATTGTTCAGACAATGGGGAAAAAAAAAGATTTTTGGTTTTTCAGACCTGATTCACGCCCTGTTTAACAAGGTTCTTGATTGCCTGGCATTGCTCTGTCTTAGGGGATGCTGGAATTGCAGTGAAATGAGGAGCACAGTGACAGCAACTGGACAAACAGCTGAAACTCAGGAATAAACACTCACAGAGAGATTTGCTTTTACTCTCAGTTTGCTCTCAAGGTACAGAATTAAAGACCTTCAAAGTAGTAGTGCTGAATTCAAGATGTTTATACCTGGTGTTTGAGGTGTGTAAGTCTGGCTCCCAGATGTTGAGTCTTTAAGGGGTGAGAGGGAATAAGTGCTCTGAAGGATGAACAGGGACTAAACCAGCAGTTTTAAATTGCCTTTTTCTCAAAGTCAGGCTGGGGGAGCCAAGTAGAACAGGCAGAAGAGGCAAATTCCCTGGAGAGAACCAGCAAAAATTCCCAGCAGAGCATCTTTGTTTCTGTTGCCAGCAGTTATCACCTCCCTGCAAAAGGAAAAAAACCCAGAGCACATTTTCCCTTAATCCAAAAGCCTACCTGTGAGGACAGGCAAGCTCTGCCACCTTGGAAACAAAGGGATAAGGAAGGTTTATCCAGAATGGGCCCTGCAATGGCCAGGATCACTCTTATTTCTGTTCTCATCCTCTGGGCAACCATACAGCAGGGAAGGGGAGATGAAATTACAGGTGAGTGATGCAAACCTGCCCACAGGACAGCTTAGTTTGGATGTTGCATAGATATTTCTTTGAAATAAACCAGCCAAGGTGGCCACTCTCCAGAGAACTGGCAATGTCCCAGTGATCATTGAAGAATCCTCTGTTGATAATTGAACAGAGAAAATCTAACCAAGCAAAAACGCAACATTTGTCTCCAACCTTTCATCCCCAGGCAAAAATCCTTGTCACTTCCTTTGTGCCAGAAATGAACAAGGAGAATTTCTGCTTCGTCTTCAGTATTGTGCAAATTTTTATGAAAATTGTCTCTAAAATAAGCTTTAGCAGGAAATGTGCCTGGCAAAGTCCTGGGGATGGATAAGGTGAAGCTGTAGAAGACATACTTAAATTTCATCTGTGGTATGGGCTGTAATTTTGAAAAACCCTAACCCAACTGTAACTGCTAAATGAACCCCTAATTTATACTTAATTTCTGGTTTGATTCATTTAAATGAGAAAACATTATGATTTTTTTGACTGCTCTTCATTGCTTTTCTTTACTTATGTGGTTTGTGAATCTCAGTTAAATATAAAACATATTTCTTAGAGCCTTGCAGACTTTTCTGTTATTCTGTCAAAGCCACAGCTGAAAAGATGTTTGCAGAGGTTAGGGCCAATAGAACTCCCATCCCAGAGGCATTTAAAGTAAATGGTGTTGACTTTAAAATTTGGAATTTGTAGAAAAATCGAGCCCACAATCCTTTTTTCATTCATGTTTTGGAGAGTTTGCATTTCAAAACTGACCTTGAATCTGCCCTCCATGAAGCTGTTCTAACAGTTTATTTTTAAGGTTATGCCAAGACAAGAAAGGGGCTTGTCTTTCAGTCTGACTGCTCTCCAGTAGGAAAAGATTTTGCAGATCTCAGCTCACAGTGGCTCCTGTGGCACCTGAGTGGTGAAGTTTCCAGAACTGCAGCTCTGGCTGTGACACAAATGCTATGAAGCATTTTATATTGCTGTTTTTTGGTCATGTTCTCAGTTCTGATCTGGGTTTAACCTTGAGTTCCAAGGAGCCTGTTCCTGTGCAGCCTTTGCTCCCAGGCTTTCCTCTCAGTGTTTGTTCCTATTAATAAAGGCTTGTTTTAATTGTTTATGCTCTTTACATTAAAAAAAAAATTGATATTGTCCCTGATGGTGCTGAAAGCTGGTGGTTTCTCACACAAAATCTAAAATCCAGAAGTGATAGTGGTAACACATCCATACTCATGGCAGGTAACTGCCTTCTGCTGTGCCATTGACTGCAACTTTGAGTCACTGAAAACAACAGCCAGTGCATTTTAATTCCATTTGACTGTGCCATAATCCCATAGATGGGAGTAATGAGAACAGAAAGCCAATTTGCTAAAGAGCCCAAATTGATCCAAGCCACATTGCTCAGCAGCAAACTGCTGTCAGCAAAATAATTGAACTCTCTGAGTGTCAGAGCTTGTTTTGAACGGTCTGGAAGTGATGGATGGGGCAGAGGTTGGTGGTGCTGCACCTTTCCCTGACACCTTCAGTCCAACTTCTTGCACTGAGGGCATCTTTTTGTACCACCACAGCCTCATCTCAGAGCTTCTCTTTAGGCTTTGGCAGCCTCATTCTATACCTAGTGTGTGTGTGTGTGTGTGTATGTACATATATATATATATATATATATGTACGTAGTATCAGTGTTTAAGTATGAAATATGACTTCATATCTGCTCTGACAGCTGTAGCTTCCAATTATAAACTGTGTCTAATTCTACAGCATCTTATTCTCAGTTTCATACCTGTATTTATGTTGCACATTGCTGTAGAGACTAAGCCAGCTCAGCTGACACTGGAATTTTTAGCTTTCCAGTGCTGCAGCCTCAGCTCTGCACGGACAGCACGAATCCTCAGTGCTCTCCTTACTCAGTTTTTCCCTTCCAGTCCCTGCTTTGCTCTTGCCAGGCTTTACATGAGCTCTGGAGGAAAGGAGGGATCATGGTGATGAGGAACAAGGCTGAGCTCTTGCTTCTCACCTGCCCTACTCCCCTCAAACCTGATTTTGTACTATAACAGTCTGATTCCTTAATGTAGGAGTTTCTCTTTCTCGTTTTCATAGAACAATATTTGTCCTGCTCCTTGTCACAACAGGTGTTTGTGCACTTTCTCCAGGGAAAGGCTATAACCAAAATGATTTAGGTATTAATTCTGTTCCACCCTGGTTATTTAGCCATTCAGGTTACAAACAAATTTTTTAAAAAATCTGAAAACAAATAAAAAAGCTGGAGCAATACTTTTTTCCCCTCACACCTACATGCCTAGGAGCATTTGCAGAGAAAGGTATTCTTGGAGCAGTCTTAACACATGGCAAGGGAATGCTTTCCAAAATGCAATGACAGCTGCCTGCTTCTTGTCAGGCACTTGTGCCTCATGTGAGGTGCTAATGGATCAAACACACTGAATAAAAAGCAGCCCTTGAGCTCGGATTCCTGCTCCAGAACCCACGTTTTCTTTCCTTTCCCATTCTCCCAGAGAGTTATCCTAAAGTTACAGGATAACTGCTTTCTCTGGCTCACTTCTCCTTCCATTTCCTCCTGCACAGCCATGTCCTGGTCAGAACTCCATCCCAGCCTTTGGGCTCTTCTCCTGGCTCTGGGTTTGAGCCAGGCTTTGAGCCAGGCTGGGTGTCTTCTGTCCCTCCTGAGCACCTCCTTCCACCCCTTGCTTGGGGACACAGAGCAGCCTGGTGCCTCTCAGGGGTGTGCAGACCTCTGGGCTGTCCCCAGAGCCCCAGGGAGCAGGGACAGGGGTGTCCTGCTGGAGGCTGGCCGGGAGGAAGAAGCAGGGAGTGAGGTTTCCACGCTCAGTGTTTCCTGCTGACCTGCTCCAAGCAGCAGCACAGAGTCCCTGGAGCCTGCTGGGAGCTCTCTGGCTCTCACTGGCACTCCCTGGAGCACAACCAGCATCAGCTCTGCCTTTTGCTGCAGGAGGGAGGCATGGATGAGTGAGGCAGGGCAGGGCTGGGCTTCCAGAGGCCATTTCTGGACACCAAGTCTATCCCATGTTTTCTTCTGGACCGTCCCTGCGCTGCAAATGGATCCTCCTCTCCAAAGCTCTTTTCCTAGTCCTGCTCAAATTGCACAAATGTCTTTTGTTTAGCTGTGATAAAAGCACAGGATTAAAAAAGCCTAATTTTTTTTTTCCTTCTTGAATTGCTTTTAACACGTTTCATGTTTTCAGACAGGAGATAAGTTGTACAAATAAGATTAGCTGTAAATGTTTTTATTGTATGCCTGTTGTGTATATTGTGCTAGCTTCAGTCTGTCTGTTGGCTGACCCTGGTGCCCTCAGAGCTCTCAGAAAAAAAGAAAACAGTCCTGCTATATTTGAATCTCTGCAGCTAATTCATATTTATCCTTATTAAAGTTCCTTCTGCTTTGGCTAGAGGATGATACAGGCATTTGAATTCCATCTGATCTGTTTCCCAAGTGGGACACAGGGTGACTCAGCCCCTCTGGCTTCTATAACATCTCATTAGGAGCCAGCCTGATGTCTGTGACATGACTGTATGTTGCTTACTGCTAATTCTTAAACTCCATCTGCTTTTGTTGCTGTTGTTGGGGTTCCTCTCTCTTGTTTGGTGTTGGGTTTTTTCCCTATCCCTGCTGAAGTTTTTCAATTTTAAGAAAAGCACCTAACAAGGTCACTCCTCATCAGAAATGATTTCAGAACTCTGGAGGCTGAGTCCCATTCCCAGACCTGTGTGAAATGATGCACTTAGTGACCTTATCACTGACTTTGTTTGGACTCAAAGTCAGTGAAACACTGCAGGTTTCCAGTGGCTGATCAACAAGGTCTGCTACAAATGCAGAGAGGCAGTGCAGGATCTCCAGGAATACCTTTTGTGTCAGATACCTGGAAGTGCTTCCCAGTGATGTATGAGTAGCCAGTTTTAGCCCAGGGTGATGTCTGAAGGATGTCTTATTCCAGACATCTACTGTGACTCATCTGCCCATGAGTTCCTCACCCTTTGTTCCCTTTATAGTCAGTGGGGAGTGATGAAGGCTTTGGCAGCAGGAGGCTGGAGTGGGCTTTTAAACGACTTGGATGACTCTGCCCTGGAAGTGCCTATTGTGCTCTACTGTTCATTTATATTAGCATATGTAAATTTCTTTAATATTCACTTGAATTAAATTGCCCTTTTTCTGCCTCACACCTGAAGGCACCAAGAACTCTTTGAATTTTCTGCCAATCTTCATCCTTTCATGACCAAAGTGATGCCTGTGACAAGCAGTCACCATCAATTCTTTCTTGTGTCTGTTTTTTGAAGCGATGTTCTTCCCAGCGTCAGCCTTCCTGGAAATCATTCATCTGTGTTGGTTCTGCTTTCTTATAACAGTTTTCCACTGGGTACTGCAGGGAACTTCTGCTCTGGGGTGATGTTGGAGTTCTGGATGCTGAGAGTTTTAGACTTTCTGTACAGACAGACTCTGACTCCCAGGGGAGCACTGCATTGGACCTGAGGATGTGAAAAAGGCTTCCACAATTCATTGGTAGCACTGGGATTATGGGTGTGTAATTGGTTAGAAATGTGTCATATCAAAGAGTGGAAAACTTAAAGTTTGGGGTTTTAGAATATAGAAATAAATATGAAGCAAGATGGAGGTTTTAGGGTGGAGGCAGGTTGTTCTTCTTCACCTTCTTCCTCCTTCTTCACCTTCTTCTTCCTTCTCCATGGGTTTGGGTGGTGTTTTGAAATTGGACAGAAAAGTCTGCACTGAGGGCTTTGAGTGATCAGTTATTGGGTTAAAAGTGAAAATAATTTAGGTGTCATTTCTTAATTGAACAGTTTAGCCTTAAAAGACCTTGTAAGAAGAGATAGTTAACCATTTTGTGCCTTGCTAATGAAATGCTGCAGAACTCACTGCTGTGAGGCTGTAATATTGATAATAAACAATAAATACCTGAGTGTGAACACAAAATATCATCTCAAGTGCCTTTGATCCCAACTCACTGCTGTGAGGCTGTAATATTGATAATAAACAATAAATACTTGATCGTGAACTCAAGATATCATCTCAAGTGCCTTCAATCCCAGCCTTGATGGAGGTAGAAAAAGGAAGCCAAATTCCATCAGGGTGACAAGTTAATGCTGATCCTTTTCTTTCCTGTTTCTGTTTCCTAGAAAAAGGCCTTGCTTCACTAGGGTACCATCTGTGCAACTACACCCTGACCAAAAGTGTGTTTAAAATGGTTGCCTACCAAAAGTCCTATGAGAAAAAGACATCCTGTGGAGGGTGGATCCCATGGATGGTGTGTCCCCAGACACACCACAGAACAGAGTTTCACAGTGTTGAAGTCCCTGAAACCATCACTCTCACAGATTGCTGTGAAGGATATGAGCAGGTTGGACTCTACTGCTCTCTAGGTAAGTTTTAGTCAGATTAAGAGAGGAAATAAATGCTTTGTATGGAAGAAGATTCACTTCAGCTGAGATGTGTAAAGGCTTAATTCAGTTCTAGGCCATAGGTTCCTATTCACTGAAATAAATGAGTGTAAAATCATATACAGTAAACTTTGTCCAACATGGCAAGGAGTAGACACAGCAGATTAAAGCTCCTGATTCTTGCTGTTTGTCACCTCTAGTCACAACTTCACTAAACTTCTAGGGGAGCCTGAGGAAGGCACCTGCTTGTTAGCCCTCCAAGGGCTCATTACCTGTCCAGGTTCAGGCCAATATCCCTGGCCAAGAGCAATAATTCACTGTCTGGTGCTATGTCTGATCTGAGCCTGCCCGCATCTACACCAGCAGCTTTCTCCTCAAAAGTCATTCAGGATGCACTTGGGATAACATCTCCTTTGATGTGGAGCAGGGTCTGTTCTCAGAGTGCAAACCCAGTTTTGGTTCAAATTTAAAACAGCCTGTGACCTCAGGGCAACTTGATACCAGATGCTTTCCAACCAAAACTAGACTGGGACCCATTTCCTTAGGACTTCCTTGGTCACCTGTGACTGTGTGGGAGGTCTGAGAACTGGTGAGCTTTTTGGTGGATCTGATCTAACACCTGAGTGTTAATAAGACTCTACTGAGGAAGACTCAACCACCTCTGTCTCCAGATGGAAGCTTTTCCCCTTTCCACATCAGGGTTACCAGCTGTCAATCAGAAATTCCCAGTTTTATCAGAACGTGAGGCCTAGATGGAGGGGATTCCTTGGGGAAAAGGAACTTTCTTTTTCCAATGGATAAATTTAGATGTTTTTAAGCTGAGCAGGCATCTTGGATTATCTAAACCAGCACTGAACTGTTCTGTCATCCAGAAAAGTTCCGCAGGACATAATTTTGTCTCCTATTTTCAGTATGACATTGCATTTTCCCTATTTCCACTTTTCAGTATGGACCTGGGCATTTACATAACCACACACAGGAACAGCAGATTGAAAGGAAAGGTCCTGTTGCAGCCCTGGCCCTTGTTTTGGGTCATAAGACTTGGGTGACTCAGATGTGTGGGAATGTCCCCAAACCTGCTCCTGCAGCGGATCATGTACCGTGGCATGAGGGGGGATGAGCCATATGTCCTGTCATGGGATCTGTCAAGAACAATGTGCTCATCCCACATTTAAGTTGCTTCAGAGCATTGAAAAAAGAACCTCCAAACTTTTTTTTCCCCCCCCCGGCGTTTTCTCCACAGTCACAGGTAGAATATTGTGTCTAGCAGGATTTTAACAGAAGGGTGGGAATACAAAAATGGTTGATATGTTTTATTTGTTCCCAAAAATATTTGCTAGAGAAGAGAAATTAAATAATAATTCCTAATTTGCTGTATCCTGCTATTGTTTTGGCTGTTGTGGAGTCCCAGCAAAGCAGAATTTGAGCTGCAGATTACTGTGTGCCCAAGCAGATTTGTCAGACAGGCAAAGGACCTGCTGCTGATCATCTTCTATTTTCCAAGCATCAGTTCCACACTGGGGAAAATCTCTGGTACATCTAATTATGGTTGAAAAGTTACTTAAGTGAAGTCTTTTGGATATACAGACATGTGCAGGCATGTGTGCCTGTGAGTGTCAAATGGCAAGACTGGGAGGCAATCAGAGAAAATGGCTTTTTAATTCTGTAGTACAAAGAAAGAGCTGTGCCAGCTAAATGTGGAAAAGTCACCATGATTGTCACTGTTTGCACAAGAAATTCAGGTGTTTCTGAACCTCTGAAAATCAAAACCATCTTCTTGTGTGGAAAAAAAAAGCATCCTGGTAACACTTGAAATATTTCTTTCCCAGTATAATTCTGTCTCTTAAAAGCATCTCTAGGGATATTTTAGGCTTGAGAGCTGTTGATGATTCTGTTTCATCCAACATGAACAAATCTGTAAATCTCTTGTAAAGCTTAGCTGCACAATTTTTCCACCCTGCCCTTGCCATGTTGTTGATGGGCACTCTGGGCAGGTTTGTCCATGAAATACTGTGGTCACCCTGACACTTTTTCCTGTAAAAGTTAACTTGGGAATATTTAAAACCATTTAAGGATTTGTGTGGCTTCTAGGTGATTTCCATGTTTACATTATTCTGGTATCTTTGCTTTTCAGGGCATTAGTCATAAATTCTGTGAATGGTAATGCACTGTCTAGACACAGTCTTAAATAAATGATGAGAAGAGAAACTGGAACTGCAGAAATTACTGCACAGCACGCTGCTGAACTACTGTGATTTTCTTCTTGATGTTATCCATGCTGGTGTGCTCTCCATCCTGCCAGGGGGGGAAAGGTCTCCATGACCTTTCACAGCAGCCTGTTCCTGGCCACTCCTCACCTTCTCTTCCTAGAAGGAAACATCTACCCCTGCCTGGGATATGGCAGGCCCTGCCTTTATTGTTTCTTTACTCTAGACCACTGGTCAAGTTGCTCTGGTAGTTCTCACTAGTTGTGTGGCTGTCCATCAGGATAGTGTTACAGGTGCACACACAAATGACTTTGACATTTTTAAACAGCAGCTGGAAAGTTAAACATCTAAAAGTTAGGAAGTGCTGGAATGAATTCTTAAGGTAGAATTAAATAAAACAACCTTTGCTTTCTCTCTTTTTGCCCAGGCATGCAGGTCAGTGAACTCCTTTAATTACCTGACCCAGCTCTGCAGTGCCCCAGGGACCACATTTCCCAGTGCCCAGGGATGCTGGAGCCCCTCTGAGGAGCTCCCCAGAGTGTGTGCCATCCTGACCTCCACATTCAGTGCTCTGCTCAGCCTCTCACTGAGTAGAGAATTATTTATCACCTCTGAAGGTGAATCCTGGGGGATTCACAGGCTGCAATTTGCCTTCACAAAGGCTGTGGGAAGCGAGGGAGCTTCTGTGTCGTTCACAGATGGGCAACTGAGCTGCAGAGAAACTGAGATCATTCTGGGGTGGTTTCAGACCTGCTTTCAGACAACTTGGGTGCAGTTTTAATTTTTTTCATTAATTTATTCTGATTTTCATGGTGCCTAGTGCTGCTTTTAACAAGTTGTATGGTTGGGGCACAGGGCTGCAGGTCAAGCTCATGGACCTGTGAAACCCTGAAGGTTGTTTCACCACACAAAACTTCTCCCAGCATCTTGCCTTTTAGATAGAGACAGGATCCAGCTCTCCAGGCTTGTTTCCAGCTGCCTGAAAGGATGCTGTGGTTATTTCTCCTGGTGGCTGGCTTGCTGCCCACTTTCCAGCACAAGATGAAACCAGAGAACTCCTTATCTGCCATCTAACCCTGCCTGATCCCCAGCTAGGGAAGGAAAGAGTGCATCAGCACATGATGAAGCCTGGTTTTTAAGCACATGCATACAAAAATACCTTAAGAAGGCTCAACACAACTTTAATTGTGGATTTTCTTGAGAGCACTTGATTTGCAATGTTAAATCAGGCTTTAAGTGTGCCTTGTGTGTACAATTTCTGAAGGTTTTCAGAGAATCAACTACAGAGTAAAAGAAAAAAAAGCTCATTGTAGGTGTCCAAGCAGCTCCTCAGCAGGGCTGGGACTTTCCAGAGCTGGCATGCAGATGTTCCCATGCTGGCTGTAACCAGAGCAGCAGCAGCTGGCCACAGCTGTCCCTGTGTCACAGGAAAACCAGGGGACAGTGGTGTCACACATGGGCAGCACTGCAGCATCAGCCTGGGGTGGGAAGGTGCCAGAATGTCCTGTGGGACTGCACCCAGAAGCAGGTGGCTCTGGCTGCCCTGCAGTTTGTGTCCCTTGTGTGCCCCCAGCAGAAATGGGATTGTTGGCATCCCTGCCTGTTCCCCGTGGTGTCTGCTGATGGGAATCCTGTCTGGGAATTGCCTTGTCCCTTTTTGAGCCCTCTAAAGCTGTCTGTCTCCACACCCTCTGTGCTGACAAGTTGCAGAAGTTTCCTCCTGTCTGGGTAAAGAAGTGAGTTCTTTCACCCATTTTATTATTGTGGGCTCTGGTGAAAACCAGCTCTGCCTTCACCTTGCCCCTGCCTTTGGGATTTTGTAAAGCTTGACCACATCCCTCTCAGCCTTCTCCCCTCCAAGGCAAAAGGAACACCCAGGATGGGTGTTAAATATTTATCAGATGCTGGATCAGCACAAATCCCAATTAAACCCCAGGAAAGGCAATCAGGATGGAAAACATCCACCTGAGCAAGCAAAGCCTACCAAGGCTCAGAGACCCCAAACCCAGGGTTGTGTGATGCAAACTGCCAGCCTGCCTTTGGAACAGACTTTCCCAGGGGCTTCCTCTGTAATTTCATAGATTTGTCTCCACCTTCTGATACCTGAGACAAATGCAGGGTGCTGGTCCCTGGCTCCACCACACCCTCTGGAAGAAACCATCCCTTCCAGATGGAAGGAGGGAGGGAAAGGGGGTTATGGCTGAGCTAGTGTTGTCCCTCAGCATCAATCTCCTGGGAGATGCCACAGCAGATCCAGCAGCTGTCCAGAGGCAGGCTGGCAAGTGACCTTTGGTTGCTAAGCTGCAGTTCTGCTTCCATACATTGATGTAAATAACGGAGGAGAAAAGCCTGTACTTCATCCAAATGACACAGGAGTTGGCTGGCTCGCTCCTCACTGCTTGCCTGGTTGGTGACTGTCCCCAGCATGATTGAAGGGGAGAGCATAAATTGAATTTCCAAAGTGCATCTGGTACAATTAGGCAGAAATGTGAAGCGAATCCATCTCTGTTTCCGTTGATCTGAAAAAGATGACCTTTTGATTTCAGATAAATGGCTGCTGTGGCACCCAGCCAGGATTCAATAGTGTTTTCTGAGATTGCATGGGACTCATTAAACCATTTACACTGCAGTTAAACACACACACAAAAAAGTGACACAGGTGGGAAAAAAAAAACCAAAACAAAACTGCTTTGAACCTCAAACCTTCTTGAACTGCACTTGAATCTCAGAGCTGGAGGAATTTCCACGCCTGGGTCCAGCTGCCTGGTTTGAACAGTACAGAGCACTGGTGAATAGGGAATTTTCTAACACAAGGAAATCCCTTGGTGCTCATGTTTGTGCAAAATCCAGTGTGAGAGGCTCCCTGCACAGGAGGAGCAATCTCTTGAGGCTGGGAATGTGTGTGAGAATCAGCTAAGGGCAAAAAAGGCTGTTTCACAGCTGAATGTGCTTTGAAAATCAATAGGGATATTTCTGGGAAAAGGACCTGTTTGGGGAACCACTTGTGGGAGTGCCAGCCCCAGAGAGAGGAGGACCTGGAACGTGCATGTGGCAGCAAAATGTGTAGATTCAGTTTAAATCTTGGTTAATCAAGATAATTTCCCTGGCTAAGAAGGTTACTTGGCTGAGGCCAAAAGTGCTAGATTCAATATCCCCTCCTGCTTCTCAGAAACCTCACATTTACTCTCATCCAGAGCCTTGGGATAACAGAAATTGTAAACCCACAGAACTGACTGTTCAGAATAGATTTATAGTTTGCTGTGGGCCTTTCACTTGCTATGGGCTTTATGACGTCAAATGTGGTTTTCCTGCACCACAACTGTTTCTCTTGCAGCAATCAGGTTCATTTTTCTCCTGGCTGACTTCAATTGCTCAGTAAAGGATGAAAGAACTGGAGGTGCAAAACAAACGGTTTTCCTGCACCACAACTGTTTCTCTTGCAGCAATCAGGTTCATTTTTCTCCTGGCTGACTTCAATTGCTCAGTAAAGGATGTGCAAAACTGGAGGTGCAAAACAAATGGAAAAGAGATTTCTTTCAGGTCGCTTAGAAAGACCAGAGCTGAGTTGGGAGTGTGGGTAAAAAAGTGAGTTTGTAGGGCTTGGAAATATTTTCTCTTTTCCTCCCTAGGAGAGATTTTGTGCTTGCTCTGACCCAGAACCACTGTCTGCCCTTGGCTTGGGAAGCAGCAACCTCCTGCCTCAGCTGCCCTCCCTGCAGGGCTCTCTGGCGTGGGCCACCAACCTCCTGGAGTGGCCAGCTGGAACAGAATTACTGCAACTAAGGTTAAATTTGTGCCACAAAACGTTAAATGAAAGTTCTCAACTTCCATCTTACACAGTACCTGTTTTCTTTGATCATTATATATTATTTGGATTAGTCACAGCTGATATCAGGCACATTTTCTGTTTCTCAGTGCTTCAGTGTCTCCACATTTAGAAACTTACCTACGAGCCCATCCATCCATAATTATTAATGGAAAGTTAGAAACTCAAAATTTCTGTAACAGAAATGTCATGGACAAGAGAAAGATCTGAGAATATTTACAACCTTGAAATGAAATAATGATATTTTAGGCTGCTGTTTTCTTCCCATTAAAAACTCAGAACAGACATGCTTCTAAAATGAGGAGGAGGTATTTAGTATAAATTAAATATCACAACTTTATGGAAAAAACTTTCTGTATTTTTGTTCTCAGAAATGTTTTTGTTACTTAGCACTCAACAGATCCAGTGTATTTGCCTCAAGACCTGGTATTTGTCCAGTGAAGGATATGGAAACATTTGATTATCCTTGCACATTCGATACTGAATGTCCAGGGCTGAAAAAATGCTGCAGCTCATCCAAAGGAGCAGGCTGTGTGGATCCCATGCCAGAGGGTATGTTACTGATAAATTCAACACTGCTTCTAATAGAAATATCCTTAATTTTCCCTCCTGAGGGTGGGAGTGGGCAGGAAAACTGTTACCATAGCTCTTCCTAAAACAAATACGGGATTGTGCCTTGGATGGATTCCAGGATATTCAGCTTCAGTGCCTGCACCCCTGAGCACTGAGTGGTGTGTGGATGCTGTGGGTCCCCCAAACCTTCCCTGGCTCCTTCTGCTTGGCTGGCTCCTCTGCCTGTGGCATATGGCAAACGAGGCCCTGGCTGGGCTGTTTGTGGGCCCGTCAGCGTTTGCCAAGTGAAATCTTGCTTGGTTTCCTCAGAGCCTCCCTCAAGCTCTGTCGCCTTCTGTAGCACCAGAGCTCAGATGACTTGGCTGTTTTATTTCCTCCACTGCAGGGAGGATGTTCTGGTACAACGTGACAGTGCTTGTGAAAATGGATTTTAATGAATTGATCCGGGTGGATTCCCACCTTCTGAATCATTCCCGCCTTTTGCACTCCGTGGTATGTACAAAAACAAACTCTTCCCTCCTTGTGCCCGTGATTCTGCTACTCAGGGGCCACTCTTTGCTCCCCCTTTGTTCTGACCCATTGATGTTTTTTGGCCCTATTTCTGATTATTTCTGTATTTCTGATTACTGAATGTCAGCTGCGTCCTTAAGCAATCCAAGTCACATTGATGTATCACTTTCTTTAGCAAATTTTTTAGGTCTCTTCCAAGGGCAATTTAACGACATACTGAAATAAAGGGGTTTTTCCTGCTTAAGTAGTGCTTGCTCCAGTTTTGTCTCAGTTCAGTTTTGGGCCTGTGACAGACTGGGACCAGACTTCAAGACATTCAAAGCATGATGTTTTCTGATATGGAATTTTAAGTTAAGCCTTTCCAAGACAAACCTATCTGCCATAACCTGCTGGCACTGATGGGCAGAGAACAGAAATTATAACAACAACATTGGTGTCATTCTTCTTCCTATCTGATTTCCCCTTCTCATATCCTAAAAAAGCAGGAAACCTTGCTGTGTAGTAGGGAGGGGGGGCAAAGATCCACCAAGGCTTTTACATCTTGGTTTAAAACAAGCAATGTGAAAGTCAAACACTTTGAAATGGGGAGTTGAGGTGAAGCTGTTCAATGAGCTGCTCCTCAGAGTGTCCTGCTGTCTGTTCCACTGACTCGTAATGCTCAGTCCACCAGCAGATCCATTCTCCCATTCCTGACTCTCAGTTGGGATGGCTGGGTCTCTCTGGGGTCTCTCTTAATCCCACCCCTCATCCTGAGTCCATTGCTTTTCCTCTTATTTCTTTCTATTCCCTTTGCCAGCAGTCCATTTAGCTGTTCAAAGTAATGAGTGTTAGACAGTTTTATTGCAGGTGAATTGCAGTGGCCTGTGTAATTTATTGTAATCCATTGAGACTTTGCAAAGTAGGATTTTCCCACCTCTTCCTGGGTTACTCCTCGTATTAATCAGCCCTGCAGGGACACTCCCTGGCCATGGACAGCAGAGATCTGCTGGAGGGAGGATTGGCTATGGGAGAGATCAAGAAAAAACTGCCCCAAGAACAGCAGAGAACTGCCCCAGCTCTGACAGGTGGGGATAGAATACACACATCTTACAACCCAGGACACTCCTTCTGCCAAAGCATTTTGAGATCAGCTCCACACCCCCCTGAGCTTGGCATTTCTGTAACATAAATCTGCTGTGAAATGTGAAAATAAGAACTCATCTTGCATAAATACAGGCCTAAACCACTTTGCCATGGTTTCTGAATTTCTTCCTGCACTCAGATTATGATAATAACCACTGCATAATTCATGTGCTGGGAAATGGCCAAGGTGCTCCAGTGTCTGCTGCCCTTTTTTCCAGATCACTGGTGCATTGCAGCCCCTGAATGCCTCTGTGCACCACATCCAGAGTGACCGTGGGGACATCTACGCTGGGACAGTGGCCTCCCAGCTTCTCCTGGGCATGCACCATCCAGCTCCTCTGGCAGAGGTTTCCTCCTCCCTGAAGGCCATGGTGGAGCGCGTGTATGAAGTGATTGACGCACAAGCGCAAGGTCACTGACTGTAATCCTGTCACATTTTAGGGGCTTTGTCCCTCTTCACTTGGGATCTCATTTATATAACCATTAATTTGCTTTCCAAGGTAGCACAGAGGAACTTGCAAACTTTGCAAACACAGCCCTGACCTTTCTGCTATAGGATGGAGAGTTAATGATTATTTTGGAGTGAATAGTTTGGAAGGGAACGCCTCTGAACCCTCAAATTTATTTTCTCCCAGTAACATAGTTTTCAGATGAAAAAGCAAATATTTTTTTTTATGCACAATCATTAGTTGTATTAAACAGGCTCTTAAAAACCTGTTTTCTTGGGAAGCAAATATATTATCCAGTACCTTGTATGAAACAAGCAATATTTATAGTCTTTTAATTACTATAGCACATTACTACATACTTTTTAAATGTTACATAAACATTTCAATGTATTAATTTTAAATTATGTCAAGCTACTTATTGTTCTGCAGTTGTCTGAACATTTTCACTCCTGAAATGCATTATTCTTATTCTGTGTTTGCTCAGTCCAGCCTTCAGTGAAATCACTGGGTAGTCTTCCTTCCTCCTGTGCTGACATCTCAGGTTTGGATGGTGTCCTACAGCTGTAAGCAGGAGCTGCCCCTGATTGTCCTCTAATTCCAAAGAATTTGGGTAAAAGTGTTAGGGTGGTAACATCCAGAATGGCTTTAACAGCATTACTGCAGATTTCCACTGAATTTATCATAGCCAGAGCCTGGTCTACACACAGTTCAGATCAATCTTGATGCTGCTCCCAATATCTGTGCAAGGTGTGTTGTTCTTCCTAGATGTCAATGAATGCTCCTATGCTGAATTCAATGCTTGCCCTGAGAAAAGCAGCTGTGTAAACCTGGAGGGTTCTTACAGCTGCCACCCCCAGCATGACCATGCCGCTGTCATCCCTCACTGGCTGAGCCCCAGGAAGGAAGGTAAGAGATGTAGCTCTCACCCTGGGAAGTGCTGAGGATGTTCCTGCAGGACTTTGTGCTCCTTTGCAGGAGTCACCTGCAGGAATCTCTGGTGCATGAGTGCCTCTTCTCCTCCTGTTGGAGAAAATGCCACAGAAACCTGATACCTATTTCTGATTGAAATTCAGAGGATTTATTTCACAGTCCCTTGTGTTTCCTCTATTTCACCCTCAGCTGTCCTCACTCCCCTGCCAAAACCTGAAACTTCAGACCCTCCTGCTTCTCAGAGCAAGTCACTTGTTGTCAGTGCACCTCCCCAGCCTCTTGAGAAACAATTAATGGCATTATTTATACCATTTTCTATTTTCCTGTTCTGACTGCAGCCCGGACTCAGTGGTTGTGTGATCCCACCCTGAGCTCCTGCACTGCTGCTGAGCTCTCTGCTGCAAGCAGCTGGAGTTTGGCACTGGCTGAAATAATTCCTTGTGGTACCAGTTCAGCAAAATGTACTTACAGCCCACAGACATCAATGGGCCTGCTAATAGGCTTTAAGATAATGAGATGAATAACTGCTTGCAGATTCTATGCTTTAATTAGAAAACAATTTTACAATTCCTTAATCTCAAAAATTAAGATAATGTATTACTTTATGCTTTTGTGATATGATAACACTTATTTTTTACTTCTATTATTCTATTGCTGCTTGTCATGTGGAAAACCTGAATGGTATTATTTTGGATTTGTTTCCTTAGAAATACTCTAACTCTGATAATATGATTTTCCCCTAGGCATTGTAGCATCTACTCCAAGTGCAGTAAATGCTGTTAATACTGGCAGTAGCTCTCCTTCTCTAAGGAAATCAAGTCTCTTGCCCATAACCAACCAATCTACAGATGCTGGGTGCTGTAAGTGACTTTGGATTTTAATAAATGCTGTCTTGATTTATGATGGGAACAAACCTCAGTAGATTTGTGTTTATATGGGTGATCCAGCCCTTTCAAGCAAGAGTTATTACAACCCTTTTAACAACACCCTGTTCTTCTGTGGGAGGAAAGAGATTTAAGTTGTTCTTTGAGAGTTCAGAGAGACAGGCTGGATATTCTTGATCTTCATCCACGACTTCTGATCGAAGCTGAAGCCAGAGGAATTAAAGTGAGGCCCCTCTAGCACAGGAGGGAGTGGCTTTGGGGGTGTTTGGCAGCCACCTGGCTCAGAATGCTGGAAACAATTGTGTTCTGTTGAAGCAATTTATGAAAACAACCTTTTCTCCTTAGCCTAACCATCAGCATGAAGGACCTGAAGCTGTGGCAGCAGCACACAGTGGTCTCTGGGGTGTGATGCTCATTTCTCCTGGCCCCAGCTCTCTCCAGCAGAGGTGTCTTGTCTGGGCTCTCTCTCTCGGGCTAGACAGGCTGGCTCTGCTGCAGGGCAACTCATCCTGCCCAGTTTAAACACCTCCTCCTCCCAGGACAGGAATCATCTCTGAAGGGCCCTGTCTTTTCCCATTGACATGACAATGATTGCACTGGACTAGAGTGGAATGACAGGTGAAGTGCTGCACGCCACTCTCCCCCAGCCTCTGTTAGCTGGGCTCTGGGGGGGTTTTCCAGGATAAATCCAGGCAACCTTTGCCTGAACAGGTGAATTTTGGTGATTAAAGTCACAGGAGGCAAAGCAGGTGTCAACACATGTAGAGTACCCAGAGCCACTCTTCCAAACTTATTGCTGTTGCTTGCACCTGTAGCTTGCTGGCTGATTATTTCTGTGACTGGAGATTTGGAGGAGATTAGGTTGTCCAGAGGGACTGGGGCTGCTTCATTCCTGGAAGGGTTCAGAGCCAGGCTGGATGGGGTTCTGAGCAGCCTGCTCTAGTGGAAGGTGTCCCTGCCCATGGCAGAGGGTGGAACTGGATGATCTTTAAGGTTCTTTCCAGTCCAAACTATTCTGTGATTCTATGATTGAACAGAAGTGCATATAGTAAAAGGAAATAAAAAGGTTAAACACTAAATCAGTCACTCTAGTGGGATGGTTCGTGGATGAGGGGATCTGCTGGTGTGAGAGGGGCAGATTCTGTACTGACCCTATTGACTGTCAGAGTGCTTGTCTGTAGTGGATTTAGAACAGCACAAGGTTTTAAAAGTGAAATGTTGCTTTTTCTGTGCCAACTCCTGCAACAGATCCCTCTGCAGTTACAAACCATCGAATCCTCAGCGTTACCAGCAACAGCTTTGGAATGTCCTGGCTTGTCAGTTCCACTCTGAACCACACTTTCCAAGTCCGGGTGGCCAAGGGCAATGAAACTGTGCAAAACCTGAAGACAGAGGAATTGCAGCTGGATGTGTCTCACCTGGAAGCAGGTGTGATGTATTCAGTAGAGATCAGCTATGAAACTTGTGGAAAAACCATTATCTCCCATCAAAATGTTAAAACAGGTAAAGAAACACTTTAAAATACATCTATATAATATAGTATATCTCTGTCTTCTCCATTCTCCTCCTTCCATGCCCACTCACTTGCAGTTCAGCAATGACCCTTTGGTCCTCACTGAACAACTCCTTCAGCACTTTTTTGTCTCATCTACTCCAGCATTTATCCAACCCAGCAGAACTTTGGCCTTAGTTGATAAAGCAGTTCTGGAGTGGATTAGACTATTACAGATATCAGGCTAGGCTAGCTATAATTCTTTTTAAAAATATTTATTTCTTTGATGCCTGGCACTGCTTTCTGATGGCACCCATCTCCCAGCAGGCCTCGTTTTTCCCTGGTTGATGGCTGTGGCCAGAGGGAAATCCAGGCAACTGGTTTGTCAAGGGCTCAGCTGAGCTAACAAGAGTGCCCAGAGGAAGGGCAGATTCTGCTGAATAAAGGATTAAAGAGAATTACAAGGACTGACTAAGAAAGCTGCAGACTACCTGCCCAGTTCTGTTCAATTAACTGGTGGTGGGAGATTCCTGAGGCTCTAGTGTGTTGATCAAACATAATTTTGCTTTTTCTCTAGTCTTAAATTATTTCCTAAGCCTCCATGCAAATAAAGAAATAAATCTCTCCCCTTTTTTTTTCAAAGAGCAGGCAGTGAACACTTTATTACTGACCACAGTGGGAATGCTGCTGTTCATGTTTATCCCTAAGAGCCTTCCCTTTGATGAGATGAGGGATGACTCCAGTTTGGGTCAGAAGGAAATTACTCTCTTTGTGGAGGGAAAGTAGGAGGTCTAGTGGTTATGAAAACAGAGAGCTGAACTTCAGAGTATGAAGTTGGAGCACTTGAGAAAAAGAAAATTTTTCCAAGGATCAGTCCAAGGAGTAACAGCCTGAGAGTGTTTATACAGGACAAAGCAGTTAGAGATTCCTTGGCTCTTGGTTTTGGCTCCTGTGCTCTGTACAGTATCTGTCAGGGCTCACCACACACACAAGGGGCATGCACAGCTTTTTGCTGTATTTTCAATTTAAGAATATATTTACTATCCCCACTGCCAAGATCAGGAAAACAAATAAATAAAAACTGTGACTGGTGGGTCAGAGATGAGCCCGTGGACAATTCAACCCTGGGTGTAATTTCAAGGCAGGGGTTATGAGGGCCAGGCCCAGGTGTGTGTAAACCCACACGTAAAGTATGTGTACACCTATTTCTCCTGCAGTTGCAATT
Source organism: Onychostruthus taczanowskii (assembly GCF_017590055.1). Classification (NCBI taxonomy): domain Eukaryota; kingdom Metazoa; phylum Chordata; class Aves; order Passeriformes; family Passeridae; genus Onychostruthus; species Onychostruthus taczanowskii. The sequence continues at coordinate 14,404,545 of NW_024498906.1, forward strand.
AGGCACCAAAATATCTCTTTATATCTGATATAAGTGCATCTTCTCAATGTATCAGAAGCTTGTAGGAGCCTATTGGATTTATTTTTTTTATTTAATACCAATCTCTCTCAACCTTTCTTCTATCAGCTGAGATTTTGGTCCAGGTACATAAATTTTGACTGAATCCTTTCCTACTTTGTCAGTGTGTTTTAATGTTGTGTTTGACAGAGGCCAAGATATTTGATGTTACTATGAGGATTCTCAACTACAACTTCACTGATGATTTCCATAATTCCAGCAGCTCAGCATATGAGGAATTTTCAAGGCTGTTGCTTACAGAGGTAAAATGACTATATCTCTAGGTAATATGTATATATATTTAATGTAAAATTTATTTAGTCTAATAGAGGATTTTATGCCTGGATGAAATGTTCCTTCAAAAATCAGCATACTATTTCCTGTGACCTTTCTTTATAATTACAACAAAATTCAACTGACTAGACAGATCAAGCCCTTGGCCTTGTTAGCAATGAAGCCAGTGAGAATTTTCTCTTGCAGAAGAGTGAAGGAATTATAAATGCAGGCATGCAACAGGGGCTTCTTTCCTTGGATCTTTAATTTGGCAATAAACTCACAGTAAATTAACTTGAGGCTTTTAAATGGATTATTGAAATGGCATTCCTGGCATTCATTTCAGCACAGTCTGCTCAATAAATGTCTTACTCCTCTTAAATTAATAGTTCTCTGCCTGCTCTCTTTCTTCTTTCAGGAAAAGTATCTGGATCAGGCTTTCTTCTCCAGCCCCATTCCTTGCCTGCACACATGTGGCCACTGTCCACAGCCAGGTGTAATCAGCCAGAAGCAAAACTTGAGTCATGAAGTCTGGTGGCAGCTCCCCCAAAAAAGGGGGAGGTTTCAGATGGAGCAATCTCCTACAGTTTTGCTGCACAGAACAGGGCCCACACAGAGGAATTGGGATCTCCACCCAACACAAGGGTTCCCCAAAACAAAGGGTGACTTGTAATCATGTGTGAATTTAAATGCAAGAGAAAAACCCAAAACAATAATGGAGGTATACATTCAAGGGCAGCAGAGAAGAGGCATTTGCCCAACAGAAATTGCAAGTTGAACCTCCTCACGTGTCTTTATTTCCCACAGTTGAAAGTTGTTCACTTTTGTTGTGTAGGAAGATTATTGTGAGTGAGTCTTCTCTGAGATTAATGCAGACCTGATTGGCTTCATCAGGTTGGGAAGAAAAAGGAGCATTGCCCATCTGTGTTAATTCTGCCTCCTTGGGTGCTTGTGAGCACTCTCATTCCTCATTTTCTTGCCTCTCTACCCTGATGTGAGCTTAGACCAGCTACACAGCTTGTTTGTAGGGATCTTTTTGAGCAAGCTCTGACTGAATGGGAACAAAGCTGTGCTGATTTGTGGCTCTGGATTCATGCTCAAAGGCACACTTTGAGGTGTATGCAGCAACAAAAGGCTCAAGCAAGGAGCTGCCTTCTAGACATGTGAGGTGAAACTGCCAGCTCCTGCACAGCTCAAACACTGACAGCAGTGTGCCAATGTTCAGAGTAATGCCATTTGTTCAGCTGAAGTGACTGCTCACTGGTTTGTTAATTAACCATGATGTAATTGTGATGCTGCCTTGAAGCTGGGCTGTCGCAAACATGTTTTTTGAAGTTATCCACCTCCATTTTTCCTGTCTCTCATCCTGAGGTTTTTTTATTATTGGACTCAGGTGCAGGCTGAACTTGATCTGGGGAGTTTCAAATGCTCCCTGGGAACCAAAGCCACACCCACACTTGCAAATGAAACAAAATGTATATGTGACATACAGAGATAACATCAAGGCTCTGCTGCACACACATACCAGGACAGTTCAGCTCTGATGCAGGCAAACAGGGCCAGGGGGAATTTTGCTCCCTTGAGCCAAAATTCGGAGCTTGATTTGTTAAGACCAGTGGTCAGATGGATACAGTTTTCAAAGGTATCATAGAATTATATAATTGCAGAACGGTTTGGTTTGGAACATGCCTTGAAGATCATCCAGTCCCAAACCCCTGCTGTAGGCAGGGACACCTTCCACCAGACCAAGTTGCTCAGAATCCTGTCCAGCCTGGCCTTGGACACTTCCAGTGATGGAGCACCCACAGCTTCTCTGGGCAACCTGTGCCAGGGCTTCACCACTCTCATAGTAAAGAAGCTTTTCCTAATATCTAATCTAACCCTACCCTCTGTCAGTTTGAAGTCATTGCCCCTTGTCCTGGCACTCCAGGCCCTTGTAAATAGTCCTGCCTCATCTTTCCAGTAAGTTCCCTTCAGGTACTGGAAGGTCACAATTAAGTCTCCCCGAGCCTCCTGCTTTGCAGGCTGAACAATCGCAATTCTCTCAGCATTTCCTGGCAGCAGAGCTGCTCTGATCCTGCTGTCTCCTCTGGGCTGGCTCCAGCAGCTCCTCATCCTCCCTGTGCTGGGCTGCAGGGCTGGAGGCAGCTCTGCAGGTGGGGTCTCACCTGAAGGGGGCAGGGGGGCAGAATTCCCCCCTTTCCTGCTGCCCACGCTGATTTTAGTGAAGCCCAGCACACAGAGGGTTTCTGGTCCCAGTGCACACAGGGTGTGTCCAGCCTCTCATCCACCAGCACCCCCAAGTCCTTCCCAGCAGGGTTGCACCAAGGACACTTGCACTACTTTGTGCCACAATAATCTCTGAAAAATAAGATTTCTGAAATACGTTGGAACTTTTCTTTTTCCAGCATCTTCTGTGTTGTGCTTATATAAATGTTTAAAGAGGTACCTGTTGGCTCCCTAATTGTCAATGCTTCTCTCCCTTTGCCCAGCTTGAAAATTCATTCCCACCCAACATTTCTGCCTTGTATAAATCTGGGAAGCTCAAAGTGCAGATTGAATCTCTGGCAGCAGGAAGCATTGTTGTGAAGATCAGAATCACCGTGCAGGATCCTGAGTTTCCAGTGGATGCCTCCACATTTGCTCCAGTGCTTTCCTACCAGCACAATAGCTCTGTGCTTGTGGTGGATCAGCAAAACACTGTAGTAGAAGGTAATTTTTGGTTTTTTTTTTTTTTTTTTTTTTTTTTTTTTTTTTTTTTTTTTTTTTTTTTTTTTTTTTTTGTTTTTGTTTTTTTTTTTTTTTCTGGAAGAAGAAAGTAGTGTTTGTGTTTTGATCACATGCAGTATCACCAATATTCTTCACAAAATAGAGAAACAAAGGATGTGGTTTGTTGAAGAGAAAACCATGATGTGAGAATTCTTCCAGATGTTTTATCCATAAGCCCAAAGGGTCAGACAAAGGAGCACTGGCTGTCCCCAGGTACCCGCAGGCACTGCTTCTCCTCACTATGGTTAACCCAAGTGGAGCCCTTGGTTTCCTTATTCATTTTCCTCCCTCTTCTCTCTGTCCCCAGCTGGAATTTTGCCATATCTTTCTCAAGCTGAAAGGCAGACAGGATTACTGTGGAATATCTGCAGCCTTTAGATCCACACGCCCTCTAGACAGTTTTGTGCTCCAAGACTGGAGGACTGTATTTGGGCCAAGATTTAAGAAATCCAACATCTTCCCTCTAGAAACCCAGCCAGAGGAATTCCCAAATGTCCTTACTGTGAATAGGACTGAAGAAACACACATGGAATTTATGTTAAACCAGGTCTTTGTTTGATCTTCAGTAATCACCACTTTTATCTTCAAAGGACTGAGTTCTGTCCTCAGGTTTCCCAGCTGGCAAAGACAGCAGAGTTCAGAAAGTTGCCAAAGCCAACAGAAGAGGTTATTCTTCTCTCTTGGTGTGTTGAGCCTTTCTGAGCAGGAAAAACTCCCTTTGGAGTTGCAGAGCATATGCAGGTTAAGGAGAACAGGACAGGAAAAAAACCAGGAGACAAATTGCACTTGAAGCCTACAAATATCACAGTGGCAGCTGAATTGCAAGATGCTGATGTGTGCCAAAATACTTTGTAAATGTTATTGATCCTGGGACCAAAAGGATGAGGAAGAAGAAGGTGATGGCTCTGGACTGTCACTTTAGCTGCAGAAGACCAGGTGGCTTCCAGTAGCACCACACTTATCCAGGGGCACAGCCAACACCTCCACTCCTCCCTAGGGGCTGAGAAAAGGGGTTTGTTTATTAGCTCTACCCAAATAAGAGTTATTTCCACATGAGTTTCCTAAGTGGAAAATAAGGAGTGAAACACAGGGAGGAAGGATTTGTATAATGGGGTGTTTTGCTTCCTGACCTCAGAGAGCCTCAGGACATGACCTTTGGCAATAAGCCCACCCAAACCCTGTCCCCTGGATCCTCCCTGCAGCCTGGCCACCACCTGCCTTTGTGCTTGGTTTAATGACACTCCATTCAACTGTGAAAAGCAGGGATGAGCAGTCAGATGGGACAGCACAACTGAAGGGAGTGGACCAGGTCTCTGAGAAGATCCATAAATTATTAAGTTTATTGCCATGATGAATAAAGACAATAAAATCTGTTTTGTGGGGCATGGTGAGAGAAGAGAAAGGGATGTGTGCTGAGTCAGGCCCAAGATCTTTCTAGCACAATGTCCCAGCCAGAAGCCAATTTCTGGAGAAAGCATCACCTCCTACAAATTATCCCTTAGCCAACAACTGTTTTCAGCTCCAGGACTCCCTGGATCCAGAGCGATTTCTTTGGCTTTGTTTATCCCCCATGAATCTCCCCCATCAAATCAGATCTTTAAATCTTTAGCATCTGCAACATCATTTGGCAAGGAATCTCACAGATTTTTACCCTTTGCATGTACCCCTTACAGGTGTATAATACGTAATCAGAGTGAACACAAAGGTGGCTTTTTAATAATTTTTTGACTAGGACTGTTGGTTGAGGTGTGTGTAGGGAAGTGCCAAATATGAAGGGCCAGAGAGGTGCCAGGAGTGCAGAAAGACAGTTCAGAGCAGAGCTTGCCTGAGATGTGAAGGTTTGGAGAAGGAAAAAGTACACAAGTGATGCACCAGTCAGTGCCAGCGTTTTGACCCGATGCATGATTGAATGTGGCCATCAGGGGTGAAGGAATTTGCTTAAAAAGCTGTGCTAAGTGAGGAGAAAGGAAACCCTCAGAGACAATGGAGGCAGTGAATGTAAGTGATTTGGCAATTAGCATCTCTCAGATGGTGCTGGAAGGCACGAAGGGTCACAATTATTTCATGGCAGAGTTAGGAATTAATGAGATTTCATCTCTGGTGTTCAGTCAATCCTGCACCCTTCTGCATTCCCTCTAAGTGGCTTAGGCTGGAACATAATAGGCAACTGCTGGCCATAGGCACATGACATTGTCTAATGGAGAGTTTCATGGACACAGCAATTACCCACTGACAAAAAAAGTAAAAAGAATTGAAATATTAGCTAGAAGGAAGGAAAAACAAGCAGAAAGATGAGTGTGTGTATGGGCATGCACACGGAATGGGACATTGTTTCACCATCATTATAATCACCATCAATAATCTGCAAGTTTGCAGAACAAGCACTTCTGTTAATTTGTTATTCAGAACAATTTTCTAGCATCTGATCAGAATGATTTGTCCCAAGACACAGTTTTTAGCCTCATTTGCTGCTCTCCCTCTTTCAAGGCCCCGAGGCAGAAGGTGAGTGCACAAGGCAGCACAAGGGAGGGCTCACCTGGGATTTAGGCAACTGCTGGCCATAGGCACATGACATTGTCTAATGGAGAGTTTCATGGACACAGCAATTACCCACTGACAAAAAAAGTAAAAAGAATTGAAATATTAGCTAGAAGGAAGGAAAAACAAGCAGAAAGATGAGTGTGTGTATGGGCATGCACACGGAATGGGACATTGTTTCACCATCATTATAATCACCATCATTAATCTGCAAGTTTGCAGAACAAGCACTTCTGTTAATTTGTTATTCAGAACAATTTTCTAGCATCTGATCAGAATGATTTGTCCCAAGACACAGTTTTTAGCCTCATTTGCTGCTCTCCCTCTTTCAAGGCCCCAAGGCAGAAGGTGAGTGCACAAGGCAGCCACACAGGGAGGGCTCACCTGGGATTCACTGGAATTATTCCTGTCCAAAGGACTAACTCAGCCCTTGCAGATTTGCTGGAACAGCATGTGAATGGCAACACAAGACTCCAGATATAAATCCCTTAAAAGAGAAGAGACTCAGCGATAAAATAGGTCCATAACTGCATGAAAAGGTCCCTCTAACTGATACAGAGCAGCTGAAATCAGACACAGGACCACCCTTAGAACATTTTCATGCATTGATGAATCAGGATGTCTTTTCTGACACTACCAGAAAGAGGGTCACAGTTTTACAGCATTACTTTTGAGAAGAAAAATTGTATAAAAAGAGATTTTGCCCTTGGCACTTCCTCTGTTAAGAAGAGAACAGTGCTTCCCCTGGGAGTTACTAACATCTACTTTTTATTTGAAGCAGAAGATTATTTGGATTAAGTCTCTATTTAATGTTGTATCTATTGGTAACTAGTGGTAACAGATCTATTCATTACCTGATATATCTGGAGGTGCTGTACACAGAACTCAGTATAGTGAGTGATTTTGATATAATTGTAGTACAAAGCTACAGCATTTTTTTTTCACTTTAAATGTGTTTACCTCTAAAAACAATGATTTTAAAAGTCTTTACTCAGAGAAAATACTTTTCAGAGTACAAGAACAAGAGAATAACAAAACAGTTAGTGTTCTGCATCACTCAAAGCTTGGCTGACAGGTTAATGATGAAAAAGGAAAACCATAAAAGTAAATTAAAAAAGGGCTACTTAATGATTATTTCTAGCTTAATGCAGCCAGCAGGGAGGCTCTCTGACCCTTGTTCTTGTTTTGGTCCCACAGACTGGGATGAATGTGCTTCTCTAGAGAATGACTGCTCTGTGTTTGCAGAGTGCATCAATTTGATGGGCTCCTACACGTGCAGGTGCAAGACAACCATGGATACCAATCCATCCCGACCTGGAAGAAACTGTGAGGGTGAGAAAAAGGCTGGCATGTAGGGTTTTTTTTTTGCCGTGAAACATTGGAATAAGTTGTGGGGTTTTACATCTGCTTTTATAACAGCAGATGTAAAACCTCTGCTTTTATAGCTCTTCATACAATTGCATCTTTGCAGTCTGTGGCTGAAGGGGTATATATGACCTGTCTCTAACTAACTAATTATATATTTTTATTTTTCGTTATAGTTATCATTATAGTTGTAGTTATAGTATATAAATAAATAAATAAATAAATTCAGGTGAAATCTCTCTGACATCCTCCTTGATAAGCCAAATAACTGCAAGGAGTACTTTTCCCTCTTTTGCTATGTCTGTGGTTAATTTCCTCCCACCAAGTTGATCCACAGCCTTGCCAACCAGAACAGGAGACCCAGGAATCAAATCTGCTTCTTTGTGTCAGCCTAAACCAGATTCAACCCCACAAAAGCCACATGTTCTACACTGTGTTCATGACCATCCAAGACCTGTTTTTGTAATGCTGCCATGGGTGGTTGAGCGCCCTCGGTGCCATTTTCAGGCCAGGCCCTGGTGCCTCCTTGTCCAGTTTGAGGCCCATTTCAGGGTGTGTTTTCTGTGTCGCAGGTGAGATTGTGGATCCTCTTACTGAAACCATGGCTCATGAAATCAGAACCAGCACGGAGAAGCCACATGTTCTACACTGTGTTCATGACCATCCAAGACCTGTTTTTGTAATGCTGCCATGGGTGGTTGAGCGCCCTCGGTGCCATTTTCAGGCCAGGCCCTGGTGCCTCCTTGTCCAGTTTGAGGCCCATTTCAGGGTGTGTTTTCTGTGTCACAGGTGAGACTGTGGATCCTCTTACTGAAACCGTGGTTCCTGAAATAAGAACCAGCACGGACTTGGCTCCTGAAGAAGGCAGAAGCCCTGCAGGCCCTGCTCCCGCTGCCACCATGGGGACAGCGGCTGCCGCAGGCCGCACGTCAAGCGCCGCCACACTCCTCCCTGCTGCGCTGGCCCTGGGTGATAAACGAGCATCCCACAGTCCCACCAGTGCTCCTCCAACCCCTTGGCAAAAAGGTCTGGCCCCACAGATGGCTTTCAGCAGGGACAGCAGTCCCCTGGCCGTGGGGGTCACCCCCAGCAGGGCACTGGCCATGGGGACAGCAGCTGCCGCAGGCCGCACGTCAAGTGCCACCACACTCCTCCTTGCTGTGCTGGTCCACATCAAGCGCCGCCACACTCCTCCCTGCTGCGCTGGCCCTGGGTGACAAACGAGCGTCCCACAGTGCTCCTCCAAGTCCTTGGCAAAAAGGTCTGGCCCCACAGATGGCTTTCAGCAGGGACAGCAGTCCCCTGGCCATGGGGGTCACCCCCAGCAGGACACTGGCCATGGGGACAGCGGCTGCCGCAGGCCGCACGTCAAGTGCCGCCACACTCCTCCCTGCTGCGCTGGTCTTGGGTGACAAACGAGCATCCCACAGTCCCACCAGTGCTCCTCTAACTCCTTGGCAAAAAGGTCTGGCCCCACAGATGGCTTTCAGCAGCCCCATGGCTGTGGCGGTCACCCCCAGCAGGGCACTGGCCGTGGGCACAGAGGCCACGAGCCCATGGCAGCAAAGCTCGGTGGCCAGGGCTGCTCTCCCAAACACGCCCGTGGGCACAGCCAGGCACGAGCAACTCGGCTCACTTTGGCTGTTTCCAAATCAAACAGCCTCAGCTGCCACCAGCACTCTGACATCTGCTGCTGTGCCCCAAGGCAGCTCTCCAGGTGGCCCTGACATAGCTCTGCTGGCCACAGGGAACGCTGGCATTGCCACCCCCAGAGCAGATGGAGAGGTGGGAAGGGAGAACAGCTCTTGGTCTGAGGGACACTCTGGAGCCTTGGGGACACCAGCTTGGACAGGCACCTCTCCAACCCCCAACCTGGACCACAGTGAGTAGACATCCCTTGGGGGTCTGCATGTGTGGGGGAGAAGCAAAGCCTTTCTCAGAATTCAGAAAAAGGCATCTAAAACTATTTTTTCAATGTCAAAATTATTTTCTTGGTGCCTGCAATTTTTTCTTTGTCAATAATATTTTCTGCAGGAATTGGCACTTTCTCTTTGCTAAATCAGCTTCTGAAAGCGATTCCTCTTCCTGGCAATTTAGCAGTTGCTTTTATTGATGTTACATTTCTTCACTCCAAAAGGAGGAAGCACATAAAAGAGTGCACTGAACGTGGCTCATGGCAACATTTGCTGCTTGTCCTTTTGCCACACATCCTGGTTTTTCCTGCAGCCTCTGGCACCAGGACACGGCAGCAGCAGCTGTCTGTGGAGTTAATTTAGGGAGCCAGGGAGGAAAAGAACCTGCCTTCCCATTGCTCTCAGCAGAGGATGATTAGTCAGAGTCCTCCACAAATCCCCTGTGAGGCAGGAGCTGCCTGGAAACCCGAGAGACACTGCTTCAAGAGATGCAATTGAGAGCAACAAGGCTGCTGAAGGTTTAATCTGTTTGGCTTTTGGGCAGATGTGTTGCAGTTAATTACGGGATTTTTCTGTTGATTGAAGCTGAATCATATTTCAGAAAGTCAGATTTAGTTTTAAAATTGCAGTTCTGTTTGGGATAGGAATGCTGCTGTCTGCCCATCACTAAATGTATATTTTTTTCTGTAGTGTGTCACTATTCAGTTTGGCTATTTCAGTTTTGCTTCTGCTTGTCTTTATTCTGTCTCTCATGCCCTCCACATCTCTCTGATCCCAAGTCACACATTCCTCTGGTATTTTATCTCCCCCTCCCCTGTGATCTCATGTTCCTGGTGGTCTCCACTGATCCAGCCCCACTTCTGGTGCTCCCTCATTCCTTTCTCTCTGGAAAATATCTTTTTCAGCCATGTAAAGCCAATTCTGCTGCTTCTCCAGCCTCTCTTATCCCCCCAGCCCTGCTCACCAGGTATCCCCTCCTGCCATCCTGCCCTGCCTTGGGCAGCTGTGCCAGTGCCTCAACTGCTTTCTCCTCTCCTCCTAAAAAAAGATGTTTGGGGTTTTTTTAAATGCATGCCAGGGGCACAAACCATGCCTTGAGAAGCCCCTTCTCTGATCTCTGATCACTTCAGTGTCTGTAGTAACAATGCCAGGCCCAGAACCACTGGGAAACACAGAGAAATCAGGAAATAAACTCAAAATGTTTGAATCTGCACTGATATCATTCAGCAATGAACTAGGAGAGAAGTGTACACCCTGTTGGGATTCATCTCATCCCACCACAGCTGTCCAAAGTGTAGATGTGTAAGCTCAGGCAGCAGCACAGCCTTCCTCTGAGGCTGAAGGGAGGATTTGGTGCTACAGTTTGGTCCCTCTGGAGGGACTGGTGGGACATCCAGCTGAGCCTGGAGAGCAATTCCAGTCCCTGAACAGAGCAACATCCCAGACATCCCTGAGGATCCAAGGCAGAGCTGGTAGACATGAGACCTACAGGAGGTCAGTGCCTTTCTTGAGAGCCATCTGGGGCTCAGGCAGGGCAGACTAAGATGCTGGATGATTTATTTTTAGACTTTTGGGGTTTGGGCTACTTTTCAGAGGGCTGGCCTTCTGCTGCTATGAATGGATGCATGTGGCCAGGGATGCTGGGCACTGTGGCACACTGTCCACGGGTTGCAGCCCATAAAGCACATATTACAGAAATTGTCTTTTTTCTTACCTTGCAGCTTTCCAGAAACTTAGTGGCACAGTTTGGATAAGAAACATGGAATACTCTCCAGGCTTTAGCAATAACAGCAGTGAGGAAAATCAAACCTTTGCACGGCTCTTTGTTGATGAAGTAAGTGGTGAAGAAGGATGTGACCTGTTTCCTGTCTCAATAAAACCCTGTGTATGTCTTTTTCCCCCAAAGCCTGTATAACTCATGTGTGTCCCTTGACACACCTGTAAGGTTTGGCTTCCCCTGACTGGCTGAGGCTGCAGCAGCTGTGTTTTAGAGGAAGATCAGGATTTTGGGATTCTCTGGTACCTCCATGTCCTCTCCTGCTTCTGCCTAGTTATAGTGAATTATTGATCTCCTCCAGGGGTGTGGTGGAAAGTTAATGGAACCAGCAAAGTGCTTTGATACCCTTGCCCTGAACAGCACTATCCTAATTAGCTGTATGATTGTTATTATCCTTTGTAGCAGTACCTCAAGGCTGACAGTTCTTGTAATCATCTTGGATTTTGTAGCTCCATATCTGGAAAGGGAGTGGTTTCATGAAAAGTCACCTCTGCCCTCACTTCTAATCAGAGTGCAGGATATCAAAGCACAACATGATATCTGCTGTGCCTTTAACCCTCTCAGCATTCCGGGGTGTTGCCTTTGACAGGATCTAATATTGCAGGGAATTTGCCAGAAGTTTGTTCCTTCTGGTGCTCCCTCCAACACACCCATGCCTGGAAATCCACTGGTTATGCTGGGCTGCTTTATTGGCTCCTTTACCTCCCCTACACTGTCTGTGTTTTCAAAGGCTTTGATAAGTGTGGTGATAAATCCATCACTGGCACTTTGATGGATTTTCAAATCCTGCAGAGGCCTCCCAAGACTTCCTGGGGACAGAATCACCACTGGAACACAGCTGGCACAGGGGCACAGGCCAGGCCAGCCTGGGGTCACAGACTACTGCAGGGAGGGAAGAAGGTGATCCATTTATCCTTCTTGCACACCAAATCAGTTTCCCTTTCGGAAAGGTTTTGCACCTTTCTGGGTGTGTTAGCAGAGCACTGGCTTTCCTGGAGCTGTTTTGGCCCCAAGCTGTCACATCAGAAAAACTGTGACAAAACGAGAGTGATGTGATTAGCAAAGTGAAAAGGGAGCAATTCTCCACTGACCTCTCTCTCATTCAGCACCACGCTCTGCCCGAGGCTATTTCAGAGCAGCACAGTATTGAAATGGACTGAAATTAATGTATTTCCTTCATTCAGTCAGATATCTCAGTCCAGAAAATCATGGGTACTCATGTATTTAGGAAAAATTATAAAATGGTTACTCAAAGGAATCAAAATGAAGTTTTCTCTTGGTTTTACTTGGGTCTCAAATTTTCAGGCAGAAAATGATCATTTGTGATTATAAGGAACTAGCTCCTTTTCCCAGCACTCTGGTTTTGTGGATCAGCTGGAGAGATGTGTTAGTGTTGATTCCTTCCACCTCTGAGCCACTGTAAATGGGCTATAATTGCATAGCTGCTGTAAATAATATTATAAATATTGTATTTCTAGATGCCAAAGAAAATTTAGGAGACCAGAAAGATCTGTATATTTTCTTTTCAGGTTATGAGGACCAGAAATGGATCTTTTAAAATAAATGAGGAAAGTTTTATAAGCTTTAAAAGCACTCTCAGGTTCCAGTTAAATACAGTTTGCCAAACATTTTTTTAAACCTCTTTGGAGTCATAATCTACAATTCAGAGGATTTATAAATCCTAATATGTATAATGTTCTTAAGCCCCAGCACTTAAGTGCCATGTGGTTAAATTGGCAGCACAGCAAATGGAAATATCATCCTTTAAATTATGAGAAGGAGGTAAAAACTTGATGTGACAACCTGCACTATCATTGTTCAGGCCAGTTCCACCACCTTTCTAGTAATGCAACTTAAAAACAACATAGCTAAAGGCAAAAAAGGATTTAAGTCCTGGGGTTTGTTCAGCTTGTGTTTTACAACACCCCAGTTTATGTTTTATGACATCCTCAACAAAATCAGTTGGGAAAGCAAAAGGTTTGAGTTGAAAATACATTCAATGAAGTGCAATAAATTCCCAAATGGAAAGCTTGTTTTGGATTTGGGTGTCTTAAATTTAGCTGAATGACAAAAAGTGTGAAACTAAGAAATTATAATGCCTTATGAGCGACCCCCTCATTTGGAAGGCACATGGCCTGTGTTTGTGTAGCTGGAAGCACCTGAAATGAATGCAGTTGAAGCTATATGAATGTGGAATGAGTGTAGGAACAGGGATTAAGGAATTTTCGCTATTCCAGTGTAATTTCACCCTTTTGTTAATTTGAGTTTATCCAACTCCACATCCTGGAAGCTGCTGGTGATGGTGGCTGTGCAGATGTGTGCTCTGGTACCTTCTCCCTGAAGATGCAGCCAAACCACACACAGTGGGGAGTTTTTGGTTTTTTTTTTCTCTGAGTGAAAAAACAGTCTTCAAACAATATTCTATTCAAATTACTGTACCTTTTACTTATTTATTCCCAGTTTCCAGACTGTCAGTAGTGCATTTCCTGTTTAGGTTTTCTTTGTGTGATATAGAAATTGCAGATATGACAGACCAGGAGGTAATTTCTCTTGTAAGAACTCCCCATATTCAAGGGTATTATATATTGAATAATTTTTTTCCAAAATGTTCCGTCCCTCCCCCTTTTTTTTTTAAATTTTTTTTTTTTTTTCTAGCCCTGCTTCATCAAGCGTTGTTTTGATAACCCAGGGTGTGGTACCTGTTGGGAAATCCTGGAGTCTCTTGGATAAAGGGTTTTGTAGTGTCACCTAGTGGCTAAATACAAATACTGTGAATGTGCCCTGACACTATTCAAGCTCTGGGTCCTGATTTGGGAGGAAAAATAGGAACAAGAACAAAACAAACAAACAAACAAAACTGTAGCCAGGTGGGGGTCAGGCTCTGGTCACAAGGAACAAGTGACAGGACAGGAGGAATTGGCCTCAAGCTGCTCCAGGGGAGGTTCAGGTTGGACATCAGGAGGAATTTCCCCACAGAAAGGGGGGTCAGGCCTTGGAACTGCCCAGGGAAGTTTGGAGTCCCCATCCCTGGAGGTGTCCAAGGAAGGTCTGGAGGTGGCACTCCGTGCTCTGGGCTGGGGACAGGGTGGGGATCTGTCAAAAGTTGGACTTTATGATCTCAGAGGTCTTTTCCAACCTCAGTGATTCTGTGTTTCTGTGAAAAAAGAAGAATCAAATTTTCAGATAAGGAAAGAGGATGAAACCAGGGTAGGCTAAGAGGATATGACAGGTGTCTTGTGTTTAATGTTGAGAAGTTCGGACAGAAATTATGAGAGCTGAAAACTTAGGTCTGACCTCCAACTTTTCAGTACCTGCTTGTGAAACAGCAGGAAGAGAGAGCAGAAGGAGCCCAGGAGACCCTGTCTTGGTGAAATGGGAGGATTTTGGGCTCTGACAAGGACAGTTTATATTCTGCCCAGGTGTTGACAGGGGAGCCATCTGCCTCCATCCTCCCAGCTCTGCCTGGGTGCTCCATGGGGCACTCCCAGGTTTGCTGTGTGGCACTTGCAGGCACAAGGCAGCCGTTCCCAGGGGCACACAGGGGGTTTGCTCTGTGCCACGGTGCCTTGGCACCCAGCACAAAAACCACACCAGCTCTGGGGACTCAGGAAAGGGCTGCAGGACACCTGCAAATCCTGGGACCATCTGCAGGGCTGGCAAACAGACAGCGGGGAAGTCAGGGCTGGGTAGTGCACAGCAGGCAGGGCACAAGGCTGTGCAAAAGCTGTGAGAATCCAGCACTAAAAGCACCAGCTCTGAGCGTGGGTGCAAGGCAAACAAGGCTTCTCCTGGTGGCTCCCAGCGCTTGCCTCTTCCCTGGGCTCTCCCTGGTGGGAATCACTGCTGGCATCCCTAAGCATTACACACTGAAATAAACTGTGCCTAAACTCATGGCTGAAATCCAGCCCTGCTGCTCCAGATATTCCCTGCAGAAATCAGGGAGAGGAAAAAGCAGTTGGAGGTGGCCACAGTCACCTGGCCCCTTAATCCCCTGCTCTGGGCATTTAGAAAGAGGTGGGTTTTGCTTGGCTCTGGTGAGAAATCAGCTGCAAAGCAAAGCCTGAAGGTCACCTGCTCAAAGGTGTAATATTCCTGGGCTGAGAAAGCCTCTGAGCAGTGTGGAGTGTCAGGAGGTTCTCCACTTCCAGCAACAATTCCTTGTCTTGGACTGGAATTCCTTGTGTTGGATTGGAATTCCTTGGGTTGCCCCTCTCCCCAGAGGCATTTTGAGAGGCAGAACGTGGGAGCTTCCCTGCAGTCTCCTCCCTCCCTCTCCGTTACCAGAGGCAAGGGCTTGTGCCAAATGACAGATGAGATATCTTAATCGCTTGGCTCGTTTAATATTCATGGTTAAATGTGCACCACATCCTTCAGCTGCTCTGGATTGAAAATGTTACAAAGCAAAAGGTCAATTTTCTGCTGCTTTCCTCCAGAGCAGGAAGCACAACACTGATTTCTGAGCAGTGTACACAGCCTGAAATGTAATTGCTCCATCTGCCCATCCCCACACACATTTTGTTTTTATTCCAGGTGCAGAAATCTCTGCCCCTTGAGGTGCTCCAGCAGATGGATGCTGGTCTGATCAAAGTGCTGGTAACGGGTGTTACTAATGGGAGCACAGTGGTAAGTTTCAATTTGCTGCTTGCAGAAGAAGTGGATGTCCACCATGTCATCACCACTTTTTGTGAGGCCTTGGAAAACAGCTCCTCCTTCACCGTGGACAGGAGCAGCCTCTCCATACACGGTGAGGAGCAGCTTGTGCCCCAGTAATTCTTCAGAACCAGACAGATGATGAAAGCAATTATTAATCTGTGTCTTCTGAGGTGAAAATACCTGTAAAACACACGGATGAAAAGCCTTTCTCTCTCCTTATATTGCTCCTGCTTATCCATCCAGTAAGTTTTTCAGAGAACACCCACAGATGACATAGGAAGTGAGGAACCACTGATCCAAAAGGACAAGACCAACTGGTCTTTTTGGCAATGTCTAGAACCAGTTTTACAGAGAAAAAGGTAAGGAGATGTTAGAGGTTATGGATTGAGGGATTTATAAGCTACCAGTGGAAATGAGTCCCTGAACACAGCCATAACTAGCACTGTTTAAAAGAATTTAAAAACACATTACACTCTACTTTGCACTAATAATTTTTCCCTGAAATAGAAATAAATAGAAATCAATAGAAATAAATGAATATGTGAGTTTTTCTTCAGTGGGAGTAGTTGTTTTCCTCACACACCTGTGGATCTGGAGCTCAGGTGGAAGCCCACACTTTGCCAAGGCCAGCATGATGGCTGATTGTACAACTTCTTTTCTTATATATGTAATTGGAGTAAGTAACAAAAACCATTAATCTCCTGACTAAGAGCAGCTGAAGTCACAAGTCACCTCTGGAAAACAAACAAACAAACAAACAAACAACCCCAAATACTGTGTCCCTGACACAATCCATTTGTCCAAAGAAGGTTGCTATAACCTGTCAATTTGAATCTCATGCAAAAATACTCCAGAAACATATTTATTCTCTGCTGTGTAATTTTTTTGTCTGTTACACTTACAGCTGTAAATTTGGAAAGCTACATATCCTGGTAATTACTAGGATCAGAATTATCTTGTGGTAGTGCTTTGTAGAGTGCCTGCCCCCCTCAAACCTGGACTAAAACAAAGGGTTTGTTTCAGGGACAGGTTCCCACAGAGCAGGTGGCTGGTGCTGCTTTCTGAGTACCACCTGTGGTCTGGTTTGCTCTGGTTTTTAGACTTTGGAAAGAGAAAGAGAAGTAAAAGCATGGTTTTTTTTCCTCTAAAAAATGAAAATTTTGGCCAGGTAAAAATTAAGACAGCAACTAGACTGCATCCTGGACCGGTGACACAAGCCTTCTGCTTCACTCATGCTGGGCATTTACTCAGCATCTCCTCAGAATTGTGAAATGGGGGAAAAACTGAGGAGGCACCTGGGGTTAGAAGCATCCCCTTGGGCAGTGGATCACTTTGGGAGTGGGAATGTACTATATTAATATTTAATGCCATAAGGTTCTTTTAAGAGTTCTCTTTCTCATATTTGCCACAAAAATTAGACAAGATTGTCAAGATTCTTAGTGATTTTCATTAGCAGTAGCAGAGGGAACAGAAGAGGTAATAGAGAAAGTAACAGAAAATACTTGATAGGTATGGCA
Source organism: Onychostruthus taczanowskii (assembly GCF_017590055.1). Taxonomy (NCBI): domain Eukaryota; kingdom Metazoa; phylum Chordata; class Aves; order Passeriformes; family Passeridae; genus Onychostruthus; species Onychostruthus taczanowskii. The sequence goes on from NW_024498906.1 coordinate 14,421,407, forward strand.
ATACTTTGCCTCTGTATGGCAAATGCTGGAAATGCTGAGGAAATGCTGATATTACAAACTGTATTTTTCTATGAGCTGATTCATCTGGCTTCCCTCTTTCTTCAGGTCGTTTGTTAGCTGATGTATGATGGGTCTTTAATTTCCTAAATTCTCTTAACCTTCTTCAGTAATTTATATTTGGTTTTGTAACCACAATGATAAGGAACATTTTTTACAGAAGGCACAATGATTTGTCAATTGATACCAACATTTGTTTAGTTTTAACTAAGATATTTATGTGATTTTTTACAGAAGGCACAATGATTTGTCAACTGATACCAACATTTGTTTAGTTTTATGTGATTATAAGCTTTTGGGAAATCCAGCTCTGGAAGAGCTCCAACTTTTATTTTTCCTTTATTGTGCAAATCAGTCGTTTTTTCATTTGGGGCATTTCTGGAAGCTGGGCAGTTCCATAAGGATTGATATATTTGTACAGATTTTATATATTGCTTGGGAAATAGGTGGTATTTTTATGTTTTAGCCACTAAAATTATTTAAGAGAAGTTTTGTGCAGTGAGACACATTGTTTGTGCTTCCCTACAAATGGAGTTCATTGTCTTGATTCTCTCTCAGTCAGAGGTGAGTGAATACTCAGGATGTAACCCCAGACCTGTGCTGGATGTTGGGTGTTTGAGACACATTGATCTGAACCTGTGCTTCCCTTTTCCCTCACTTTTTTCTTCCTGGAACCATTACAGATTGCCTCTGACACATTTATTCCTCTCTCTCAGGACACACCTGCAATATGGGGCTGCCACATGAGGTTTGTCCCATGCATCCCCCAAAATGAGTTTTCCAAAGCGCTCAAGGTCCCATCTTTTGGGCAGTATCTGGTCACAAATGAAGCCTGTGCTTTTTTACCAAACTCCCAGTGTTTTTATCAAATCCTGGTGATGCCCCCAGCCAGAACTGGGCAGTCTCCTACAGCTCCAGGCAAAAACATACAAGCACTTGCTGAGCAGCTTCCAGTGGGGAATATTGTACAAGCACTGATCTTCCAAAAGCTGCATGTACATGTGTCACACACTGATTACTGCAGCTGCCAGGAAATAAAGCACTTCAGCTTTACTGATGGGCACTTATGTGTCTCATGGGCTCCTTTCTAAAAAAAGCCCCAGCTTAGGCAGTAAGTAGAACAGGTTATAAGAACAAAAGAAGCTGGTTTCCTGCCAGTAACTGTGAGTTTCCTCCTAAGAGTTTGCTTTTGCCTAATGAGACCAATCTCAACACGTAAATTACAACAGTACCTTTATTTTTTGCACTCTTCAGCACTTCCCTCCAGCCAGAAGGCAACAGTGACAGATAAGAAATCTGTGAACAGCACAATTTTACCTGTGACAGCTCTGCAAACTTCAGCTTATGTCTCCTCCCCTGCTTCACTGGACTTCTCTCCTGCTGAGCACAAAGCTCTGGAGGACACCATGTTCTCCAGCACAGTGCTGAGTCCTCTCCCCACAGATCCCATGGCAACTCCAGATATTTCTGCTCGAGCATCTCCAACCCCCCTGGTCAAACCTGCCCAAGAGGTTTCCCTTAAAGACGCTGTGAGTGTGTTGTGTGAGATTGAGAGGATCGTCCTTGCCATCCAGAAGAGATTCTTGCAGCAGGAGTCTATCCCAGAGAGTTCCCTGTTCCTGGGGGAGCCTGGCTGCAATGTGAGCACCAGCAATGGCACCCACGTTGTGCTGCAGGCGGGCTGGAGCGACTGTGGCACCCAAGTTGAGACTGTAAGTCCTCTGATCAAGGGAATGCCAGCAAGCTCTGGAGCACTTTATTTCTCTCTTAGGAGTGGAGAGGCAGTGGCAGATCTTTAGCTAGGTGTACAGTCTATTAGCTGCTGAACTTCTGTTGGAGAAAGAAATCCCTGTCCTCTGATGGAAAGTTGCCTCAGTGTGTGATGGGAAGCACCAAAGAGAAAGGCTTTATTTCTCTCTTAGGAGTGGAGAGGCAGTGGCAGATCCTTAGCTAGGTGTACAGTCTATTAGCTGCTGAACTTCTGTTGGAGAAAGAAATCCCTGTCCTGGGATGGAAAGTTGCCTCAGTGTGTGATGGGAAGCACCAAAGAGAAGGGGAATGAATCTTTGAGGTCAGGCAGCAAAACTCATGAGCCTGTCCAAACTGAGAGTCATCTCCCATGCCTCTTCTGGGTTCTCTTTGCAGCTCTCTTTTCTTAAAAGTAATTTAATCATCCCATGCTGACAAATACTTCAATAGCTACCAGTGGTGGGGACAAAGAGTGACAGCTCTCTTTGGATCCCAAACCAATGTTTAGACCATGCCAAAGTACAGAAACTCCCTTCTGGAGCAATGACCATTGCTAAGGAATGATCATTGTCCCATCCTTGGAATTGTTCAAGACCTGGTTAGATGAGGCTCTGGGCAATCTGGTTTAGTGGAAAGTGTTCTTGCCCATGGCAGAGGATTTGGAACTTAATGATTTTTAAAATCCCTTCCAACCAAAGCTGTTGGTGGAGTTCTATGATTCTATGATACGACAAAAAGGAAAAGGAGGAAGACTGGTGTATTTTCTTTGCCTCCCTGTACAGCAATAAAGATACTGGAGCCTTAATCTGTTTGATTTTTGCTGTCAGGAGAATGAGGAACACCCAAGCACCTGAAACTGGAAAGCTCTGGTACAAGCCTGGAAACACTGACGTGTTTTTTCCTTTCTGTGCTGCAGAACATGACTACTACTGTGGTGAGAACCACCCTTCGGAATGATGCTTCTGCTCAGGGAATAATCCACCACTTGAACGTTGCCAGTCCCATCCACTGTGTGTTTCAAAACCATGTCTTGACTTCCTCTGGGTACACTGCAGAAGGGTGAGGAACAACTCTCTCTGCTTTGAAATTCTGCTGTGTGGCTGAGTGCTGCTGCACTGGGAAAGCCCCCAGGGGCTGTAGCTGTATCCAGAGGCAGCACTGGGAGCAGTCTGCCATCCTGGGAGTCCTGTGCTCAGAATGATGCCTTAAGTTTTGGCTTTTATATTTTTCAGATCCTGTACTGCATTAGTGTGTAACTCTGAACTCCATATAGAGTGTTTGTAAGTTCTCTTCACAGTGTGGTCAGACAAAACAATCCTTCCAGGCCTGAGAACCAAGGTCATCATCACATCCTCAGGCCTGAAAAGTATAAACAAAAGTGAATTGGGGGGAAGCAAACCAGGGAAATGTGATTTCATTACCTGGACAATTAACCTCTCATATGCAAATAGACCACACTTGTATCTGCCCAAAAAACTCATGACCCTCATTCCTCTTGGCTGTAGCCTCTGCCAGGCTCCTGCACAGCCCAAGGTGTATCTGTTAAAGGCCTTTAATAAATATCCACTGTATTCTGTAACTCTGTCTAGCCTCTGCTCTAGGTAGCTAGTCCAAGGCACCAAGGAGATCCCTGCTGTGTGCTTCTTTCCTACTCCAACTTCTTGCCAGTAGATCCAACAAGCTTGGATCATTTACCTGGCTAAACCACAGGTGGAAATAAACTTTTGGGAGCTGCAGGTTCAGGAGTCAGAATTCCTGTTCTCCTCATTGCCTTCCTGGGCAATCCCTTGTAGCAGTAACAGCACTTTTCTGCTTTTGGAGCATATCAATTGTTTATCTTTCCACCTGATGTGGGCCTGTAGATTGCTATGTGGCTTCTGAGAATGACAGTTTTTAACCCCCCACAAATCCTTATTTGGTCAACTTGAAAAACCAGAAGATACATCATGCAAATACTTTTTTTGTTGTGGAAGCCCCACCTTCAAGTAAGATGGACTCAAATCCACACTTCACAGAAAATCAAGGCTGTGCTGACAGAAAATGTGACAGCACAAGCCTTTCTGTCATGGGGAGTGTCCTCCCTTCATACAAGTGCACCTCCTCTCCTGCCTGTCGTCCTGCTTAAACTATTGGCACCAAATCCAGTTCCTGTTTCCTAGCCCTGTCCAGAGATTGTATCTTCCTTCTTATTCCCCAGCAAAGTCTTTGTCAGGCCACTTTTCTTTGAGCTCTATAATTTTCTCATGCCTTTCACTTTCTGTTCAGATTTTCCCTGTCTCATTTTCTTGGCTCTTTTCTGCACTAAGCTTTTACTGCCCTTATTTTGAGCTCTCAGAGAGCTCATAGCCCTGTTCCCCTTCTGCTCCACCCTGGTATTTCTCTCTGCCCTGTTTGAATTGCTGAGACACCCTTTGGATTTTCCCACTTTTGTTTCCATTCTCTCTACCTTCCCAGCTGAAAACTCAGTGCTTTTTCACCCTTCCTTTTGAACAGTGTCCTGCCATCCTGGACTGCAGATTTTAAATATGTGGGGAAACAGGCACTGATTTAAGACTTGCAAAAACTTACAGTCAACTTTGTGGTCTTTAAAGAAGGATAATTGATTTTTCAGACTTTACACCATCTTTGAGGATTTGCATGGATCTGGATACTTCAGAACAGAAATGCAGTTGTTTATTGGAAACTCCCCAGTCCCCAAAAATTTCAGCGTCTCTGCCAGTGAGGATGTGCTGATCGAAGTGGGGATGCAGAGGGCAGACAGCCAGCTCAAGGTGGTTCTCACTGACTGCTGGGCCACTCCAACCAATAATTCAATGGATCCCCTGGCATTTGTTTTTATCAGCAACAGGTACAGCAATGCCATTTGCAAATACCATGAGCCATGCCTTAGGTCTCACAGTGGTACTGACTAATAATGTGTTATATTTTAAATGACTTTTACATGTGTTCTCATCATTCACATGCACGGTCCCTTTCTATCTGGCCTGGTTGCACCTTCTTTGAATAAGAAAGGTAGATATGAAAAGGGATTTCAAAGGGCTGTGTGAAAGTTTTTTGGGTTTGGTTGTCTTCCTTCCAGTTTTGTGAGGGAATTGTGCTTTCAACCTGAAGAAATCACTTGAAGGTGATTTTGGCAGTCAGTAGTGAAAGAGCATTTGAGAAGTGGGTGCTTTATCTCCTACTCTATGGTTCAGAGGTTTCTCTGTGGTTTCAGCTTTATCAAGAGCTTATGTGCCTCTTGTCAACAAAGAAATAGGTTATTTAATTCCTCACATGTGATAATAGAGCAGCCTCTGGTGAAAGAGGAGGTTTGTTCCTGTCTGGATTCCTGCTCTCACCCCAATGTCATATTTCTTAGGCTCACCTTAAAATACAGGTTAATAATTTTGCTCAGTAACAAAATCTAGTCCTTTAAGTTTGAGGTTTTTCCCAATTTGTGTTTGGTGAAGCCAAGTTTAAATCCTTCTTTCTGCTACTCTTTCCCTCCTTCTCCAGCTCTTCAGCCACTTCTCACAGCTCCTGTTCCACTTGGTTACTGTGGGAATAAAGCAGCAAACAGCCCCTTATCACCACTGCACTGCCAGAGCTGCTTCATGAAGGGTCTGGCTGTGACTTCCTAAAGGAAGGAAAACTTTAAAACCCAAATTCTGTTCTATAACCAAAACCTGTCTTCTCTAGCCTTAGCTGCTGTTTGTTTTTTGTCTCCCTTTTCAGCTGTCCCATCCCAAATACTTACACCACGCTGCTGGAAAATGGGAATTCAAGCAAAGCTCAGTTTAAGATGAAAATTTTTTCCTTTGTCAACAACTCTGTGGTTTACTTACACTGCAGAATTCGTATTTGTATGGAGTCACCAGGAAGCACCTGCAGGACTGTAAGTGATTTGCTCTGATATGCTATTTCCCCCCCCCCCAAAAATTTTTTTTTCCCAGTGCATATGGAGTCCTGCAGTGGGATGGAAGGAGTAATGTTTTCAAACAAGGTTTAAAATAACTCTAGAGGTTTCTTTTGTTCTCTGCTGAGAGCAGAGAGGAGTGGGGAAACACTACAACCATATGGAAGTATCAGCTTTCCTCCTAGAAAAAGGATGGAGCTTGCACAGAGCTGGGGAACCTGAGAACTGGACCTTTCACTCATTTTAAGGATGACTAAAAAGCCATGGAATTAAGCTAGGTAGAAAAGTATCAGCTCAGATGGATGTGTCACAAAATAGGAACTCCCAGAGTAGCAGTGTCAGAAGAATGTCTGAGTAAATTTATATATTTTCTGTCCTTTTTTTTTTCTTATCTCATACAGATTTGCTTCTTCAACAGAGAGTTTAGGTGCCAGGAAAGGAAACTCAGTGTCATTAAGTTTCTAGGACTGTGACTTTAATAGAGATTATTATGGCTTTTTAAAGCCCGATTGCTTTTTAAAGCAATAATCCAAGCCATGTTCTGATAAGAACTGCAGTTTTTAATTGTCTTTGTTACAAAGCATTGCATTGTTTCTTTTTACTTGCAAGTAAGTGATACACAGCTTTATCTAAAAATCTGTTGCTACCATAGAAATAAGGAAAAATATGTTTAACTGATGGCTTTTTTTCTTACTAGCAGACACTTGGGAATTCTCCTCTTCCTCTGCCAACCTTCCTGGCTCTTTTTCTATCAAGGATGTTTTCATTAGCAGTTTGGTGTTCCCCCATTGTTTAACACTTTCCTCTAGCTCTAAATAAAACAGTTTAAACTCATTATAAAGCAAATGATCTCCTCCTAAAGGATTTTAAAAGGCTACCAGAAGATGCTTGTTTCCTTTCTCAAAGTATAAGACTTCCTCCAGATTAAAAAAAAGCCAAACAAAAAAAAAAAGTAGGGACAGGAAACAGGACTGATAATGGTAAGATGGCTTCAGTTTTGCAGCTGAGTATGAATATAAATATATATAGGATGCATTGTTCTTTCTCCTATGCAAAATTTACCCCTGTGAGAAGTCAGTGAATTCAGTATTTTCGATTGAGGCTAAATTGTGATGTGGGGAAGACAAGCACCAGGCACATCTACACAGGGTGAGCAATGGCTTTTGCAAAGAAGAGAGGAGGAGCTGCAGAAAGTGCAGAGATCAAGGAAGATGAGCAAGAACAGAGGATATTTGTAAATAATGTAAGATGGCTGGGAAAGTGCCCTGGGTCTGGGATCTGACCCTCTGATCTGTTACTCTGGGGAATAGTGACTTGCTTCAGGGCAGGTTTAGCTCAGCTTTTCATCCACACACTCAATATTTACATCTTGTATTATTTCTTCTTACTCAGTCTATTTATTCCTTGTTTTCTCTTTGGAAGAGAGTAAAGTGCTCTGAAGGTTAGAGCTGAAAAAAATGGACTGGCTGAGGACAAAAGCAGTAAGAAATGAGTAAGAAAAATTACTTTGAATGGGAAGAGGAGTGATGTGCCACCACCATGCAGATGTTTGGTGGAATGTGGCTGCTCCATGGCCACGTGGAACCAAAAATTCATTGCCACCAAGGAGCAACTACATAAATGTGTTCTCTAACAGATTCAGCTACCTGGGAAAGCTACTTGAGAGCAGACCAAAGTCATAAATAACCACATGGGTGTTTTTCTGGGTGCTGACCCAGCTGAAGACACTGCTGCTGGCAGTGGATTGTAGAGGTTTTCCAGTGCAGCCAAACTGGTAACACTGATGGGACATTCTGGGGTAAACAAGCTGGTAAGGCACTCTGCTGATTTTGCTGGTCATGGTATGATGCTGCCACTTCTCTGGGGTTTTTTGTGCCCTTCCAGGAGAGCCAGTGTACCCTTTGAATAATGTCAGTAGGTTTTGGTTCCCATCTGAGAGCTTTGGGCTGTGACTTAAAACTTAAAAGGCAGCAAACAAATAAAAAAAAAAGGAAGAAGTGCACAGAAAGTGTCTGTGCAAGTGCTGCTCACACAGAGCAGCTGATCCCCAGCATCCCACAGGACAGGGATTTCAGCCTTGTAGTTCCCAGATTAATGGTTCTCTTGTCACTGAAGCTGTGGGTAGATTCAGAATGGCACATGGCTAGGCAGGGTCTGAAAGCTGCTGCTGCTTTTGCTGGTTGCTGGTTGCAGCATCTGCTGTGCCTGCCATGGGCAGCACAAACATCCAAACAAAAGTGCTTGCAAAACCCTGGCATTAGTAATAAATTAATTGTCCCATAAGGTTTCTCTGAAACAAGCAGAAAGTTGGTGAAATGGCTGTCTGTGTGAAATGTCTGTTCACAGCAGTGTGTTCCAGTGTGATAATTACAAATTTTATACTGATTTTTCCCTGATGCCATTTCTTTTCGACTTCCTTTTGGTGCTAATTTCAATTTAACAGGGCATAACATTAAGAAACAAAAGCTGGATGGTGAGAGTAGCCCTGGGCTTTCACAGGCTCATCAGAAGGTTCTGTATTTTGAATTAGTAAGCCTCTTGACTTGTTGGAGTTTGAATTGCAGAGGTGCCATGCGAGGGCTCGGCTCCTGAAGGCTGGAGAAACCATCGCCCTGCACAGAACATCCTGGGGACCCCTGTGTAAATCAACTGGTGAGTTGAGAACACACTGTCATGCCAGGATTATTTTGTGCTGGCAAAGGAACCCGAAGGCCTGTGACACACAGGGGTTTTGTGCCCCTCTGTATTCCTTGGGAGCAGGCATTCCTGCTGGAGCCACGTGGCAGCGTGGAGAAGCACGTGCCCTCCTCAGAGCAGGGACTGTCAGGTTGTCAAGGGAATGTAGAAAGGAAGATAAAGTGCTTTTGTGTGGCTGTTTGCACAGGGTAGCAAGTGCAACAACCACAAAATCAAACTATTATTTCAATTATAAGGTGTGAAAGCGGAGACGATTTTTCAGATTGCAATCGGTTTTCCAAGTGTTTACACTGCTGTTAGTCTGCAATTATTTTGGGGCTCTGAAGTCCCAAATCAGAGGATGTAAGAGATTTTATTGTTGTGTTTCCTTTGGCTCCCTGCTACTGACTTGATTACCGTGGTGAGGGGAAGTGGCAGAGCACAGCTGATGCCCAGCACCCTTGGTTAATTTGGTGCAGTGCAGGTTAATTGAGGGCAAACAGCAGCACCAGGGACAAGCAAAGTCTGATTTGTTATGCACCTGCTTTTTCTGCATTTAACCTGAGTGATGCTTTCAAGGGCACCCTTGGTCTCTCATGTTTTCAGTCATTTGGCCCCCTCCAGCTTTACATTTATAACTTAAAATAAAACACTCATTGAGGGTGGTTTGCCTCACCAATACCAGAGTGTTAACTCGTGGCTGCCATAAACAGACAGTTCATAATGTTCTTTTGGACCTAAGAACTGACTCTGACTTAGAAGAATGTATTTTTCTCCCATTACATGGTCTGTTCAAATAGACCCTCAGTGCTCATTTCTGAATTAGTTCTTTAAAAAAAATATAAAGCAAATAATGCAGCTTTCTTTGTTTAGCTCTTACAACAAGTAGCTCTTGCTCCCATTTTTGCTGGAGATCCTGATTCATTTCTAATTTTGAAAAATGGTTATTTCCCTAAAGGGCCTCTGGTGAGGGGAGCCTTCTCTGAGTTGTGCTAAGTTGATTTCTAGGCAAAGGTGACACTTTTGAATGCTGTATCTTATTTCTAGTTTGGATAATCACCCCACATTTTAAGTGATCTATATCTCTGTGTTGAAAGGGATAACATGAATGATGATGTCAGTAAGAACAGCTGTAAATGCTGCAGTGAAATATGAAAAGCTTGACCTTCTCTGCCAACACTTGATCATATGTTATGGCAAAGGCCACTCATCCCCAGGAGGGCCTGCTCTGTGTCTGGCTACAGGCTGCCATTTCCACTGCTCATGTTCTACTTTATTCCTTTGTTTTATGCTGAAATTCAAAAATGAGACTGAATATATTACACAGCACTGCTTTGGCCTGTCTTGGAATGATGCCCTGGGTGTCTGTAGCTTGAGCACTGCTCTTACTGACCTTTGTGGCTGCCAGCAGTGCCCTTTGGCCAAAAACCTTGTCTCTAATTGCAGGTGTGTGTGCAGTGATATTTATCTTCTGTGTACCTCGGGTACCACACAAGTGCTTGGCAAAACAAGTGCTGTCCTGAAAATGTAAGCAAACAAATGCAGGTTTTTGTAGGTGCATAGAGCCCTTGCAGGAAGGAATTATAAGAACTTGTACAAACATGAAGACAGACATAATAATAAAGGGAGAGGGGTTTCTGCTTGCAGGTTTGGACAAATGTATGGAATGTTTCAAAGGGAACTAGGGGAACACTTTCTGTCTGTGATCTGTGGTGCCTTGGACATGTGGGACTTGACTTTTGCCACACTGGGGCATTTGGGTCGTTCTTTGCTTCCCCTCTGAGTGTGGGTGCTCTTCCAGCAGAGCACAGGTCTCCTGCAGGTCCTGTGCCCTGTCTGCCAGGCTTGTGCAGACATTGCAGCCAACCTCAGGCTGCTCAGCTGGCTCCAATCCCTGCTCAGGTGCAACACTGAGCTCGTGGTGACCAAGCCAGTGTCACTCCACTGAGCCACATCTCTGCTGGCTCAGCTGGGAGCTTTGAGACCCAGCAGACACAGGGAATCCTTCCCCAAATACTCTGTGTTTGAAGAACAGTTGCATAGATGATAAAAGCAAATCAAGTCATTTTTATAATCATAAATGAATGGAGGCAGGATTCAGATAGGGGAATACTCCATCTCTAAAGTACTTGTGAAAGTAAGGCAGCATTTTAAAAAGTCACCAGTACTAATTCTTTAACTCTTACTTTAGCTGAAAATCACACTCATGTCTGCAGGGACTCTACACTGGTGTGTAAAAAGAGAACATGGTCTGTCCTCACACCCTTTTCATGAGAAGCACCCTCCCCAAAAGGCTGAGACACTTCTGTAGCACAGCTGTAGACACTTCTGTACTGGCACATTGGCTAATTAACAGGCAGGGCTTGTTTCTCTCCACAGTTCAAGATTTAGGAATTTCAAGATTTTTTCTTTCACCTCTTGATTTATTTATTTATTAGCATCTGATTCCAAGAGAGAGAAGGAGGCTGGAATGGGAATTGGATACATCATCCTCATCGCCCTTGCTGTGTTTGGTTTTGTGCTGGGAGTTGTGACCCTTCTCATTTTCCAGTACCAGCGAAAGACAGGAAGGTACAACCTCAGCATCAAGCCTGACAACTTCAGCTACCAAGTGTTCTATGAGTAGTGACTCACAGGTTACCACCTGTAAGTACTCAATTATGACCAGTTGCATTTTTTAGCTGTTTATCTCGTTCTGAAATGGTGAAATACTTGTAGATGACCAGCTTTTATATGAGAATAGTTGAACCTGCTATCCTTTTTGCTGTGGGTAAAGGCCATACAAGTAAGAAAGAAATTCCTGCTGTTCTTCCCTGTTTTCAAATGATGCAAACTACAAGGGGAGGAAGACAGCATTTTGTTCTTCATCTTCCTTCATGGCTTTGATCTCAGTCAGAGTAAATGACACATCACCTTAGAAAACACCAATAAGCATTTCCACAAAAAAGCCATGTAATTTTTGGGTTTAAATCAGTGACTAGTGTAATAAAGGAGAGAAACTTTGCCACTCTCTTTATAAATTTTCCTCAAAAGTTACTTCTTTCTGCAAAAGCTTGGGCTTCATTATTATTTTTTTGAGATTTTTTTGAGAAAGTAGTGGGATGTTAAACATAAAGAGCTTGAAGTATTGAGATGCATAAGCAGTGCTTACACGTGCCTGCAGAGAGTCTGAAAACACAGCTCTGAGGAGAACTGACCACTGCCACGTGGTCTTGGGAATGAAACACTTTTTCAGGATACCACAGGATTCAGCACTTTTTCTGTAAAATTACTCTGTTCTAGCAGCTCAGCATCACTTGCATGCTTGTCTCTTTAAGGGGAGGAGGGAGAAGTGAGAAAGCTGGCAGGCTGAGGAACAACACCTAACACCACTTCACAGCTCAAGGATGTTTGCTGTGGATGGAATTCTGTTCCTGGAAAAGGGTTTATTTGCCATGATTGCCAGAGTTAGTCAGTGACCCTTCCCTGGTGCAGGCCTCCCACAGGACAACGCCATGGCCTCAGTAAATGCACTGGACACATGCCCGTGGCATTTGCAGATAATTCATTCCAATTCACTGAGCACAGCAGTGTTTAATATACACCCCAGGAAAAGGGCAGGGAGCACTACCCCAGCTTCCTGCCTGTAACTCCTGACTGGTCACATTTTGCTGTATTTCCATCTCTTTCATCCCAAGGCTTCTTACCCATCTCTGGGCAGCTCCTGGGAGATGGCTGCAGGTGAGGGTGATGCTCTGGTGCCTTCCCAAGGGCTGGATGTGCCAGGAGCCCCAAGGGAAGGTACCTGGGACTCCTTGGTGCAACTCCAGCAGCTGTAGTTCCATCATAAATCCCACCATGGAGCCAGAACCCAGCAAAAAAGGCATATTGAGGTTCACTGAATTAAAACCTGCACATGACATCTCTGAGTCTCTCCACAGAGCAAGAATGGCTTCTCTTGCATTCATCATTCTGCTCTCCTGAGTAATACCTCGTAGTAATGGGAATTCTGGAGTTGTGCAAAGATGCTGCAGCATAAAGGATCTTGTCAGGCTCATAACAATTCTACATCATGATGGAACCTCAGCTGATGGCTCCATTTTGGAGCTGGCACTACTCAGCTCTTCTGTCCTATTTATCCACTGTCTTTGGAAGGGAGTTGATTGCCTGTCTCAATCCTGATTAATTTGGTTTATATTTTTTTTTCTAGTGGGATCATGTCTCATCACATGGAGAACTGAAGTTTGTCTTCACTCAATATTTGCTTTCCTTGCTCTACACATCACTGACTCTTTCAAATTAATGTAATGTATAAAAAGCCTCTATATCCCCTTTCTTCCCTGCACCTCTTTTTTCTTAGAAATCTGGTTCTTGCCTTTCTTTGTGACAACAGCTCCAGGCTGAAGTGAATTTTGGCAGTTTTTCCACTGATAAAATAGAAGGGAAGAAAACAAAGACATCTGTGTCTCTTTTTGAGTTTCAAGATCTGGTTTTCTCACTGTGGCAGATCACTATGTGCTCATCTTAGCATCACTTGTGCCATTAATATTGTCAAGCTGCATGTTTCCATTGATATTCAAGGAAGTAAATCAGCAAACCCTCAGAGAGATCTCTTTTTCAGTCTGTAGTTTGCTGTTTACTCAGGGTGAGGTTGAAACTTTGAGCTGCACCAGCGTTGAAGAGCTAACTGCAACGCCTTAGGTATACAGAAGCTGGGGAACAAGCATTGGACTTGCCACCAAGTAAGGAAAAGCCACTGTGGATCTGGGGCTTAACCTGCTCAGGGTGTTCTTCAGCATGAGTTTTTAAGTTTGATTCATTCTGTAACTGACAAGGCTTCAGTGGAAAAGAAGGGAAAAAAAAAAGAAGTTATGTTTGTTGCTGGCAGCCCATGTTTTTCCAGATAAATCAGTTGGTCCCTGTGTATTCAGCTCAGTTAGACCCTAATGGTTGTACAGTCAAGCCACACACTGCTGCCCACCTAAGAGAGCTCTCCAATTGCAAATGAAGAGTTCTAAATTTGACCTGAATTTTTTGCCTGGCTGCAAGACCATCAGTGCAGCAGCACAGGCTCACTTTACACGGTCCATTGGGTACAACAACAGTCTGGTCAGCTGGATCAACTGGAGCAAAAATCTCTGTATGCAGTCAGCATCCCCTGCAGGGCTCTTTCCTGGGCTGCTCTTCTCTGCTGCCCCAAATCTCCACCTCAGTGAGTGTGTTGGAAGATGGGAGGTGAAGAGGTGTCAATAACTTGTCCCACCAGCCCCTTGTTTTGCTGCAGTCACTCCTCCTACACAGTGATAATCTGCTGTGCCTGGGTCACATCTAACTTAGGAATTTATAAATAAATTCCTCCTTAAGCTCAATGGACACCATTATAAATAACTCTTAGTGGAAAATGGTGCTTAGCTTGAAGTCATGAATGTTTCTAAGTAGTTATAGCACTGAGGTGCTGATTTTTGGGTACAGAATAGCATAGGAAAGTGGTTTTTCTATCCTCCTAGTCCAATTTCCATTAGGTAGTAAGATTACTGGGTAAAAGATTTCCACATTTTGCAAAAGGTTGTACTGATTTAGAGCTTTTATATATACCTATTAAATATATCAATAAATTTCAGAGTAATCATTTGCGTTCTGCTTTACATTGAAGTGACTCTATAAGGAGTGAGACACTTTGACTTGTCTTTTCCTTATAGAAATAAGAGTTACCAGATCCTGATAAAAAAAAAAATTAAAAATCCATTTAGTTGTAAGTGGTGAAACTATAAATTACCTTTGCAGTCTTAGTCTGATGAATGTGGAATCATTGAATGGTTTGGGTTGGAAGGGACCTTAAAGACCACCTACCTCCAAGTCCCTGCCATGGGCAGGAAAACTTCCACTATCCCAGGGTGCTCAGCCTGGCTTTGGACACTTCCAGGGATGGGGAAGTGTCCAGCTTCTTTGGACAACCATAACCATTAGTTCTTGTGTAGGAGTCTCTTAACTTTCGCTCAGTTTGCTGTCAAATGTGCAATATGTTTGCCTTCTGCACTCAGTGACAGGATCAGCTATTTTACTATAAATATTTTTCTAGTTTTTAGTACTTACAATCCTGAACTTCTTGGAGGTGACAGAATTAGAGATCTGCCTGCTGATTTTGGTGGAGCTATGCCATTTTCAAAAGCTGAGCACTACTCCTCAGGATGAAATGTCAACCAGTAACTTGTATTTGAGACCTTGCACGCTCAGCAGAAACTGTTACTTGTGACTGAGTCTGTTTATAGGAATTTTGGTATCTTAATAAAAGCAGCCTTGTAACTTATTGTTGACTTCTGTACTGTTTTCCTGTGTGATTTGGTCACAGGTATTAGAGATGTGCACTTGGTGGATGTGGCAGCTTCTGAACTGCTCCAGTACCAGTATAATGTTCAGAAATCACTGAAAACGTGACCCAGGACCTATCCAAACCCCAGTGGACTGCACTTTCCACCAACTGCAAGAGAAAAGACCTCCTAAGGGGCTCTTTCTTCATCTTTACAAAGGGTAAACACACTTTAGTTTCATCCTTTTCAGCAAAGACAACCAAAAGAGCATTCAGCATTCCCAGTCCAATTTATTGCAGCAATGTGGTGATTCAACCTGAAACTACTGTCACACCAGCCACCCCAGGTGCTTCACTTGCACAGCTCTGACAGCTGCTCCAAAAGAAGAATTGAGGCTCTTTGCTTGAATAAATATGTTCTTAAAGAGTGGCACAGCTCCTTTATCCCTGAAGGAAGTTGTCCAGGCAGTCCCATCCACTGATTCCTTAAACAACTAAAAGTTTGGTCTTCTAAAATTCAGTGTTCTGATTCTTTGCCTGGCCTGTATACCTCAGGCTTGTGAAAACCACCAGGACATGATCACTGCAGCCCAGGCTGCTGCCAATGCTGGCATTTTACTATTTAAAAACATAAATGTAAACAAATAAACATATCAATAAAAACAAACCTCCCAGCATTCATTTTATCTGCGGGAAAGCAACAGGTGTAGTAACATTGTGAAAACCACCAGGACATGATCACTGCAGCCCAGGCTGCTGCCAATGCTGGCATTTTACTATTTAAAAACATAAATGTAAACAAATAAACATATAAATAAAAACAAACCCCCCAGCATTCATTTTATCTATGCTGGAAAGCAACAGGTGTAGTAACGCTTCCTCTCTTTTTGTACTATCACTTTTAGATTAAGAAATTAACCTCTTTGTGCCCCAGAGCCTCCCTGATTGCTTTCAAATCCCTGAGCTGCTTTTCCCCTGTCCAATTTGGCATTGCCCATATTTTGTTCTTTCAATTAAGCAGTGGCTCTAGAAACAATGGATGGAAAATATAGAGGAATAAAGATTTAGTTTTGGCTTCTCACACTGTTTCCTAAGAAGCACTTGGGGCCAGTGGTGTGCATCCATTAAAATATAAACAAGACAGTTTTTCAATGCCTGTTTGGAAAGTTTTCTTGCAGGCTGCGGAAGGAAACAAAGGAACTGGGAAAGTTTGGCTGCAATTGATCTAAAACCACGATGTTGAGTATGATTTAGTCAAAAGCCTAGAGCAGAGAGCCTCCTAATGGCTTCCCTGATCCACAAGCAGCAAATTCCCTTCCCTGCCTCTCCTGCCCTCCATTCCCCAGTGTTT